>NC_140557.1:23535500-24735500 GCF_057381845.1 Rhamphochromis longiceps
AAAGGGCTTTAATTAGGGTCTGAGGCCAAGATGCCAAGAACTACTGTAAAATAACTCGAGAGGTCATCGGTTCCTGTGGGACACTTCACCGGAAGAGAAAACAATCGCTGCAGTGCTTCACAAATCAAGCTTGCATGACAGGGCCAAAACACAAAAAAGGGGTTGTGTGAGGCACTTTTTATATCCTTTTTATATGCTCCTAGGTCTCGGATTTTTCCAGATCTTGTGTTGTAAGAGCAAAAAACTAAAACATACAGACTACTGGAGCACACTGTGCCACCTTTTTCCTCAGTCTGTAGATTGATGGCTGATCTACTGCATTCTCCGTGTGTGACACTTTCCACCAGTTAGATAAAGAAATGTACAATAAGCAGAAAATGGTAGAAACCTTAATAGAAATATTTGACTTTTTTAAAATAGTCATTCACTGGGTAAATATTTTTAAATTCAGATCTTTGTTTTTTCAAAATGTGGAAATATACTCTGCTTCAGTGCCTGATACCCTCATGACATACTCACAGCAAAAGCTAAGCAATGCTTTCATGCCACACAATTACATAAAGAAGACATTAACTGCCCCAAAAACTGATTCAATTACACATGAGTATGGAAAAATTTCAACTGTGCTGCTAAAGGCTTGTCAGCTGGGATTGATCCCCATAGACTCGGCATTCTCGTGATGCCTCTAACAATCACAAATTTGAGTTATTGTTTTTGTTTATGTGACAAACAAATTGCAGGACTTCTTGGTAAGTTCTTAAAGTCACCCAACAGCCACTGGCTTTCATGAATGACTATTTGTGGGCCTCAAAAAAACACAAAACTATCCAGTAAAGAAGCAGAAATATAGCAACAGCCAGCAGCCCTCCAACCACAAGCGCACCTTACTCTGAGTCTACTTTGTTCAGTGAGGGGCTGAAAGAAGAGAGCAGCTTGCATGTGAGCAGTTGCCTGGCTAAAGGCCTCTGAAACGCTCCACTCCACTGAGCTGGACTAAGAATTAACTGATAATTACAACTAGAGCAGGGCGATATAACCAAAAATATTTATCACGATATACATTTGAAAATTTGCGATAACGATATAACTGACGATATAATTGACACTAGACAAAATACTTTACAACTCCACAACTTTATTATTGCAAAAAAAAAAAACCATCAATGTATTTGCACTTAAACAAGCAGCTGTTTTTTATGTGCATTAAAGTTATATAAAAATTTAACAGTGCAAATTCCTCACCGACAGTTTAACCAAAAGGCATTTCCAGTGAAAATTGGCTGACATATCGTGAGCATAACAATGTATAATATCCACAAAACTTAAAAAGAGGTTATACACACACACGCACAATATGGTAATATTATGTTGAAGCATAGTACGCATCACTCCGCGAGGCTCCTGCGTAGAATAGCCGTAACGCTCCGACAATCCATCAAGTGGTGCGACTTCGTAGCTTAGCAAAGTCGTACTAAAACATTTGACAGATTTTCGAGCGCCGTGTACCACATAAAATCGTTTTGAGGTCAGTAAACACAACCAGAATTCATACATAAAGCACACGGGATTATAAGGGGCACTGTCGATTTTCAGAAAAATCAAAGGATTGATTTTAAGTGTGCCGTATTTTCCAAAAAAAAAAAAAAAAACTAAGTAATGACGACGGCCCGCTAGCATGCTCTACCAAAAATAGTGCATTGTTGTGTATCTGATGGACGAAAGCTGCATGCAGACGTGGTCAAGGCCCCGACTATATTCTGGTGGCTGCTTCCTGAAGGATAACGTGCCGTGTCACAAAGTTCAGATCATCTCAAAATGGTTTGTTGAACATGGCAATGAGAACTCAAACACCCTCCACGGTCACCAGATCTCAACCCACTCCCGCAGGGATGTCAAACTCAGATTAAATTCTGGGCCACAATCTATACACTTTGATCTTATGTGGGCTGCAGAAGTAAAACTACAGTTTCTCTCACTGTGAATACGTTTTACTATACATTTAATCAATGAACTATACACTCAATCTTAATGTAAGAAGAGAAGAGCATTTTCAATATTATTTCAGAGAATATATACGTGGTAAAGAAATGCTGCTGTGGTAAAAAGAAATTTGTCAGCATTACCTAAGCCATATGTGTCAAACTCAAGGCCCGCGGGCCAGATCATTTTATATAGATTTATTATTACTGTTATGCATGGCCCGGCAATATGAGGTGCTAATAACACACAAACAACAGATCCCATAATGCAGTGCTGCAGCCTCCTTTTCGAATGCTGGGCTACCCAGGAACATTCCCGCGTCAATCAAGTCAAACTTCTGTTATTGCAAAGCTAGCCCTCACAACGGCGAAGAGAAAAGTTGATTCTGAAAACAGAGCCTTTCAGCACCGGTGGGAGGCTGAATATATGTTTACAGACATTGCTGGTAAATCCGTGTGTCTTATTAGTGGAGCTAATGTGGCTGTAATTAAGGAATTTAATTTAAGACGGCACTACGAGACAAAACGTCAGGATAAGCTGAAAAACCTAAATGCAGAGCAGAAACTACAGAAAGTAGAAGAGCTAAAGAAGAATCTGACATTTCAGCAGACGTTTTTCACCAGAGCAAAAATCACAAAGTGAAGCTGTTGTGAAAGCAAGTTTTATAGTAGCAGAGGAGATAGCCAAATCAGCCCGGCCATTTACCACTCTAAAGTGCTGCATGATGAAGGTGTGCGACATCTTGAGTCCAGTCAAAACGCAGATTTTGGCAAATGTCAGCCTGGGGAGAAATACGATTGCTGATCGGGTTTGTGAGATGGCCACTGATTTAAGAACACAGTTGTGTGAAAGAAGCAAAACCTTTATTGCATACTCTCTTGCTGTGGATGAAAGTACAGACATGATGGGCATTGCGCAGCTGGCCATCTTCATCCGTGAAGTGGAAATATTGGACATTAAATTGATTCACGGGACAACGACAGGAAAAGACATTTTTTTAAAAGTATGTCAAAGTGTAACCGACATGAAACTGCCCTGAGACAAACTTGTTGGACTTACAACAGATGGAGCACTGGTGTTGTGCGGTGAAAAAAAGTGGACTAGTCGGCGGGATGTGAGTAAAATATACAGGAGGAGAACTGTACCGGTGAGTTAACAGCATATCACTCACTTCATCATACACCAGGAAATGTTGTGGTAAAGTCCTAAAAATGGAGCATGTAATGATCACCGTAATGCAAACCGTAAATTTTATCTGAGCTAAAGGTTTAAATCACTGTCAATTTCAGTCTTTTATGTGGGAAATAGATTCAGAATTTGCCGACATTCCTTATCATACAGAGGTCCGTTGGCTGAGTTGGGGAAAAGTTCTCAATCGAGTTTTTGAGCTCAGCAAGAAAATCTGTCAGTTCATGGACATTGCATGTATGATGCGGTGAAGGCATTTCAAGTGAAGCTATCACAAATGCACCAGTACAACCTTGCCTTTTTGACAAGTAATGTTGAACCAAGTCAGCGCAACAGTGTTCCCAAATGCGCACTTTGCTGATAAACTGAGTGCACTGAGTTCGCACGGAGCTTTGGTGACTTTGAAGCACATAAAGAGAATTTCGGGCTGCTTCGCAACCCATTTATGTGGAAACTGCACCTGTGCAGATTCAGATGGAGCTGCAGTGTAATGGTACACTCAAGGCAAAGTACAACACTGAATGGCCCGCCCAGTTTATTAGTTCCATTCCTGAAGCAATGCCCCAGCTCAGTCTACACGCGGCTCGAACCTTGTGTATGCTTTCATATTTTTTTTTTCTGGGGTTTTTGGCAGCATGTTCATATTTCTAACTTGCATAATTTTGACAGGATATATTTTTATGAAGAGCAAAATATTTAAAGTTAAAGTTTATTTTTTAAAGTTTATTTATTCTGGAATAATATTCCTGTCTGTTTTTATTCATATTTATGTTTAAAAAAACATTGTTTTAGTGTGTTCAATAAATGTTTATCTTGTTTGGCCCGCAACCTAAAGTGTGCAATGAATTCCAATTTCTGGAAGAACTGAAAATGTGCACAAAAGCCCATCCTGTTATAAAGATATGCGATGGCATTTATGAGGGTATTACTCTGAGCTATGGCGCAGGTTGCACAGCAACACTGCAGTTAAACTGTTATATTGTAAACTATTGCACAGGGCAGTAACTGATTGTCAAGTTTTGCAAATGCTGTTGGAGTGATTAAAAAAAATAAACAACGAACCACAATTTCAGGTAAAAAATTTTAATTGCAGTTCGAATCTCAGATTAACAGTTAAATGTGGCCATGAATCATTCATGTTTTCTTAAACATTTGGTCATTTAATGTTAAAAATATTAAAATAAAGGAACCCAATTAAAAGCAACTATTATGGGGAAAAACAAATAGAGAGTCGAAACAGCTCCACTGAACGTTTGGTTTTTTGTTTTTTTTTACTTTAATCTGGTAAATTAATTACTTTTTGAGAATTTTAAATGACTGGTCTCTACTTCACTGGTTGACTTATTTTACAAGAAAAGTAAGTATCACCCTTCACAAATGACTCCATTACATCAGTGATGTGGAGCCTCATAATTCACTCATAACATATAATTAAGGTTGTTAAACAGTTCAAGATACTGAACACAAAACATACAATTAGATTAATTCTTGAGAACACTTCACAATAATTTAGCACGACAGCAAATAGACAACATGATGATAAGCATTTCATGTGTATGTGTGAGACAAACTGGTGGCTCTGGTATATTAATGGCCAACAAAGCATGGTGGATGACTCATTTTAGTATTGAAGTACTTAATCCACCAACTAGTTGGTGGGTAAGCTACCAGGCTAACAGCTGTAGTTCAAGTCCACCCACAGGACAAGAGATCTACTGGAGAGGCAGCTGAATCCAATCATTTAACATCCACCATATTACCTAAGTGCCACCCCTAAGCTGATTTCCCAGACTGTCATTTGCATATCACCTGCCACAGATTAGATTCATTTTCAAGGATGTGGTCTCACATCCTTTTGAGTTACCCTAAAACCTCTTCCAGTTATCTCTCTTTGACATTATAGAAGACCAGACACTTAAGTAAAAAATCTGAAACCCTGAGTTTCTTGTAGAGGTTTGAAGAGAATTTCTGAAAAATCTCTGAACGTTTGAAGCTTTGCAGGTGGAGGACGGAAATAGGTATACCAATAAAGCTCAGTGTTAAGAACTCAGAGAGGATGTTGATATTCTTCCATCCACAGCTCATCCTGTTTGGAAGCAGGAACTACTTACTGGCTCCTTTCACCTCTGCTGACCAAGAACAAAAGTATCATTCAGTTAAAAATGGATTGAGGGCACCAGTGGTGAAGTCGGCAAGCTCTACCAGCAGAGTGCAAGACCCATGACGCCACCCCTCCATTCGCCTCCCAAGTCTCAGGCACCCTCACGCTATGAAAGGACCTAACATTACTGAGATATCAGCTCTAATAATGCCTCTATGCTTGCTTAAAATACACACGTTTGTGCAGACACTGTAGCAAAAGAGAAACCTATGTGGACACTCTGTGACAGGTACACTACAAGAGTGTTTGCCTTGTCACTGGCTGAGGGGCCTCTTCTTCCATCTGTTTTTCTGTGACAGGCCTGGTTCCATTATAGAAGCCAAAACTCAAGCCCCTGTGGGCTGAAGGTAAGAGTCCACGCCAACAATGTCATATGATTTATTGTAAAAATGCGTTGTCTCCCATTACCACGTTTATTTTTTCCTTCATGACAACGATACACTATTCCACAACATTGAGATCATTTCCTTACCTTTGGGCACTGAATCTGCTGCTGTGAGCGAGCACACTTGTGTTTGTTTCTTCACACACCTTCTTTCCTGATGCTGGAACCCACCAGCCTGGATATAAAAGGTTCTACTTTTGGAGTGTTTCTGATTCTAAACACATGATAAACAAATGGCCCTTACTGTAGTGACAAAATGCTCATATGAGACATTTCCTTTACACTTCAGCGGGCCATTGTGGGTGCATTAGCCCTGAGAGAAGGAGCCTTTGCAGCTGCAATATGTCTCACTAATCCATCATGATCCCTAACCCCCCCTTGCTCCACATACAAAAGACGGAGAGAGTAAGAGAGGACAACTAAAGTTCAAGAGACCAGGAAGGGGAAAAAAGAGAGGGGGACAAGCAACCTTTCACATACTTTAAGTCTCAAATGAATACATTAAGCGGTTTAAAATGTGTCACAGAGCATTTAGATTGCTATGAGTAGGACAAACTATGAGAACCAAAGACACCACAAGCTCGCAAACAACACAGTGTTTTCCTTTTTGGCATAAAACTAGCCAACAGAGTAGCATGGAGAGCAGCAGTGTTTTTCTGTGAAAACACTGCACCATATTGTAATTCAGATGTCATAATACAGTGGTGAACCTTTTATTTTGTTTTTACCCAGAGGAGCAAGTATGCCGAGAGGTTCAGCTGTAAGCCTCATGCGCCATGCAACCATTTCCCCTCTGTTTAGTTCACCTCACACCTTCAACAATGGGAATTTCAAGTGGTACACTGTCCATTCTGGTGCAGCAGGGCTTTGGCCGCCATTCTTAGAAGGCAGCACAGCAGCACAGAGGTTTCAACAAACAAGCCTCTACACTTTTCTGAAAGTCGCATGCACTTTTGCACATTTAACAAGGCCCAAACTCAAAATGGCTGTTCGTATGTGTGAAGCTCGAGTGTGTTTTTCACGCGGGAACTGGCAGAGTCAGTGACTAAAGAGTTACTTTAGTTTGTGATTAACCCAGAAGTTGTGACACAATCTTTTTCTTCGTGGGCCAGTCATCAACTGTATCTGCACTGCTCCATAAAAGACCAAACCTACCTGGTCTCTATTTGCTCAACTTGTTGTAAAAATGAGTGCAGCAGTTAAACATAGCCAGACTTGCTGTGAGAATGTGATAAAGGAACAGGCTTGACTCCTTATTTTATTGTTTCAATCTTACAGTAGAGGGAACAAGACACTGCTGGCTACCATCCATGCATTACTCACCCAAATCTAGCCCTATTTGTGATCACAGCATTTGGTGCATTACTCAGTGATTCAGTCATTTTTCCCACAAAAACCTTTAGAGAAACAGTTGGATAAGTTGTGGCTTTACCTGGAGGATTTATTTTAAATATATTTGTCATACTTGTGTGTACATGTCAGGAGCTAAACCAATGTTTAAATATAATATTTCCACATAGACTATCCATGCAGTCTGCACAGATGACAAAAGACAGAGAGAGTAAGACGGAGGTTACCCATGGTTCAGGTAAAGCAAAAATCAAGAGAAACTTTAACTGTATTTGGCCCCTAAATGGACAGTGGTTTTGTAGCGCTTTTCTACTCAATTTGAACACTCTAAGCGCTTTCTTACAACAAGCCTCATTCACCCATTCATACAAACACTTTTAACCCAACATTCACCCCTGACTGATGCATCGGGGTAACTCTGGATTCAGTATTTTGTGGGATCCAGGGATCGAACCACAAAACCTTCCAATTTACCTCCTGAGCCACAGCCACCCCCCTGGAGAACATTTCATTGATCATGGCAAAAGTCAGACATCACGGAGTTCAAATGTACTTTAAAAAGGCTTCCTGAAGCTGGGCAGTATTTAACCATAACAATCGTAAATAGGTAAATATGTGTATTTCATTTCTTTGCAGTGTGTTTTCCTTTTTCCTTTATGTTGTCATGCACCATAGACGACAGTTTTGCATTAGATCAAGTATTGCAGAATCAATGTATCGTGGGAAGCTTCATAGTAGCATCATAAATCTTTCACTTCTCAGTGTCTACTGCTTTCACTCTATGATTAGTAGCAGATATTTTCTCATAAGGAACCACTTTTAGTAGCAAACCACGCAAAAAGTTTCAACCTGTGCTTAGAAATGACTTTATTCACCTCTTCTGGAAACAGTTTATACAGATCCATCTATCAGCTGATTCCCTGTTTTAAATAATAACTGATAATCTAGTTAATTATTAGCTGCAATCATTACACATGTCATTACAACATTAATGGAGGCTGTGCTGCTATACTGATGCTATAATAGTGATAAGTCCTGAAGATTCAGCTGTGTATAGTTTGTTTCTGAACTATGCCAGGCTTTTGAGTGTTGTGATGCTTTAGATAACAGGTCAGCCTTTGTAAGTCCGAAATCCTAAAATCCACGGCAGGACATTCCCTCCATCTGCACTAAGTTTACCCGGTGATGTTCAATGGCCATCACTCACGTCGTAAACACAGTACAGTAAACGATGAGGCAGGTTTTAAGTGTGCAAATAGCTTGTGTTTCATCATAGATGCTTGGTTGTCACTTACAGGTAGTAGGTGAAAGTACTGAGCCCGGTTGGGACGGCGGTCAGCCCTCTCCCGGAGCAGTCTGCACCCCCATCTTCATCGCAGCTGCATGAGAGCGAACAAACGGCCGTCGACTGCCCTTGACCGGTGGCACCGGGGCGAAGCAAACACCACAAACAGACCCAAAACAGATCCACACGCATTTTCTCCTCTTCGGTTCAGGTGGAAGCGACGGTAGAGGGGGGAAGAAGTGGGGCCTTTGTTGCGGTTTAATCTACTCCGGACGTCGTCTTCTTCTCATGTGGTTTGGTAGGTTGTGAACCATGAAGAGGTGAAGCCTAACCGACGCTTTTCAAAACAAAACCCCAGCGGTTCAAACACTTCATACATTCACAACCCCGACCACAGAAAACAAAAAGCAAAAAAAAAAATGTACCCACAAAAGCGTTTAGCTAGCTCAAAACACAAACACTGCCTTCGAAGACGGCCAGTTTACCTTGGTGGGAAACATTTCTCAACCCGTGTGTCGTATTAGTCCGTGAAAATAAAAGTAGCTCTGCTGGCGACAGGAGCGGTAGCGTACCTTGCGTTTTTTTGCGTTTTCGCTGTCCCATTAAATAACCCCCCCTCTGTAAAAGAAAAGAAGAAGAAAAACACTAGCAGTGCTTGTTAGTGCGTCGCTGAAAGGCTGGTCCGGGGGGCAGTCAGGTCCTCAGCTAAACATAGCGGACGTTTGCGTCCCGGTTTGTTTCCTTGCGGGAGATCACCGTCAGTTTTCAGCCATTCCTCACGTTCCTCTCCTGTGCTCCTGACATCAACAGCATGCTTGTAGCTCGGCAGGCACCCTACCGGACAACCTGCAGCACTGGGCCCGGCCTGTGTAACACTGAAACCTGCACCACCGCATCAGGCAGCCAACCACTGCACACTCCCCCACTACACACACACACACACACACACACACACACACACACACACACACACACACACACACACACACACACACACACACACGCGTCAGGTAAAAGTGCTCACACATGCATGGAGGACCAGTACGGCTGCAAATTTTCTTGCATGATTGTGCTGCTGTGCATAGCCAGCTGCTTCTTCAGCCTTTCAATTGTATATAAGCATGAAAACTTCTCAAGAGTAATCGTGCAGTAAACATGTGTGAACATGCGCGCAACATGCATTAATGTACTTTAATGGTTGTTACATGCACAGGTAGTTCATGATGCAAATACACAACCCAGTCTTATATATGTAGTTTTACATTATATTTAAGATAAGATATAAATTATTATACAGGTAGAACATCTCTGAATAATCATCACCAATCCAAAAGATTGTTTTTTAAAATAATTTCAAATTCAAATTTTATTTGTCACACACACAACCATACACAGTATGACATGAGGTGAAATGCTTGTAGCTGTGCAATGCAATGCCATTAAATGACAGTAATTTATTAGTAGTATAATGTAAGTAATCAGTTCATGATACATTTATAATTAAAAAGCTGCTATTTTAGCAGTAATGAATCTTTTAAAAAGTTTTTTTAAAAGTCCACAATATTTGCGAAATATTGTGTTTATAGCACAGTAACACATCCAGGTGCAGTCTTTTACATAATATATTTATTATGTAAGATTTTTATCTTGGATGTAACAGGTAATGTAGTACAAGTATGTGATTTACCAAAATGGGAATAAGCACATGTCATTCTGCTTTAACTACTTTACACTTTGAATGTAGTGACTGGGCACCAGTAGTTTTGCTCACTAATCTGCCCTGACAGATAATTGACTGGGTGTATACTTGTCAAAGTAGATTTACTACGTACAGAGTTCACTTGAGATTGCATTATACATGCATGGATGAGCCAGGTAACTGTGCATGCAGTGGAGGATGTCAATAAATGTAGATATCATTGTAAACATATAGCGAGAATTAGTTTCAAATAATATGACAACAATCACACATAAATGTATTTTTTTAAAGTGTGCATGTTTTTTCTTTCAAACCTCAGAAATGTGACGATTAAGGGAAAAGTAATACTGTGAAGGCAGGGTCAAAGACTCCTTGTTTTAAAGGGATTACATATTGTTGTTTTTAGGGTTTTGTTTTTTTATCATCTTGTCTGTTAAATGTGCAAGAGACAGGAAAGCACTCTAACGAAGCATAAATCAACAACTCCCATCAAAGAGCTTTGAGCAAGAAAACAGTAAACCGCCAACAGCTCCTGCCAAACTGTTTTGCAGACCACAGCTTTTCCCTGAAGTGCTTTGTGTGTCTGTGTGTCATTAAAATGTGGGCATGTTGTAAATAACTAATCAGCTAGACTTGGCCTGCTGAATTTGGGAAAAACTACAATTCTAAAGAATAAGGTTAATAGTGAAATGTAACATTGTAATGACCAAGTGAGTTTCAGATGATTTACTGCCTGTGTTAGGTTTTAATGCTTACAGAAAGTGCGATCAAAAAGTTTCACAACTGTGAAAAATAAAAAGCAGAAACTATAGGTACATTTCATGAGTCCATTATCCCTCTTAAACAGATATTCTTATGAAGTGTGGCGTCTCCAGCACCCTTGTTATGTTTTGAATCGCACCCTGGATCGCACTGTAGTGATGTGTCAGTCGCGAACGAAACAGAGCCGGATCTTTGAAGTGAATGACACAAGCCGTGGGGTTTTTTTTTTTTCTTTCTCTCACCCTCTCTCTGGCACTTTTTTACCGCTTCACTCCGCATGCGAGCCTTGTGCTTTGCGCTGGGAAGAGGGGGGAGGGGCGGTAGTTACACTCGCAGTAGCACAGGAACAGAGCCGGAGGGAGAGAGAGAGAAAGAGAGCCAGGGACAACAACGTCACATTAGAAAGGTATAGTAATCATCCACAACTATTTTCAGTTGCAGATGATAAAGGATTCAGAAAGTTTATTCATGCAGGCCCATATGACAGAGAATGTGCATGTTCTTTTTGTTTTCATATTTTAATTTATATTTAATTGTGTTGTGGCTTGCAGTGTTTTGTGTTGTTTCACTTTAAATTTGTTTAAAAGGAAAAAACTGAAAATTTAAATAGCTAAAAGTTGAAATGTGAATAGTTGGTTTTTGTATAATATGATTTTATTTATTACATTTTATGTGGAGTGAATAAATAAAAGTATATTTATGGTGGCCCCTACAGACAAAGCACGTACAAACTTCAAAACACAGAAAAACTCCAAAACACGTAAAAACTCCAAAACACGTACAAAAGACAACAGAAGTGCTTCAGAATACTAGGTGCAGTGTTGAGCTTTTGTTACCTAGTGGCTACACAAGCCAGCAAGTAGCAACAACTGCATTTGGCATGTGGTAGTAACAGGTAAATGAACTTTTTTTTTAAATTATTTGAATATATATGAGTGCTTGTGTATAAATACACAAATAATACACATATGCTTTCATTTGTGTGATTTAAGTGATCTAGGTAGCTCTGTTTTGGAAGTTCAGTTAACGCTAGAAATGTGTTTTGGAATTTGTACGTGCTTTTTGGAGTTTGTACATGTTTTGTCTCTAGGGGCCACCGCATATATTTATATATAAACATATATAAATAAAACCACTTTTTTTTTACATTAGTAATTTCTTTTGTGCATAATTTTATATTATTGTTAATAATAAATTAATTAAAGCAACAAAACAACCTGAAGACCTGGTTCGGAGCCGAAAGAGCCGGCTCTTTTCTCTAAAAAGAGCCCGGAATCCCATCACTATCGCACTGACCGTTTGCACCTCAGCACTGAATTCTGCATGAATTTCAATTTGGGGAAGAGGACTAAGTCTCAGAGAATGCCATCTGGTGAGTTAAGTAATTGTATAGACTGGGACAGTAACTGTAAGGTTACACAGGTTATCCAGATGAAATTCAACTTATCAGGGGAAACTTTTCTGTTGTAAATATGTTCTAAATTGCCCTTAAGTCTGGTAAGGCATGGTCTTGCATTTGTAATATAGGCACTTTATGTGTTTTTGTAAAAGTGCATTCAACAGCTCTTTTCTTCTTATTTTTTGAGCCAGCACCATTTGGTGCACTGTGACTTTAAATGGCAAGCACATTTCATTATATGCAGGAATATGCATACATTCAATACCATCATTCAATTAAGTGCTGACTGCAAACATAAACTGGCACAAGAAGCTGCAATGCAACCAGAGTAAGCCCACAGACTTCTACATTAACAGCTTCTCTTAAACACCACAGCAGTTACTTCTTTTTTTTTCACCCAATTTAGTGACCTTGCACTTGCTTGACTACTCTTTTTTTGTTTGTTTCCATGATGAAGAAATTCCTCTTATTCGCTAACTACATACAATTATAGTTTAACAGCACCTGACACTCAGAGCATCTCTACTGTTTGCATTATAGGATAATCAGTGGTCCATGGGCAAAAGGGCAATCAACCAGATAAGGCACAAGGCGCACAGGGTGTGGTGACTATGTTAGGTATTTGTGTACCCAGAGGCACATGGCGCACCTGCGGCACAAGTGGTATTGTATTACTATCAATAAAGTGTGGTGTTTACTGTTTGGTATCTAAATCAGGCTTGCATATTCACTTTAAAAGGACTCTCAGCAGTCCTTTGAAAACCTAAGTACACCCCACGATTCAGAAGATTGTACTACTTTTAGCAATAGTAGGTTGAAGTTTTCTGTTTAAATTTATCTTTCTCTGATTTTGTTGTGGAGAAATTTTGGCCTCCTCTTCTTTATGATGTTTCAGTTCACTGAGGTTTGCAGGGGTTCATTTATGCACAGTTCTCTTAAGGTTAAGCATTTCAATCAGGTTGAGGTCTGGACTTTGACTGGTCCATTGCAACACCTAGATTCAGATGACATGGGTGACTTTACAGGGTGGGCCATTTATATGGATACACCGCAATAACATGGGAATGGTTGGTGATATTAAAGTCCTGTTTGTGGCATACTAGTATATGTGAGGGGGCAAACTCCTCAAGATGGATGGTGGCCATTTAAAAGTCGGCCATCTTGGATACAACTTTTGTTTTTTCAATAGGAAGAGGGCCATGTGACACATCAAACTTATTGGTAATGTCACAAGAAAAACAATGGTGTGCTTGGTTTCAATGTAACTTTATTCTTTCATGAGTTATTTACAAGTTTCTCTTTGTTCACAGCCATTGACATGTGGAAGGGGTTAACACGTGAGGAGCAGATCGAAATTGTGTTGATATCTGGTGAATGCAGTAACCGGGTCATTGCAGCAGATTTCAATGCAAGACACCCTACGAGACCACCCATCTCCCATGCTACAGTTACCAAACTGCTTGCTAAGTTTCGTGAAACTGGTTCAGTGTTGGATTTGCCAAAATGTAGACGCAAGAAAACTGTCACTAATGAAGAAACATCAGTGGCTGTCCTAGCTTCATTCAGCAAGAGCCCACAGCATAGCACTCACCTCATGTCACTGGAGAGTGGCATTAGTTGAACATTCCTTCGGCGGATATTAGCTACTCACAAATGGCACCCTTACAAACTCCAGCT
Organism: Rhamphochromis longiceps; assembly: GCF_057381845.1. Lineage (NCBI taxonomy): Eukaryota > Metazoa > Chordata > Actinopteri > Cichliformes > Cichlidae > Rhamphochromis > Rhamphochromis longiceps. The sequence continues at coordinate 23,549,387 of NC_140557.1, forward strand.
ACTGCAGCATCTCAACGAGGATGACACAGATCGGCGCACAGAATTTGCAGAATGGGCAAAACAAAAATTGGAACATGACCCTCAGTTCACGCAGAAGATTTTGTTCAGTGATGAGGCAAACTTTTATGTGAATGGTGAAGTTAACAAACAAAACCACCGCTATTGGTCTGACACTAACCCACATTGGATGGATCCCCCCAAGACTGTTGGAACAACAAAAGTGATGGTTTGGTGTGGTATATGGGGTACAACCATAGTGGGTCCATTCTTCATCAATGGAAACCTCAAGGCCACTGGATATTTGAAATTGCTACATGATGATGTGTTTCCCTCTTTATGCACTGAAGCTGGCACGTTCCCTGAGTTTTTCCAGCAAGATGGTGCACCACCACATTATGGGTGCCAGGTCCGAGCATTCCTAGATGAACAGTTTCCTTGAAAGTGGATTGATCATTGTGGGCCAGTTGAATGGCCCCCAAGGTCTCCCGATCTGACCCCCTTAGACTTTTATCTTTGGGGTCATCTGAAGGCAATTGTCTATGGTGTGAAGATACGAGATGTGCAGCACCTGAAACTATGAATACTGGATGCCTGTGCTGGCATTTCTCCTGTGGTGTTGCTATCAGTGTGTGAAGAGTGGGAGAAGAGGGTTGCATTGACAATCCAACACAATGGGCAGCACACTGAACACATTTTATAAGTGGTCAAAAACTTGTAAATAACTCATGAAAGAATAAAGTTACTGTCATGGTCCTGGGTCGTGCGACCCAGTGTTTTGTGTTTAGCCTAATTTGATGTTTATTGTTTGTTTAGGTTCATTAAGTTAGTCCAGCCCATTTGTAATTATGTTACCCTTGTATTAAGCCTCCCTTGCCCTTCGTGTGTTATGTCTGTGTGTCTTGTATTGTCAAGTTCATGCTGTCGCTTCAGTTGCACTCTCCTGTCCTGTCATTAGGTTCATGTGTGTCAGCTGTGCTCCCATGTGTGGCCACTTCCCCTGATCATCCCTCATGTGTATTTAGTCTCGGTGTTTCATACAGTCTGTGTCGCGTCGTCTGTGTTCCCACCCTCCGTGTTTCCATGCCCGGTCTGTTGTATTCTAAGTCATAGTCTTACCATAGTTTATTCCCAGTTTAGGTTTCTGTTTAGTTATTGCTCTTGTGCTGCCCTTATTCTTGTTTGCTTCTTTTGTATTCATCAGCCACAATAAAAGGCTCGCTTTTGGTTTAAGTTCACTCCCGTATCACTTGTGTCTGCACCTGAGTCCTCCACGCACTCTCCACACGGTCTGCCACAGCGGACTGTGACAGTTACGTTGAAACCAAGCACACCATTGTTTTTCTTGTGACATTACCAATAAGTTTGATGTGTCACATGGCCCTCTTCCTATTGAAAAAACAAAAGTTGTATCCAAGATAGACTTCTAAATGGCCACCATGGTCACCACCCATCTTGAGGAGTTTGCCCCCTCACATATACTAATGTGCCACAAACAGGACTTTAATATCACCAACCATTCCCATGTTATTACGGCGTATCCATATAAATGGCCCACCCTGTAGAATACTTTGTTATGCAGAGGAGTTCTTAGAGACGTCTTAGAGAGCCACATCTGGCGAGTTGGGTAATGGTGTAGACTAGGACAGTCATTGTTCTAGTCTATACCAAATTACTGTATTCAAGGGAAAACTCCAACAATCAGACAACATCCTAAGAAAAGCGGTTTGCAGTGGTGGGAAAGTCCATCCATCCACAATACGAAGCTTGTCATTAATATACTGCAACAACATGGGAATAGAGCAGCTTTAAGAGAATTCAACATTAATGAATCAATGGTACGAAGAATGAGTTGAGTAAAGTTTGACTTATCTGACTGTTTTGTTTCGCTTAATGCGCCTTATAATCCGGTGCGCCTTATGGTCCGAAAAGTAAATAACATGCTGGAGTAGTATATAAACATGTGGAGAGTGAAAAGACACGCATGGAGAAAAAGTGCTCAATGCACAAGTCCACAGCAGTCTGAGCCAATACCAACATAACTAAGAAATAGGTTAGGGTCATCTGATCCAATCCTAGTAAAAGACTAGGGATGGGTACCGGTGTCCGGTGCCATGATGGCACCGGTTCTGACATAAACGGTAGTAACCAGACCGAAAAGCAGTGCACATTTCTGTGCTTTATTTCGGTGCTTTTTTTTCCTGAGCTGTGATACACTTCTAGCCAATCATTTTACGTTTCCGAGGATAGTAGGCGGGCCCAGGTACGTACGGTCTTTTAGAGCAGAGCTACAGATTAAAAATGCCCAAGGCGAAGCGGTCAAAAGTCTGGCTGTACTTCACAGCAACAGATGCAAACTCAGCAGCCTGCAACAAGTGCTTTAAGCTGATACTGTGATACTGTCAAAGGAGGTAACACCTCGAATCCGATGAAACACCTGGCGACGCATACCGTTTTTTTTTAAAGCCGAGAAATGCGCCGTATTTGATAGCTTGCTGCGAGACCTCACACCGAGCACATCTACTGCGGGTGGGTTGCCTGTTATGCAACATCCCCCAAAAACCCGAAGAGGAGAGTCCTGGCCCCTAGCCCTGCCAGTGTAGCAGAAATGATGACGGACGATGATGCAGCAGCAGCCGTTCTTCTCTGCGTGAGTAGCTTAATGTTGTTCGTGTGTAATCTACGTTGAGTAGGCTAACCATGTTATTACATTAATGCATGTAAGGTGAACTAGTAAACATGGCAGATACTCCCTTCACCCTGGCCAAAAAGGCTAAAATGACCAAAGAAAAAGTGGAAAACAGTTAAACATGAGAGGTTTAGGACAAAGTTTGTGTTTTTTCCATTGTTTAAGCACTGCTTCCAGCCAAGAGTGATACCATATATGCCCCATAGCTGCAGAAAAGGCTAACATTGTTATCTTTTTACAAAAAAAACAGCTGAACATGAGAGGTTTTTGGACCAATTTTGTGTTCTCCATTCTCTAAGCACCGGTTTGAGCACCGGCACCGTTTCAAAAGTACCGATTTGGCACCGGTATCGGATAAAACCTAAACGATAACCATCCCTATAAAAGACTTAATGAAAAAGGAAAGAATCTGGAGATGATGTGTATCTCCTGAATCTAAAATGGAAGCTAGTTCCACAGGAGAGGGGCCTGAAAGCTGAAGGCTCTGCCTCCCATTCTACTTTTAGAAACTCTAAGAACCACAAGTAAGCCAGCAGTCTAAGAGTGAAGTGTTCTGTTAGGATTATAAGCTACTATGAGGTCTTTAAGATATGATGGGGCCTGGTTATTCAAGATTTTGTATGTGGGGAAAAGGATTTTACATTAAATTCTGGATTTAGTAGAGAGCTAAGGAAGGAAGGTGATAGAGGAGAAACATGGCCACTCTTTCTCGTCCTTGTTAGCTGGCTCAGTACAGTGTTTTGAATCAACTGAAGCTTTTCACAGAACTTTTACAACAATCTGATAAAAATGAATTAAAGTCGTCCAGCCAAGAAGTAATGAGCTCATGAACTAGTTTTACAACATCAATCTGAGACAGGAAGTAAATTTAAAGATATTGTGCAGATGATAGAACAGCCCTACATATTTGTTTGATATGGGCTCTGATGGACAAATCCTGATCAAAAATGACTAAAAGATTTCTCACAGTGTTGCTGGAGGCCAAAATAATTCCATCAGAATTAAGTATCTGATTAGAAAACATGTTTCAAGGAAGTCTCAACTAATTGATTTGTGTCATCTGGCTTGATGGACAAATAAAGCTGGGTATCATCTGCCCAGCAGTGAAAATATGCACAGGGTTTCTGATAATCTTGCTGAACGGAAGTGGGTATAAGAGTGATCCCAACACAGAACACAGTGTAACTCCATGACTAACTTTTGTGTGTGAAGAAGACTTCCCATTTTCTAGAACAAATTGGAATCTATCTGATAGATATGGCTCAAACATTGCAGCTTAATAACAACAGTGTATTCTCTTCTCTGTATTAAAATGTTATCATCAGCGGTACAGAATGCTGCACTGAGGTCTAACAGGATAAGCACAAAGACTCCACTGTCAAAGGTCATAAGAAGATGATTCAGAACTTCACACTGCAAAAATGGCTAGTCTATATTTAGGAAAAAAATACTACATTTGATACAAAAAGCACTGAAAACAAGTGAAATTATCTGTCCATGCAGCAAGTTTATTTTACTTAATAAGAAATCTTGAAATAAGATTTTTTAATCCAGAAATAAAAGAACACATTTGAGAATTGAAGAGGGTTAAAATAAGCTTTAAAGAGCTCAATTTAAGATAAAATTACTTGATATCAAGTCCCAAATATTAGTTAAATATGCTAAATTACAGTCTTTTTTTATGTTTTGAATTCTTACTTGCAGCAAATGAATGCACTGCAACGAGAAAAATAGTTCTAATACTATGAAAAACTACTCAATATTAGTGAAATATGATTAATTTGTTTCTTGATTCAGGTTGGCTTATCTTAAAATAGAGCCGAATCAATATTAAATCCAGGCAAAAAAAAACCTTAAAACAGACCTTTTTCCTACTCCTTGGCTTCTACTGAAATCACAACCAGGACAAGAGTGATATGCCAACATTTATTTCTCTCATGAGAACAAAATCCTTTTTTTTAAACAAAATAGGGCTGCTGCACAATCCCTAAAAGTCTAAATCAACCCTTTAAAAGGCCTAAACACAGAAAAAAAATTACAGTTTTGGCCTTAAACTTTTGTGACAGTCACATAGTCTCACAATGTTATAAATAATGGCATTACTGACTTAAAACTTTACATGCCTCAGGTAAAGTGTCACTAAGAAAAAAAAACAACAACTTTCATTTGTAAAGCATCTTAAGTAAAGCCGTTTCTCAGGACATTGCTAGGCAAATTAGGAACAAAGTTGTACAAACGTACTACAAAACTAAACAAACTGCAAATGACCTGATAAAATCCTGCTTGGTATTTACCTATTTTTCAAAGAACGACTTCCACTCAGCTATTGCTTTCTTATATGCACTAGTGGCATCTTGATCATGGATGGCATCAGTGATTACCTCAGTTTGTATGACAGAGAGGACCGTTGCAACACATTTTGGGTATGTTAAGTGCAAGGTGTAGTAATATGCCATCAACACCAACATTCCTTCCCAGAAATCCTCCAAGGGGAGAGTGGTCACTGGTATGTTTCCTACAGCAACAATGCTGGTTGTTCCATCAAAAAGCAGCACTGGGGAGGAGAGAGGCCGCTTCTCCAGGTATAGCATTGCATCTTCACCCGGCTAGAAAAGCACAAAAAAAGGACAAATTCTTCAAGATTTTCAATGAAAGGGTTGCTGTGCATCCAAACAGCTTAAGACACAAATAGCAATATCAAGAGTTTAGAATGCTCCAACTGATTTACTGTTGGAATAGAAGAAATAAATATAAAATATCTGACTTACATAAATATGAAATTTTGGAAATGTATTAATTCTGAGCATGAATTTTCTCTAATTTGCAGCATTTTTATCATGTCTATTTGTGCTTTTTTTCTCATTTGTTTTTTAAAACAATTTCTTTTAACTTTGTTACATATTCTAGTTTTTGAAGGCCTTTTTAAATATATCATTTTACTGCTTCTACTTGTATCCTAACTGCAATGTGCTTTTGCTCTGTGCTGCCTCTCTGGAGTAGGTTTTGAATAACAATTAAGAAATCCTGAATAAGGAGTAATTTAATCCCTGCTGAATTGAACTTCGACCTACTCTTATTAAGCAGGAAAAGCAAAATAATAATATTAATAATAACAATACAAGTAAATGGAGTACAAGTTACAGTGGCTGGTATTGCAGCTGTTCTCACCTTGAGGATATGAAGGAGAGCCTCACTGGCACTTCCCAGCCGCTTTGGTGGTGTAGTTTTTGAAGGAAAAAGAGATGGAAGTGCATTGAAGAGAGTGACAGTAAAATCCACTGTGAACAGAGAAAAGTATCTCAACAAAGCAATCCGAACATATCTGATGTGTGGATTTAATGTATGAAAAGGCCACTTACCTCCACGTACATCCAAGGGGAGAGGAGGTTTCAGGACCTTCTTCCAAATGCCATAGAACTGCACTTTCGAACAAAACTCTGCCCATCGACCCTTCATTTGATCTATGTATTTGCAGTTGGAGCCACCAATGATGCGACGCAGTTCATCCATCGCCTATGACAAAGTTGTGCTCAGTTAGTCAAACTAACTAAACCTATCCAGAGAAAGCAAGGAATTTAACTGAAGGTAGTTGAACTTACATTTTGTATGTCTTTGAAGCACGGGTATGCTTCAAATATTTTTCTGGGCCTGTCTTCTTCCCTTGTAATATCTGCGTCAATAAAAGTTCGTCTGGCCTCAAACTCCAGGTCCAAAATTTGAGCAACGTCACTTTGGTTGGGTTTTGCATTGGGTTTCCTGTACATGTTGCTCAAGGTTTTGTAATGTCTTGCCTGCATCTTCAGGCTGTCATGGTCTGCTAGGGAAAGCAAAGAGCAATTGTAAGACATGGTGTAACTAGACTTCACAAAATTCAGATTTTTCTAATCAGTCATTTCTAGTTGCATGGTTGTTTTTAAGTATACTATTTCTGAGAATTAATGTTTAGGTTAAATATGTTTGAGTAATGAACTGACCCTATATGTCCTGATCATTTCCCTTTGTGTCCTTTTCTTATAATGATCATGGATTTATGTTAATTGTTAGTTTGAACAGAATCAAATATTAAAACGACAGTTTAAGATGCCCGTGAATAAAACTGTGGTGAAAATAAGGTAAAGGTTGTTTACTGTGTATATCGTTCACATCAGTGTGAACAGTGATTATGAGCTGATGGATAAAAATATTTTAGGTAATTTGATCTATGACAGAAACACTGTGATAAGGCATGATAGATGTGACCAGCATGAGGATTTACATGTGTAAATAATCAGCACTGAGTAACACCCATTACAACACAAAGTGTTAAAATACTTACTATGGCTAACTGGCAAACTGGAATGAGGGATCTATCATATGTTGATTTTACACACCTACTCGAGTTAATGCCAAACCACTATGATTTATGGAATAAACACTTAGAACGGGGTTCATTGCTGCAACCATATTTTGGAAAGAGCTGTAAGAGGAACCACAGTCAGACAGAGGTAGATAAGGGTGATGGTGGACTTACCAACAACATCATCTGGAGGTGCAGTTGAAGGACCTATATCAGCCCTGGGTGCAGAGCATGAGGCTGACTTGGATAATAGTGGTAAAGCCAGGGTAGTATTGTTTGACGTAGTTGGTACAGTGGAGGGTAGCGGCAATTGGGATTCTTTCTCTGAGGAAAAAACAGAAGATGAACAGAATGTAATAACAGGGAATAGCTAGAAAGTTAAGGAAAATACTCAACACTGTATAAATCTTGTGATGTACTCTGAACAGAAAACTGAGGGCAGGTGGTCTCTTTGAAGTTTTAGATGTCCAAAAGTCATTAGTACAGCAGACCAAAGTACACACCTGCATTTGAGTTATCCTCACTGAGGTCATCATTGCTCTCAAGAAGTATGGTATAGTCACTTGAACCACTTGCTTCACCACTTAGGTCACCTTCAGTCCCATTGTCTGTGTCATCTGAGCTGAAAAGAGTCTTCCTGGGCCTGCCTCGTTGTGGCATGGAGCCCTGCCTCTTCCTTGGAGACTTCATATTTTGGAGTCGTTTGTACAGTTTGGTGTAGATGGTCAGCTGTGGTAAAATAATATATATTTGTACATCATTTTATTATCTCACTGAATTTTAGATATTGTAGTGGGTAAAGAATGACTTACGTATGGCATGTGTGTGTCAGCATCACGTAACATGGGGTAATAGTCGACAATCTTCTGCGACATTGCTCTCATTTCGAGTTTGGAGGGGTATGTTACTTCTTTCCCCATGGGACTAGCACGGAGGATTGCAACCATGCTGGTGACGGTGTTCCTTACAAGTCTGCAACATAGCTCCTTCGACATCCTACAGTCCTTTTCCTTTCCACTGTGGAGCAATGCAAAGTACTGACTGCGCACCATGTCCAACTCTGAATCTGTATACACCACATACTCTGGTGGGTCTGGCATTTTCATTTTTTTGTCAGCAGTGTAGGAAATGGGAGTGGAAGTTTGAGGCTGACATTGTGACACATCAAAGCCTAAGGGGTTACTCTCGCTTCGATGGAAAGTGTTGGCATCTTGGTCAGTACTCTTAAACTATAACAATTGTGGGATATAAACAAAAATACACAATTAGGCAAATTAATGCTAGACAATATGGACAGTAATCATCTTCTTAGTGGTATAATGTGTATTTACCTTTTGGCTGATAAAATCCCAAATCTTCTTTCTACGGAAGAAATTTTCATGGCCCGGAAAAAGATCCTTTAGGTCATCCCGGGTAAAGCTCCTCAAAGTTTCCTCATCAATATTCGCAGCTGTAAAAGAGAAAAACAACTTCAAAAGTGATATTTATTTCTCTTTTCCTGGGCGTGGCTTATTACATATTGAGGTCATTTTTTTTGTCAATAAATGTATTTTAGCAATAAGTAATATTAACAGGATAAAATGTCAAACTTAAAACAGTTTATCAAATATTTGGGAATGCAATAAAACTATTTTTGGCTGTCTTCAAGAATGATGTTCCAAGTCTATTTAGGCAAAGACAGCTCAAGGCTATAATGTGGATAAAGTTCAGAGTAGAGTGCAATCCTAGCTCCAAGTTTCAGAAATGATGCTAACAGATGCTAAGGCTGCTTAGCTAACGTACCAAAATAACTGAAAAATAAGACTTACCCTGCAACACAGACAGTATGGCATCGTCAAAGTTGTCCATGCCGTGACAGCAGTTCTCTAGTTCGGTTCCAAAGCCTCCACTCACAGTACCTGGAAATATCCTACGGCTTAAATAAGAACATTTAGCTAAAGTTAACACATTAGCTAGATTGCTAACTAGCAGCCCTCACAAAACACGACTTTATCTTAATAACACCGTTGTACCATAGTATTTTTCAAATCAACTTAATGTTACCAACCTTAAATTACTGTTCACTTTGTTTAGATAAATAATTTTGATCTTCCTAACGGTCCTGATGGTTAACAAAGCAGGGGAAAAGAGTTTGTCCCGCGTGAAAGTAACGTCACGACAGGAACTGAGAATGCGCATGCAGAAAATTATTTATATTTAATTTTTTTTAAGTAAAAAAAAAGAAAATAAAAATATAAATTCAGTCTTAAACACTTATTGCCTAAAAATAAATATAACTGATGTAATTTAAACCTGAAAAATTGGATAATTAAGGATGCATATATTTTTAAAATTGCCTACCTTTCCCATGGTCCCACACTCTCATCTGTGGCCTTCAGTGGAGAGCGGTAAAGTAAAGCTGCATTGCTACTGCGCGAAAACAGTTCACCATGGCGCTCTGGAGATGTATGATCTGTTTTATCTTTGTTTCTTTAACTCTGAAGGTGCTCCTTAGCCACATAAATGCAGCTCATGGTCGAAGGCAGGATTTTTGGGTTTACTGTGGAATAGATGGCTGTGAACAAGATTTCAGAGTTTTTAACTCATTCTTTCGCCACATTAAACGGACGCACCCTCTGTATTTGACGAATGGAAGCCCACCAAGAGGATGGAGGATCCCCCCAACATCCCACTCTTTAGGATCGGAAAATTTTGGTGTTTCAGTCTTTGCCAACTGTAGTACTGCAACAACAACCAGCACCGTGGAAATATCAACTGGTGGATCTTGGCCTGAAGTGCAGGAGCCTCAGGTTGTTGACAGCCCGATCACGGTAAGTGTTAAACTAAATAAAATGTAGTGTGGCTTCTGATGACAAATTTAGCTATGTCTAACTCCTCGTATTTGGTCCTATATTACTTTTAATCATTTTCTCCATTTTTAATCAAGAGAAATTTAACGAGATCTCGCGATATTATACCGCTAGATATTGTTCTTCAAACTGTTACAAGCGATTTCCACCATGGTTGGATTTTAAATCACAATTTCATCCTGCAGGATGAAATGAAAAACAAATAAACAGAATAGCAGTTCAGTGTAGATAGTACAGGCTATGCTGCAGCCGGAGAAGGCACACACTCTGCGGCTGGCATGTCTCCTGGTGAAGTTTGCATCAAAGACACTCTCAGCGCGTTTAAATCGTTCAATGTGACAGCAATTTGGGTATCTCGTAGGAATTACAGTTTCAGGTAAGACACAGAGTATTTGGAAGCACTGTAAAAAAATCTGTTGGCTAGAAATACTGCCAAAACATGGATAAGAATGATTTTTTTGAAAATTAAATAAATTAATAAATGCATACAATAAAATATATCCATATACTAATACTAACATAAATTCTAAGTGCAAATCTAAATTACGTGATTTAAAAATACATAAATAATTTAATAAATACAACAAACATGTAAAGAAACTAATATCTAAGTGCGAACAAAAATTCATTATTTAAAAAGATAAAATCTCATTCTCATGAATCCAATCCCTAGCCTCATCAAAACAATGGACAACCCCTTTTTTATTGTTTCTTTGTCTTTGATTTCTTTTCCATTTTTTTTCTTTATTCCAAAGAATGAATATTATATTATCTTATATTATATTGAATATTCACAACTGTAACACTAATCACTGTCATGCACTTTGTTTTTTAATGGACCAATCATTAGGTGTAACTGATTATACCTGTTATGTAAGAATTTCTATAATTGGCCAGGAGTTTGGACTAACTTTGTTTTTCTGCTCTAAAGGAAGAAGCTGTTGCTAAAACATCCTTTACCAGACACGATATTACCAGATCTGCTGCAGCTTTTGCTATCAGTGTTCAAGAACAGTGCCACTTATCACAGGTATGTTATAGTCTTAATGGATCAATACATTACATAAGGCAATCAATGTCTTACTTGTTCATAATGGAATTCAGAATTTTTTTTTTAATATAAATGCAGAATAAGTTACTTTTGTTTCAAATGTTTTCACAGAGAACGGTCAAACATATCATCTCAGGAGTGCAACAGTATCAGGCTGTTCTTTTGGATACGCTCAAGGAAAGAATGAAGACAGTGTTTGAAGATAATGCCGAGGGAACCACTCAGCTTCAAGATGAGGCTTTGGCTACATTTGATAAATTCATGGATCCTTTCTCCACCATTGCATATGGACAGTGTAGAGCCATAGGGGAAATGTTCTGTCCAGTCAACGCCGAGGAAGTAGTAGTATCCCAGAAGATATGTTGGGTAAAGCAAGGTCTTTCAAGGGTCATGTCCTTAAGGAACAAAAGTTTTTACTATGTACCATTAATTGAAAGTCTAAAGCAGTTAATGACTAATGAGAGAATCTTTACCATGTTGAACACTGCACCACAAAGAAGCAGAGAGGGATTCTTCTATGATTTTAGAGACGGGTCCCTCTTTACATCTCACCCCTTGTTTTCTCAGAGGCCAAATGCATTGCAATTAATACTGTACACAGATGAAATTGAAATATGTAACCCCTTAGGGTCCCATGCTTCTGCAAACAAATTGGTCATGTTTTATTATACTTTAGGAAATATTGATCCAAAATTTAGGTCAAAGTTAGCTGCAATACGACTTCTTGCTATTGCTAAAGCAAGTGACATTTCTCAGTGGGGTATTGATGTTGTACTGAAAAGAATACTTCAAGATCTATCACTGCTTTACAATGGTGTAAGGATTGAAATGTCAAATGGTGAAATTGAATTGTTTGGTGCTGTTATAGCCATTTGCGGAGACATGCTAGCCCAGCATGAGATTGCTGGCTTTAAAGAAGGGATTGGTTTTGCTTATAGCAAATGTAGACACTGTGAATGCAACTTTGATGATATGCAAAGTGTTTTTGAGGAGAAGAAGTTTGTTCAAAGAACTCTGGAGAAACATATCAGGCAGTGTTTTGAAATAGATAAAGCAAGCACAGATTTATTGAAAGCGTCCCTCAAAACTACTTATGGAATTAATAGAAGAAGCAGACTAGTTGATGTTCCTGCATTTGACCTGATCAAACAAACTCCACAGGACATAATGCATGTTATTTTTGAAGGTGTTGCATCAATGGAAGTTAAATTTGTATTAAAACACCTAATTCTCTCAGGACAATTGGAATTAGACAAGTTTAATTCAGACATTCAAAATTTTCCTTACTCACCTCTTGAAATACGGGATAAACCATGTCCTATTAGCTTTGGCACTTTAGCGGCTAACGACAACAAATTGAAACAGTCTTGTGGACAGATGCTAATTCTTTTAAAAATATTACTTTTTCTTTTGTATGGTGTGGAGAGTGAGTATGTTGTATTTATTAGAAAGTTAATTATGATAGTTCAAATAGTTCTTGCTCCCATTATTTCTTTACAAACTGTATTGCAACTGAGAAATATGATTGAAGAACACCTGTATCAGTTCAAGCAACTTTTTCCCGAAGCCAATATAATACCTAAGCAACATTATATGTTGCATCTTCCCAGTCAAATCTTATCCCTTGGACCTTTAATAAGGAGTATGTGCATGCGCTTTGAGGCAAAGCACTCCTATTTTAAACAGTGGGCTTCTAAGTTAAATTTTAAAAATGTTTGTAAATCCCTAGCAAACCACAATCAATTTCTTGAGTGTTGTCAAAATGAAATAGGCACTGAACATCCTATTTTTGCGAAAGAAAAGGAATCCGGGCCAGTATCAGCTGTTAAAAATAATGAATATGTTAGGAAAAAAATTAAAGAATTTTTTGGAATAGATGTCATGCAGTCTGTTGTCTCAGTGAAATGGTATGTTCTAAATGGCAATAAATACATTGCTGGGAAGTCCATGATTATTGCAGATGTGGATGGCACTTTCCCTGTGTTTGGACTGATAAAGGATATCTTTTTGATTGACTCATCTTTTATTGCTTTTGAGTACCAATGCTATGAAACTTTGAATTTAAATGAAGACTTATTGGCATATGAAGTAACTGTGCCCATTGTTGCTCAAGCTACAGAATTAGCCCATGAGCTCATTGATTACACTTCATACTTTTCTATTAGTTTTAAGGACAGTGTGTTTGTTCCAATCAAATACAGTCTTTCTGATATTATTTCCCATAGAAATCACCCTTAAGATTAGGGTTGCACCAAGTATTGGCTTAGTGTAGTTTGTGATGATATAAGTTGACAGTCATTAAATGTTCCCTAAACCAATGTCAATGTTGTACCACATAATGCTGGCATGCTGGGACAAACAGCTGTCTTTGAAATGTGATTTGTATCATAAATTGTGGTTAATTTTTTTCCCTTATATGTACAACTTTGAAGTCAGACATGATTTTGAATAAATAATATTTTCAACAGATGCCTTGTGTGAATTTCCTAAATCAAGCAAATTGAGTTTGTCACTCTATCTTGAAACAAGTGATATTTTGAGAGACATCTGGTGAGAGACCTAATGTAGGCTATTTTAAGAGTTATTCTTCCCATTTCTGGATTTCTGTACTAATATAGACACAATTATATGGTTATTCTCGATTTAAGTTTATTATCTAAAATCCAGACTTAGAAACAAGTAAATCTTTTTTAAAACAAGGCAAATAATCTGGCCTGTCTAAAAATAAGATTTTAAATCATGGCAAGCACCAGATAATTTGCAGTGCAGTAGTGCAGTTTCACTGCCATGCTGAACATCTGGATTTAGGACACTGATCCAAGAGTCTTGTGGTTTGTTCAGATGCAGCTTTGCAAACCGAAGCTCTGCTTCTATCTTCTTTCTACATGTTAACAAGGCTTGTAGAGTCTGAGATGTAGCTCTTTATTTTCAGTTTCTCTGTACATTGCACAGTCTGACCTTAGTGTCAGTTTGCATTCACTTCTAGGAATATTGTGGCATTGTGTCAATGCACATCTGAATCCTCCAGACCATCAGTGTCACGGTCTGGCTGGCAGACCGTGGGGATGTGAGAAATGAGGACCCAAAATGCAGGACTTGGCGCTGAAGGCAGTGCGTTTATTTACAGTGGTGACAATCCAAACAACAATAAATTCCCCGTGCGATCCCAACTCCCGTTCCGTGTCTTCTCCTTTATCCCGTGCTCCGTGCTCTGTCTCCGTTCCCTGTGTACTGTCCGTGTGCTGCCTCCTGGTCGCCACAATTCCTCCTGAGGAAACACACATACCAAAAGGCAGCCGTGAGTACAAAACCTAACGGCAGACTTGCACTAACCTTGCACGATAAACTAAGACTGATGGGAAGTCACTCAACGATCCAGCGTCGAGGAGCTCTCAGCCACACTGTTTTGAAGCTCCTCTGACGAGGCTTGATCGGTGCCAGGTGTGTGTGGATTCCTGGGTGGGACCGGTCAGCTGGCAGGGCCACACCAACCAGGCCTAAAAGTGCCTGCCACGACCGCACCCTCACACACCCATAAACACCTGACAGTACACCAACACGGAAAACAGGACAGCAGACACAACCATAATAACAATAACCACAATAATAATGATAATAACTACAATAGTAGTCCAGACTGCTCACGGACCCCGAATCCCTGGAACTGGGTCCGTGACAATCAGACACTTGACGATAATCAGTTAATCAAATGAATTTGATTAGCAGCACTACCCCCTAATTCCTATGGAAGCAGGAAGGGCGTACTGCAATTTTTGTTTTGTTTCGACTATCCTTTCTTTTTGGGCGAGGTGGGGGGGGGGGGGGACTGCAGATTCCTATGAAAATGTTCTTTTTCAGGTGATTATGTAGGAAGCCATGGACCTCACAAAGATTAATGTCATCTGAATGTGCAACTTTATGAGCAATGTATTTATTGAATTTTTAAATAAGTGATTATTTAACATCTGCACACTGTAATTATAGATTAATTTCTCATGCATGGTATCTAATTGACTAAGAAATTAGGCTAAAGATCAAAACACACTTAATTTACTTCTAGACTGAGGTTATTAATTTTAGGTAGTGCTGCAGAGAGTACACCTGTTTAGAACTGTAAACAATAAGAATCCTCTTAATGGACAAATAGAAACTGAACTGGGGAAAATTAAACTATGCTTCCAGAATTACTACAGAAAACTTTACTCCCAATCTCCTGTAGATAACAACTCTATTGTCAATATTTTCTTGTCAGGTCTAAAGTTGCAAGGTGTGACAGAGGAACAAAATAAAATGCTGTTGTCCACAATAACTAAAGAAGAAATTTACTTGGCAATTAAAAGATTAAAGGGAGGGAAAATGGCAGGGCCAGATGGGTTTGGCCCTGAATGGTATAAAATAATGCAGGATCATTTGATCCCCACCATGATAAAGACATTTAATTGGGTAATGGAAAAGAAAATTATCCCTCCTTCATGGAGGGAAGCAATAATTTCCATTATACCAAAAGAAGGAAAAGATAAATTAGAATGTAGCAACTATCGCCCAATCAGTGTATTGAATATTGACTACAAGTTGTTCACATCTATTATCTCTAAGAGACTAGAAATGATATTACCTAGGTTAATACATAATGAACAAACGGGTTTTATTAAACATAGACAGGCCCAGGACAACATCAGAAAGGTTTTGCACATATTGCGGCAAGTTGACAAACAAAAATTAGAGACCTTAGTGTTAAGCTTAGATGCCGAGAAGGCGTTTGACTCAGTGAGATGGTCCTTTTTATACAAAGTGCTTGAGAAGTTTAATTTTGATAAATCTATAATTGATATTATCTCAGAGTTATACAACAAACCAACAGCTAAAATCAAAATCAATGGGGACCTCACCGAATCATTTATACTGGAACGAGGGTTGCTGCATTTCACCGCTGCTTTTTGCTTTGTTTATAGAACCATTAAGTCAGTGGATTAGGCAGAGTCAGCATATAACAGGAGTACGAACGCCATGAGGGGAACAGAAATTAGCATTATTTGCTGACGACTTACTTTTAACATTAACGTGTCCCTCACAGGCACTCCCCCATCTCATGGAAGCACTATCACAGTATGGTTCTTTATGGGGATATAAGGTCAATATAAATAAAACGCAGGTATTAACTTTAAATTATGAACCACCAGTCGAAATCAAGAATCGTTATAAATGGAAATGGGATGCAGATAGCATTAGGTATTTAGGGGTGGTAATACATCGTGACTTCACCAAAATGTTCAATGCCAACTATGCCCCTCTAAATGAATCCATAAAATCAGATATACAAAGATGGAACACTATTCCATTTCTGGACCTACACTCCAGGATTGAATCAATCAGATTAAATATTCTTCCTGACTGCTGTATTTGTTTCAGTCTCTACCGATTACCATACCACAAAAACAGTTTGCGGTATGGGATAGAACATTGTCAAAATATATCTGGAATGGGAAAAAAGCTAGAGTTAAATATAAAACGCTTCAATTAAAGAAAGAAAAGGGAGGTGGTGGGCTTCCCTGTCTACGAGAATATTATTGTGCAGCTCAGTTAAGACCGCTGATTTGTCTCTGTTGTCCAAACTACACCGCCGGATGGAAAGATGTTGAAGGAACAATAGTAAAGGAAATACCAGTTTCAGCTTTAATATCGGACATAAAATTGCAGAATAAAATACATATGGCAGATAAACCTATACTACAAATAATGATATCAGCTTGGAAAGAAGTAATAAAAATTGGTGGTTTGGAAAATGCCTCTAAGGTTTTAAGATGGTGTGCATATCATTCAGATTTTACTCCAAATCAATATGATAATAGATTCAAAAACTGGATTTCAAAAGGTATAACCAATTATTATTCATTTGTCCATAAGGGTGCATTTCAAAGCTTTGAATCTATAAGGAGTAAACATGACTTGGGATCTGATGATTTTTTTAGATATCTACAGATCAGAAATTATTTTAATCAAAACTTAAAAGTGAACCTAAACAAATTACAATTTGTAGAAACATTCTTATTACTAACCAAATCTGAAGTGCAAAGTAAAATTATTTCTAAATTATATAACAGCATCCGGCGGTGTAAAAACGACAGCACTCTGTATATTAAAGCGAAGTGGGAAAAGGAGGGTAATTTGACAATTACAGAGAAGTGTTGGGCTCACGCATGCAAGATACAGTGGGCTACCACTGGGTCTAATGTTTGGCGTGAATTTTGCTGGAAAAGCATTATGAGATTTTTCATTACCCCTGCTCAACAAAGATATCGAGGAATTGGTGATAAATGTTGGAGATGTGGGGGAGATGGAGCTAAACATTTCCACATCTTTTGAGACTGTAAAGATATTCGCCAGTATTGGTCTCTAATCCATGATCATTTACAAAATGTATTTTCATTTGTTTTTCTTTCAACTTTTGAGACCATGTTTTTATGCAATGCACCAGTGGATAAACTGAATTCCAACGACAGAAGACTCTTGTATATCCTTCTGGCCGCAAGTAAAAAGCCTCTTACGAGAAGATGGCTTAAGCCTGAACCACCAACGATAGAAGACTGGATACATTCTGTACAAGAGATCTATACGATGGAAAAAGTGTCATTTTCTCTTAAACTTCAGAGGGATACCTTCTACGGAATATGGTCTAAATGGACAGACTATGTTAAGCATATGAGGTGTGATGTTGTGTATGATGTTACAACCCTGAGTTCTACGTAAACCTACCAGCCCTGCTGCCTCCTAACCTTAGTTTTTTGTTTTTTTTTTTTGTTTTTTTGTTTGTTGTTGGGTTTTTTTTTTTTTTTGGGGGGGGGGGGGGGGGGGGGGGGTTGTTTTTGTTTTGTTTTTGTTTTTTTTCTTCTTTCTTTTCTCTTCTTTTTCTGTCTTCTTTATTTTTCAATTATAAGTTAAAATGTGACAGCAAAGAAAATGTAAAAAGGCAAACTGCTGTTATGTTCAACAGCTGTCCCAATAAAAGAGATAATAATTAAAAAAAAAGAACTGTAAACAATATTACTGAATAGGAGCACTATTTACTGAGAGTTTGCAACAAAAAAAACATTGAGATCTGCATTTATTTTGTACGTCCACACAGTAGAAGTCCATGTAGTATGACATTTCAGTCCAAGCAAAGACAGGTGAGGTGAAAGTGCATATTATTTTTATGATCTTTTCTTTATTAATGTATTTGTGGGTGTAGCCAAATTCTTGTGAAGAGAAACACTACCCCACAGTGGTTAGATTTTCTCTGTGCTCCAAAATGTTTTCCTGTGTCACACAAGTGGAAATACTTTTGCCCCCCGCAGAAGGATTCTGTAAAAGACAAAAGTGCATTTTTATATGCGTCATGTGAGAGATTTAAATTAAGGTATATGTGTAATAAATATAACCTCCACTGCCAGAAAGGGTTTCATCTGCCTTTAAAAAGAAAAGAAACAATGCAAAAGGGGAAAGAATGCTTTAATTTAATGCAAATGAATTTAATGATTTCTTTGTACATGTTGGCTATAATATACCAAAAGAAATACCAGAGCAAAGAAATAATAATGAAATAAATAAACATATTACTCAAAATTTGTCCTCCATGTTTATTGGTGCTGTAAGTCATAGAGAAATACCTGATATTGTGAAAACACTTAAAAAGTATGCTGATTGTTTTGGTAATGATATGCTATTGCTTGAAACTGTTATAGAATATATAGTGCAACCTTTCACATACATTTGTAACCTGTCCTTTCCAACTGGTATGTTTCCCTCAAAAATGAAAATAGCAAAAGTTTTTCTCATCCATAAAAATGGAGAGAGGTGTCAATTTACCAACTTTAGACCAATATCACTACTTCTGCAGTTCTCAGAAATCTTAGAAAAATTGTTTGTTAGGGCTTAGGGCGTCGGGGGGTTCCCCGGAGGCATCTTCCTTGGGGGGCTCAACCCAGGGTAGCGGTCATGTCCGGGTGGGGGCTCTTTTGGCTCTCGGATGACTGTTTCCTCGTGGCTGCGTGCAACGGGGCTAGGGGAGGGTCTGTGCTGACGGACGTGGGTTACTGACCTGGTAGCCTGTCTGCCCCTGGGTGGGTCCGGGATGGGCGCGAGGTTCTGGGGGCGCGCCATCTCTGGGCTGGGGCCTTGGCCGGGCCTCGGGGCCTTGGGTCCTGGTTTGTGTGTTGCCGGGGTTGTGGGCGGGTGGGTGCATGGGGGCCCATCCCTGGCGCAGGGTGCCGCCGGTGCGTCGAGCCGCCTGCGGGGAGATTGTCACACCTTGCAGGAGCTTTCCTCTCCTCAGGAACTCTCTGCAGGAGGGGGAGATACAGGAGAGGTGGAGGAAGATCTCAGCCTGGGCGTCTATTGTCTCATGTAGTCTGGAAGATGAATGGATGGTGGGGTGGGTGCAGTTTTCTCTGTGGTGGGGTTGGGTGGACTGTCCCGGGCTCTGTGGGGCCGGGGGGCGCTGCTGCGCTGGGCCCCGGTCTGGATGGGCCTGGGCCCCCTTTCCCTGGCGGGTCGCGGAGTATGGGAGTGCCTACTGGGGTCAGCGGGGGAGCTGGCCCCAGGGAGGGGTCACCTGCCCCTCCCTTCCTTCCCTCCCCATCTCCAGCTGCCTCCCTCTTCCCGCTCCACCACAACCACCCACACATGCAGGGCCTTGGAGTAGGGGTATGTCACCAGGGTGCAGAGGAGGCTACCCCCCCCCCCCCCCCCCCCCCCCCTCTGTCCCCTTCTGGCTGCCTCTGCCTCAATTTTATCCCACAACTTAGACATTCACATTACTCACACTCTCATTACACATACATATAGGATCTTGGGGGTGGGCACGATACACGGAGTCCAAATTACCATCAGGGTGTACACCTCACCCCTGGCGTCGTTGCCCACCTCTCAATTTTAAATACACGTAGACATTGAGGGCTAGCAGGAGGGACCATGCGCTTACCTGCTGCTCTCTGGCAGGTAGCTCCATGCCCTCCTGGGTTTTAATTGCACCTTAGAACACACATGCATCAACACTACAATGAGCGGGTGGAGGGAGGTTTGGAGTCTTCTCTCACCCCCGTTCTCTGCGGCCTGCTGGAGCGGGGGGCTAGGAGGAGTTGGCCGTCCGACTGCGGTCAGGAGTGTGGGGCCTCCCTGCTGCTGCGGAGTCGGGGCGGTCTGCCTCTCCCCACCGCAGGGAAAAGGGTAACACCACCTGGGTCTGGGTGCAGTTCCCCCCTCCAGGGGCAAGGGTACCTAGATCCGGTTCGTAGAGTACGCTTGGGGAGTGTGATCGTGTCTGTCTCCACGTTGGTTGAGTGTGGAGTAAGTGCATATGAGAGCATGAGGGTGGGAATGGATGTTTGTGTCTGTGTGTGCCTGTATGTCTGTGTCTGTATGTCAGGTTGGGTATCAGACGCCACCTCTCTGGGGACATCTCAGGCCCTCCAAGGTTTGGAGGCCTATCTCCACCCACCACCACTTCCCCTGCCAGTGGCGGACTCCCTCAGGTGTCGGTGCATTGGTGGTTCTTTGTGTCTGGGGGTGGGCGTCCGGGTACACACCGGCTCACTCCTTGGCGGCCGCTTATCGGGGCCTGGAGCCTGGGGCTCGCTCGGGCCACTTCGGAGGTGGGGTGCCCCCGGCCTCTCGGCCTGGGGCTCGGTCACTCAGGCACAGCTGGCTGCCGGCGGAGCTCACGGGCGCGTCACTGCAACTCCCCCTGGCTTCTGCTCCGCGGCTGCTGAGTGAGCCCTCATCTGCGACTCTCCTCAGCTCTTACTGGGACAGTGGCGCGGCTGCCCCTCTGTTGGTCTTCCTTGGTCTCTTGTGTTCTGGGGGCCTCTGGATGTCTGGAGTTTTGATCTCCTCCATACCTGCTTCATACCCTGGAGGACGGGGCTATGGCTCCCCACACTCCCTAGCAGATCGTTACATGGAGAAACCTTTGGAATGCAAGCATGCTGATCCACACAGGTATGCACACAGGTGTACACACGGGTATTCACAGACGCGGACTACAGCTTTCTTGGCTGCTGCCTCAAAGCACATTGTGCGCTGTCTATCTTGCGTGCTGCACAATATCATTTATTATTTAGTATCTACTGATATCTACTGCTAGCTAGTTTATTGTGATGGTGCCGTTTTTTTTATTATGTTGCTCTTTGTTGTTTGCTTTCTCTTCTGTTTTTTTTCTCCATACAGGTGACCCAGGTGTTTTGTTTTTTTTGTTTGTTTTTTTTCTTTTCTTTCTTCCCCCCCTTCTCACCGTCTCTTCTCCCCTTTGGTTTTCTTTCTCTCCCTCTCTTTCTTTCATTCTTTCTCCCTGTCCTATCCCCCAGTCATGTCTGTCCCGTTTGTAGCAACTGAAAATAAAATAAATTCATAATTATAATAAAGGTCAATCAAATGGACCAATATGGCAAGGCCATGATGATCCACTTGGTAAAATAAATCCGCTTGGCATCTTTCTTGGCCTTAAGACAACAATTCTGATGGCTAAAGATCCAAACGGGACACAAAAAAAAAAAAAAAAAAAAAAAGAAAAGAAAAATTGTTTGTTTAAGGACTTGATAAATATATTGAGAAACATAATCTTTTAGGTGACACCCAATATGGCTTTAGAGCAAAAAGGTCCACTTTGATGGCAGTGATGGAACTTGTCGAAGGGATATCTACTACATTAGATAATAAGAAATATACTGTTGGTGTTTTTATAGATGAGATGATGAGATGAGATAGCCTTTATTTGTCAGTTGCAGGTCTTTTGCCCACAACCGAGATGACAGACTTTGCCGACCGTACATACAATACACTAACATCACATTGGGGAGCAGTGTTGGTCAAGTTACTTGAAAAAAGTAATCAGTAACTAATTACTGATTACTTCCCCCCAAAAGTAATCCCATTACTTTACTGATTACTTATTTTCAAAAGTAATTAATTACTTAGTTACTTAGTTACTTTTTAAAAACACGATTTACAACCTGAATAGGTGATAAAGCGATAGATCTTTCAGCCCAATTCTACTTTTTCTACATAATCCATCATACAAAATGTAATCAAATGGAAAGGTCCCTTTTTAAAACTTGTTTTATTAGTTTTAATCTTTTAACTTCATGCATCAAGCAAATTTTCTTTTGTGTTTACACTCACTCTTTCAAATAGATGCAAGTAAAACACAGCAGAAAATAAATAAAGTCAAAGACTAGCGGTCCTTTTGCTCTATTTTCACCTGTAAAGCAGGAGTGGCGTAGGCGGAGGTTTACCCTGGTGCAGGTGTGCTGCAGCGGTCAGTTGAAGAATCCGCGAGTTTCTCTGTGAATTTCCCATTACGTCGTAGCGCACTCGGTGCTTGCTAGGGAAGTTTAGGGTTTTTCGCTGTAAAAAGAAGTTTTCTTCCCACACACAACGGACGCTAATGTTTTTGTCACTTTTTATGGAATCAAACTTAAAGTAAGGTCAGTACTTCCACGCTTTAAACGCTGCACGCTCTTACTCTCTCCTGCACTCGATATTGTTGATCTGCACACAGCTGTTGTCACAAACGACGCACTTGCTTACGTCACTGTCATGAGACATTCTCACAAAGAAAAAAAAGGTTTTTGTAACGCAATAACGCAGCGTTCCTACGGGAAAGTAACGGTAATCTAATTACCGTTTTTGCAATAGTAATCCCTTACTTTACTCGTTACTTGAAAAATTAATCTGATTACTGCCCATCTCTGTTGGGGAGACAGGTCAGGCTAGGTAGCGAGGAAAAAACATCGAAATGTGTAACACAAAAGGATAATACAGGAATGCACAGATATCAACACACCATAGCACAATAAACACAGACAAGCAACATGGGAAAGTGTTCCAGTGTGTACATCTGATCTGGGACCGCTGCAATCTTCGACTGCGCCTCCAGCTGACCCGATGTCCACATCAGAGGGGAGGTAAGCGTTGGAGGTGGCGTTGGATCCGGGGTAGAGAGGGTGATCCGTCAGTGAGTGCTTATTAGTATCAGTATATGTATGTGTTTGCATGTCCACAGTTCAGCTGAGACAGTGTCCTTCACCCTGCCAGGCTAAGAAACAGTCTTCCAGCCAACCCAGGTGGCCTTTGCTTGGAATGGGAAGGAACAGACTCAACACAGTTGTTATCAGGGAGTTTTTGTTCGGCTCCAGCCTTGAGCCCATAGCTGGCGCCGAAGGGGTAGCCGGATTATGATGGTAATTTTTCTTTCGCAACAACTCATGAGAATTTCAAAGCTGCTCTTTAACACTCCGACACTGGTCTCTCAATCTACCGTTGGAGAACCGCGAGCTTCCCCATGATGGTATCAAACTTGCGTTCCGTGGTGTTGTCATTCTTTTGCTCAGAGAGCCGATTCTGAGAACTCACGACTGCAGTTAGCTGTTCCACGATGTAATCCAACTTTCGCTCAAAGGTGTTATTCAGAGCAGGCCTCTCCTTGATGTAACCCAATATATGCTCAGAGGTGTTATTCTGAGTATTCATGGCAGCTGTAAGTGTCTCCAAGGTCTTAACCATGCTGCTCTCAATGAGCCCGTTCTGAGAAGTCGCGCCTTGTCCCTAGGGATGGGTATCGTTTAGGTTTTATCCGATACCGGTGCCAAACCGGTACTTTTGAAATGGTGCCGGTGCTTAAACGGTGCTCAAACCGGTGCTTAAAGAATGGAGAACACAAAATTGGTCCAAAAACCTCTCATGTTCAACTGTTTTTTTGTAAAAAGATAACAATGTTTGCCTTTTCTGCAGCTATGGGGCATATATGGTATCATTCTTGGTTGGAAGCAGTGCTTAAACAATGGAAAAAACACAAACTTTGTCCAAAAACCTCTCATGTTTAACTGTTTTCCACTTTTTCTTTGGTCTTTTTAGCCTTTTTGGCCAGGGTGAAGGGAGTATCTGCCATCAAACAAGAAGAGAACCGCATGTAGCTATGATGATGTTTGCTAGTTCACCTTACATGCATTAATGTAATAATGTGGTTAGCCTACTCAACGTAAATTACCCACAAACAACATTAAGCTACTCATGCAGAGAAGAACGGCTGCTGCTGCCATCATCATCCGTCATCATTTCTGCTACACTGGCAGGGCTAGGGGCCAGGACTCTACTCTTCGGGTTTTTGGGGGATGTTGCAAACTCCGGGTCCGATAACAGGCACCACACCCGCAGTAGATGTGCATGGTGGGAGGTCTCGCAGCAAGCTATCAAATACACCATTGAGCGTATGGGGGGATACATCAGAGAGAGGCCTGCTCAGAATGAGATCCTTGAGCGACAGTTGGAACACATCGCGGGACGGATCACTGCAGTTGTGAGGTCTCAGAATCAAAAGAATGACAACACCATGGAACAGAAGTTTGATACCATCATGGGGAGGCTCGCGGTTCTCCAACGGGAGATTGAGAGACCAGTGTCGGAGCGTTAAAGAGCAACCTGAAAATTCTCCTGGGCTGCTCGCATGGAAATTTACAAAATCAATATCAAAATTGTGGACCCCCATCACGGCGCCAGCTGCAGGCCCAAGGCTGGAGCCGAACAATCACTCCCTGATAACGACTGTGTTATGGCTGTTCTTCCCATCCCATGCAAAGCCACCTGGGTTGGCTGGAAGACTGTTTACTTAGCCTTTCGGGGCAAAGGACATTGTCTCAGCTGAACTCTGGACACACACACACATACACTGATATGCACACACTGATCCCCCCTCCCTTTCGAAATGCCTTCGATGCTTGTGCCCTACCGGGGAAGATGGCAGTCAACTGGACCAGCGCAGACATGCTGCAGGACCGGATGCGCTGTCTACACCGGCTCTCTCTCACCCTTTACCTGCCCCTGTTGCTTGTCTTGTGTTTCTTTTTTTTTTTTTTTTTTTGCAGCTAATTATTTTAATTTTTAAAAAAGGAAGAACATTGTGAAAATTTAAAAATTAACTTCTGATAATGTGAGGCATTAGTTGCACTAAGATCACTGCATGCCAGTGAAGTTAGTGCTCACTCTGAAACAGATTGAAGAGCTGATTGGCTACAATCACAGTTGATCAATTGTTCCACCTCTGCCTCCAGTCATCAAACCCACAGCCTCTCATCCAGCGTCCACACTGCTTCATCTCCTCAGCTGTCCTGTTCAGGCCTGAAACCCATCTGGATGTCATTGTTTATTTGCTCAGATTAGTTCTCCACACTCTGGACTCTATTCAGGTCAGCTGCTCAGAAGAACCAGCAACAGATCCAGTGATAAAGTCTTACAAAATGTAAGCGGTTTGCAGCAATGTGATCAGAGAGCATAATGAACTGTGATGATGCAGCTTTGTACATTACAGGGTTAAATATTAGAACTGGCATTCTTTTTTTTCTTTTTTTTTGTCTTGTGTTTCTATGGTGTATTGATAGTCATGTGCTTTTTGTGCTGAGGTGTTTTTTCTGTTATCAAACTGTTCTCCCACTAGGAGCTCAGTCTGAGTGGAGTTTTTTTTCTCCTCCTCTTACCTCATGTTATGTATTTTCGTTGGTTTTTTTTTCCTATCAGCCTACCTTTCTGACATGTCTCCCCAATGTGATGTTTGTGTAAAGTTGGTCAGAAGGTTCCTTTGTAAGTGCGCATGCGCCATTAGCGTGCTGCCCGCTGTAACCCTAATTTCCTTCGGGATTAATAAAGTATTCTGATTCTGATACGGCGCATTTTACGGGTTTTAAAAAAAACGCTATGCGTCGCCGGGTGTTTCATTGGATTTGAGGTGTTACCTCCTTTGACAGTATCACAGTATCAGCTTAAAGCACTTGTTGCAGGCTGCTGAGTTTGCATATTTTGCTGTGAAGTACAGCTAGACTTTGACCGCTTCGCCTTGGCCATTTTTAATCTGTAGCTCTGCTCTAAAAGACCGTACGTACCTGGACCCGCCTACTATCCTCGGAAACGTAAAATGATTGGCTAGAATCTAAAGTGTATCACAGGTCAGGAAAAAAAAAAGCACCGAAATAAAGCACTGAAGTGTGCGCTGCTTTTCGTTCTGGTTACTACTGTTTATGACAGAACCATACCGGTACCCATCCCTACTCGTCCCATTGTTTCAATCCCAGCGGGCAGCCTTGGGGGGGTTTGAACAGCCGGTTCCACTTTCTTAATTCTCCGATAAGCCAGGGCCAAGCCAGCTCCAATCAGCAAGTATCCTGTTATCATGGTTCCGAATAGGTAGATATCTTCAGCGTCCTCGATCGACCGTCCCGCCAGGCACACGACCCTCCATTTCTGCCACCCGTCCATTGTGTATCCGGCAGGGAAAGTCCCTCCAGGGCACTCGGGCTCTCCCGAGCCCAGACTTCTCGTTGAGAAAAGGGTGTCAATAGCATTCAGAGACCAGTTGATCAAATCCATAATTTTATAGACTTAAAAAGGCATTTGATACAACTGATCATAGAACATTAATGAATAAACTAGAGAGATATGGTATGAGAGGGATAGCGTATAAGTGGATAGTGGAATAGACATCAATATGTGCAAGTCAATGGTGTAAGATCAAATCAGTTGAAGGTAACTTGTGGGGTTCCTTAGAGCTCTGTGTTAGGCCCTAAATTACTCATATATAAATGATATATGTAATGTTACCAAACTGTTAAAAAAAACAAATAAATTTTTTTTGCACCAGACCAATGAAAAATGTGGCTACAGTCGGGGATCAATGTCTCCGGGAGGGAGTATCGTCACGCCGTAACAAGCTAGCTACAGCAACTTATTTCTGGCTTCCCATGGCTACCGGATTCACTTTACCCACGGAACGCTCCGACTCCAACCACTTACCTGCCTGGCCCACCAGGGGATTTGCTGCCCGGCCCGTCTAAGGACTTTCTGCTCGGCCCGCCGGAGGATTCACTGCCGAGCCCACCGAAGGATTTTCTGCTGAGCCCATTGGTTCTGCCTTCGAGGAGGAAGCAGCGCCCATGTCGCCGATGCTCCTCATGACAGCCGGATGCCAGACGTGTCCAGACGTGATAATATGACTGCAAATAAAAGGCCGATGTTCCCAAAAGGTTGATTCTGTTCATCTGGACGTAGCATTTTCAGTGAGAGAAACGTTTTGTCACTCATCCAAGTGACTTCTTCAGTCTCAGCCTAGTGCAGGTTTCCCCAACCTTATAAACAGATCAGTGATCAGTGGTCTTTGATCAATTGTCTTTCAGTGGGCTGGTTTCAATTATTGCGCAATGTACTGCTTATGGGTCTACCTTACAATATAAAGCGCCTTGAGGTGACTGTTGTTTTGATTTGGTGCTGTACAAGATAGAACTGAATTGAATTGAATTGAACTGACCTCTGGCGGAGACATCGCTGGCCCAGATGGCAGAGTGGCAGTTGCAGGTGGTTCAGCTGGTGGTGCACAGACAGCTGGATGGGCTCTCCTAAGCCTCCGGCAGGAACAGGTGACGGTATGGAAGCTGCAGATGGCCGGACAGACTCCTCAGAGTACCCAGCGGAGACAGACGGCGGCATGGAAGCTGGAGACGGCTGGAGCGGCCCCCCAGCACAAACAGACAGCGACGTGGAAGCCACAGTCGGCTGGATGGAAGCCACAGATGGCTGAAGTTGCTCTCATGATCCCCCAGGGAAAACAGATGGCTGGAGCGGCTCTTCTGATCCCCCAGTGGGAACAGACACAGGGCCAGCAGGTGCAGAGAACTCTTGTTGAGGTGAAGCAGGCTGAAGCTGCACAGGGCACAAAGTTGGCTCAGGATGCTAGGGCTGGGGCTGCGCAGTGTAGACAGCCTGTTCACGCAGCAACAGTGAAATGAGGTCCATTAGTGGCTGAGTGAGCTCACCAGTGCACTCGGCAGATGATGGAGGTGACTGGGTCAGCACACCCAAGCTCTCAGTGGAGGCTGAGACGACTCGGCTAGCCTCCAAGGTGGAAAGAGCTGTGCAGATCTTGTTACCTCTAGGGGCCACAGGCTCAGCCTCTGATAAAGCCCTGGGAAGAGATTCAGACTCTGGGGGGCCTGACGTGGCCAAACAATGCATAGTCTCGGAGTTAACAGTCTCAGGGATGACAAACTCAGAGTTAACAGTCTCAAGGGTGACTGACTCTGGTTGACTGACCCTGGGCTAACAGTCCATTCAGCTTGAATAAATAGCCTCTGAGTTATTTTACTTTCAGTCAAGGAAGAGGCACGAGTTAAACAGTCTATCTTCTCCACAGAACTGGAAAAACGTGCATAGAAAAAACAGACTTCTGATCCAGTTGTGTCCTCTTCCTCTATTTGTCCCACTATCCTCTATCCTAGCATTCAACAAGCCAGTCTTTGTCCACTTTATTTGTTTGTTCTGTTTTGCTTTTCCCTTGGACTTCTGGCGACCCTCAGTTTTCGTAGCATGTTTCTTACTCAGAGCCTCAATCTCCTCCTCATAGTCATTATCAGCCCGCATCACTGCCGCTGCAGCACCAATCCGTCTGTCGATCTCCGACTCCCTTCTCCCATCACTCGTGAACAAGACCCTTAGATACTTGAACTCCTCCACTTGGGGCAGGAAGTCATCCCCGACCCAAAGTGGGCACTCCACCCTTTTCCGGCTGAGAACCATGGCCTCAGATTTGGAGGTGCTGATCCTCATTCCCGCAGCTTCACACTCAGCTGCAAACCGTTCCAGTGCGAGCTGGAGGCCATCACCCGATGAAGCCAACAGAACCACATCATCCGCAAAAAGCAGAGACGAGATTCTGAGGCCACCAAAGTGAAAGCCCTCCGCGACAATAGAAATACTGTCCATAAAAATTATGAACAGAATCGGTGACAAAGGGCAGCCCTGGCGGAGCCCATCACCCACCGGGAACGAGTCCGACTTATTGCCGGCAATGCGAACC
Organism: Rhamphochromis longiceps; assembly: GCF_057381845.1. Classification (NCBI taxonomy): domain Eukaryota; kingdom Metazoa; phylum Chordata; class Actinopteri; order Cichliformes; family Cichlidae; genus Rhamphochromis; species Rhamphochromis longiceps. The sequence goes on from NC_140557.1 coordinate 23,578,178, forward strand.
AAGCTCTTGCAACGGTTGTATAGGGATCGAATGGCCCGTAGCAATGGGCCAGACACCCCATACTCCCGCAGCACCTCACACAGGACACCCCGAGGTACATGGTCGAATGCCTTCTCCAAGTCCACAAAACACATGTAGACTGGTTGGGCAAACTCCCATGCGCCCTCAAGTATCCTTGAGAGGATAAAGAGCTGGTCCAGTGTTCCGTGACCAGGACGAAAACCTCATTGTCCCTCCTGTATCTGAGGTTCAACTAGTGGACGAACTCTCCTTTCCAACACCCTGGCATAGACTTTCCCAGGCAGGCTGAGGAGTCTGATCCCCCTATAGTTGGAACACACCCTCCGGTGTGTGTGAATGGGTGGATGACTGGTTGTGTAAAGCGCTTTGGGGTCCTTAGGGACTAGTAAAGTGCTATACAAATACAGGCCATTTACCATTTACCATTTGCTTCAGCCACTGCCGGAGCCGCATTCCGCTTGGCCTGTCGGTACCTGTCAGCTGCCTCCGAAGTTCCACAGGCTAACCAAGCCTGATAGGACTCCTTCTTCAGCCTGGTGGCTCCCTTCACCTCTGGTGTTCACCATTTGGTTCAGGGATTACCACCACAAAAGCCACCAACCACCTTACGGCCGCAGTTCAATGCAGCAGCTTGGGCAGTGGAGATGCTGAACATTGTCCATTCGGACTCAATGTCCCCAGTCTCCCTCGGAATGCTATTGAAGCTCTGCCGGAGGTGTGTGTTGAAGATCTCGCGGACTGGGGCCTCTGCTAGGCGTTCCTAGCGCACTCTCACTACTAGTGAGGTGTCGGTCGCGAATGAAACGGCTCTTAGAGCCGGATCTTTGAAGTGAACGACGTGAGCCGTGGGTTTTTTTTTTCCTTTCTCTCACCCTTTCTCTCGCACCGGGAAGAGGGGGGAGGGGCGGTAGTTACACTTGCAGTAGCACAGGAACAGAGCCGGAGAGAAAGAGAGAGAAAGAGAGCCAGGGACAACAACGTCACATTAAAAAGGTATAGTAATCATCCACAACTATTTTCAGTTGCAGATGATAAAGGATTCAGAAAGTTTATTCATGCAGGCCCATAAGACAGAGAATGTGCATGTTCTTTTTGTTTTCATATTTTAATTTATATTTAATTGTGTTGTGGCTTGCAGTATTACGTTCCCTCGAACAGTCTCTCACTGTCGTTCTCTAAAACCTAAAAGAGAATTATGGATTTGATCAACTGGTCTCTGAATGCTATTGACACCCTTTTCTCCACGAGAAGTCTGGGCTCGGGAGAGCCCGAGTGCCCTGGAGAGACTTTCCCTGCCGGATACACGATGGACGGGTGGCAGAACTGGAGGGTCATGTGCCTGGCGGGACTGTCGATCGAGGACGCTGAAGATATCTACCTATTCGGAACCATGATAACAGGGTTCTTGCTGATCGGAGCTGGCTTGGCCCTGACTTATCGGAGAAATAAGAGAGCGGAACCAGCTGTTCAAACCCCCCCAAGGCTGCCCGCTGGAATCGAAGCGATGGGACGAGGCGTGACCTCTCACAACGAAGGCAGCATAGTTAACACCTTGGAGACGCTTACAGCTGCTGTGAAGACTCAAAATAACAACATTGAGCGTATGGTGGGATACATCAGAGAGAGGCCTGCTCAAAATGACACCCTTGAGCGAAAGTTGGATCACATCGTGGAACAGCTAACTGCAGTCGTGAGTTCTCAGAATCGGCTCTCTGAGCAAAAGAATGACAACACCACGGAACGCAAGTTTGATACCATCATGGGGAAGCTCCATCACCTAGTGGGGGTGGGGGGTCATAGTCTGGTCCCGCCTTCACTGTTGTGATTGGTGTGGGGGTAGGGACAGGCTTAGGGCGTCGGGGGGTTCCCCGGAGGCATCTTCCTTGGGGGGCTCAACCCGGGGTAGCGGTCATGTCCGGTTAGGGGCTCTGTTGGCTCTCAGGTGACTGTTTCCTCGCGGCTGCGTGCAGCGGGGCTAGGGGAGGGTCTGTGCTGACGGACGTGGGTTACTGACCTGGTAGCCTGTCTGCCCCTGGGTGGGTCCGGGATGGGCGTGAGGTTCTGGGGACGCTCCGTCTCTGGGCTGGGACCCGGACCGGGCCTCGGGGGCTTGGGTCCTGGTTGGTGTGTTGCCGGGGTTGTGGGTGGGTGGGTGCATGGGGGCCCAGCCCTGGAGCGGGGTGCCGCCAGTGCATCGAGCCACCTGGGGGGCTCTTCAACTGGTGGGGGAGATTGTCACATCTTGCAGGAGCTTTCCTCTCTCCAGGAGCTCCCTCTGCAGGAGGGGGAGATACAGGAGAGGTGGAGGAAGATCTCAGCCTGGGTGTTTATTGTCTTATGTAGTCTGGAAGATGAGTGGATGGTGGGGTGGGTGCAGTTTTCTCTGTGGTGGGGTTGGGAGGACTGTCCCGGGCTCTGTGGGGCCGGGAGGCACTGCTGCGCTGGGCCCCGGTCTGGATGGGCCTGGGCCCCCTTTCCCTGGCGGGTCGCGGAGTATGGGGGTGCCTACTGGGGTCAGCGGGGGAGCTGGCCCCAGGGAAGGGTCACTTGCCCCTCCCTTCCTTCCCTCCCCATCTCCAGCTGCCTCCCTCTTCCCGCTCCACCACAACCACCCACACATGCAGGACCTTGGAGTAGGGGTATGTCACCAGGGTGCAGAGGAGGCTACCCCCCCCCGTCCCCTTCTGGCTGCCTCTGCCTCAATTTTATCCCACAACTTAGACATTCACATTACTCACATTCTCATTACACATACATATAGGATCTTGGGGGTGGGCACGATACACGGAGTCCAAAGTACCATCAGGGTGTACACCCCACCCCTGGCATCGTTGCCCACCTCTCAATTTTAAATACACGTAGACATTGAGGGCTAGCAGGAGGGACCATGCGCTTACCTGCTGCTCTCTGGCAGGTAGCTCCAAGCCCTCCTGGGTTTTAAATGCACCTTAGAACACACATGCATCAACACTACAATGAGCGGGTGGAGGGAGGTTTGGAGTCTTCTCTCACCCCCATTCTCTGTGACCTGCTGGAGCGGGGGGGCTAGGAGGAGGAGTTGGCCGTCCGACTGCGGTCTGGAGTGTGGGGCCTTCCTGCTGCTGCAGAGTCAGGGCGGTCTGCCTCCCCCCACCGTAGGGAAAAGGGTAACACCACCTGGGTCTGGGTGCAGTTCCCCCCTCCAGGGGCAAGGGCACCTAGACCCGGTTTGTAGAGTACGCTTGGGGAGTGTGATCGTGTGTACAACGTCTCTTTATGTCTGTCTTCACGTTGGTTGAGTGTGGAGTAAGTGCATATGAGAGCATGAGGGTGGGAATGGATGTTTGTATCTGTGTGTGCCTGTATGTCTGTGTCTATATGTCAGGTTGGGTGTCAGGCGCCACCTCTCTGGGGACATCTCAGGCCCTCCAAGGTATGGAGGCCTATCTCCCCCTACCACCACTTCCCCTGCCAGTGGCGGTCCCCCTCGGACATCGGTGCGTTGGTGGTTCTTTGTGTCCGGGGGTGGGCGTCCGGGTACACACCGGCTCACTCCTTGGCGGCCGCTTATCGGGGCCTGGAGCCTGGGGCTCGCTCGGGCCACTTCGGAGGTGGGGTGCCCCCGGCCTCTCGGCCTGGGGCTCGGTCACTCAGGCGCGGCTGGCTGCCGGCGGAGCTCACGGGCGCGTCACTGCAACTCCCCCTGGCTTCTGCTCCGCGGCTGCTGGGTGAGCCCTCATCTGGGACTCTCCTCAGCTCTTTCTGGGACAGTGGCGCAGCTGCCCCTCTGTTGGTCTTCCTTGGTCTCTTGTGTTCTGGGGGCCTCTGGATGTCTGGAGTTTTGATCTCCTCCATACCTGCTTCATACCCTGGAGGATGGGGCTATGGCCCCCCCACACCCTCTAGCAGATTATTACATGAAGGAACCTTTTAAAAAACAAAAAACAAGCGCGTCCATGCTCACAGGTGTACACACGGGTGATCACACCCACAAACTACACCCTTTTTGGCTCCTACCTCAAAGCACACTGTGTTCTGTTGATCTTATGTGCTGCACAATAATGTTTAATGTTTAGTATTTACTGTCATATTCCCATATATCATTGTGATGTTGTTTATTCTATTACTCTTGTTCTCTTCTGCTTGTTTTCTTTTTTCTTTCTCAGCAGGTGACCCAGGTGATCGATATATGCATTTTTTTTCTCTGCCCGTTCTGTTGGTTTTTGTCTTTTGCCCTTCTCCCCCGTCCCTCTTCTCAGCTGTTTCTCTTTCCCTCTTTCTTTCTCCCCTTCTTTCCCCCAGTCAAGTCTGTCCCGTATTCAGTAAGTGAAAATAAAATAAACAATAAAAGGTGAATCAAATGGACCATTACGGCAAGGCTGGGATGGTCAATTTGGTAAAGTAAATCCGTTGGGCATCTTTCTTTGCCTTTAGACAACAATTCTGATGGCAAAAGAGCCAAACGGGACAGGCAAAAAAAAAAGAAAAAAAAAAAAAAAAAAAGAAAGTTGGATCACATCGCAGAACGGCTCACTGCAGTTGTGGGGTCTCAGAATCAAAAGAATGACAACACCACGGAAAAGAAGTTTGATACCATCATGGGGAGGCTCGCGGCTCTCCAACAGGAGATCGAGAGACCAGTGTCAGAGTGTTAAAGAACAGCTTGAAATTCTCCGGAGCTGCTCGCATAAAAGAAAATTCAACATGCGGACACCACGGCGCCAGCTGCTCAGGCCCAAGGCTGGAGCCGAACAACAACTCCCTGATAACGACCTGTGTGATGACTATTCCCATCCCATGCAAGGCCACCTGGGTTGGCTGGCAGACTGTTTACTTAGCCTGATAGAGCGAAGGACACTGTCTCAGCTGAACTCTGGACACGCACACACATACACTTACACTGATAAGCACGCACTCATCCCCCTCCCTTTCCAAACGCCTTCGATGCTTGTTTCCTGTGGGGGAAGACGGCGGGTCTGTGTGCCGCGCTGGAATGGTAGCGCTGTGTAGGACGACTGCTGTGTTCCTTCGGATTACCCCTCACCCCCCCACCCAACCCCTGTGGCTTGTCACGTGCTCCAATGTTGTAATGTGGACATTTATGTGCTCTCTGTGCAGAGGAGTTTTTTTGTTTCCTGTTCTCATGCTGTCCTCCCATAGGTGCCCAGCGTGAGAAGAGGTCTCTTTTTTTCCTCTTGTACTTTCCCATTGTTGTGTACTTTTTCAGTGTTTTTTTCTGTAACGCTGCCGATCTCCGACTGTATTCCCATGTGATGTCTTTGTTGTGTGTGTAAGTCGGGGGGGGGGGGTCCTACTCCTCTGCGGGGCAACCTGCATATGGCCAATAAAGCATTCATTCAATTCAATTCAGTTCAATTCAAAATAACCTGAAGAGCCAGTTCGGAGCCGAAAGAGCCAGCTCTTTTTAGTGAGCCGAGCTGAAAGAGCAGGTTCTCTAAAAAGAGCCGGAAATCCCATCACTACTCACTATGCGTTTAGGTGCACCATGTCAGTCCAGCGTCCTCCCCCGCCACCTGATCCAACTCACCACCAGGTGGTGATCAGTTGACAGCTCAGCCCCTCTCTTTACCCGAGTGTCCAGAACATATGGTTGCAGGTCTGGTGATACGATTACAAAATCGATCATCGACCTGCAGCCTAGAGCGTCCTGGTGCCACGTGCACTTATAGACACTGTTATGGACGAACAAGGTGTTCGTTATGGCCGAACTGTGATTTGCACAGAAGTCCAATAACAAAACACCGCTCGGGTTCAGATCAGGGAGGCCGTTCCTCCCAATCACGCCCCTCCAGGTCTCGCTGTCGTTACCCACGTGAGCATTGAAGTCTCCCAGTAGGACAACAGAGTCTCCAGGTGGAGCACCTTCCAGCACCCCACCCAGGGACTCTAAGAAGGCTGGGTACTCTGGACTGCCACTCGGCGCATAAGCGCAGATGACAGTCAGGACCCGTTCCCCAACCCTAAGGCGCAGGGAACAAACCCTCTCATCCACTGGGAAGAACCCCAATGTAACGGCATCAGGCCGAGGGGATATTAGAATACCCACCCCAGCCCGCCGCCTTTCACCAGGGGCAACTCCAGACTGAGACAGAGTCCAGCTCCTCTCCAGGAGACTGGTTCCAGAGCCCAAGCCATGCGTAGAGGTGAGTCCGACTATATCTAGCCGGTACCTCTCAACCTCACGCACTAACTCAAGCTCCTTCCCCACCAGAGAGGTGACATTCCATGTCCCAATTGCCAGTCTTGGTAAGTCCGCCAGGGCTTTCACTCCTGCCCACCGCCCGGCACACAATGCACCCGACCCCTACGGTGCCTCCTGCGGATGGTGGGCCTGCGGGAGGATGGGCCCATGTCCCCTTTTCGGGCTGTGCCCGGCCGGGCCCCATGGACTAAGGCCCGGCCACCAGACACTCACCCCCGGGAACCGTCCCTGGGCCTGGCTCCAGGGCGGGGCCCCAGTAACCCGTTCCCTCTGTGTTTTTCTCATAAGGGTCTTCTGAATCACTCTTTGTCTGGTCCCTTACCCAGGACCAATTTGCCATGGGAGACCCTACCAGGGGGTAACAACATATCCTCTGGGATCCCTGGGACATACAAACCCCCTCTCAACCCCTCTCATGGGCAGGACACTTTACCCTACCGCCTACTGGTGTTGGCCAGAGGGGCCGATGGCGCGATATGGCAGCCTCGCTTCTGTCAGTCTACCCCAGGGCAGCTGTGGCTACAACTGTAGCTTGCCTCCACCAGTGTGTGAATGTGAGAGTGAATGAATAGTGGCATTGTAAAGCGCTTTGGGTGCCTTGAAAAGCACTATATAAATCCAATCCATTATTATTATTATTATTACTATTATTATTATTATTATTATTATTATTATTTCTTCTGGGCTTCTGAAGTGCTATTGGAATCCCATGATTTGCCACACAAACACTTCGTACTGCAGCTCTCCCAAAAATCCACTTAGTTATAAATATGCGATAAGCAGTAACGATATATATCGCGATATATATCGTTACCGCACATGCTTCAAATTATACCGTGATATGGATTTTAGGCCATATCGCCCAGCCCTATGTGGTATCCACAGAAACCTCTGAATCTCTGCTAAAATCTCATATAAACCATTTCTACAATCACCAAACACAACAAAATTAAGACATGATTAAACAAGCAGTTAAGTAAATGCGCAGAAGTCCGCTAAACAAACAAAACCGAACCAGAAATTCTTCAGATTTCATGTAACTGGCTAAAGGAAAGCTAGTTATCTTCCAGAGCTATCACCAATTCCAAACACCAAGTTTCACCAAGCTCTGACCAAAATTCACTGAAAGAGCCGCAAAAGAAGACCACAAAAATGCACAGCGGCACAAATGCACTAAGACAGAAATTGGCTCACCAACCTGATTTCCTCTGTTATTTTCGCCGGTAGCCATTTCCGTCAACAACCTCCATTTTAGACCCACCCACAGACACGTGACTGGACAGACGCCACATGCAGTAAATTTGGGTGGGATTTGGCTTTGCAACTTCTGATTGGCTGAAGTTACGTGAATGTGGCATCATTACTGTGATCCTATTGACTTAAACAATTTTTTTTTAAAAAAGGTGTCATTTGTCTTTTGTTTAACAAGAAAAGTTAAAATGTGTGGGAAGGAAATGTTTGAGAAAATATGTCATATAAGATGCATACAATGTATATGAGTTTGTATAATCTCTTGATAAACAAATAAAAAACAAACAAACACAGGTGTCAATCATGCAAATTAGCCAAAAGAAACCAAAGTTACAGCCCCTCAGAGGTTAAAGGGCCAGAGGCCAATTAAACGCTGCATGCACGGCAGAAAAGGCCCATTGCCATGTAAATGTGTGGTTAATTCTTCAAAGAAAATATTTAAAAAAAACAAGCATTTTTAGGCCTGTTAATAAAATTAAATCATTTCTGCTCTTTAATACCTAAAAAATTCAACTGACAAGGTGTCCAATGTGTGCCAAAATTGGACATTTTTGTACAACGTCTGGATATTTATGTATTGACAGTGCTGTAATTTTTCACTGTTTCACTTTAGAAACATAAATCTTTGCACAGATGATGTTTATATGTTGGTTACTGAATTTCTGGAATGAAATGTGAACTGAAGCATATTTTTAAAAGGGTTATATGCTAAAAAATAAATGCAAAATTTAGGCAAGGATAAAATCTACTTTCTGTGTTCCAGTCTTAGTAACTTTGACACAGTACTATCTGCTAAAATATTTATACCTCTGATGAAATTTTACAAGTGTTAGCTTTATTTTGATTTGCAGAGAAATAATCAATTAATTTTGAGCGTTTCATTTTTGAGCAGGAAGCTCAGAAACCCCTTTGGGGCTAAGAGGTTAAGTAAAAAAGAAAAAAAAATACAGCGGTGGACAGATAGTGTTCGGGCGTAACGGAATACATGGACCCGTGTTGCGTATTGAAAATACAAAATATGAGTAACTGTATTCCGTTACAGTTACAGTTTAAAAAGGTGGTATTCAGAATATAGTTACTTTGTTGAAATAAATTGATTAAACGGCGGTCTTTTTCTATTTCATATGTTAGGCTATGCCCTCTCTATTTTTGGTAATCCCACGCTGGTGGAAACCCAAACAAAACACACATTATGAGGCTCTAATGCCTGGGTCTAAATCTCGCGGCCCATGTCACCCCTGCACGCATAATGACGTGAAGAAATATTTTTTAAAAATTATTATTCAAAAAATAATTAAATATGAAAGCAATGGGCAGAGTGTTACAGGCATAGCCCTAAAGAATGTAGCCTCATGGGCAGTGTATTCCGTGCTGCAGGGAGAATGGACTGCTATACCCATTATGTGTCTGTGAGCGGGAGTCGAAAAGTACGAGTTGTCACCGACCAGAAACAGGAGATGGAAGCATGTAAATATAATAATAACCGCTGAAGCCAAAAAGAGTGCCTGACGAGCCCAGTTGTAAGTAAGCTATTAAGACTCGACTGTACACTGTGTTCGTGTTTTTCTCCGAAAAAATAAATTCAGTTGGAGCAGCCTTCCAACGCCTCTCTCTGTCTAACAGAGTTGACCCAGACAACAAAGAAAAGCTAGTTTTTGGCTACGAGCCCGACATGGAACCGGATGAATTAGCCAGAGGTCCCTTTACTATGGTTTTATATACGCGCGGAAAAGTGCAGCCTTACCTAATGTCCACCCTACTGTTACTCATTTTATATTAAAATATAAAATTAGTTTCCCAGGGGTCGGCAACCCTGGGCACGACTATAGCTGGACTGGCCATCGGTGGGGCCGATGGTGATTTTTCGTTTTTATGGGCCGATGATTTTTTTTTTTTTGTAACGGTATAAACAATGAAAGGAAGTGGATTGGCCAGATGCTGGTCGATGTGTAAAAATAACTCCGTTGTTTGGTGGTGGCTATGGCGGAGCTTCCACAGAGGCCAGCAGGTGGATGAGGGAAAGGGGAGGCAGGAGGAGGAGAGACCCGAGGCGGCCTCCGGTCCGAGTGTCAGGTGAACTGAACTTCAGGTAGGAAGTTATGACCTGCAGTCTATCTGGGTCAGATATAAACCAAGTTTAGTTGTAGTTTATTTTCGTTGTGCTGACTTTTTACAGTCAGTTACAACAACTCATACTACTAGCTAGCATGACGGAGTTTCTACACAGCTGGGTGGGTGCTATGATGTTACTGATAGTGAACTTTATTTTATTCATAAGGTTAGTTAGTAGAGTTGCCAACTGTCCCGTAAAAAACGGAATCGTCCCGTATCCAGAGAAAATATTAAGCATTTCGTATTGAGCTGAAAAGGAACACAGTTTGTCCCGACTTCAGCTAGAATAGAAAACGACAAAGCTGGAGTTATTCTGTCTTTACGCTGCACAGCTGTTTCTTCTTCTCTCGTTCTCTCCCCCTCCCTCTCCTTTTGCTACTTCAATCATGAAACTGCTTGTTTATCGCCCACTTTGCACCAGAATCAGGAAACCAGCGGATGTTGCGCAAAACAACAGCAGCACGTTTAAGCTTGATCAGCTGTTGTTAGAATTTATTCAATATTAATTTCTAGTGTCAGCTGATGTTTGCTGGAGCCACAGCTGTAAAAGCTGCTGGTCGTGATACTGGTTTGGATATCTGGTGAGAGGGAAACATGAAGATGAAACCAGGAGATGTCCTTACTGAATCATCAAGGCTGAACAGGTGATGGAGAAACAGGTTTACGTTTTAGGTGACATGAATGAGTTGAAGTTATGAACTGTTTCTGAGAGACAAATAACACCAGGATCCTTTTCTAAGTAGCTGACAGCTGGTAACTGTGCAGGGTCTGGTCTGGCAAAGCTTTGCCAGGGGGCCAAGTAGGGCATTAACAGGGAAAGGGGTGCACAAAGAGGAAGGGGAGAGAAAGGGGAAGAAGAGGCAGGTGCGCAGCGTAAAGACACAGAATAACTCCAGCTTTGTGTCTTTTTTTCACTCTAGCTGAAGTATGGGACAAATCGCATTCCTTTTCACCTCAATACACCTCAATACTTTAAAGTTTGAACTCCTCGGCTGTAATTGGTCCAGCCCAGAGTCCATCATGACCAATTGCCCAATCCACCACCTTTCATTGTTTATACTGTTACAAAAACAACAACAATAATAATAATAAACATCGGCCCATAAAAACGAAAAATCAACATCGGCGGCCAATGGCCAGTCCAGCTGTGGCTCCATATATTGGTTGTTAAGCTTAACGTGGGAGTGCTTTACAAACATTCAGTTGCCTTACTTCTCTGGGATAGCTTTCTAAGAGATTAAATGCCAGTTTGGAAGCACATAGTGAGGCTACAAATGCTCAACCAGACCGCTGACAAGTCTCGCACACCACAGCCGCTTTATCATCTGCAATTTTCAGTTGCAGATGATAAAGGATTCAGAAAGTTTATTCATGCAGGCCCATATGACTTAGAATGTGCATCTGCTTTTGGTTTTCATATTTTAATTTATATTTAATTGTGTTGTGGCTTGCAGTGTTTTGTGTTGTTTCACTTTAAATTTGTTTAAAAGGAAAAAACTGAAAATTTAAATAGCTAAAAGTTGAAATGTGAATAGTTGGTTTTTGGATAATATGATTCATTTATTACATTTTATGTGGAGTGAATAAATAAAAGTATATTTACCTGATGCCTCAGGTATGCTTTTATCCACACCTGACTAGGTGTGGCCAATTAGCACCAGCTGAAAACATTGAGGACATTAGGGGCTGCAGAGGAACGTAACACCACTGTATATTAGGAAATGCACCCTAAAGCATGTCTTTTATCCTGCCTTCCTTCTCTCACCCCAACCGGCCGGTTGCGTCAGATCTCCCTCCCCGAGTCTGATTCTGCCAGAGGTTTCTTCTTGGTAAAATGGAGTTTTTCCTTCCTTGCCAATGTGCTTGCTCATAGGGGGTCATATGATTGTTGGGTTGCTCTCTGTATGTATTATTATGGGGTCTACCTTACAATATAAAGTGCCTTGAGGCGACTGTTGTTGTGATTTGGCGCTGTATAAATAAAATTGAATTGAATGGAATTAAAAGCAGCCATTGGAAAATGTAATCGCTATGGCAATATAAGCATTGTCATTTGTACTCATTTACAGACATTTAGTTATTCTACAATATTATTCTTGCTGTTAGCTTTCACATTGTGACCTTTACATGTAATATCTAACGTGCCATTTAATGTCAGAGAAAGGTTCTAGCTTAAATGCTACTGAAGTGAACCTAGAGGCATTAATGATCTTATGGGGGGTTTTTTTGTTTAAATTTATTTTTTTGTTTTACCACCACTCAGCGATCCTTTGCCAACTACTGTTAAGAAAGAGCTCAAAGGGTTATGAAGCTTTATGCCGCACTTTGTATCTGAGTAGTTCAACGAAAATATTTTAAGTGTTTTTCTGCAAGTGATGGGTGAATCATCCCAGCTCTGATGTAGCAGCTCCTGTTCATCACAAACAGTCTTTTTTCTGCTTTGATGAACTCTTTATAAACATAAACCTTCACTGCAGAGCTACAAAAGCATTTGCTCTCTTAACCTGAACACTGTTAGGTCTGAAAGATATTACAGGCTGCTGGCCTGTTGTGCTGTTCTTTGTCTCGCAGTGCAGAGAAAAGGTGTGACTCACTGCGTTTCCACCACCGAACTGTGCTATTGTCTGAATATTATCAATACAAAGATATCACTTTCACATTGTCAAGATATCTAAAAGAAAAAGCAAATCCCTTTGTACACAGCACAGGATGACAAAGCCTGGAACTTCTCTTGAACGTCAACTCTTTTATTTATTATCCTGCATTTTTGACTATATATATAATTTTTATTTTTATTTTTATTTTTTATTTAAAGCTTTTATCATAATTAGAAATAAAACATTTCATGCTTGATGAGCACCCACCCCAAAGGTGTGGAGAGAGACAAAGATAGACAAGCATAGCTAGGACTGGCGTATGCCATGGATGTGAAGAGATCCTCCTGAGGAGGCGGAGGGATGGAGGGAGGCAGAGGCACATTGAAGCAGATGCAGAGAAATGTGAGAGGGTGTCAGTGAGACTGGTGATGACGCGCTCATGGCTGCGGAGAGCTGGCGAGGCCGCGGCCCTGGCTCTGACTCACCTCATCCCCACAGGGCCTCCTGGTTGACGTCACTCAGTGTGCGCTGTGGCATTTCTCTGCTTCAACTTCTTTGTGTGCAGCAGCCACACTTCAGCCTTTCTCACATCTGAGAGAGTCTGAAAATCTGCATTTGTCTATGTTTACAGCATCCATCTATCTATGTTAGTAAAGCTGAAAAACAATAGCACACTTTATTAGCACCATTGATACTGCTACTTTATACACATATTAGAAATATTCAAGAGGCATCATAGGATTGTTGATATCGGGTATAACAGAAAATTCTAATGGTAATCTCTTCCTACAATCTCCGAACCATCTGAGTGTTCTTGGATACATACTACAGGGATTTTACTTTGAAAGGAGTAAAAAAGAAAAAAAAAATCCCCACTAGGAGGAAGGTGGAGACAATACTTGCTGTTTACTTTTGTTTTCACCTACTATTTGTGTATGATTAGACACAAAGAGACAAGGTTACTAATGTGCTGATTTCAGCCCCAATAATGTGGACCACATTCTACATGCACTGATTAACATGGGCGTTAAAGATCCGTTTACTTTAAAAAATAAGTATGGGCTATAATAACAGCATTTGTTTCATACAAACATCCATGTTTTCTCACTCCTGTCCTCCAGCATCGATCTACCTTTTTTTAACCCCCCTTATTAATCTCTCTCGCTCTCTTTCTTACCTTTTTAATAGTGGCATGGCCATCCTCTGGTTCGCACACGCTGCCGACTGACACACCTGCAACCAATCTCCACTCATCTCCTGCTCTTAAGCACCAGCTCATCATCTTGTTCTCCATCACATCGTTCCATCTACTTGTGTGAAAATCTCACTCACACTCACAGTTACACTTAGTAAAACTCTAGTTCTTGTTACCTCAATGATCCTGCCTCAGACTTACCTTTGTCTCTCGCTCTTTTCACTGTTGCAGACCCTCCCCTTATATTTGAGCCGCCATCTCAGTTCTCAAAGGTGGCTTTTTGGAGTCACTCTCACATACCTGTAAAGTGCTTACCTGATGCTTACCGCATGTATGCGTTAATACATCTGCACTTTATATGCTAATTGTTTTCCAGTTGTCACATCCTCCTTTAAGGACAAAAACAAATAAGTGACAAGAAGGAATTAAGCTAAAATTGTGAGGCAAGCAATGTGGCCTTTGAATTGCTTTCAGGCTTGGCTAGGTTTCACTAATACTGTGTGAACATTGAGTTTCATTCTGTTAAGAAGAGCACACTGAATGCTCTTCTGGACCAGTTTTATGCATCCAAGTGAAACTATAGCATCATCATGAACTTCAAGCTGATTTATTAAATGAATGAGCCTCAATTAAGCTGCATATGCTGTTGCCCTGAAGACAGAACAACAGCACCTTGGGTTTGTACAGGTGCTGTACAAACCCAAGCAGGAAATCTTTTTATTTAAAACAAAATATACAGATAATTATCATCGGCATAGCAAGGGTATATATTTTCCTGAAGACTTTGTGGCCAAATCTGTACATTAAGCCAAGACATGTGCGGTGCTGGGGTTGTTACTCAACAAACCTGTAACCTAATGAGAACACACACGATCTTTCTTTTAGTGTTTTCATTTGAATACAAAGCCGACAACACAAAGCATAGTTTAAAACCAGCCCAAAGATACCTAAAAGAGATCGCCACACATAATCTGTCTCCATAGAAACGTGTAAAGGTGGAAATGGAGGCTACAAAGCTACAAGCCTGACGGCTCATCACAGCTTTTGTTTCCTGTCATATATCGAGCTCTGGCTGCCGGGCTGGCATCGGTATACACTCAGCTATAATATCACTCTAGGTTCTTAGCAAAGCTGGAAACCTGGAGAGAGGTGTGTGTGTCTGGAAGTGGACAAGCAACTGGAAAGTTGGTGAACACGGTGCCGAACCATAAAATCACAGGTGTGGTGCTTCAATAAACACTCCTCAACTGTAGATAATAACAGTGTGTTGGGTCGATCTTTATAATATCTACTCCTCAAACGTTCTAGACCACGTTGCCATTTTACCCCTCTCTACATATGAACTGAAATAAGCTGATTGTAGTCTAGGCATGCAAAAAAATATCAATGTTTGATGTTTCTTTCTTTCTTTGAACTCATGTCGTTGTTCATACAAACAGATGTAAAGTTAACACAGTGATGTGAGACTTACAGCATGTTTGATTTGAAGGTAAGGAAAAGCTTTATTTTTTTTGTTGTGTGTAAGATTAAATTGAGCTTAACAAGTAAATAATGTATTGCAGCATTCCAGGCAAGAGGCCACATAAAAATGAATAAGCAAGAAGTTAGCTCACTAGTGTGCAGCTCTGCCACCACTTTGCAAGTAAACAAAAATGGAAAACAAAATAGCAATAAAGTTTGGAGGGTGAATTAGTGAATTTGGGCTAGCTCACATATATAATGATGTACTAATTGGTAGCTAGCTATGGAGCTAGGCTAATAGGTGGTTAGGCTAAAATCAAAGAGCAGAACATATAGGATGGAGGTTTAATGCTTCCCGGGAAAAGTTTATTTGGAGGATCCCTGATAGGTAGGCCCATCATATGGCAGGAAGAAGACACTTAAAATGGACCCAACTCCAGCTAAGAAAACCTCAGATAAGAGCCAATCCATAACACGTGGTTGGTCATTAGTTTCTTGCTGTGTGGTTTGGATTACTCACTATGAAAAACATTATGATCCTAAGTCTTGATGCATGCTCAATCCCAGTGTCAAGACTGAAAAAAATCACTTGTATGAGCGATGAAACATTCCCCCCTCTGAAAACACAATCTCCAGATGATCAAAATCAGCTTGCTGGGATTATGATCCTAAGCCTAATGTCCACACTGAAATTATGTTGACCCGAGAGGGATTCTCTTCTGAAGCATTCACATGAGCCCATGGGATGTAATATAGACTGACAAATAAATAGTGTTAATAAAAGGCCAAAAATTACCACTGATTATTTTTTCTGAGCTTGTTTAAGTTAAATAAAATAAGACACCAAGCAAGCCTCAATCAACACAGCACACACTTGGACTCGGAAGCAGAGTTGATACGTCATCACTTAACAAGCGGGTTTGATTTAATTATTTTTGTAATGCCAAAAATTGCTAAATAAACTTCAAACTTTTTGTCAGATTCTTGCAGGAAATGATCTTGCCACAGATTCTCGATTGGATTTAGATCTGGACTTTGACTGGGCCATTCTAAGACATGGATAGGTTTTGTTTTAAACCCTTCCATTGTTGCCCAGGCTTTATGTTTAGGGTCGTTGTCCTGCTGGAAGGTGAACCTCCGCCCCAGTCTCAAGTCTTTTGCAGACTCCAAGAGGTTTTCTTCCAAGATTGCCCTGTATTTGGCTCAACCCATCTTCCCATCAACTCTGACCAGCTTCCCTGTCCCTGCTGAAGAGAAGCACCCCCAGAGCATGATGCTGCCACCACCATATTTGACAGTGGGGATGGTGTGTTCAGAGTGATGTGCAGTGTTAGTTTTCTGCCACACATAGTGTTTTGCATTTTGGCCAAAAAGTTCCATTTTGGTCTCATCTGACCAGAGCACCTTCTTCCACATGTTTGCTGTGTCCCCACATGGCTTGTGGCAAACTGCAAACGGGACTTCTTATGGTTTTCTGTTAACAATGGCTTTCTTCTTGCCACTCTTCCATAAACGCCAACTTTGTGCAGTGCACAACTAATAGTTGTCCTATGGACAGATTCCCCCACCTGAGCTGTAGATCTCTGCAGCTCGTCCAGAGTCACCATGGGCCTCTTGGCTGCATTTCTGATCAGCGCTCCCCTTGTTCGCCCTGTGGGCCTTGTCTTGGTAGGTTTACAGTTGTGCCATACTCCTTCCATTTCTGAATGATCGCTTGAACAGTGCTCCGTGGGATGTTCAAGGCTTGGGAAATCTTTTTGTAGCCTAAGCCTGCTTTAAATTTCTCAATATCTTTATACCTGACCTGTCTGGTGTGTTCTTTGGACTTCATGGTGTTGTTGCTCCCAATATTCTCTTAGACAACCTCTGAGGCCGTCACAGAGCAGCTGTATTTGTACTGACATTAGATTACACAGAGGTGCACTCGTTTTAGTCATTAGCACTCATCAGGCAATGTCTATGGGCAACTGACTGCACTCAGACCAAACTGTCATGCTCAACCTCACATAGGACTTATAATTGTTTCGCAGTTTTTGGTACTTTCTGTGAGGAAATTGACTTAAATGAATTAGAATAGAATAGAATAGAATAGAATAGAATAGAATAGAATAGCCTTTATTGTCATTGTACAGAGTACAACGAAATTGGAGTGCCACTCCCTTGGTGCAAGTTTCAATAATAAATATAAATGTAAAATATAAAAGGTACAAAAAAAACAATCGTAAGTACTCAAACAATAGTATGTACAATATATACAGGATAGCAGCATTAATATAATGACAGTATGAATAGCAGCATAATATAATGACAGTGACGGTATGGAATAGGTTCAATTGTTTTTGTGCTTATTTACTACGGTGATAGCTCTGGGAAAGAAGCTATCCCTGAATCTGTTTGTCCTGGTTTTATGTGACCTGTACCGTCGGCCTGACGGTAATAGTTCAAACAGTTGGTTGCTGGGGTGAGAGTGGTCCTTGATGATATTGCCAGCTCTGCTGAGGTACCGAGAGTTTGCAGTGACCTCCAGGCTGGGCAGAGAGCAGCCAGTGATCTTCTGGGCTGTGTTGATGACCCTCTGCAGTACTTTCCTGTCTGCAGCTGAGCACCCTGCATACCATGTTGTTATGCCGTACGTTAGGATGCTCTCTATGGTGGCTCTGTAAAATGTCACCAGCAGCCTCTCCTCCAGGTTGTTCCTCCTGAGCACTCTCAGAAAGTGGAGACGCTGCTGGGCCTTTTTAACCACCGCTGTAGTATTTGCAGTCCAGGAGAGGTCATCAGATATCTGCACGCCCAGAAACCTCATGGAGTGTACCCTCTCTACACAGCTCCCGTGAATGTAAAGTGGGGCCGGGTCTGCTCTGCCCTTCCTGAAGTCCAAGATAAGTTCTTTAGTTTTCGTGGTGTTCAGTTGGAGGTTGTTAACTGAACACCACTCAGTCAGTCTGTTGACCTCATCTCTGTAGTCCGACTCATCCCCCCTTGAGATGAGTCCAACCACTGTGGTGTCATCCGCGAACTTTATGATGGTGTTTGAGAGATGGGTAGGGGAGCAGTCGGATGTGTAGAGCGTAAACAGGAGGGGACTCAAAACACATCCTTGTGGAGACCCGGTGCTGAGTGTGATGGTGCTGGACCGGTGGGGGCCGAGTCTGACAGACTGTGGTCTATTTGTCAGGAAGTCCTTGATCCAGAGGCAGATGGGGGTGGAGAGTCCCAGGTGAGACAGTTTCTGGACCAGGATCTCCGGGATGATATGATTGAATGCTGAGCTGAAGTCCAGAAAGAGCATTCTCACATAGCTTCCTCGGTGCTCCAGGTGACTCAGCGCAGTGTGGAGCGCTATGGTGATAGCGTCCTCGGTGGAACGATTTGTCCTGTAGGCAAATTGGTGGGGGTCCAGAGTGGGAGGCAGACCGGCCCTGATGTGCTGACAGACCAGTCTCTCAAAGCACTTCATCACTACAGGCGTAAGTGCAACAGGCCTGTAGTCATTTGGGCTGGCCACAGCTGTCTTCTTGGCGATGGGGATGATGGTGGAGGTTTTGAGGCAGGGCGGGACGGTGTTTGATGACAAGGAAAGGTTGAAGATTTTAGTGAAGACTCCGGTCAGTTCGTCAGCACATGCTCTGAGAACCTTTCCATGTATTCCATCAGGACCTGCCGCCTTCCTGGGATTCACTGACCTTAGAACACACCTCACTTGGTGCTCCCTAAGTGTTAGTGTGCCAGTGCTGGGGGTGGGTGGAAGTGGTGTGGCAGCTGAGGGCTTGGTCGTCTCAAAGCGGGCGAAGAAACGGTTTAGATCCTCAGCCAGTGAGGCATCAGTCCTAGATGTTGCCTGGTTATTGCTTCTGTAGTTGGTAATGTGATTGATCCCCTGCCACATTTTTCTGGGGTCGTTGTCAGCAAAGTGATCTTCAATCCTCCTCCTATAGGCAGCCTTAGCTTTCCTGATGCCTCTACTCAGGTCTGCCCTGGCCGCCCTATACGCAGCCCTGTCCCCTGACTTGAAGGCAGTGTTGCGGCTTTATAGGAGGGATTGCACTTCGCTATTCATCCAGGGTTTTTGATTTGGAAACACCCTGACCCTTTTGTTGACGGTGACATTGTCAACACAGTTTCTGATGTACGAGAGTACAGTGTCCGTGTACTCCTGGAGGTTGTGGCTGGAGAATAAATCCCATACAGTTGTTGAGAAGCAGTCCTGCAGTTGAGAAAGGGCTCCTTCAGGCCAGGTTTTTATTGTCTTTGTCTGGGGCTTTGTTTTTCTCAGCAGGGGGGTGTAGGTGGGGGTGAGGGACATGCAGAGGTGGTCAGATCCAGCCAGGTGGGAGAGGGGTGTCGCTCTGAAAGCATGCCTGATGTTTGAATAGACATGGTCCAAAGTGTGTTCTCCTCTCGTAGCAAAGTCCACAAACTGGACAAATTTAGGAAGCACAGTAATTGCAGCAGCACGGTGGCACGGTGGTTAGCACTGTTGCCGCACAGCAAGAAGGTCCTGAGTTCAATTCCAACACCAGGCCGGGGTCTTTCTGTGTGGAGTTTGCATGTTCTCCCCGTGTTTGCGTGGGTTCCCTCCGGGTACTCCGGCTTCCTCCCACCGTCCAAAGACATGCAGCTTGTGGGGATAGGTTAATTGGATAATCCAAATTGTCACTAGGTGTGAATGTTCGAATGAATGTGAGTGCGAATGGTTGTCTGTCCCTGTGTGTTGGCCCTGCGACAGAATGGCGACCTGTCCAGGGTGTACCCTGCCTCTCGCCCTATGACAGCTGGGATAGGCTCCAGTGCCCCCCGCGACCCTGAAAAGGATAAGCGGAAGCGAATGGATGGATGGGTGAATTAATTGTTAGATAATTGTTAGATTGTTAAATGAACAATGCATGACAGTGGTTCAGGATGTTTGTTTATCGGAAGGTTGATGGTTTGATCCCTGGTTCCTCCAGTCTGCATATTGAAGTACTGGCATATTGAAGGGTAAGATAATAATATATCTATCAAAGCGTGAGAACGTATGTGAATGTTAGATCAAGTGCTCTATGAATGGGTGGATGAGGTGATCTTGTAGTGTGATTGTAAACGACCACGGCAGACCCAGTGGCATTTTGCTGCTTTTATTAATCCCTACACGGTTGCTGTACATTCGCACTCAGAGCTGCAGCTCTCCCGCTTCCAGCTCAACATAACACCAACAACCCAACCACAGGACCCAGTACAATATTTAATTCGGCGGGGCGTGATTGCGGATGCCGTGCAGGTGCGTCCGCCTCCTCTGCACGGCACCGCAGGCCACGCCCCGCCACATACCCCCATCGCCCGACTGAGGCCGGGGAACCATCCGGCCGAACGTACTCCCCCCCACCGCGAGCGGGAGAGGGGATCAGCCCGGACCGTTGGCGCCCCCGGGCCCTGGCCAAGCGACGGGGAGTTGTGAGTTCAGGTGGCCGCCTGCGAACCCAGCAGCGTCGGCGAAGCTGGTCCGGAGGTCGGCCGCGTGGCAGGTGGACGCAGCGCTGTTGGTACGGTCGTGCGCCCCAGCTCGCAGGCGGCTGGGCAGATGTCCGGCAGGCACCGGCCTCTGGTGGAGGTGAGGCCGCTCTGCTCACCCCGCTAACCTCGGGCTTCGGTGGCGCGGACTCCCCTAGCACGGGCACCACCGACTTATCCCGCGGCTTCTCCGCCCCTCCCGGTGGGAGCAGCTCCCCTCGCTGCGCCTCCGGCGCTCCCTCTACCGGCTGGAGCGGCTCCTCGGGCGCCGCCTCCACTGTTGTCTCTCCCGGCTGGAGCGGCTCCTCGGGCGCCGCCATCGCCGCTGTCTCTCCCGGCTGGAGCGGCTCCTCGGGCGCCGCCATCGCCGCTGTCTCTCCCGGCTGGAGCGGCTCCTCGGGCGCCGCCATCGCCGCTGTCTCTCCCGGCTGGAGCGGCTCCTCGGGTGCCGCCATCGCCGCTGTCTCTCCCGGCTGGAGCGGCTCCTCGGGCGCCGCCTCCACCGCTGCCAGCTCCGCCGCCTTCTTCCGGGGCGCAGGAACGGGCACCGGGCCCTGCAGAGCCCCAGCGGCTCCCACGCGAGGTGTGGGGACAGGCGCTGTGGCAGGCTGCGTGCTAGTTGGTCGCAACCCGGGGGCCGGCACGGGCGCCTGCACGGACTGGATCTCCTCCACTCCAGCGCCTTTGGGAAGCGCCGGTGGGGGTGGCGGCGGTGTCGGGCAGGACCGGATCAGCGCCGCCAGATTCTCCATCCTCTGCAGGTGGCGTTCGGTCTGGTCCTGCAGCTCTTCCTGCCTGCGGCGCCACACCGCCGCCTGCTCCTGCTGCGTGGCCGCCAGCTCGGCCACCATTCTCGCCAGCTCCTCCCTCTGCTGGCCCACTCCTGGATCTGCCGTGCCTCCCGTCCTGGGTTTCGGCACCACTGTAAACGACCACGGCAGACCCAGTGGCATTTTGCTGCTTTTATTAATCCCTACACGGTTGCTGTACATTCGCACTCAGAGCTGCAGCTCTCCCGCTTCCAGCTCAACATAACACCAACAACCCAACCACAGGACCCAGTACAATATTTAATTCGGCGGGGCGTGATTGCGGATGCCGTGCAGGTGCGTCCGCCTCCTCTGCACGGCACCGCAGGCCACGCCCCGCCACAGTGATTTTACCTCAGTTTTATTTTGTTATCTTACAGCAGTACAGAAAAAAATGGCAGTTGTTTTCCTGGAATGAAACAAATTTCAGTGACAAGGTATGATCTAAA
Source organism: Rhamphochromis longiceps (assembly GCF_057381845.1). NCBI lineage: Eukaryota > Metazoa > Chordata > Actinopteri > Cichliformes > Cichlidae > Rhamphochromis > Rhamphochromis longiceps. The sequence continues at coordinate 23,599,765 of NC_140557.1, forward strand.
GTTACTAATCCTGAAATAAGGTGATCAATTATTTGTTTGTACAAAAGTTAAATGTTCTTCAGAGTGTCAACTGCTCAAAAGACAAAGCATAATGAAATATCTTGTCATGGTCGTGTTGTTAGTTTAAGTTTTCCTTTTGGAATTATGTTATTTTGTTATATTAGATTTATTGTTTCTGGTTTCTAGGCTTCTGTTCTGGTTCTGCACCTCATGTCGCCATGTCTCAGTGTCGAGTCTGTGTCCTGTGTCAGTGTAGTCTGTTTTGCTTTCTCCCTGTCTCGTCATGTTGGATTAGTCACAGCTGTGTTCCTTCCTGTTTACCATTTCCTCGTTTCTCTCTGTGTGTAAATATTGTGTGTGTTTACCTCTGTTCCTCAGCAGATTGTCTGTTCATCTTCCTGCGTATCATCCCCTGTTTCTTCCTCTGTCTTTCCATGCCTCAGGTTCCTCATTCCCAGCATCAGGAGTTTTTGTATTATTACTTTCTGTATTGTTTTTCTATGTATTTCGCACAGTTAAATTTAGCTGTCCCAGTTTAGGTCTTTGTTAGTTTATCGTAGTCTCCAGTCGCCTTTTGTTTATAGCGTTTTTGTGCAGCCCAAATAAAGGCTCGCTTTCTGTTAAACCTCCACCTGTCTCTCCGTTGTCTGTGTTTGGGTCCACTCCTCTCTCATTTTCCTTGCTAACCGTAACAGTACAATCTGACCATACTATGGACCCAGCAGACTTCGAGCTGCACAAGTGGTGGGAGGCAGTCTCCCCTGCACCTGAATCAGTTTCCTGGGTGAGGAGAGCTAGGGCCCAGTTGGTCCTTGATCCAGTTTCTAGGTCGGATGAAGCTCTGCAAGCCCCTGCACCTGTACCAGCTCCTCAGGTGGGGACAGCAGCTGGCCAGCAGTTGCCGGTGCCTGTTCCGGATCCCAGGGTGAAGGCACCTGTGAACCAGTTTACTCCTGCACCCATACCTACTCCTTGGGTGGGAGCAGCTGGTGTCTTGTCTGCCCCGGGACCCGTGCCGGTCCCTGAGGTGAGGCCAGCCAGGATACAGCCGGCCTCCGCACCCCTACCTACTCCTTGGGTTGGAGCGGCTATGTCCGGCAGATGTCTGCACCCGTTCCTGTCTTCGCTGGAGGCTCATGTGAGCCCGTCCAGCCATTTCCCTTGTTTTCTGGAGGCTCAGGAGAACCACTACAACAACCACTTCAACCACCACTACAACCGCCACTTCTGTCCCTTGCTCAATCATTAGCTTTGTTACTTGCTCAGTCATCAGCTCAGGTCTCTGCACCTGTTGGCCCTGCTCCGCCTCACCCAGAGGTCTCCATACCTGCTGGTCCTGCGTCTGTTCCCGCTGGAGGCTCTGGAGAGCCGCTCCAGCTGTTTGTTCCCGCTGGGGGCTCTGGAGAACTTCTCCAGCTGTCTGTTCCCGCTCCAGCATTTCCTCGTCTCCACTGGGGGCTCTGGTTAGCTGCTCCAACACTCCGCGGCTTCCATGCCACAATAATAATAAAACAGGAAACTGGGGAACATGACATAGGAGTGGAGGAGACGCAGACGAGCAGGAGCAAGGGAACACAAAGGAGCACGAGGGAAAGAGCGAGGAGACATGACCGAAGGGGAAACTTGGATAAACGTGGAATAAAACACAAGGAGGGAAAACAAAACACAAGAATTCACAAAACTATATAAACACAAACACACAGAGGGAGACACAGAGGGCAAAGACACAAGGGGGAATCTAATAATCAAAAAGCTAAACAGAATAACCTAGGTACTATAATATAAATCCTTAGAATAAAAAAGTAAACTTAAACATAATACAAAATGACAAAAAACACAAAAAAACTCTGGGTCAAATGAACCAGGATCATGACTGCGGCAGCCACGCTGCTATCAGATCCATCACCTGCAACAGCCACGCCGCCAGCCGTTCAACCGCCTCTGGCTTCCAGGCCACCATTTGGTCAACGGCCTGCGGCTGCCACGTCATCATCTGGTCCTCTGTGTCCTTATCCATGTCCTGTTTGGCCTCCGCGTCCTTGTCCAACAACCCAACCACACCAACATTCTTTATACACCAAACCACACCAACACTGGCCATCCACCAGGGAGCTTTGCTACCACCTCCGCTTTTCACGAGGTTGGCTCCCTGAATTGTGCCTGTGTTGCCACTTTCCACGTGGTCTGCTCCCTGAACTGTGCCTGCACTACTGCTTTCCACGGTGTCGGCCCGCTGAACTGTTTTGGTCTGGACTCCTGTGCTATCTACCTCCGGGTCGGCCCCCTGAACTGCCCTGTTATGGACTATTGTGCTGTCAACCTCCAGGCCGGCCCCCTGAACTGCGTGTGAACTGTTTCCTGAGCTCCAGTGTCTTTCATGGACTTTTTTTTCTGAACCTGTGACTGTCTGGATTACCTGAGTATGTTTGCCCAGCTGCCTCCACTTCTCTAACCCTAATAGTACACACCCATGGTACTGTGTTGATTGGCCTGTTTTGGTAGCGGGCCATGAAAATCAAATGATACAATGATTTCATAAGGTGTTATAGACTCATAAATGCTAAAGCCATTCTTAGGTGTTTGTTAGAAAACATAACATCATAATATATGATATATCTCCAAAAGTTGATTCTGTTCATCTGGACATAGCGTTTTGGGGGAGAAACGTTTTGTCACTCATCCAAGTGACTTCTTCAGTCTCAGCTGACGGCAGGTTTCCCCAATCTTATAAACAGTACATTTGCATAATGACTAAAACCCAGCCCACTGAAGGAACAATCAGCTGGGAGGTTGTTCCTTTGTTCCATTGTTCCTTCAGTGGAACAATGGGTTGACCTCCCAGCCCATTGTTCCTTCAGTGGGCTGGTTTCAGTCATTATGCAAATTTGTAGGCAAACAGCTTACACTTCTGGTTTGTGTTTCAGCCACTCAGTTAGCACTTGTCTTTAGACAGATTAGTGTCTTCGTTGCAAACTACAGGCAACCACAGTTCTTGGTGCAACACCTGTGTGACCAGGTTCACCGAGTGACAGCCAAAAATCTCCAGCACACCACTTGCCACACAGGTGGTGAATACTGAGGTTTATACTATAAGTGAAGCTGCATTTTAACGTGGGAGACTATGGTGATTAATGGACTTTTGGACCAAGCCTCATTTATATATCACTTTTCTGATCCTTCTGGTCATGCAAAGTACTTTTAGACTACAGGCCACACGGAACCATAAGTTCATACAGTGCTTCATTGTCCACACTTTTCTCTTTATCTACCTCACATCCATTTAGAGTCACCAATCACACTGCATGTCTTTGAACTGTGGGAAGAAACCCATGCAGATACAGGGAGAACACACAAACTGTCACGGTCCTGGGTCGGTGACCCAGTGTTTTTTGTATTATTGTTGTTATTTCATGATTCCTTCTTTGTATATAACTTCTAGTGTTCTGAGTTCTGTTTTCTATTCTAGTTTTGAGGTTTAGTTCTGTGCCCTGTTTTACTTTGAAGGTCTGTGTCTCATGTTAGTGTGTTCTGTTATGCTTCTTGTCTCATCTTGCCCAATTAGTTCCAGCTGTGTTGCCTCCTGTTCCTTGTTCCCTCATGTTCCTACTTATGTATTTATAGTGTGTGTTCTCCAGTGCTCCGTTTGCCTGCCTGTTTGTTTATTTGCTTTCTCAGTTTAGTTCGTTTTTTTGTTCAGTCTGCAATCTCCCATCAAAGCCAAGTGTTTTGAGTTCACCTTTGCCTCCGTGAGTCCTGCTCTTGGGTCCACCATTCCTGCCTGCCTTCACACAGCCATGACACAAACTCCACACAAAAAAACCCCATGTTGCTCCAAGGTGACAGTGCTAACCACTGCACCATGGCCATGAAATCTAGCTAAAATGAAATAATTGCGAAAACAAGAAGTCAATTTTTTAGATGTTTATTGCTTTGCAATGTTTACATGTTTACATGCTTTGCAAACATGCAAACATCACATTTTTTAATATAAAAGAACAAATGTATTTGTTGTATGTTACATATGCATTTGATTTGATGAATTTCATTTAAACTTTTCTTAGCAAAGGTTTGCGATTAAGTTTCCCCTCAAGCAATTGAAGCCATAGCACACATATGGGCGAGGTTAAAAATCCTCTGTAACTATTATTATTACTTATTAGCATTCTCATCAATCCTGAGAATGAGTCCTTACAGCATCTTATATGAGAAATGAATCACTTCTAACATGAACAAAACCCTTAAAATGTGGCTCATAGGTTTCAAACCAAACATCTGCATTGTTTAAGACTTGTTTAATCCCATTTAGGATGACAGAAGTAAAAATCATTATACTGTAAAAAATTGGAAGAGTTATTTTTATTTATTTTTTAATTTTTTTCCAACATTAACAGGGACTTTGGACAGCATGACTGCGGCAGGGTTTGTTATTGTAAAGCTAAAATATGTCCAAAACATTGCACGAATCTGTTGGTATTTGTGTTATTCAACTATATGTTTGGATTTTTGGCTGCTACATGTTTTTCCACCAGTAGGGGGCAGTCACGGAAAAAGAAAAACTATGTAAAAAAAAAAAAGAAAAGAGAAGAGAAGAAAAAGAGAGAAGAGTGTATTCTTGGGCTCTGTATGTGAAAGCCACGGTTCTGAAGTACCCAAATAAACTCGGTTCTGCTGTTTACACCAAGTTGTCCTGGAGTGGTGTAACATTTTGGAGGTTCCACCGAGATCGTTTTGGGACTACTTCACACAGAGGAACACGGTAAAGGAGCATGACAGAGCAAAGGAGCTAATGCTAACGGATTGCGACAGTCTAGCTAATGCCACGCAAACTGTGTTTTCTCCGGTCGGATACACTGAGAGAGTTTTATTCATCTTAGTTATCTTTCAAGCATGTCTGTGAACCGTGAAGATTTTTTGTTGGAATTGGAGCAGAAGTTATGTGGACTTTCTTTGGAAGAACTGCTCAGAGTAAGTGAACTATGTAATATTACAGAAAAGGGCAGCGAAGAAATACAAAGCAAATCTCGCAGAGCTCTCGTTAAGCTTATTAGCCAGTTTTGTGAACGAGAAGAGTTTTTACAGCGAGAGGATGAAGGCATGTCGGTGCTTCTGGAGCTAAATGATGTGCTGGTTTTGCTGGTGGAGGCGCGGTCAGCGGCTGTCGGCGCAGGAGCGGTGGTCCGGTCTTCATCTTCAGACAGAGCAGAGATGACGGCGGAGGCTGTGCACGAGGAGCAACTGGCAGCGGCGCGGGCACCTCCGGAGCGGCGGACAGGGCCGATGACATCGCTGGAGCATCAGGCGGCTCAAGGGACATCAGCAGAGCAGCAGGTGGCCATGAGGACGTCGCTGGACGGCGAAACACAGCGCAGGGGGAGAAACTGTATTGGCAACAGCTGCTGTAATGTTTCATCAGGTGGATTCAGAAAAGACTTCAGGATAAGTGGACATGGATAAGTCGACAGCTAAAGACACGCTGAGTTTCAGTAGCTTAGAGCACCAGATGGAAAGCGGCTTAAAAACGGGCTACTCTGAAGCTGAGATTGTGGAGGCTGTCATACGTGCATCAGTCCTGGGTTAAAACTAAGGAGCTATTTGGAAGGGAAAGAAGATCTCACATTGACCAGCCTGAGACAAGTTCTAAAAGCCCATTATGCAGAAACGGATGCAACAGTACTGTACCAGCAATTAACCAAAGCTACACAGGGGGAAAATGAAACACCACTTGAGTTCCTGATTAGAGTGCTGGATTTGCGTCAAAAAATCCTTTTCGCATCTGAGCACACCCAGTCTAGCCTAAAGTATAACAAAGAACTTGTTCAAAGTCAATGTTTTCAGTCCATTAGAACGGGTCTTCTAAATGACAATGTCAGAGCAGAAATGAGAGCATATTTGCAGGATGAAAACTGTAGCGATGAACTCTTATTAATGAAAATGCAAACAGCCCAGTACAATGAAAGCGAGAGAGCGTTAAAGGCAAAAGCCCACAGGTCATTTAGAACAGGACTAAATGTAGTTGAGCAGAATGTAGCGCTTACTGATCCCCGCACAAGCCAGCCTGACACAAAACCGGCTAAAACCCTCAAAGATAACTCCTTATTTGCAAAAATTGAGGAAAGTAACTCAGCAATCAGGGAACTCACAGGACAGGTAGCTTCACTAGTGCAAACTGTCCAACGACATAGAAGTGGTGATGGTGATAGACAAGTCAGGGCGTACAGAAAGGCAGCTCAGAGACCAAAAAGGCGATGCTCTGCATGTCAACAAGAAAACATGGACTGTGACCATTGTTTCAAATGTGGCAGTGACTCTCACTGGGCAAAGGGATGCAAAGTAAGGGGAGCTCAGAAGCAGGAAAACTGGGCGGGGCTGTGACTGCGGGACAAGCCACAGCTTCAGCACCAATGTCCCAATGTGATAACATTCCCAAGGCCCGAAGCTTATCCCTTGCATCACCAACTGACTCAGGAAATCCTAAAATTAGGAACCAACCCCCAAACGTGTTCAATTTAAGTACCAAAAAAAGAAAAGTAGCACAGCTCGTGGGCAGAAAGTGTCTAGTATGGTGTAGAATGAATAACTGCAAAACACAGGCACTGTGGGACACGGGAGCCCAAGTTTCAATAATGAGTGCATGCTGGAAATCAGACAATTTACCTCACTTAGAAGTTCACTCCATCAGCGATTTATTAAGTAAGGATGAACTTTTAGACTTGAGAGCTGTAAATGGATCTGAAGTCCCTTTCCAGGGTTGGGTAGAAGTTAGCCTTAGCCTTTGTGATTCGAGAGGAAAAGCTGCAGCTCAGAATGAGGTTCGGGTTCCAACCTAGTAAGTCAGGATGTGATGCAAAAACCAATAATAGGGTTTAATGCTATTGAGGAACTGATCAAAAAAGACACTACTCAGTCCAGTGAAAGCTTGTCTCTACTCAGAAACTCTCTAAGAGTAGGATCAAGCAAAGCAGAAGCACTGTTGAACCTTATCCACACCACCAGTAACGAGATAGTTACTTATCCTATCAGATCAGGGGCCCGTTCTTCGTACGTCGCTTACTACATCCAAGATCAAATGACACATCCAAGATCAAATCATCGCGCTAACCGTGAGCTCGCTAATCCGGTTCCCCGAACACACCTGCTGTTGACGATTAGTACAGCTGGACGCAGTAATGTGACATCACTGGGTGTCGTAAAAGGGGCCACGCATCGATAGTAGAAACATTGATCGGCAACCCTCTGATTGGTCGGCGAAAATGTCGACGGAGCGCGCTCGGCTCGGTATTTTTCGGCAGCAGAGCAAGAACTCTTGAGTGAGGGATTTCAGGAGTTTCAGAGTTTAATCAGAACGCAAGGGAACACTGCAAAGGCTGCAAAAGCAAGGAGCGAGGGCTGGCAGGAAGTTGCTGACAAATTAAACTCGTAAGTAATTTAATAATAACAATAATAATGGAGTGGATTGATATAGCGCTTTTCAAGGCACCCAAAGCGCTTTACAATGCCACTATTCAGTCACTCTCACATTCACACACTGGTGGAGGCAGCTACAGTTGTAGCCACAGCTGCCCTGGGGCAGACTGACAGAAGCCAGGCTGCCATATCGCGCCATCGGCCCCTCTGGCCAACACCAGTAGGCGGTAGGGTAGATTTATTATATTACACTATATTATCCAATATTATATTACATTATATTATAATATGTTATATTTTATCCTCTTTCACATTAGAGCCACGACAGGACCCACTAGAACATGGGAACAGGTAAAAGTGAAATATAAGAATATCCTACAGAATGGTAATATTTATCACTTATATTGCTTTTAGTCTCTTGGAAAGAGACCCTGGAATAATCTGTTTGTTTATAACAGCAACCAAGAAAAGGGCAGAGGAAAAAAAGACAGGTGGTGGTCCTGCACCCCCTCGTCAACAAGTTGGTTAAGTGAATAATACCCTCACGGGAAAATCGATATCTCTCTATGAGCACACTGTCGCGCTGAGCTAAAGGATCCTGTCTATCCCGCAATATACGCTGAATTCTGAGGACTCTCCTTATCAATCTTGCACCTTCCGCAATGGGTGGCTCGCGTATACGGACAGGACATGGCTGCGACAGGCTTCCCAAATCCACCTTCGCTTTTATAGCCGTGGTCTCTCATCTTGATTACACGAAGTAATTTACAATTGCTACTCTGAAATATGAATTAAATCTGTAATAATCACATACATGTAATAGAATGTTAATAGTACATTTCCCTTTTTTAGGAAATGACCTGTGTGAAATCAATAAATGGATCAGGTGCTGCATTGTCTTTAGTTACATTGATGTTATTTATTTATGGTGAAACAGTGGTGGAATATCGCTGTTGCTTTCGTATGATGACGCGGACATACCTGCGTGGCCGCGATCTAATCCTGTTTACATAAAGTAAACCTGCTCCCGAGCAGGTTTACGCTTACGGCTCTGTTGCTATGACAGCAAGTCCCGGATGAGCTTCGGGGAACCGACTGATCCAGGATCACGCGAAATCGTCAACAATCTAATCCGGCTAACCTACTTAGCGAGGTACGAAGAACGGGCCCCTGGACGCAAAGCTATTGTCGTACCGGGTGGGCAAATGTACGGCGTTAGTTGTTCCATCAAAACAGACCTAAAGGTAAAAAGTGAAATGCTTTTCGAGCCAGATGAAAACTTGTCTTTAGATGAGGGTCTGAAATCTAACTGCCAGTTGCTGTCTATATCAGGCAGCACCTGCAAAGTCAATATCTATGTTACTAATTGTCATGGTCCGTGGTCCTGTGTCTGTGGAATGCGTGATGCTCGGGTAGCCACACCCCCGGGCTGGGCCATCACCAGCACACCTGCTCTCCATCCCGGTGATTACACGGAGATCCACTTAATCCGGCGCTGACGGATGCTCCACGCCAGTTCGTAGTCATCCCCACAGTGGTTTCTACTCGGCGTCTGCTACCTGCCTGTCCTCCGGCTCAACTGGATCTCGCGGTGCTCACCTGGCCCACTCGCCATTCCACGGACTTCCTGCCCCCACGGACTGCCACACTTCCCTCCCGAGCTCCCACGGTTCCGTTCTATCGTAAGCCCCTACTCTAACTCAGTCCTGATATGTTCTCCCCGCTTCCTGGCTCCCTAGTAATCATCTCCCCTTTCTATTGCAGCCCCCCGCCGTCCCGATCCCGGCTTCCTCGTGTCATTGTTTCCCCGGATTTTTAGTTTCTGTTTTGCTCTCTACTTTCCCCGGGTCGCCTTTCGTTGTTTTATTAAAGTGTCTTTTTGTTAGCTCGGAGTCTGCGCCTGGATCCTTTCGTGCCCGCGCACCACGGCGCATGACACTAATGCTACCAAACATGACATTGTGTTGCCACCTAAAACCCTTCTAGGTAACATAGAGAGGGTAACACATAGTTATCCTGTAAATCTCAAAGAAGCTCAGATAGGCTCGATTGTAGAAAAAGACAATCAGAACTCACCTAGCTCAGCAGAAGAGCCTTGGGAACCACCTGTCAATTTGGGCCACCTTAACACAGAACAACAGGCGGTCGTCATGAAAATGTTAAGGGAGGAGTCAGGCGCATTTGCTTAACACAAAGAGGAAGTTGGTTACATAAGAAATCTAAAAATGGATATCAAACTCACTGATCAGATTCCTGTAGCCAAATCCTATAATGCAGTCCCACGTGCTCTCTACGATGAAGTAAAAAGTCACATTCAGGACTTGTTAAAAAAAGACTTTATTCACAAATCAACCTCACCATATGCCTCTCCAATAGTGTGTGTGAGAAGGCGGGATGGAGGCCTGAGACTGTGTGTCGATTATAGGGGCCTCAATAAAAAGACCATTCCAGACAGACACCCTATTCCACGAATACAGGAAATCCTTGATGGACTTGGCGGCAATAGGTGGTTTAGTGTGCTTGACCAAGGCAAAGCGTACTATCAAGGTGAAATCAGCGAAGACTCGAAAAAATATACCGCCTTCACAACACCCTGGGGGCTGTACGAATGGAATAGGATCCCATTTGGACTCACCAATGCACCTGCAGCTTTCCAGCGGAGCATGGAGGAAAGTTTGGAAGGCTTGAGGGACAAAATATGCACTCCATTGCTCGCGTTTCAATGCATGTTGCCGGACTGACTCCTAACGGCGGTACAGAAGAGTGAAATAGGGACGGAGTGCCGCCACTACATAAGTCAAAAAACTAGCTTCACCGACATGTGGAGGATCGGCTGCACGGCGCTCGGACGGAAGGGAGCAGCCTAACGGAAAGTAAGAGGCACTGCTTAAGGATGCTGGCACCAAACCGGATAATTCTTTGGATTATTCTGTAGAAGAAGGTAACAAACTCTCTTATTACTTCGTGCAGTAAGAAGAAAAATACGTTTTTCGGAGGCTTGTTAAGTCTGGTGGAAAACGAAAGTGAAACTTAACTGCGTGCTATTGTCAAACCCGATCTCTTTTTTCTTTCTTTGTCTGTGGGACTGCATGTTGTAAAACAAGATTTGATGCGGTCTATGCGGAGTTTTTGGCATGTTATGAAGATGGTTTACACTATGTCTATTAAAGATTCTAAGCAGAAGACAAATAGTGCATGCTACTTGAGCCAATAAACCCCTGCAACTTATAAGATGGCGGAGGAAAGAGAGGTGGGAAGAACATGCAAGTTAACAGAGAAAGCTTTGGAAGAAAAAGTACACAGATGGATTGCCTTAAGAAGACGAACATTAGGAACAATCACAGGCAAAATAAAGGAGATAAAGATAATGATGAGTGATGCTCAGAACCTTCAAAATGTGAATGAAGTAATGGAAAGTGACTTTGCATTGGCTCTGAATGAGTTTCACGGTCACAATAACCAGGTTAAGAGCCTTTTGTCTGAAGAAGAAAAAATATTTGACCAGGACAATTGGTTTGAGCCCAAAATGGCATCTATAAGAGAGTTTATGCAAACAACAAAGAAATGGATCGCAGAGGATCATAAGCATATGATTCCAAATGAAGCTGAGCAGCAGGAGCACATTACAGATGACTTGGAAGAAGCTGTTAACCCAGATGACAGCGCATCACAGGTTGGAGCTAGAAAGGATGCAGTTCATAGCTCGCGTGGGTCTCAAGTCAGCCGAGCATCTACAACATCTAGAGTTTCCTCCACTCGTGCTAAACAGGAGGCAGAACACGCAGCCTTGCTGGAACGAGCCGCAGCATTGAAGAAAAGGCAAGAACTTGAGTTGGAGTTGGCCAGGATTAGGCAACATCTTGAGCTGGAAACAGCAAGAGTCAAAGCGGAAAAGGAAGAGTTAGAGTTGGAGACTGCACTAGCGGAAAGTCAAGCAAAATTAAAGGTGCTCAAAGAATATGAAAGATCTGAAGATGGTCTGAGCAGTTATGTGTCAATACAAAGATCGCAAGGTCGAGAAGTTAAAAAGGAAAGAGTTGGCATAATGCTCCCACAACAAGCTGATGTGAGTAGTCACGCTAATTCACAAGTGCAAAACTCACAGGTACCACAACTGTCTCATTCAGTCTCCACTCATGGGCTTAATGCTCACGTTGACAGAAGTGATGATCTATTGTCAGTCATGCAGAAACAGAATGTAATCACTGAGTTACTTGTGAAACAGCAGCAGTTGGCTCAGTTGCCATCAAAGGACATTCCTGTTTTTAAAGGTGATGCACTACAGTATAAGGCCTTCATAAGAGCCTTCGAACATGCAATAGAGCAAAAGACTGATAACGATCAAGATAAGCTGTATTTTTTGGAACAGTTCACTGCTGGCGAACCACAGGAGCTAATTCGCAGTTGTGTACACATGACTCCTAGCAAAGGTTACCGTGAGGCCAGACGGTTGCTACATAAGCACTATGGAGATGAGCTAAGGATCGCAAGCGCATTCATTGAGAAAGCACTCAAATGGCCGCAAGTGAAAAATGACGATGCAAAGGCATTAAATGCCTATGCTATGTTCCTGACTGGCTGTCGCAACACCATGGAGGATGTTGAATTTTTGGAAGAGATGGATAATCCAACCAATCTACGCACAGTGATATCCAAGCTGCCCTACAAAACCAGAGAACGTTGGCGCGTAGAAGCATTTGAACTCCAAGAAAAGAGGGGCAAAAGAGCAAGATTTGCAGATTTGGTGAACTTTATAGACCGCCAGGCTAAAATAGCTATGGATCCACTCTTTGGTAATATCCCAGACAACCGTGCAGCGACAAGTGGAAAGACTGACCAAAAGGAAAAATATCCAGCAAAGAAGGAGTTTCGAGGAAGCAGTTTTGCCACCAACATTTCCGCCGAGAACAAAAGACTGCAAAAAACAAACGTTAAAACTGAAAATTCAATCAAGACAGTGAGTGCCTTTGAGAAGCCATGTTTGTATTGTCAGCAGCCTCACACTCTTGCTTCTTGTGGCAAGATTAAGAATCAACCACACAAAGAACGTGTGGATTTCTTAAAGTCAAAGGGACTCTGTTTTGGATGTTTGGTTTATGGGCATCTCAGCAAGTTCTGCAAGCGCAGAATGGAATGTAAAGAGTGTTCACTAAAGCACCCAGACATTCTGCACATGGGGAAAAAAGAAAGTTCTGTGGAAGCAGAAAGGAAGGATGTTACTGATGGTAATGAGGCACCTTGTGCTCAAGTTCCTGTCAGTCAAGAGACTTGTGGGCTTACAGGGGCCGGAGAAGAGGAGTGTGTGCTCTCTATAGTACCAGTCAAGATTAAATCTAAAATGAGTGATAAAAATATAGAGACATATGCCTTTTTGGACCCGGGAAGCACGGCAACATTCTGCACGGAAGATCTACAAAGGAAACTGAATGTTAAAGGAAAGCCTACACGGATACTTCTAAGTACCATGAGTCAAGAAAAACCAGGAGAACAGAAACTCATTAACAGTTTTGTTATATCAGACCTGGAAGTGTGTGGGTTGGAAGATTCCAAGTTCGTTGACTTACCCAAGGTGTTCACTCACACTAGTATACCTGTGAGTAGTGGAAACATACCCAAGCAGTCAGACATCCAGAAGTGGCCTTATCTACATGAAGTGAGGCTACCAGAGATAGAGGCTAATGTAGACCTGCTTATAGGAGCCAACTGTGCAAAAGCAATGGAGCCATGGCGTGTCATTAATGGACAAAATGGAGGTCCTTATGCAGTGAAGACCACCATTGGTTGGGTTGTGAATGGACCCATAAGAAAAGAACTAAATGACTCAGAAAACAAAGAACCACATTTCTCAGTGAGCCGAATCTCCTTAGTAGAAGTTGAGAAGCTACTGGTCCAACAGTATAACATCGATTTTTCAGAACGTAATTATGATGACAAAGAGGAAATGTCACAAGAAGACAAACAGTTTCTACGAGCAGTAGAAAAGACAACGACCTTCGAAAATGGACACTATAACATTGGATTGCCACTTAAGAATGAGAATCTTCAAATGCCAAACAACCATTGTGTTGCGGAGCAGCGGATAGCATGTTTGTTCAGGAAGTTTAAGAAGAATCCTCAGTTTTTTGAAGATTATAAGTGCTTCATGGAAAACATCATCACCAGGGGCTATGCAGTTCCAGTGCCAGACCACCAGTTGAGCCGTGACGACAACAGAGTGTTCTATATACCACACCATGGGGTGTATCACCCGAAGAAGAGAAAGTTACGGGTCGTGTTCGACTGTACGGCTTCATACCAGGATATGTCTCTAAACAAGGAGTTACTGCAGGGACCGGATCTGACTAACACACTGGTGGGTGTTCTTTTAAGATTCCGTGAAGAGCCAGTAGCGCTGATGGCAGACATTGAATCAATGTTTTACCAAGTCAATGTACCAGAAAGGGATGCTGATCTTCTTCGTTTTCTCTGGTGGCCAGATGGCAAGCTGGATGAGCCCATGAAGGAATATAGGATGATGGTGCACCTCTTTGGAGCTACTTCCTCACCAAGTGTCGCCTCATATGCGCTAAGAAGAACGGCAGAAGATCACAAGGAAGAAGCATCTCCAGAAGCTGTTCAGACAGTCCTGTGCAACTTCTACGTAGATGACTGTCTTAAAAGTGTAGCTACAGAAGAGGCTGCAGTGAAATTAGTCAGTGATCTTTGTGCTCTGTGTACCAGTGGAGGGTTTACATTAACAAAATGGACAAGTAACAGTAGGAAAGTGTTGATGTCAATTCCTGAAGAACACAGAGCCAACGAGGTGAAAGATCTGGATCTTAGGCATGACACTTTGCCAGTTGAGAGAACTCTAGGTGTACAGTGGAACACAGAAACAGATAACTTCACTTACACTATAAGGTTGCAAGACAAGCCAATGACACGAAGAGGCATTTTGTCAGTCATTAATTCAATTTATGACCCTCTTGGCTTTCTAGCACCAGTCATCTTGCCTGCAAAGCTTTTGTTGAAAGCTCTCTGTAAAGAGCAGCATGGTTGGGACAAGGAGATCAATGAAAAGCATGCAAAAATTTGGAAAAAATGGAAAGAAGACATTGTACTCCTCTCCAACTTCCATGTGAGTAGATGCCTAAAGCCTACAGGTTTCGGATGCACTGTTGTTGCGCAGTTGCACCATTTTTCCGATGCTTCAGATTACGCATATGGAACTGTCTCTTACCTGTTGATGGAAAATAGACAAGGCAAGAGACATTGTGCCTTTCTCATTGGGAAATCCAGAGTTTCTCCGCTCAAGCAAGTCACAATTCCTAGGCTTGAGCTGACTGCAGCAGTGATTTCAGTGAGGATGGACAGATTACTGCGACAAGAACTTCAAGTTCCTCTGCAACAATCAGTCTTTTGGACGGACAGCACAACTGTGCTTAGATACATTGATAGCGAAACATCTCGCTTCAAAACATTTGTTGCAAATAGAGTTTCACTGATTCGAGAAGCAACCAAGCCATCGCAATGGAAGTATGTGACATCGGCAGAAAATCCTGCAGATCAAGCAAGCAGAGGCTTAAAGGCAAAAGATCTGTTGGAAGGAGGTTCATGGATTCACGGGCCGAACTATCTTCTAGATGAAAACGAATGGCCAGAACAGCCAGTGAGAAAGAAGGAAAACCTTCAAAATGATCCAGAAGTCAAGACTTCAGCAACGGTTAATATACTGACAGTTGAGGAAGGCATGGAACCAATGAAACGTGTGATAGACTACTATTCGGACTGGAATAAACTGAAAAGAGCAGTAGCCTGGATAGTGAAGCTAAGGAAGGTGCTGTGGATGTTAAAAGAAGAAAGAAAACAGTACTCAAAAATAGTCCAGAAAAACGAAAATGATCCTGAAAAGCAAAAGTTAAAGTTGCAAGGGCACATGAGGACATTTAAATCTGCAATGGGACAGAAAGCGCTTGCTTTGGAGGATCTTGAGGCTGCCGAATCAGTAATTGTTCGTTTCAGCCAGAAACAACATCATGGAGAGGAGATCAAAATCCTACAGAAGGGAGGACAGCTCAGTTGTAGCAGCCAGCTGTTCAAATTAGACCCAGTTCTTCGGGATGGGATGCTGAGAGTTGGCGGCAGACTCAATAAATCAGGCTTGCCAGAAAATGCTAAACAACCAGCAATTCTTTCTAAACACAGCAAAATCTCTGAAATCATTTTGAGAGACATCCATCAACGAACTGGTCACTGCGGTCGCAATTATGTGCTGGCGCAATTGCGATGCAGATATTGGATTCCTCAAGCCAATTCGGCAATTAGAAAGATAATCAACAAATGTCAAACTTGCCGTAGGATTTCTGGAAGGGTTGGTGAGCAGAAGATGGCAGACTTACCTGAAGACCGTCTTCTACCAGACAAACCTCCGTTTACAAACACTGGTGTCGACTACTTTGGCCCATTTGATGTCAAGCGGGGCCGGGGTACTGTCAAAAGATATGGTGTCATGTTTACCTGCCTCACTCTCAGAGCTGTGCATATTGAAGTTGCAGACAGTCTTGACGCAGACTCCTGTATCAACGCGATTCGACGTTTCATCTGCAGAAGAGGTCAAGTTACCATCATGAGGTCAGATAACGGCACAAACTTTGTGGCAGCGGAAAGGGAGTTGAGGGAAGCCATTCAAAGACTGGATAACGACAAAATAGAAAGAGTCCTAAAACCAAAAGGTATAAAGTGGATTTTTAACAGCCCGGCTGCTTCACATCAAGGTGGAGTTTGGGAGAGACAAATTCGAACAGTGCGTCGAATTCTCAGCGCTCTCTTGAAGGAACAAGTGCCAAATGAAGATTGTCTTCATACAATAATGTGTGAGATTGAAAGCATCATTAATGGCAGACCTCTCACAAGCGTCTCAGAAGACATAAATGACGTTGAAGCTTTAACGCCGAGCCATCTGTTGCTGCTTAAGTCACAGCCCCTCATGCCTCCAGGTGTCTTCAACAAAAATGATGCATACACCAGAAAAAGATGGAGACAGGTTCAATATCTAGCAGATTTGTTTTGGACCAGATGGACTCGTGAATATCTTCCACTTCTGCAAGAGCGCCAGAAGTGGCTGAAACTAAGAAGAAACTTCGTGGTCGGAGATCTTGTGCTGCTGGTGGACAGTTCTTCTCCACGCAACTCCTGGCTCATGGGGAGAGTGGTTGAGACGTTGCCAGACTCAAGTGGAACAGTCCGAAGATTGAAAGTAAAAACTAAAAGCAACATCCTGGAAAGACCTGTTAACAAGTTGTGTCTTCTGGAGGAGGCTTCATCTGAGCGATGAAGAGAAGGAATGTTTGTTCATGGACATTACGATTAGGTTGGCTCTTAATGATTAATGTGTAAGTTAGTAATTGTTTAGTTCTCTCGCCTAACCAATTAGGGGCCGGATGATGTAAGAGCCAATTAAAGGTTAATTTTATTGGTACTGGTAAAATGATTAGAGGAGAAATATATATGTTTGATGTTAAGAATATAATTCTAGTTGATTTTAAAATACTGTTTGTTAAATGTATAGAATAGAGAAGTGCAACATTCTAAAGCGCTTTTTAGTATTTTGAGCTTCCGGCGCACTGTAGTTACGTAGTTGAGGAGTTGGATAAGCTGGAAGCGACACAGTTTTTTGACCGAGTCTTGCCATGTAAACTAAAAGTGTCAATAAACATATTGTTTGCAAGAAGGATACTTGGACTTGCTCGCGTTTCAATGCATGTTGCCGGACTGACTCCTAACGGCGGTACAGAAGAGTGAAATAGGGACGGAGTGCCGCCGCTACACTTATTGTCATGTTTTCTCAATGTTGGGACAACATTTATTTAGCAGGGGAGGAATGTAGCACTTGGTAAAGTGTAAAGCTAAAATATGTCCAAAACATTGCACGAATCTGTTGGTATTTGTGTTATTCAACTATATGTTTGGATTTTTGGCTGCTACATGTTTTTCCACCAGTAGGGGGCAGTCACGGAAAAAGAAAAACTATGTAAAAAAAAGAAAAGAGAAGAAAAAGAGAGAAGAGTGTATTCTTGGGCTCTGTATGTGAAAGCCACGGTTCTGAAGTACCCAAATAAACTCGGTTCTGCTGTTTACACCAAGTTGTCCTGGAGTGGTGTAACATTATAGCCAAACAGAAACGAGCAGGTGCAAAAATCCAATTGGCTGTTACAGGAGGCAAGAAAACTGGTGTTGTTGTCTCCTTCAGTTTGAGATTCTGGAGTATGTGAGCTGACATCAGGTCACTCTGTACCAGAAGTGTGGACTTGAGTCACATGACTTGGACTCGAGTCAGACTCGAGTCATTAATTTTATGACTTTAGACTTGACTTGAAAAATGTTCTAAGACTTGTGACTTGACTTGGACTTTTACACCAATGACCTGGGACTTGAATTGGACTTGAACCGGTTTACTTGAAAAGACTTGATATTTCACCCCAAATATAAAATTTAACATGCATATTATATAGAGATTGAAAATGTGACGTCATTCAGGGGTAAACCGCAAAGGATTCTGGGAACTCGTGGCAAGAGGTACTAGCGCACGCAGGCTTTCAATTGAAATCAGTCACACAGCGATAAAAAGAAACACAAAAATGTCAAGAAGCTGTTGTATTATTAACTGCAATAGCCGGTCGCATGACAGCCACGGGAAGCCGACGGGTAAAGAGATCGGTTGTTATCGGATTACGTCGTTGAAGAGAAATTGTTCAAGCCATGTTTCCGAAGTAACAAAGACGCAACTGGATTGCAGCCATTCAAAGATCAAATATAACATCCCAGAACACTCCAGCTCACAGGTTAGTCTGCTCAAGCATTTACACGAAGGTCAGTGTTTTTTAGTAGTTAACTCATTCACTGCCAGCCATTGGCAGTGAATGAGTTAAAGCCATTGACTCATTCACTGCAATTGACGGCTATAGACGTCAATGGCAGTGAATGAGTTAATACGTCATTTTCATAACATAATTGGTGATATAGGTTACAAGCAAGTCTGGCGCTGAACAGAAATTGTCACGCTATGCTCCTTTGTTTATTGTGCATAAATAGTGAATTGTCCTGACTCAATATTGCGTTTCGCCTCTGTTATTATGGTACATTGACAAAAACATATACTTTTATTCACAGGATAAAACAGGTTTTTTGTATCACTAATTGCCCAGTGCGATTACAGCATACAGTATTATTGTCACTGCTACATTTCTGTGATGCCTACCAGAAATTATTTCCACTACTAATTAATTACCCTTGAGCTCAAAGGTCCTATTAATAAACGGTTAACGAATGTGTATTTATGACGACGATTTGTGAGACTGGTAAACTTACCTTTGTTCGTACGATGGTCTTTCGTTCTACACGGTGCATTTCAAGGTCCTGTATCCATCCGTCGGTAAACTGTACCTGGGCTTGTTGCAGTGACCTGAAGTTACTAAACTTCATGAGTGTATGCACTCACTCCAAGAACCGTATGATTATAAATATGCATATAAATATGCTACAATGAGATAGCTGACTTCATCTAACTAGCAAATGTTGTCCAGGCTACGTTGGTGATGCAGTTTTTTTTAATATGTATGATATTTTTGTCATGCGATTTTAAAGCCGGTCCTACAACCGCATCCAAGAATAACATGCAGCTTATCTCAGAACTGTCGGTGAAAATTATTCTTGGAGCTAAGTTTAATTGAGCTGCATTTTAAAGAGGTGCAATTTCACAATTTGTGTATATTTTCTAAGTTCACTATTTTGGCATGTGTTGAGAAAAACACAGATTTAAAAATTACATGGTCTAATATTTACATTTAGCATATAACTGCAACATTATTTTTTCGTTTTTTGTTTTTTTAAAGACTCGAAAGGACTTGAAATTCAAAATTTCAGACTTGTGACTTTACTCAGACTTTTACACCAGTGACTTGAGACTCGACTCTGACTTGCCTGACATTACTTGAGACTTGACTTGAGACTTGAGGATAAAGACTTGAGACTTACTTGAGACTTGCAAAACAATGACTTGGTCCCACCTCTGCTCTGTACACTACCTGACACAGCAAGTGGTAGTCTGGTGACGGGTGTAACATAATAAAGAAGCTGTGATCAGCTTGGGCTCAAGGATGAACTACACACCAACCCAAAGGTGACAAATTTGAGTAAGTCTTAAAAAGGGGGATTTTTTCAGTGCTGTGGTATAATCCCTTGAGCAGAGTTCAAAACTGAAACTTAGCAGTTGGAGCTCCTTCCCACGAGACCTTCAATCATGAAAATGATTAAAACAGTTTTGACCTTAGTATTTTGCCGTAAGAAAAATCTTGCAGCACGTGGAGCAACAGAGATGGGCATGCAGTGAGAGTAAGACAGAGGAGTAAAAATATAAACAGAGGATTCTGAGACTGTCTTAGCCTTCAACACTGTGAAACACATACATTCTTCAGTCTGCTACACATGGAGCCACAGACCAACTTATCTCTCTCCTCACACTGAAAGGTAATGGTCACAGGGCCAAGATTACATCTCTCTGCCAGAGAAGGTCAAAAAACAAAAGCTACAATTAAAAAAAAGCAATTCTTTCAGTCTTCATATATTTAGCCTTGTCTCTTTTGATTATGCCCCTCACAACGGTGGCAGCTGTGGAAAGAAAGCTTTCAAGTCGTTTTATCCGTGTCTCTTGAAAGTTGTGGAAGCATGAATGTTCACTTTGACTGAGGACACTCTTGCATTACAGGTGGCGCTAATGCAGTTTTTGGAAGTGATGTCTGTGTTGCCACAATACTGTTAGTGACAGATCCTGGACACAAAATTTTAATATCTGACTTATCTCTTTAAAAATATCTTTTCAGCATCAGAATGTTTAATATGTGACTTAAGGAAAATGTGTGCATTATATATGGCAGGACACCAAGGACCTGCTGTTAGTATGCTACAGCTATCTACTTGACAGTCAATTTATAGAGTCCAAGTCTTTAATAACATCATCACCTTACCATATATTTACTGTTATCTGAAGATACCGTTTCCATGGTAATGGAGAGTTTGCAGTCATAGATAACAGTAATTTGTAATTAGTGCTCCTGTCTATCAGTCTCTCCTGCACTCGGTAATAAACACCAAGTGATGAACTTCAACGAGTATTTTGTGCATTTACCTGCAATCACCCATCATGAAACTGCTCACACTCAGTCTCAAAAATAAACCGTCCATGAAAGTCCATGAAAACAGCAGATCTGAAATGATGAAAACTCACACTGTCTGAAGCATAAATTATAGGTTTATGAATGACTGCAAAATAACAAAGCAGAATATAGCTTTATAATATTATATCTTACAATATATAAGAGTGGCACATGATGTGGCCTTGTGCTCCTGTAGCCCTTCTGCTTCAAGGTTTGAGATGCTCTTCTGCATACCTCGGTTGTTACAAGTGCTTATTTGTGCTAATGTTGCATTTCTTTCAGCTTGAAGCAGCCTGGCTATTCTCCTCTGACCTCTGGGATCAACAATACTCAGACCAACCATTTGGGCACCAACAACTATGTCACATTCAAAGTCACTTAAATCACCTATCTTCCCCATTCTGATGCTCGGCTTGAACTTCAGCAGGTTGCCATGCCATGTGATTGGCTGGTTGGATATTTGCGTTAATGAACATTTACATATATTTGCATGCTGCTAACGACCCCGCAAACTGCTAGTGAGTCCAGATCTTTCATGCTCCACACTTAAATGATGTGTTTTCCCTTTTTTTCAAAACTGCAGCTTTAAAGTCAGTGTTAAATGTTGAGCTACTTATCAGATGAATTAGAAAATATTTCAAGTTCATCTTAATTTTAGTCATGCATCTATTTTCATGACTGCTGTAGCTAGACTACTTGTGGTGAATATGATCCTCCTGTGATCTGCAGATGCAGAGGTAAGGTTACAATATGCTGAAAATAAGAACGCACACAATACCATGGCTCCGTACTGGGTACAATGATAACAGAAGAAAAGACTGCTTTAAAAGGACAAGAAAACGTCAGAAAAAGACTACTATTATTACTGTTCAAGGAAAATGTTTACTCAGAAAAAAGTGCATCTCATCTCCCCTATCTGCTGCTTTCTTCATCCTTTTGCATTTATATGAACGCTGTCACTTGTCAGTGTGAAATGAAGTCATGAGTCTAAGTTTCCTACCCGTGTTCACCACCCGACTCAAATGTCAGGACATATTTTGACATTCACTGATGTCAAAAATGAGGGACAATCAAACTCACAATGCAGCATTATTTCATATTAGATTAAAACAGCATATAATTTTAGACTCAGTTGAGTGTTACTTGCGCCATTTAGTTTCCAAGGTAACGAGAAGGGTTTACTTAGAGAGCACCAGTGAAGACTCCACAGGTAGTGGAGTTTTTTGTTCTTCTCCATTGTAAGAGGTAACAAGGGAGTGTGAACTCTTTCTTTGGGGGGGAGACCAGTGGTGTGAAAACAGCTGTGTATTGCCTTTTGTTTCTGTAGAAAGTATTTAAACCCAGGGCTCTGCCGGGTTCAAGAGAGACTCTGCCGGTTGTTTGCCCCTTGATGGCTGCTTTCACCAAGCTTGGGTTTTTGTTCTTTTTGATTAAAGGATGTTAGCTATGTTCACCATTTGTCTGCAGGCTTTACTAAATGGGAAACTTCCACAACATGATCCTCCATAACCGAGGTAACGACAGTTGACTGAAATACAAAGGGTAAGCACTTATCATGTTTTGCTCCACACGGTTTACAAAGCGTCTTATTTTCCGTGACGTCAAATGCAAAATGGCTACATATGGTAAATGGCCTGTATTTGTATAGCGCTTTACTTAGTCCCTAAGGACCCCAAAGCACTTTACACTACATTCAGTCATTCACCCATTCACACACACATTCACACACTGGTAATGGCAAGCTACATTGTAGCCACAGCCACCCTGGGGCGCACTGATAGAGGCGAGGCTGCCGGACACTGGCGCCATCGGGCCCTCTGAATATGACTCTACATATGACTTGTCTTCTTCCCAAGCATTGACATTGTGTCACATTTTCTTGAGAAACAGAGGGCATGAGAGCTAGCTGTACCATTTACCCAAAAAATCTCATCTTATTTCCCAAGATTACTTTTGATTGGATCACTTCCCCAAACTCCTCCCACCTTCCTTTTTATTCATTCACCAAATTGTCAATACATTTCATCACAGTTTTTGTTCTCGTGCATTAGTTTTCCTTTAGTTATCATCTTGTTTTTGTCAGAATAAAAAAGGTTGCTGACAAAAACTAGGCCTATGAAATCAACACTGGTAAACCTTTTTTCCATTTAATTCAAAATTGTAATGGTAAAAAATATTTTGTTCTTTACAAAGCAAATAGGAAACAGTACAATCACCTCATGTCTAAAATCTACTTAGTAGCTGTCAAGAGATGTATTTTTTTTTTCTTATCTTTTTTCTTTTTTGTGTCCCGTTTGGATCTTTAGCCATCAGAACTGTTGTCTTAAGGCCAAGAAAGATGCCAAGCGGATTTATTTTACCAAGTGGATCATCATGGCCTTGCCATATTGGTCCATTTGATTGACCTTTATTATAATTATGTATTTACTTTATTTTCAGTTGCTACAAACGGGACAGACATGACTGGGGGACAGGGAGAAAGAATGAAAGAAAGAGAGGGAGAGAAAAAAAACCAAAGGGGAGAAGAGACGGTGAGAAGGAGGGGGGGGGGGAGAAAAAAAAAACACAAACAAAACATAATAAAAAAAACAGCACCATCACAATAAACTAGCTAGCAGTAGATATCAGTAGATACTAGAGATGGCACGATACCACTTTTTTATGTCCGATACCGATATCATAAATTTGGATATCTGCCGATACCGATATGAATCCGATATAGTGTTTTTTAATCAACAAAACTGTTTTTTAAATATCTTGCTGCATTTTGTATAACTTCATACTCAAGTTTAAAACAACAACTACACTAAAGCTATTCTGTTATACCTGTATGCAAAAAAAAATATTTCATAGTTCAGCAATACTGATCAATCTAATAAACTCAAACCTGCACCATCCTCCCTATTCTGGTATTTTAAAGAGTACTTAGCATAAATATTAAGCAACCTAACTAATAGGGTTCCAACTCCCAGCAACAACAAAAATAAATAAATAAAAAATAGGGAACCAACCCTCACGCTCCACCTCATGATGCTTAATCGACGTAATCGACCTTAATTTGATGCAGTGTGAAAAAAAATGCACAGAAATCAATTATTTTTCAAGAAATATTAAATAGATTCAACATCTTTCTTCAACAAAATTGCAGACTGCACAGATGGTACCTTCCCAAAGGAAAAAGTACTATAGCTTACTAGGGTATATATATATATACAGTGGGGCAAAAAAGTATTTAGTCAGCCACCGATTGTGCAAGTTCCCCCACCTAAAATGATGACAGAGGTCAGTAATTTGCACCAGAGGTACACTTCAACTGTGAGAGACAGAATGTGAAAAAAAAATCCATGAATCCACATGGTAGGATTTGTAAATAATTTATTCGTAAATCAGGGTGGAAAATAAGTATTTGGTCAATAACAAAAATACAACTCAATACTTTGTAACATAACCTTTGTTGGCAATAACAGAGGTCAAACGTTTACTATAGGTCTTTACCAGGTTTGCACACACAGTAGCTGGTATTTTGACCCATTCCTCCATGCAGATCTTCTCGAGAGCAGTGATGTTTTGGGGCTGTCGCCGAGCAACACGGACTTTCAACCCCCGCCACAGATTTTCTATGGGGTTGAGGTCTGGAGACTGGCTAGGCCACTCCAGGACTTTCAAATGCTTCTTACGGAGCCACTCCTTTGTTGCCCGGGCCGTGTGTTTTGGATCATTGTCATGTTGGAAGACCCAGCCTCGTTTCATCTTCAAAGTTCTCACTGATGGAAGGAGGTTTTGGCTGAAAATCTCACGATACATGGCCCCATTCATTCTGTCCTTAACACGGATCAGTCGTCCTGTCCCCTTGGCAGAAAAACAGCCCCATAGCATGATGTTTCCACCCCCATGCTTCACAGTAGGTATGGTGTTCTTGGGATGCAACTCAGTATTCTTCTTCCTCCAAACACGACGAGTTGAGTTTATACCAAAAAGTTCTACTTTGGTTTCATCTGACCACATGACATTCTCCCAATCCTCTGCTGTATCATCCATGTGCTTCAGACGGGCCTGGACATGCACTGGCTTCAGCAGCGGAACACGTCTGGCACTGCGGGATTTGATTCCCTGCCGTTGTAGTGTGTTACTGATGGTGACCTTTGTTACTTTGGTCCCAGCTCTCTGCAGGTCATTCACCAGGTCCCCCCGTGTGGTTCTGGGATCTTTGCTCACCGTTCTCATGATCATTTTGACCCCACGGGATGAGATCTTGCGTGGAGCCCCAGATCGAGGGAGATTATCAGTGGTCTTGTATGTCTTCCATTTTCTGATGATTGCTCCCACAGTTGGTTTTTTCACACCAAGCTGCTTGCCTATTGTAGATTCACTCTTCCCAGTCTGGTGCAGGTCTACAATACTTTTCCTGGTGTCCTTCGAAAGCTCTTTGGTCTTGGCCATGGCGGAGTTTGGAGTCTGACTGTTTGAGGCTGTGGACAGGTGTCTTTTATACAGATGATGAGTTCAAACAGGTGCCATTCATACAGGTAACGAGTGGGAGACAGAAAAGCTTCTTACAGAAGACGTTACAGGTCTGTGAGAGCCAGAGATTTTCCTTGTTTGAGGTGACCAAATACTTATTTTCCACCCTAATTTACGAATAAATTCTTTACAAATCCTACCATGTGGATTCATGGATTTTTTTTTTCACATTCTGTCTCTCACGGTTGAAGTGTACCTCTGGTGCAAATTACTGACCTCTGTCATCATTTTAAGTGGGGGAACTTGCACAATCGGTGGCTGACTAAATACTTTTTTGCCCCACTGTATATATATTAGACTTAATAGTCACTATATACAGTAATTGACTTCTATTCATTTTACATCAAATTAAAACTTTGGGTGTCAGATAATTATTTATTAAAAGCTAGACATTTTAAATGAGAATAAGAAAGAAAAGTATGTCTTTGTGCCCCCTGTTAATGCCCTATCGGCCCCCTTGGCTAAACTTTGCTAGATCCGCCCCTGCACAGTTACCAGCGTCAGCTACGTAGAAAAAGTGTCATGGTCCTGGGTCGGTGACCCAGCGCTTTTAGTTTATCATTTTCTAGATGATTGTTTAAGTTCTGTGTTATTTTCGATCTGCCTCTGAGTCTGCGTCTGTATCTGTCTGTCTATGGTGTCTCCCCATCTGTTTGTGAATCTGTCTGTTTAGTTCAATGTCTTGTCTGGTTCCATGTATCTGAGTTTCCTGTTTTATTGTGAAGGTCCGCGTCGTATGTGAGTGTGATCAAATTACGTTTCCCCTGTCCCGTCAGCCCAGATTCCTCCCAGCTGTGTTGCCCTCCTGTCTCTCATCCCCTGATTACTGGTGTGTGTATTTAAGCCCTGTGTGTTCTCCTGCCTGTTGCCGGTTCGTCTGTGTTCCTCCGTGTCAGTCTGTGTAACTCTGTGTCAGTCTGTTACCCTGTGTTCCACGGAGTCCTGTTCCTCGTCTGCGTCTCTCTGCTATTCATCATCCGTTGTCATATGCTCCCAGGTCTGTTATTTTAGTTCTCCCAATTTAGGTGTCTTTAGCTGTTTGTTATGCCCCACTGTTTGTTTGCCACTACACCTCTGTAAATAAAACCACCGGTATCTCATCCACTGCCTGCATCTTGGGTCCTCCTTCTAAATCCACACGGCTCGCCTCGGCAGCCGTGACAGTACGAACCGGCCAACATGGACCCAGCGGCATTCGCACCTACCCAGGAGTTTCGGGAGGAGGTAACCGACACGGTCGCAAGGTTGGTAAACCTGTGGCTCGAGCAGGAGGAAGAAGAGTTCCACCGCGCTGTAGAAGCCAGGCTACAGCAGCTACTCTCTGCACACTCCTGGCTGCTAGACTCGCTTCACCCGCTGGCACGGGACTTCCTCCTTCATGAGCTGCACCTTCGCCCTCCAGCCGCTACCGCTTCCCAACCCAGCCTGGCGGTGAAGATTTTGCCCGGCCTGGCGGTGAAGATTTTGCCCGGCCCGCCGGAGGTTTTGCCCGGCCCGCCGGAGGTTTTGCCCGGCCCGCCAGAGGTTTCGCCCGGGAGGAAGCGACGATCGCGCCGTCGGCGCGTCGCCCCACAGCCGGAGAGTAGGACTTCGGAACTGCCGGCTGTGGTGAGTGGAAAAGACACTCCGTCTGTTTCGCCAGCTCGAATGACTGTTTATTCCGGGGCTGTGTTTGTTGAGCCAGCTGCCCAGCAGGTAGCTCAGTTAGCCGCCCGGCCGGAAGCTCAGTTAGCCGCCCGGCCGGAAGCCCAGTCGCCACCTCCGCCACATTCAGCCTCACAATCCATAGCTCAATTACAGTCACAGCCAGACTTATTACAAACCCTGTTACAATCCATGGCCCAGTCAGTAGCCCGGTTAGCAGAAGAATCATTAGCTTTATCCTCAGTTCAGCCTCCTGTTCAGCAGTCACCAGCCCTGCATCCTGTGTCAGTTGCTCCACCACCTGTTCAGCCATCACCTTCACCTACTCCTCCTGTACAGCAAGCCATGTCAGTCCAACCCATAACGGACAGTTCAACAACTCCGTACTCTAAGCAGAGAGACAAACCCAAGAACAATGTCAACATTCCTCAAAGGCTGGCCAGTTCTGAGACTGAGATGCACTCCAGGGCCTCCCCAGAGGCTGGGTTTCAGCCCCCATCAGACTCTGGACCCCTGGAGTTTAAGAAGCCAGCTGAGGACTGCACAGAGCTGTCGCTGTCTGAGCAGGGTCAATGCTCTGTGCAGCTGCAGGCCGCTATGTGTTTGCCAGAGGCCCGTGTGCCTGCTGGTCCTGTTCTGTCCCTGCCAGAGGCCCGTGTGCCTGCTGGTCCTGTTGCGTTCCTGCCAGAGGTCTCCGCACCTGCTGGTTCTGTTCTGTGTGTGCCAGGGGCTCCAGTGCCCACTGGTTCTGAGACTGTTTTTGCTGGGGGGCCCGAGGAGCCCGTCCAGCCATCTGCCTCGTCAGCTGGGGGGCCCGAGGAGCCCGTCCAGCCTCCTTTCTCGTCAGCTGGGGGGCCCGAGGAGCCCATCCAGCCACCAGCTGCTCCACCAGCAGCCTCATCCACGCTTGCAGCAGCAGTTTCATCCATGCCGCCACCTGCTGCAGCGCCTCCGTCTGCATCCTCCACGCCGTTGCCTGGCCCGGCCTCTGCTGCATCCTCCACGCCGTCGCCTGGTCCGGATTCAGCATCCTCAGCGTCGCCTGGTCCAGCGCATGCTTCGGCTTCATCCGCTTCACCTGGTCCAGCCACTGCTTCATCCTCACCTGGTCCAGCCTCCGTGTCTTCATCCTCGCCTAGTCCAGCCTCCGTGTCTTCATCCTCGCCTGGTCCAGCCTCCGTGTCTTCATCCTCGCCTGGTCCAGCCTCCGTGTCTTCATCCTCGCCTGGTCCAGCCTCCGCATCACCTGCAGTGGCCTCCTCTTCAGCTTCCTCATCAGCTGCTTTGCCTGGTCCAGCTTCAGCATCCTCATCAGCTGCTTTGCCTGGTCCAGCTTCAGCATCCTCATCAGCTGCTTTGCCTGGTCCGGCCTCCGCTTCTGCTTCAGCCTCGCCTGGTCCGGCCTCCGCTTCTGCTTCAGCCTCGCCTGGTCTGGCCTCTGCTTCTGCTTCAGCCTCGCCTGGTCCGGCCTCTGCTTCTGCTTCAGCCTCGTCTGGTCCGGCCTCTGCTTCTGCTTCAGCCTCGTCTGGTCCAGCCTCAGCTTGCGCCTCGCCTGGGGCTGCAGGGGCCACGCAGCCTTCAGGTCCCCTACTGCCACCTCCACATCGTCGGTCATCTGCCAGGCCGCTTGTTGGGCATCTCCACCACCGTGGACGCCCTCCTGAACGCCGCCACTGCCTTCCGCGTGGCCGGCCTCCGGACTTGTTTCCACGCCGCCGTTGCCGTCCGCACGGTCGGCCCCCAGAACTGTTTCCACGCCGCCGTTGCCGTCCGCACGGTCGGCCCCCAGAACTGTTTCCACGCCGCCGTTGCCGTCCGCACGGTCGGCCCCCAGAACTGTTTCCACGCCGCCGTTGCCGTCCGCACGGTCGGCCCCAGAACTGTTTCCACGCCGCCGTTGCCGTCCGCACGGTCGGCCCCCAGAACTGTTTCCACGCCACTGCCTACTGCGTGGCCGGCATCCGGACCTGCCCCGTTGCCATTCGCATGGTCGGCCTCCTGAACTTGACCATCTGGGCCTTTTTGGACTCTGTCCCTCCGTCCTGGGCCCCCTCCGTCCGCCCTGGTCGGGTTGTTTTCTGTTTTGTTTTGGTCCGTTTTTTCGTTTCTGCTGGGCTGTCTGGTGCCAGCCCTTGAGGGGGGGGGGTACTGTCATGGTCCTGGGTCGGTGACCCAGCGCTTTTAGTTTATCATTTTCTAGATGATTGTTTAAGTTCTGTGTTATTTTCGATCTGCCTCTGAGTCTGCGTCTGTATCTGTCTGTCTATGGTGTCTCCCCATCTGTTTGTGAATCTGTCTGTTTAGTTCAATGTCTTGTCTGGTTCCATGTATCTGAGTTTCCTGTTTTATTGTGAAGGTCCGCGTCGTATGTGAGTGTGATCAGTTTACGTTTCCCCTGTCCCGTCAGCCCAGATTCCTCCCAGCTGTGTTGCCCTCCTGTCTCTCATCCCCTGATTACTGGTGTGTGTATTTAAGCCCTGTGTGTTCTCCTGCCTGTTGCCGGTTCGTCTGTGTTCCTCCGTGTCAGTCTGTGTAACTCTGTGTCAGTCTGTTACCCTGTGTTCCACGGAGTCCTGTTCCTCGTCTGCGTCTCTCTGCTATTCATCATCCGTTGTCATATGCTCCCAGGTCTGTTATTTTAGTTCTCCCAGTTTAGGTGTCTTTAGTTGTTTGTTATGCCCCACTGTTTGTTTGCCACTACACCTCTGTAAATAAAACCACCGGTATCTCATCCACTGCCTGCATCTTGGGTCCTCCTTCTAAATCCACACGGCTCGCCTCGGCAGCCGTGACAAAAAGATCCTCGAGTAGAAAGTAATATTAAATACATTCTAACAACAGCTGATCAAGCTTAAACGTGCTGCTGTTGTTCAGCCGCTGGTTTCCTCTTTCTGGTGCAAAGTGGGCCAAAAGCAAACTAGAGACACGGACTCGCGACAGAAAAGCCGATTAGCTGATCGTTAAGCAGTTTCATGATTGAAGTAGCAGCAGGAGAGGCAGTCGCTTGTTAAGCTTAACGCAGGAATGCTTTACAAACATTCAGAGATGGACTTACACACTTGCTTTACTTCTCTCGGGATAACTTTGTCGGAGATGAAATGCCGGGTTGCTAGCGAAGCTCCACATGCTATCCAGATCACCAACAGGTTCCGCATGCCACAGCCGCTCTATCACGTGATGCATACTGCTCCGACGTGCTAACATTCTGAGGTGAGTTACGGCGTGTTGCAAGTTTTGTGAGGTGCTTTCGTGATATTTAATGGATCGGATTACATTTTTTATTTTTCTCCGATATCCGATCCAGTAATTTAGGTCAGTATCGGACCGATACCGATATGTAATATCGGATCGGTCCATCTCTAGTAGATACTAAATAATAAACGATATTGTGCAGCACGCAAGATAGACAGCGCAGCAGCCAAGAAAGGTGTAGTCCGTGTCTGTGAACACCCGTGTGTACACCTGTGTGCACACCTGTGTGGATCAGCATGCTTGTATTCCGAAGGTTTCTCCATGTAACGATCTGCTAGGGAGTGTGGGGAGCCATAGCCCCGTCCACCAGGGTATGAAGCAGGTATAGAGGAGATCCAGGCCCCAGATATCCAGAGGCCCCAGAGTACAAGGACCCGAGGAGGACCACCAAAGGGGGGGAACCGTGCCACCCTCCTGGGAAGAGCTGAGTAGAGCCCCAAAAGAGAGGTCACCCCGCAGCTACGGAGCAGAAGCCAGAGGGGGTTGCAGTGGCATGCCCTCGGGCTCTGCCGGCAGCCAGCTGTGCCAGAGAAGACCGAGCTTCAGGCCCAGAGGCCAGAGGCCTGAGGGCATCCCACCCCCCGGAAGGAGCCCAGCCGGGCCACAGGCGCCCGGCCCCGCCAATCAGCCACCAGGAGTGAGCCGGTACATACATGAGCACCCAGCCCCAGACGACAAGGACCACCAACACACCAACGTCTGCGGGCATCAACCACCGGCAGGGAGTGTGGTGAGGGGAGATAGGCCTCCGTACTTTAGAGGGCCTGAGATGTACCCAGAGAGGTTGAGTCTAAGACCCAACCTGACATATAGACACAGACGAACAGGCACACGCGGACACAGACGTGCATTCCCACCCCATATGCACCACCAAATACTCGGCACTCACCCAACGTGTAGACAGACACAAATAGACACTGCACAGACAGTCGCACTCCCCAAACATACTCTATATCCCAGGTCCAGGTACCCCCGCCCTCAGAGGGGCAAGCCGCACCTAGACCTAGGACATGTAACCCTTCTCTCTGGGGTGGAGGCAAGCAGACCACCTCCTTATCTGCAGTAGCGGGGAGGCCCCACATCCCAGACCCCAGTCTGACGGCCAGCACCTCCTCCCAGCCCCCCAGCCCTGAATAGTGAAGACCTCAAACCTGTATTCTAATGACGTAGATGTATTCTAAAGACACTTCTTCAGCTGAGAGTCAGAGAGTGAAGACACACACGCTGCAGATTTCACTTGCAAGGGCAGTCACAGAGCGCTCACACGAGAGTGGGGGCCCTGTGATGTGCTCTCTGAGATTGCTCCTGTCTTTATTTATATACAAGGGTAATACAATATTGAATACGTCTGTTTGTAGACAGAGGAATGTTGGTGCGTATGTAGGTGTATGTGTGTGAGATTCTGAAGGAAACGGCCCCTCTTCTTGTTAGGGAGTGAAGATAAGAGTGTTCAGCTCTCCTCTTCCTGGTATGGAGTGAAACTGCTTGTTCAGCTCTTATTATCGCTGTGGGAAGAAACTTGTAAAAGAGAACAGAACAAGTCTTGTAGTGAACAACAGTCTAAGTCATCAAAAGGTCAACATGCAGTATTCTATCATATATAAACTTATATCATTAAAAGTTTATACTGACTACTATGTACAATTTTCTAATGACAGTAGCTTACAGTAACACACTGACCTCCGAGCTCCTCTGTTACAAAGCAAGACCAAGTCTACTGAGATTTAACCCTAAGTCTTTGTAGAAGTTTAATTATGTTCAATGTAAAAAGCTCCAACGTTTTTTAACAACTTCTATTGTCTTATATTTAATGTTCAATAGTTATCGTCTCAGTGCTGCCCTGAGTTTGGAGGAGCGTCCTCGAGGATTCTCTTTAACGTCGTCTTTTTGTGGGGTGATCACTTTTCTTCGCAGAGGAAGCTAACAGACACTTCCGTCTCTTTTATCATGCGACAGGTTTTCCTTCTTGGTACCTTGCTTCCAATGGCTGAAGTGATCCAGATTAGATAAGTCATCTCCCCACAGGAAACGTTTGACCAGTCTATCTTCTAGCAAATGAAAGGTGATAACACAGAGACGTCCGCTGGGTTTTAGCAACGTCTGGGCAAGGCCTGGAAAGTCTTAGCGGCCACGTGTGCAGGTCTGTTGAGCCGGTCTTTATACGCATAGACCGCAGGAGGAAACAATCCTGGAAATAAGAATTGGTTTAGAGTTAATCTTACAAGTTTAATGGTCTATTAATGAATGATTTATTATAGCATTGTTACATTTCATTTCCACAGAAGTGGAAGAAACTGCAGTTCCTCTAGGCCAGGGGTCGGCAACCCGCGGCTCCAGAGCCGCATGCGGCTCTTTAGTCTTTATTTTGCGGCTCCGGGTGGTTTGGAAAAATAAATTAGAAGTATTTAGCTGAGGTGTATTTTATTTGTGTTTAGTTCTTTTTTTAACTTGTAGTTCTAAATTGGAAGATTATTGTGATTTTGAAATATAAAAATAAAATTATATCTTATTATTTTTTTCATCGCTCAAAATAAGTGTCACACTCGCGGAAGCCGGTGTACCCGCCGAAACGGTGTGCATTTATCGAGACCTTCGACCCCAGGTAGGCCAATTATGGATCTTCGGATCCACATTATTTCAGCAGCTGTTCTCCACCATGAACTATGTTAAAAACAAACGCCGCTCACGCCTCACAGATGACAGCTTACAGTCCTGCGTAAAGATGAAGGTGACCTCGTACAGCCCCGATTAGCAGACGCTGTGCACAGAGGTTCGGGACCAGAAGTCCCATCGTAAACATATCACGGCAGACCCAACGATGTTTGCATGAACATGCTTTATAGCATCTCTTTACTGACCACTTTTCACACACGGTGTTGTACGCATACAGCCAGCTGTAACTTTTCAGCTCACATCCCGACAACACAACAGCATAGATAGCACAGGCGTTAAGACGGCGAGGCGTGATTGCGGGTGCCGGTCAGGTGCGTCCGACTCCCATGCAGCGGCACTGCAGACCACGCCCCGCCACACACATTAACCAGGTAAAATACATATTTAGGCAGAATTTTGCAAATATCGATTTTTTTTAGCAGCATAGTGCTTTTTTTCCAATTATTTTTTAAAAGTCAGGTCAAGGCTCCAAAAGCCCAAAGGCTATATGAGGGAGGCGGCTCACAACAGTTTTTGTTTGCTACATGGATCATTTTAGTTCAGCTGGGTGTCTTTCCTTTTGTTATATTTCTTTAAGAGTTCAAAATGTGTTAATTACAGAAATAAAATGTAATTTTCTCTGTAGCACTTCATGGATTTCATAAGCAACACACCTTAGTTGCTCTGTGGATTCTTTTAAAAAGCAGTTAAAAACTTTTCTGTTCAAACAAGTCTTTTGTTGATCTATGTATTTTATATTCTTTACATTATTTACATTTGATCTTTTACATTGTGTATAATGTCTATTGATTGTATTGTTTATTTTAATATTTGTGTACAACGCTTTGTGACTGCCTGTCTGTGAAAAGCGCTTGATAAATAAACTTTACTTACTTACTTTAGTTGTTCACACAAAACATAAAGGTAAAAAAAAAACAATAAATATACAGTGTTATCTTCATTTTAGATTTCAAAAAGTATTTGCGGCTCCCAGTGTTTTCTTTTGCGTGGAAACCGGGTCCAAGTGGCTCTTTGGGTGTTAAAGGTTGCAGACCCCTGCTCTAAGCCCACTTGAGGCTACCTATAAAAGTGAGCCAGTCCCCAGAGACTTCCATGTTAAAGTGCCTAATTTTACTGCATAAAAAAATCATATTGGTAAAACAATTTTGGCCTCTAAAGGTGATTTCTAGAAATGTAACAACTCCGAGTGGAGTGAATGATTTCTTATCTCTGCATAATTGCTTGGATAAGTAAGTTAGGGGTGAGTACACATTGACTGACGAGTGTCCTGACACCGGCAGCTGTAGTGTGTGCTAGGCCTTTATACACTACTTGAGTCATTAAACTGGACCTCTTGACTGTATGTGCTGTTGATGAATTTGGGAGTATTTTTATTGTATTCCCGAACTAATAATATGGCTTGCTGTGTGTACAAAGATTTGTGTTTCAGTAATGGGGATGAAATTCTAGTATTTTATTAGTACACCACTAAGCACCAAAAAATGTGTCTCTGTGTGGGACCCATGAAGTATATGAATGCAGCTGCTGACCAAGCTAGCTAACATTAGCTGATAATTTGGCAGTACTTGTCAAGAGTGTGGACTGGCCAGACTGGAGGACATGGTTTTTGTTTTTTTGCTTGTCCCGTTTGGCTCTTTTGCCATCAGAATTATTGTCTAAAGGCGAAGGAAGATGCCCAACGGATTTACTTTACCAAATAGACCATGCCAGCCTTGCCGTATTGGTCTATTTGATTCACCTTTTATTGTTTATTTTATTTTATTTATGCTTGCTAAATACGGGACAGACTTGACTGGGGGAAAGAAAGGGGAGAAAGAAAGAGGGAAAGAAAAACAGAGGGGAAGGGGGATGGGGATAAAGGGCGAAAAACAAAAACCACCAAAATAAGCAGACAAAAAATACATATATCAATCACCTTGTTCACCTGTTGAGAAAGAAAAAAGAGAAAACAAGCAGAAGAAAAAAAAGAGCAATATAATAAACAACATCACAATGATCTACTGTATGTGAAGATAACAGTAAATACTAAATATTAAACATTATTGTGCAGCACATAAGACCGATAGTGCACAGTGTGCTTTGAGGTAGGAGCCAAAAAGGGTGTAGTTTGTCTGTGTGAACACCCGTGTGTACACCTGTGAGCATGAGAGCACTTGTATTTAAAAGGTTCCTTCATGTAATGATCCGCTAGAGGGTGTGGAGAGCCACAGCCCCATCCTCCAGGGAATGAAGCAGGTATGGAGGAGATCAAAACTATAGACATCCAGAGGCCCTCAGAACACAAAAGAACAAGGAAGACCAACAGAGGTCTCTGTGCCAGAGTGACCAAACCCCAAGCCGAGAGGCTGAGGGCACCCCACCCCCGAAGCAGCTCCAGGCCCCGACAAGCAGCCACCAGGAGTGAGCTGGTGTGTATCTGGACGCCCATCCCCGGACACAAAGAACCACCAATGCACCGATGTCTGAGGGTGTCTGCCACTGGCAGGGTAAGTGGTGGGGGGAGATAGGCCTCCATACCTTGGAGGGCCTGAGATGTCCCTAGAGAGGTGGCGTCCAATACAAAACCTGACCTATAGACACAAACAGGCACACACAGATACAAACATCCATTCCCACCCTCATGCTCTTATATGCAATTACTCAGCACTCACCCAACGTGGAGACAGACATAAATAGACACTGTACACACAATCACACTCCCCAAGCATACTCTAAGCCCCAGGTCTAGGTACCCTTGCCCCTGGAGGGGGAAACTGCACCCAGACCCAGGTAGTGTTACCCTTTTCCCTGGGGTGGAGAGAAGCAGACTGCTCCGACTCGGCAGCAGCAGGGAGGCCCCACATTTCAGACCCCAATCGGACGGCCAACTCCTCCTACCAGCCCCCCCGCTCCAACAGGCAACAGAGAACAGGGGTGCGTGAAGACTCCAAACCTCCCTCCGCCCGCTCATATGTAGTGTTGATGCATGTGTGTTCTAAGGTGCATTTAAAACCCAGGAGGGCATAGACCTACCTGCCATAGAGCAGCAGGTAAGCGCATAGCCCCTCCTGATAGCCCTCAATGTCTATGTGTATTTAAAATGGAGAGGTGGGCAACGACGCCAGGGGTGAGGTTCTTTCGGATTCCATGTAGCGTGCCCACCCCCAAGATCCTATATGTATGTGTTATGAGAGTGTGAGTAATGTGAATGTCTAAGTTGTGGGATAAAATTGAGGCACAGGCAGCCAGAATGGGACAGAGTGGGGGGGGGGGGGGTAGCCTCCCCTGCACCCTGGTGACACACCTTTACTCCAAGGCCCTGCATGTGTGGGTGATTGTGGTGGAGCGGGAAGAGGGAGGCAGCTGGAGATGGGGAGGGAAGGAAGGGAGGAGAAAGCGACCCCTCCCTGGGGTCAGCGGGGGAGCTGAGGAACCCCCATACTCTGCAACCCACCAGGGAAAGGGGGCCCAGGCCCATCCGGACCGGGGCCCAGTTCACCAGCACCGCCTGGCCCCACAGAACCCGGGATAGCCCCCCCGACCCCACCACAGAGAAAACTGCACCCACCCCGTCATCCACTCATCTTCCAGACTGCACAAGACAATAGACGCCCAGGCTGAGATCTTCCTCCACCTCTCCAATATCTCCCCCTCCTGCAGGGTGAGTTCCTGAAGAGAGGAGACCTCCTGCAAGATGTAACAGCCTCCCCCACCAGTTGAAGAGCCCCCCAGGTGGCTCGATGCACTGGTGGCACCCTGCGCCAGGGCTGGGCCCCCCTACACCCACCCGCCCACAACCTCGGCAACACACCAACCAGGACCCAAGGCCCAGCCAGGGCCCCAGCCCAGAGACGAAGCACCCCCAGAACCCCACGCCCGTCCCAGACCCACCCAGGGGCAGCCAGGCTACCAGGTCAGTAACCCACGTCCATCAGCACAGACCCTCCCCTAGCCCCGCTGCACGCAGCCACGAGGAAACCATCAGCTAAGAGCCAACAGAGCCCTTAATAGGCCATGACCGCAACCTCGGGTTAAGCCCTCCAAGGAAGATGCTCTTGGGGAATCCCCCGACACCCCAAGCCTGCCCCTACCCCCACACCAATTACAACAGCGAAGGTGGGTCCAAACTATGACCCCCCACCCCCACTAGGTGATGGAGCTGATCAAAAGAGCCCAGAGCAATTGATCTGATGTGGTGGCAGAGGCTGTATCAAGACTAATGTAATCTAATAGATAATTTCTATATTGGTTAGAATTAAGATTATTTTTATTTTTCCAGTTCATGAGGACTGTTTTCTTGGCTATGCATAGGGCAGTGAAAACCATGTGGGCTATATTCTTTTCTGTAGTGACATTATCTAAGCTGCCCAACAAACACACTAAAGGAGAAGTTGGAATACTACATTTCAGACACTTCGATAAGTCTTCACATATCTCGCGCCAAAACTTCTGAAATGGTGAACAGAACCAAAGAGCGTGGATATAATTGTCTGGTGAATTGGAGATTGCAGTGGTGTAGAAGAAGAATTATGGAAGGAGCAATTAATCGGGAGGACTGTAGATTTTGACCAGTTAATTGAGTAATCTGATATTCTTGCAAAAGAGTTTATCATTTCAATCACCCCAGAGATATTGGTTTGTGAGTTTTGGAGAAAAAGTAACACATCATCCGCATAAAGGCTGATTTTATGTTCCACGTTCTTGCATCTTATGCCCTTAATTACTGAATTTTGTCTAATTGCTGCTGCTAGTGGTTCAATAAAAATTGCAAACAGTGAAGGGGAGAGTGGGGATCCCTACCTGGTGCCCCTCAGGAGACAGAAGCTGGAGGATGTTTGGTCATTTGTTTTGACACTAGCTGTTGGGGAATTGTATAATATTTTTAACCAGTTAATGAAAGAGGTTCCAAAACCAAATTTGTGTAAAGTTGCAATCAGAAATTTTCAGTTAACTCTGTCAAATGCTTTTTCTGCATCCAAAGAAAACATTGTAGTTTCAATGTTTTTACTGTAGGAGTAATCTACGTGTATTTGTTGATGAGTGCCTACCTTTTATGAAACCAGTTTGGTCAGGATGAAGAGGGGGGTTATTTTCTCTAATCTCTTTGAGAGAGCTTTGCAGATTATTTTAAGGTCTACATTTATAAGGGATATTGGACGATGGCTTGAGGGATATACAGGGTCTTTGCCTGGTTTTAGCAGGAGATTAATGTTTGCAGAATTCATATTTGATGGAAGTCTGCCCTTTTCTTTGATTTCCAAAGAAAAAGGCAGACTTTATGAACATTACCTTAACTGAGGAAAGTGAGGCCTCTAGTTCTCATTGTTCTGGGTTCTTCTCACTGTGGTTCATTGGAGTTCCAAACCCTTAGGAATGACTTTATGACTCTTTCCAGACAGACAGATGTCAATGAATTTGTTTCTTTAGATTGTGGCACGATGTGACATGTCATCCAAAAGACCATCAGGGTGTACAACCTCACCCCTGGCGTTGTTGCCCACCTCTCAATTTCAAATACACATATACATTGAGGGCTATCAGGAGGGGCTATGTGCTTACCTGCTGCTCTCTGGCAGGTAGCTCTATGCCCTCCTGGGTTTTAAATGCACTTTAGAACACACATGCATCAACACTATATAGGAGCGGGCGGAGGGAGGTTTGGAGTCTTCACACACCCCCGTTCTCTGTTGTCTGTTGGGGCGGGATAGGAGTTGGCCGTCCGATTGGGGTCTGAAATGTGGGGCCTCCCTGCTGCTGCCGAGTCGGGGCAGTCTGCTTCTCTCCACCCCAGGGAAAAGGGTAACACTACCTGGGTCTGGGTGCAGTTTCCCCCTCCAGGGGCAAGGGTACCTAGACCTGGGGCTTAGAGTATGCTTGGGGAGTGTGATTGTGTGTACAGTGTCTATTTATGTCTGTCTCCACGTTGGGTGAGTGCTGAGTAATTGCATATGAGAGCATGAGGGTGGGAATGGATGTTTGTATCTGTGTGTGCCTGTTGGTTTGTCTATGTGTCAGGTTTTGTATCAGACACCACCTCTCTAGGGACATCTCAGGCCCTCCATGGTATGGAGGCCTATCTCCCCCCACCACTCCCCCTGCCAGTGGCAGACGCCCTCAGACATCGGTGCATTGGTGGTTCTTTGTGTCCGGGGATGGGCGTCCAGGTACCCACCGGCTCACTCCTTGGTGGCTGCTTGTCGGGGCCAGGAGCCTGGGGCTCGCTCAGGCTCCTTCGGGGGTGGGGTGTCCTCAGCCTCTCAGCCTGGGTTTCGGTCACTCTGGCACAGCTGACTGCCGGCGGAGCTCACGGGCACGTCACTGCAACCCCCCCTGGCTTCTGCTCCACAGCTGCTGAGCGAACCCTCATCTCTTTCTGGGAGAGTGGCACGGTTGCCCCTCCGTTGGTCTTCCTTGGTCTCCTTTGCTCTTGGGGCCTCTGGATTTCTGGAGCCTTGATCTCCTCCATGCCTGCTTCATGCCCAGGAGGACGGGGCTATGGCTCCCCACACCCTCTAGCAGATCATTACATGAAGGAACATTTTAAATACAATCGAGCTCATGCTCACAGGTGTACACACGGGTGCTCACACACACAAACCACACCCTTTTTGGCTGCTACCTCAACGCACACTGTGTTCTGTTGATCTTATGTGCTGCACAATAATATTTAATGTTTAGTATTTACTGTTATCTTCACATAGATCATCGTGATGATGTTGTTTATTATATTGCTCTCTTTTTCTTCTGCTTGTTTTCTCTTTTTTCTTTCTCAACAGGTG
Source organism: Rhamphochromis longiceps (assembly GCF_057381845.1). Lineage (NCBI taxonomy): Eukaryota > Metazoa > Chordata > Actinopteri > Cichliformes > Cichlidae > Rhamphochromis > Rhamphochromis longiceps. Next base: position 23,639,207 of record NC_140557.1, read on the forward strand.
ATCCAGGTGATTGATATATATATTTTTTGCCTGCTTATTTTTTTTTTTTTTTTTTGCCCCTTATCACCGTCCCTCTTCTCCGCTCTTTTTCCTTCCCTCTTTCTTTCTCCCTTTTCTTTTCCCCAGTCAAGTCTGTCCCATGTTCAGCAAATGAAAATAAAATAAACAATAAAAGCAAAGGTGAATCAAATAGATCATTACGGCAAGGCTGGGATGGTCCATTTGGTAAAGTAAATCCGTTGGACATCTTTCTTTGCCTTTAGACAACAATTCTGATGGCAAAAGAGCCAAACGGGACAGGCAAAAAAAAAAAGAAAAGATTTTGGCTTGATGTGTTGCATTTTTAACATCTTTTACCCTTCTTCACTTTGTCAGACAGGTTCTATTTAAGTCATTTCTTGATCCAACAGGTCTGGCAGTAAGCAGGGATGGGTGTGGCAAGGGAAAATAACCTCTGTTTTCCAAAAATGTGAGTTAATTAGCTAACAGTAAATTCATGATTTAACAATAGGGCTCAATTACTTTTTCACACAGTATATTTGCTCTTTGTGTAATATTAACATTTCTTGATAACATGAAACATGCAAGTGTGGCAAATATGCAAAATACTAAAAAAAAAACAAAAACAAAAAAAAAACAGGTAGGGGGGAAAATAACTTTTAACAGCACTTTATGAATGCATTAATGCATTATAGCGCAGACCAAGCCTTCAAAAGAATTGATTTGAATTCAGTTTACCTTGAATTCAGTTCAAGGTAAACATGCTTAATGCATACATATAAAACTAACATTTATCCAAGGCATCCTGTACCTTGACTTGTTTCAAAGCCACAATTATAAAGGCCTATAAGTACCAAAGTACCTCCTGCTCATAATGAAATATATTTCATTTCAAAATGCATCAACTTGAAAGGAAAACACTGGCCAAAAACCGAGACAGAGAACCATGGACTGTCCAATATTTTACCATATCTTAACCTTAATGTTGGCAAATATCTCTCAAAAACTTTCTCGGCTGTGACAGGGAACCCACACTCAGTGCAGCAACAAGCCTGGGAGCGCAACCTAGCCATTCAGCAGGCAAAATTTTTCTTTAGCACAGTCTTTAGCCTGTGGCAATAACGCTGTGTAAACTGTGACTGATTGACGATTTCTGGTAAACTTAGTGGAGCTTTTATTAGAAGTTTAATCATTATGAACGTGGCGGTTAGCACTGTCACCTCACATTAAGAAACTCCTGGGTTTGAATCAAGGCTGGGCCTTTCTGTGTGAAGTCTGCATGCTCTCACTCCATCTGCGTTTGTTCACTTTGGGCTCTTGATGTGAATGTGAGCGTGGATGGTTGTCTGTCCTGTGCCAGACTGGTGACCAGTCCAGGGTGTACCCCGCCTCTCACACCATGGCAGCTGACCCCAGAAATGAATGGATGGATGGATACTAATCCAGAAATTCCAGATGAAGATAATTTTGGACTTGTCATTCCCCGCTCACATCTGGACTGCATAACACATACATTTTATATAAATATATAAATATACATGTTAATAAATAAATAGAAGTGTTACTTAAGTCATATCAGGTGTCTGTTTCACTGAAATCAATAGCTATTCTTTTGCTTTTAGTCCCAAATTCACACACAATTATCACCTGACTTTGTAGTTTCAATCGGTTTTACAGAGGGCTTTTAGTCCACAGCATCTTTAGTCCACTGTTTTGCTTTGACGGCTCAAAACTTCCCTGAACTTTAGTTCACTCCCCCTGCAGGAAATCAGAGTCATTTTGAACAGGAGGACACTGTAAGAACTTTTTGGAAAGCTCTTATGCATTTGACTTGATACTTGCAGTGACAGAAATGCCTGAAAACAAATATAAACACTTCAACAAATCCCATAATTCAAGGTAACTGAACCGAAATTAATGGAAGTGCTGTTATTATGTTAATGCACATGACCTTAATCCTCACACAACAGACTCTTTCATCATACAACCGCCTTGATGAAGAGAACACTCCCAAGTTACACCCATAGGAATCTTTCTCATCTCTACCAACCTTCTTATCAATCCAATTCAAGAGATTACCTGATTAAATAAAGACCATATATGTACTGTTTATCAGTGGTGAAGCAAACTTGACATGCATCATCATTTCAGAAGCTATAGACACATTCAGCCCCCAGTTTCCAGTTAAAAGGGTTACTCACTGTTTTGTCTGTCCTAAAGAGATCTTTACCTCAGCCTTTTTTTTTACTTATAAACCTCTTTGCTTTCTTTTCCCTTGATATTGCAGTGTTCTGCTGATAGACAATAATTGTGTCATACACACGCACACGCACACTAGTGCTCAGCATGCATGTACAAGACACCATCAGACAGGCCCTAATGGATCGTGTCTCATCATCAATTTAGTTGTGAAGTCATGGCCTTAACAGTCAGCTCAATCGCTGTTAGTGTGCTCTTTGTTTCAAGTGCAGCAGGGAAGCACTATAGTAATAAGGCTGCAGGAATCCCTGTAAACCAGAAGAGTCAAACTCAGTTCACGGGCTGCACGCAGGCCGATTCGATCTCCACCACTCCTTTACAGTATGAGCTGTTTTAACAAAATTAGGTGCAGTTTCAACAATATGTGCTATAATGCATCAGCAGGACACAGTGGTTTAACCACCTTTCTTTGGTGTGGTATGAAAAACTTCTTTGTCAGTAAGAAGACTGTAAAAGTGAGGATGATTCAGAACTCTGACTTGGATTAAATTAACAGTTCAGACAACCGATCACATGATGTGATCCATTCTTAACAACGTATACCCTCCTTTCTGCAATTTTCACACTTTTCAGAGCCAGCCTGGGGACCAGATTGGACCTTTTGGCAGGGCAGAACTGCTGTGAAGTCAGCATACACTACCTGCAAACTGTTTCATCGACGAACAGTGTCTTTCAGTTCTTGATGTAAAGAAAGACCAAGTCAGAAAGATGAGAAAGTGAAAAAACTATTGCCTTGATTTCATTGTGATGTTTCTCAGTTTTTTAGCACACAAGTTTCTGTTTGCTCCATAAACCAGCTCTTATTCTATTTTACTTTTTTTTAAAGCACTGTAAGAGAAGACAAACAAAGGGAAAATGTGTTTGAACGTTTGTTAAAAATATTAATCATCGAATTCAAAATAATCTCATACGTGGATGTCAGTGTTTTTTTTATTTTATTAATCAAGTATTGAGAGCGGGGCAGTCAGGAAATGTTTTACGCAGGATATATGTAACGCTTATCGACCATTCTGCGGGGTCTTTGCTGTTACCAGCTGTAACAACTGAATACCATATGCAAAAAAAAGAAAAGCTCACCTATCCATACATTTTTCCTTATATGTGATTTCTTTTTCCTTAAAAGAGAAATCACAGCATGTTCAATCAGTCTGAATGGTCTGAGACTGTCTGAATAATTCGCTAGATTAACTTTTACTTTTCATCTTCTACATGTCTGCTCCGTGATTTATTCGAATGTCAGCAAATGGTCGGGAACAGATGTAAACGGACACAAAAAGGAAATGCCAGCTATTTCCCACAAAAACATCAAACATGTCGATCGATAGTGACGTTGAAGGTGGGGTGTGTGCGTGCATGTGTGAGGGAAGAAGTGATCAATGGCGGTTCCCTCTCCTTTCACAGCAGCAGATGGGGAGGGGGTGTGGGCTAGTGGGATGAGTCACACGCATAATGAACTTGCCTGTTGTGCTATTCAATATAAAACAGGAAAACGAAAACAGAAGCACAAACAGCAAAAGTAGGCTGGCTTTTATCAAATAGTCAACACAAGCAAACGGGAGACAAACTGGTCCTCTGCTGGAGGGTGAGGCACTTGTCACAACAATCTTTTGTCACATTTTGAGGGAGCTGTGGCCAAAAGACCAAAGGTAACGCTGATCTATTTCACCAGTTCAAATGACAGACAGACAGCTGATGCTCAATATTCTTAGAGGCAGTTAGCTGGAAATGCAAATGCTGAGTATTAATTTTTGTTTGTAAGCACAAACACTATCCATCTTTATGAGGTTCAGCGAAAGTTTCGCCTCCTTCACACACAGACAAACACACGCATGCACAAACCAAATAAAGTTACCTAAAAATTGAGTGCATGTCCAAAGGAAAAAAAAACTGGAAGCCTTATGTTTACAAGGTCATTTACAAGGTAAAATGATCTGAACTGAAATGTGGTTCTTATGCTGGAGGGATAACAAGCTTTTTCAAATGACCCGAATGCTGCTGCAAAAACAAAGAAGGAAAAAAAAATCCTCCCCTCCTTTTTTAAAAAACCCTGCTACTTCTGTCACAAGATGGACACAAGAACAATATTTTATACCGAGAGGTTTTCAGCAAGGCTTTCACCTAGGCCATGCCTTTTCCAGAGAATGCAGCAGATTGGAATCAAACCAGAACAAGACGCAGGTGATTCTCGGTAATGCAATGCCAAGGATGATCTTTAAAGCAAAGTTACTCACTCCAAGTCTGCGTTTCGTACTTCGTCTGGAGTGTGCAATATCTGCCTTTCCCAGCAGAGGGAACAGGAGAGTTAGGAGTGGCCGAGTGGTGCAGTCCAACAGTGAAGCAGCAAGGTGCTATAATGCAGGACACCTCAGCAGTCATCCCACAGCATTTTTAATGAGCACTTTTTTTTCTCAAAGTAAAATGACAAATGCTTCATCAGTTCATATGTCAAATCAAAGAGAGATATTTTACATATATGTCTTAAAATTAAAGCTTTTGCATCAAGCAAACAAAAAACAAAAAACAGCTCATGCACCAGTATATGATATCCTGGCCATGTGGAAAAAATGGGCCTCATCTGGAGCTTTCTTATGGCTGAATTCATTAGGAAAAGACAAACAGGAACCTGAGAGAAGCCTGAGTACTCACCTAAATCCTACTTGTGACTCCCCAGCCCAGGTCAGTTACAGTGGGGGATCTAAAATGTCATTGAGGGGAGTTTTTTCAGATCTTGTTACACTAACACACAGACCATTTGGGAGACAGATACACAGGTACAGGATCGCTTTTCTTGTCACGTCCATTGCCATGGCAAGAGTGGAGGTAACCGGTTTGCATTTCTTTCTCTGTCACACAAAGTTCATGGCGAGACACAAGTGTGCCCAGTTTTAGCAGGTTTACAGGATGAGAGCACAGAATGATTCATGTGGAAACCCTGATATAATCAGGTAATAATGCGGGATTTGGTGGCTGTAGAGAATAGTCCGATGGCTAAACATCTGGCCAATGTGAACTTGACTGGACATAAAATCTCACTGCTATCTTCAAACTGTATCTTACACTCAAACCTCCGCAGCACGGCCTCAAACTGTCTGTTTCATTACTGCTTCCACACACGTTTTGATTTTAACTTCACCAGGTAAGGAGGCAGATGTGTGCAACACAGAGAGCAAGTGAAAGCAGACATGAGATTATGTTGATTGCAATCACTCATGTCTGACACACATACATGACTCACCTACCTAAGCGGACTTAACATATGGCAAGTGGACTGAAAGTGAGTAAAAAAAAATGGGGTTTTTTTTAAGTGTGAGGGAATGAGTGAGCAAGTGAGAATGACAAGTGATAGGGAAGCACAAAACTAAGATGAGTTAGTGTCTGAATTTAAATCCTCATTTAATGCCCTTGACTCAAAACTGGACCAAGTATGACAAGCCTTCGAGGAACAGGCTGAGAGAGTTTCGTCCTTGTAGCTTGCAACGGAAGACCTGAGTCATCGAGTCGATGACCTTGAAGGCACATGTGCCGCTCTTTGCGAAGACAATATTCAGTTAAAAAACAAAGTTACAGACCTGGAAAGCTGTAGTAGGCGTCAGAACATCCGCATCCTCGGATTACCTGAAGACACTGAAAATGGGTGCCACTATCACTTCTTTTCTAATCTTCTCTGTGAGTTATTGGGCAAAGAAGTACTTCCATCTCCACCCAAGCTCGATAGAGCACACCGCTGCCTCGTAGCCCATGGGGCAACCTCCTTGCCCAGTGATCCTTTGCCTGCACCAATACTAGACCAAGGACCTCATCATCTGAGAAGCTAGGAGGATATGGAAATTCAACTACCGAGGCACATTCATCCAAATTGTGGAGGACTACAGTCCCGAGGTCCTTAATCAGCGGTCGCAGTACAAGGACATTATGTCGGAGCTCTACGGGCAAGGTTTGAGGCTGGCTCTCCTCTTCCCAGCCCGACATCGCATAACGCAGCCCAGCAGCCCCAGAAGGTTTTTCAGCTCCATGGATGAGGCTCATCGCATGAAGCATTATTACTAACAAAACAGTGACAGAAAAGAGAGTGGGAATGAATAGGATTATTTTGCAGGGACTATGTTATCTAGGGAAATACATATATATATTCTTTATTTTGCTTTCTTTTTCCTTTGTTTTTTTTTTGTTTTGTTTTTTATTTTTATTTTACAGCCTTAAGTATATGGGCCAATTACCCCAAATGTACAAACTGTTGAATGAAGGATTTAAACTGTCCAGATCAAGGTGAATTAATATGTCTGTATGAATGCTGTATACTACTTATTTTTAGGCTGTTTTAGGTATAGGCCTGGTTGAGGGTAACTGTGTAGAGTGAGGAATTTATTGACAGTGGGGGTCTGCCTGTCTTAAAATGAAGAGTAAGAGCTGCCTCAGCAATATAAATAGGAAGTCACAGTTACTAGTCCGGGGGAGGACAGCCAGGGGGGACTGAAGATAGAATTAGGGGAGAGTAGTGGAAAACTACTGAAGAGGGGTGGCAAAGGGCAGCCCTCACCTACTCTATAAAGGTGTGTGTATGAGGACAGCTCCTCAGATCTGCTTGTAGGTTGCATGATCTCCCTCTGCACAGAGGTTCTTTTTTTTTTTTTAAATAAAAGCATTACAAAGGTTTTAAATCTATCTGTTTATTTTTCCAGGTGAGTAACAAAGGACCAGAGAGATCGATGAGAATGATCTCGACAATTTGGTGCCGTGACCCGGATTATCAGCTGACTGATTGGCCAAGGAGCAGTGCAGGACAGGATGGCAAAAGGAGAGACTGGTCTAACAAAGAGTGAGCAGAGTCTGTTATACAAACTCTGCATATTAAACATTTCTAAAATTACCTGAGCTGTCCTCGAGTGCACGCATCCAGTCTATTTGGTATTGTTAATGCTGTTGTGGAAAGAGAAATAGAAAAAATACAGAATAATGAATGAAGAAGCTGTGTAAAAAGTAAAAAAGTTAAGTGTGTAGAATTAAAATAAGAAGAGAAGAGTGTGATAAAACGAAGTGCTTGTATAGAGGATTGGTGACCGGGAAACCCATACGTTTCCCACCGAGAGGAAATTGGGATTAGTTCAAATCCTCTCTAAAAACTAGAGCTCTTGCTAGTGCACTGTGTGAAGTTGTTGAGTAAAAACGTAACTAGGATTGATGTGAATTCTGAGACAAACATAGGATTGTGGAGTGTGTGTGTAACAGGAAGTGAGAGCGTGTGTGTGTGTGTGTGTGTGTGTGTGTGCAACTGAAAAGGTCATAAAAGGTGGAGAGAAGGGAGTGTGTCTGTGTAAAAAAAATAAAGAAAAGAAGAAGGACGGAGACAGAGTGGTTTACAGTGGATTGCCTGTGAAATAATAATAATAAATAAATAATGATAAAAAATAAATAAAATTAACTGAGATTTAAGGGTGATAAAGTATTTAAGGATGGGCGGAGAATTTAATCGCAAGCTGGATGAGAGCAGTTGGGGAGAAAGGAAAAGAGATGTTGGAGAAGTGAGTTCACAGGTTGACGTGCGGGTATAAAACAATGGGGTAAAAGAAAATGAAAAAAAAAAAACAAGCCACTGTATATACACATATAAACACACACATGCACACACACACATATGTGTGTGTGTGTGGGATGTTCCATATATACATATACACACACACACACACACACACACACACACACACACACACACACATATATATATACCGTATTTCCCGGACTACAAAGCGCACCTGAATATTAGCCACACAAGCTAAAATCAGGGGAAAATCCTGTTTTGTACATACATTAGCCGCACCTGACTAAAAGCCGCAGGTGTTTCAATGTTGACTTATCCTATGTAAGAGAATATGCACAAAGCGAATTGTCAGGAAAGAGATGGCTGTTTGGAGACGCATCCCTTTTATTAATATTTTGAAAAACAAGTTATGGGTACATATTTGCATAACTTTTTAGGTATATGTACAAGTAGCAGTAATTACAAGTAGGAAACATGTACTGTGCTTCATAAATGAGTAACAAATGTAGTACATAACAATAACCTACAGCACACCAGAAAAATAGATTGGACTACCTTTTAGGCTCAGGTGCAGTGACACGTTTTTAACAAGAAGAAAAGTCAGTCATTCACCACCATCTTCCTGCGCACTAAAACCACCAAAGTCCTCTTCTCCAGTGTCGGATACGAACAGGCTCAGGATGGCTACGTCATCCACTCTCAGCTTCTTTCCTTTGTTGTCAGTGTCAGAGTCGAACACCCTCAGAAGGGCCGTGGCGGTGTCCTCTCCATCATGCAGCAGTCCAGCCCTTCGAAATCCGTTGGTGATCATGGATGTTTTCACACTTTTCCACGCTGTCAGAATCCACCGGTGGAGTTGGGCATAACTTGCTTTTCGCACGTTTATCGCCGCACATCATCCATGACTCCCGCTGAACGCATAACGCTACTTTGAAGTTTGTTTGTCGCGCTACTTGTACGGCACTATGTTGCCTGGCGGATGGACATGTGACCAACATACCACTCTTGAACCCCGATACTGTGTGTCTGATCACATGCCCTTCCGCCAGGCAACGTAGTGCCGTACAACAGCGGAACAAACAAAACAAATCGTCTTACGATATGACAAAAATCATGGACAATCCATAGAAAAGCCGCACCTGACTAAAAGCCGCAGGGTTCAAAGCTGGTGCAAAAAGTAGCGGCTTATAGCCCGACAATTACGGTATATATATATACACACACATATATATATACACACATATATATTTAAAAAAAACACCCAGCACGCCCCTGCGGGCGGTTTATCCTTCAAGCTCGGGTCCTCTACCAGAGGCCTGGGAGCTTGAGGGTCCTGCGCAGTATCTTAGCTGTTCCCAGGACTGCGCTCTTCTGGACAGAGATCTCCGATGTTATTCCCAGGATCTGCTGGAGCCACTCGCCTAGCTTGGGAGTCACTGCACCTAGTGCTCCGATTACCATGGGGACCACCGTTACCTTCACCCTCCACATCCTCTCGAGCTCTTCTCTGAGCCCTTGGTATTTCTCCAGCTTCTCGTGTTCCTTCTTCCTGATATTGCTGCCAGTGGGAACCGCTACATCGATCACTACGGCCGTCTTCTTCTGTTTGTCTACCACTACTATGTCCGGTTGGTTAGCCACCACCAATTTGTCCGTCTGTATCTGGAAGTCCCACAGGATCTTAGCTCGGTCATTCTCCACCACCCTTGGGGGCATCTCCCATTTTGACCTAGGGACTTCCAGGTTATACTCGGCACAGATGTTCCTGTACACTATGCCGGCCACTTGGTTATGGCGTTCCATGTATGTATAATCATTACTCATGATTAGGGATGGGTATCATTTAGGTTTTATCCGATACCGGTGCCAAATCGGTACTTTTGAAACGGTGCCGGTGCTCAAACGGTGCTCAAACCGGTGCTTAAAGAATGGAGAACACAAAATCGGTCCAAAAACCTCTCATGTTCAGCTGTTTTTTGTAAAAATATAACAATGTTAGCCTTTTCTGCAGCTATGGGGCATATATGGTATCACTCTTGGCTGGAAGCAGTGCTTAAACAATGGAAAAAACACAAACTTTGTCCTAAACCTCTCATGTTTAACTGTTTTCCACTTTTTCTTTGGTCTTTTTAGCTTTTTTCGCCAGGGTGAAGGGAGTATCTGCCATCAAACAAGAGGACAGCCGCATGTAGCTATGATGATGTTTGCTAGTTCACCTTACATGCATTAATGTAATAACGTGGTTAGCCTACTCAACGTAAATTACACACGAACAACATTAAGCTACTCACGCAGAGAAGAACGGCTGCTGCTGCCATCATCATCCGTCATCATTTCTGCTACACTGGCAGGGCTAGGGGCCAGGACTCTCCTCTTCGTGTTTTTGGGGGATGTTGCATAACAGGCAACCCACCCGCAGTAGATGTGCTTGGTGTTTCTCGGCTTTAAAAAAAAAAACGCTATGCGTCGCCAGGTGTTTCATCGGATTTGAGGTGTTACCTCCTTTGACAGTATCACAGTATCAGCTTAAAGCACTTGTTGCAGGCTGCTGAGTTTGCATATTTTGCTGTGAAGTACAGCCAGACTTTTGACCGCTTCGCCTTGGGCATTTTTAATCTGTAGCTCTGCTCTAAAAGAACGTACGTACCTGGGCCCGCCTACTATCCTCGGAAACGTAAAATGATTGGCTAGAATCTAAAGTGTATCACAGCTCAGGAAAAAAAAAGCACCGAAATAAAGCACCGAAATGTGCTGGTTACTACCGTTTATGTCAGAACCGGTGCCCTCATGGCACCGGACACCGGTACCCATCCCTACTCATGATATAACATTATCCAGACATTCCCTGTAAGGGCATGAGGAGTAAACAGTGACAAAAAGAGCTATGTGAGGCTGCTAAAGGCAGTGGATCCCTCACCAGTTGGATTAAAAAGCTTAGGGAACAATAACACATGTACTAGTTGTTGCATTGCAGAGGTATTCAAATATTAAAACAACAATAAACACAACTGCAATGTTTTGGTTCTATAACATTTTTCTATAATTACTTTATTTTGGATTAGGTGCAAGAGTTGGAAGAGAGGCAAAGAGTGATTCACAGGGAGAGCCTATTTCCCAAAGTTTTTTAATTCTGCTGCCTTACGGTTTTAAGTGCTGTCACCAATCTTTGCATTTTATTATTATCTCATAACACTTCTTTAATTAGCTACCATCTCTCCTATGGACTTTTCAATGTCTACAGTCTAGATCAACACAGCCCTGGCTTCCAGAACCCTCAGCAGCAGGAGCAACCCCTCAACAGCAACATTGTACCCCATCAGGTAAAACATAGGCTATGTTTGCTTTGCATTGTCCCCACCTGATGACAGTGATATAGTATGATGTGATTCAATATTAGATTCCTGATGAATGTAGGTTGTTGTTATTCAGTCTGGTTCTATGTGTCCCTTTTTTAACTTTGAGCACCTGACCCTTCAAACATCTCTTTACATTATATTTAGGATAAGATATACATTATTATGCAGTTAGGACATCTCTGAATATATCTAATAATAATCATCAATCCAAGAGATTGTTTTTTAAAATCACTTATTAGTAGTGTAATGTAAGTAATCAGTTCATGATACATTTACAATTAAAAAGCTACTTTATTAGCAGTAATGAATCTTTTAAAAAGTCCATAATTAAAATGCACACTGCTTTGTAAAGCACTGTATTTATACCACAGTAACGCATTAATGTGCAGTCTTTTACATAATATTTATATTTTGTAACAGGTAATGCAGTACAATACAGCTAAAGTATACAGTCTGGTTTTTCTCTATGTTACCTGTAAAGGAACAAACATATGTTCAGTATCATACATGTAGCTAGAATTAGTTTAAAATTATATGACAGCAATCACAGATAAATGTATTTTTAAAAGTGTGCATGTATTTTTTTCACACCTCAGAAATGTGATGATTAAGCGTAAACTAATACTGTGAAGGCAGGGTCAAAGACTCGTTGTTTTAAAGGGATTACATTTTTTTTTTGTCATGTAGCTTGTATGGGGACTTCCATGCCCATACAAGCTATTATAGCAGACAGAAGCTTGCAAAATTTAATAAAAACTATTGAAAATCCATGGATCAAGTTGACTTTTAAAATTTGGGAAACAGTAATAAAAGAATATAAACTAGAAGAGGATATAGCAGTTCTTAAGTGGTGTGCATATGACACACATTTTGCTCCAAATAAATTGGACACCAGATTCAAAGATTGGACATATAAAGGATTAACAGCTTTATGTATGGTAATGGAGGAAGGGAGACTAATTAGTTTTGATAAAATGAAAGATAAATATTCATTAGAAACACAGGATTTTTATAGATATCTACAGATGAGGCATTTTGTCAATAAAACGATAAAAGCTAAGGCTGAATTGAGTAAACAGCTGCTAGACGTATTTAAAAGGGCATATAGTTCAAATAACAATAGATGTATTATAGGTGACCTCTATAAAGGATTAACAAATATGAAATTACACTCAACCTTGTATATCAAAACAAAATGGTAAATGGAGGGAGGAATAGAGATAAAGGAGGAAGAATGGACAACAATATGGGCATATCAATGGAAATGTAGCAGCTCACAGAGCTGGAGGGAATTTGGGTGGAAATGCCTGATATTTTATTACACCTCACCAAAAATCTCACTATGAAGGTAACCCTCCCGCTTGCTGGAGAAATTGTGGAAATACAAATGCAAATCACTATCATATTTTCTGGGACTGTCATGTTATTAAAACTTATTGGAAGGGAATACATGCAGCAATACAAGAGACATTTGGAAGATATTTACCTTTGGAAAGTAAAACTCTATTATTTGGACTTATGCCAGAAGGATGGACAAAGAACGATAAATACTTGTTTAATATTTTACTGGCAGCAGGAAAAAAAGCCATCACAAAAAAATGGCTTTCTTCAGAGAGCCCAACTATGAACATGTGGATGAACATCACAATGGACATTTACAGAATGGAGAAAATGACAGCAGATGTGAACTACAAGAGGGACCTGTTTGTATCACGATGGAAGAAATGGATGGACTACATTAGAAAACGCAGGCCAGTTTTTGCTTTTGCATTAGATTTTGACTTTGTTAACTACTAGAAGACTAGAGGAAATATTAGTTACATTAATGGAAACAAAAACACACTCCCTATATTTCTTTATTTATTTTTCTTTCCTTTTTCTTTTCCTTTATGTATTTTTTATTTATGTTGTTTGTTGTTTCCTGTTTTGCTTCTTTTTCTTTTCTTCTTCTTCTTTCATTCTTATTGTATGGATATTTTAGTTGTTTAAATATAGAAAAAAAGAAAAAATATATGTACTGAAAGATAGCTGAAGTTGATGGTATTGTATAGTGATTTTAAAATGTCAATAAAAAATTTTTTTCTTTAAAACAGATTACATATTGTTGTTTTTAGCGTAATTTTTTAATCTTCTTCTCTGTTAAATGTGCAAGAGACAGGAAAGCACTCCAACGAAGCATAAATCAACAACTCCCATCAAAGAGCTTTGAGCAAGAAAACAGTAAACCGCCAACAGCTCCTGCTAAACTGTTTAACACACCACGGCTTTTCCCTGAAGAGCTTTGTGTGTCTGTGTGTCACTAAAATGTGGTCATGTTGTAAATAACTAATCAGCTAGACTTGGCCTGCTGAATGTGGGGAAAAACTACAATTCTAAAGAATAAGGTTAATAGTGAAATGTAACATTGTAATGACCAAGTGAGTTTCAAATGATTTACTGCCTGTGTTAGGTTTTAATGCTTACACAAAGTACGATCAAAAAGTTTCACAACTGTGAAAAATAAAAAGCAGAAACTATAGGTACATTTCATGAGTCCATTATCCCTCTTAAACAGATATTTAAGTGCGCATGCGCCAACCAGCTTGCAGCCTGTTACAGTCGCTCCTGCTTTTCTCTTAGTTTAGCTCTTTTTTCTTACGTATTCTTTTTTTTTCTGACTTGTATTTTCCTCCGTTTTCTATCTCTTACTCAATCATGTGGATTGAGAGAGTTTTTGTTCTTCTGGTGGCCGTGGAACTGTTACTTTTATCATGGAACGGGACCGCGGCACATCTCCTACACGCACGGACTGTTTACTCCAGAGATCAGCTGATCGCCCTGATGCCGGCCGGCTCGCTGGCCAGGCCCGCAGAAGTGCCCGCAGAAGTACCAGCTGAAATTTGGAGGAAAACACATCGGGGATGCAGAGGTCAAGGACAGAAGAGAAGAAAAAAGGTGACGGTGAGACAGCGGAGGCTCGAAGCGAGGAGGAGGTTTAAACCGTGTCTGCCGTCTATCGTGATGGGAAATGTGCGATCGTTGGCAAGTAAAATCGACGAGCTCTCAGCACTGGTACGGAGTCAGAGGGAATACCGAGAGTGTAGCCTGATGTGTTTCACCGAATCATGGCTGCACCAGGTCATTCCCGATGAGAATGCTTCCGTGGAAGGCTTCCACACTGTTCGGGCGGACAGGGACAGCATCGCTAGCGGTAAGCGTAAAGGAGGTGGGCTTGCTGTTTTAGTTAACAACCGGTGGTGTAACCCTGCCAACATAACAATCAAAGAAAGGATTTGTTGCCCGGACACTGAACTGTGTGCTGTTGGACTCAGGCCGTATTATTTACCCAGGGAATTCTCTCACGTCATCTTGGTGGCTGTTTATGTTCCCCCCTCTGCTAACCCCACAGCTGCATGTGACACTATCCACTCTGCCATAGCTCGGCTACAGACTCAGCACCCGAGTGCCTTTATTGTGATCTCGGGTGACTTCAACCATGTATCACTGGACAATACACTACCAACATTCAAACAATATGTGGACTGTCCCACCAGGGGAGAGAAAACTTTAGACTTACTGTATGCTAACGTCAAGGATGCATACAGCTCCTCCTCCCTCCCCCCACTTGGTAGGTCAGATCATAACCTGATTCACCTCACCCCCCGCTATGTGCCAATTGTGAGGAGGGAACCTGTGACCACCAGGACTGTTAGGAGGTGGTCAGAGGAGGCAATAGCGGAACTACAGGGCTGTTTCGAGGTGACCGACTGGGAAACACTCTGTGAGCCTCACGCCGAGGACATCAATGGGCTTACTGAGTGTATCACAGACTACATAACTTTCTGCACCGACTCCATTGTTCCAGCTCAGACTGTTCATTGTTACCCAAATAACAAGCCGTGGGTGACTAAGGACATCAAAGCCCTCCTCAACAACAAGAAGAGGGCTTTCAGAGGGGGCAACAAAGAGGAGGTGAGGAAGGTCCAGGTGTTACTAAAGGACAAGATCAGAGAGGCTAAGGACAATTACAGGAGGAAGCTGGAGTGGAAACTCCAGCAGAACAGCATGAGAGAGGTGTGGAGGGGCATGAAGACCATCACTGGATTCAGGCCAACCAACAGCAGGGGAGCTGAGGGAGGTGAGAATAGAGCCGACGAGTTGAATCTGTTTTTCAATAGATTCGACACCACAGTGTCTGCTCCCACCCCCACAACCTCACCTGCAGTCAGCCTGGAATCCAGAGCCACACCACTGTGCCAGCCTCTCTCTTCACATGTTGCCTCCTGTGAGATTCCTGACACCCCTCCCCCACCCATCACCTTCACTCAATACCAGGTTGAGATGCAAATGAGGAGACTTCACTCAGGCAAGTCTGCTGGACCAGACGGAGTGAGTCCCCTTGTCCTCAAGGCCTGTGCCCCCCAGCTGTGTGGAGTCTTTCATAAACTGTTTATGCTGAGTCTGAGTCTGCAGAGGGTCCCGGTGATGTGGAAGACATCATGCCTCGTCCCTGTACCAAAGACGCCTCGTCCCAGTGGCCCCCAGGATTACAGGCCCGTGGCACTGACCTCCCACATCATGAAGACCCTGGAAAGGCTCATCCTGGACCAGCTGCGACCCATAGTAAGACCACATCTGGATCCCCTTCAGTTCGCTTATCAGCCTCGTCTCGGAACAGAGGACGCCATCATCTACCTGCTCAATCGTGTCTACACCCATCTGGACCAGCCGGCGAGCACTGTGAGGGTCATGTTTTTTGACTTTTCCAGTGCTTTCAACACCATCAGGCCGACCCTCCTGGGTGATAAGTTAGCAGCGATGCAGGTGGATGCTTCTCTGGTGTCCTGGATTGTTGATTACCTGACAGGAAGACCACAATATGTACGTCTCCCACAGTGTGTGTCTGACAAGGTGATTAGCAACACAGGGGCACCACAGGGGACTGTCCTCTCCCCCTTCCTCTTCACCCTCTACACCACAGACTTCAGCCACTGCACAGAGACCTGCCATCTTCAGAAGTTTTCTGATGACTCTGCGGTGGTTGGATGCATCAGCAGGGATGATGAGACAGAGTACCGGGCTGTGGTCGACTCCTTTGTCACGTGGTGTGAGCAGAATCATCTGCAGCTCAACGTGGCAAAGACCAAGGAACTGATCGTGGACTTCAGGAAGACCAGGAAACACTTGACCCCTGTTTCAATTCAGGGGGTCAGTGTTGACATTGTGGAGGACTATAAATACCTTGGAGTACACATTGACAATAAACTGGACTGGGCTAAAAACACCACAGCACTTTACAGGAAGGGCCAGAGTCGTCTCTATTTTTTGAGGTGACTGAGGTCCTTCAACATCTGCCAGAAAATGCTGAGGATTTTCTATGAGTCTGTGGTGGCCAGTGCGATCCTCTATGCTGTTGCATGCTGGGGGAGCAGGCTGAGGGTCGCAGATGCCAACAGACTTAATAAACTGATCCGTAAGGCCAGCAATGTTGTGGGGATGGAGCTGGACTCCCTCAAGGTGGTGTCGGAGAGGCGGATGCTGTCCAAGATAAAGACAATGTTGGATAACACCTCCCACCCACTCCATGACATGTTGGTCAGTCACAGGAGCTTGTTCAGTGAGAGACTGAGATTACCGAAAAGCACCACTGAACGACACAGGAAATCATTCCTGCCTGTGGCCATCTCCCTGTACAACGCATCCACTTAACACACTGTTTGCTGCTACAACTACACATGTTTCTTTTCCAAATATTTATTTATAAGTGACTTATGTATGTATGTATGTATATATATGTATATATTGTACTATTCTTAGTTAGCGTATTGTCTGTCTTGTCTTAATGTTGGTTTAAAATGGAGCACTGTAACAAAAAATAATTTCCCCCAGGGATCAATAAAGTATTCTGATTCTGATTCTGATTCTGATTTTTATGAAGTGTGGCGTCTCCAGCACCCTTGTTATGTTTTGAATCGCACCCTGGATCGCACTGACCATTTGTACTTCAGCACTGAATTCTGAATGCCATCTGGTGAGTTAAGTAATTGTATAGACTGGGACAGTAACTGTAAGGTTACACAGGTTATCCAGATGAAATTCAACTTATCAGGGGAAACTTTTCTGTTGTAAATATATTCTAAATTACCCTTAAGTCTGGTAAGGCATGGTCTTGCATTTGTAATATAGGCACTTTATGTGTTTTTGTAAAAGTGCATTCAAAACATTTTTCTTCTTATTTTTTGAGCCAGCACCATTTGGTGCACTGTGACTTTAAATGACAAGCACATTGCATTATATGCAGGTATATGCATACACTGAATACCATCATTCAATTAAGTGCTGACTGCAAACATAAACTGGCACAAGAAGCTGCAATGCAACCAGAGTAAACCCACAGACTTCTACATTAACAGCTTGTCGTAAAAGCCATAGCTAGGGCTGGGCGATATATCGAGTTTTTTAAAAATATCGATATATTTTCATACAAGATATAAGATGTGACAATATCGTTTATATCGATATAGCCTATGTTACGTTATAATTATACTTGTGGAGCCGCAGGTTTGCCTCTCTTTCGTCCACTTTTGTCTCTACGCAACGTTACTCGGCCTCGCCTCTCCTTCACTGAACACAACTCCCCCTCCCCCATAGCTTCACCTGCAGGCAATGACAAGATGAAAGCGGAAAATCTCCGTTAGCGAGTTACCGCGGATCGTCCCGTGCGTGGGGCTGGACGGCGTCAACGTGTTAGCGAGCTAACCACGCTAACGAGCTAACCGCGCTAACGACATGCAGCCCGGAGGAGCTGCACGGCCTAAAATCCTTTCATTTTCTCAAAACTCGACAGTGCGCCTTATGTATGAATTCTGGTTGTGCTTACTGACCGCGAACCGATTTTATGTGGTACACAACGCTCAGCAATCTGTCAAAAAATGTTTTAATATGACTTTGCTAAGCTACGGAGCTGCACCACTTGATGGATTGTCGGAGGATTACGGCTACCGGGGAGGAGCCTCGCGGAGTGATACGTACTGTGCTTCAACGTAATATTACCGTACTGTGTGTGTATAAGGACCACAAATGGCACCTGTTCAGAGACGTGGTGCAGCTGTGAAATCTGTCTCTTTGTTATTATGCTCAGCGTCTATTAGTTTACATTTTGACTGCACAATTGTGAGCTTTTTGTTATGCACAAAAACAACATTGTTTTCTTTTATTTATGGACCATGATTATTTAATAAATGCTGATAATTTATTTTTAAGTAATTTCTTCATGTACATCTACGCTGTATGTAAATAAAAGTGCCCGTGTGACATCTGGGACACAGTGTGACTAAGAACTCTCTTTTTGTTCTTAACTTATGGCTTTAAAAAAAAATATCGAGATATATATCTTATATCGCCATCAAGCTAAAAAATATCGAGATATGAATTCTGGGTCATATCGCCCAGCCCTAACCACAGCTGTTACTTCTTTTTTTTTTCACCCAATTTAGTGACCTTGCACTTGCTTGACTACTCTTTTTTTTGTTTGTTTCCATGATGAAGAAATTCCTCTTATTCGCTCACTACATGCAATTTCAGTTTAATAGCACCTGATATTCAGAGCATCTCTACTCTTTCCATTACACAATAATCAGTGGTCCATGGGCAAAAGGGCAATCAACCAGATAAGGCACAAGGCGCACAGGGTGTGGTGATTATGTTAGGTATTTGTGTGCCCAGAGGCACATGGCGCACCTGCGGCACAAGTGGTATTGTATTACTATCAATACAGTGTGGTGTTTACTGTTTGGTATCTAAATCAGGCTTGCATATTCACTTTAAAAGGACTCTCAGCAGTCCTTTGAAAAACTAAGTACACCCCACAATTCAGTAGATTGTACTACTTTTAGCAATAGTAGGTTGAAGTTTTCTGTTTAAATTTATCTTTCTCTGATTTTGTTGTGGAGAAATTTTGGCCTCCTCTTCTTTATGATGTTTCAGGTCACTGAGGTTTGCAGGGGTTCATTTATGCACAGTTCTCTTAAGGTCCTGCTGCAGCATTTCAATCAGGTTGAGGTCTGGACTTTGACTGGTCCATTGCAACACCTAGATTCAGATGACATGGGTGACTCTAGAACACTTTGTTATGCAGAGGAGTTCTTAGAGACGTCTTAGAGAGCCACATCTGGCGAGTTGGGTAATGGTGTAGACTAGGACAGTCATTGTTCTAGTCTATACCAAATTACTGTATTCGAGGGAAAACTCCAACAATCAGACAACATCCTAAGAAAAGCGGTTTGCAGTGGTGGGAAAGTCCATCCATCCACAATACGAAGCTTGTCATTAATATACTGCAACAACATGGGAATAGAGCAGCTTTGAGAGAATTCAACATTAATGAATCAATGGTACGAAGAATGAGTTGAGTAAAGTTTGACTTATCTGACTGTTTTGTTTCGCTTAATGCGCCTTATAATCCGGTGCGCCTTATGGTCCGAAAAGTAAATAACATGCTGGAGTAGTATATAAACATGTGGAGAGTGAAAAGACACGCATGGAGAAAAAGTGCTCAATGCACAAGTCCACAGCAGTCTGAGCCAATACCAGCATAACTAAGAAATAGGTCAGGGTCACCTGATCAAATCTTAATAACAAACTTAATGAAAAAGGAAAGAATCTGGAGATGATGTGTATCTCCTGAATCTAAAATGGAAGCTAGTTCCACAGGAGAGGGGCCTGAAAGCTGAAGGCTCTGCCTCCCATTCTACTTTTAGAAACTCTAAGAACCACAAGTAAGCCAGCAGTCTAAGAGTGAAGTGTTCTGTTAGGATTATAAACTACTATGAGGTCTTTAAGATATGATGGGGCCTGGTTATTCAAGATTTTGTATGTGGGGAAAAGGATTTTACATTAAATTCTGGATTTAGCTAAGGAAGGAAGGTGATAGAGGAGAAACATGGCCACTCTTTCTCGTCCTTGTTAGCTGGCTCAGTACAGTGTTTTGAATCAACTGAAGCTTTTCACAGAACTTTTACAACAATCTGATAATAATGAATTAAAGTCGTCCAGCCAAGAAGTAATGAGCTCATGAACTAGTTTTACAACATCAATCTGAGACAGGAGGTAAATTCAAAGAAATTTGCAGATGATAGAACAGCCCTACATATTTGTTTGATATGGGCTCTGATGGACAAATCCTGATCAAAAATGACTAAAAGATTTCTCACAGTGTTGCTGGAGGCCAAAATAATTCCATCAGAATTAAGTATCTGATTAGAAAACATGTTTCAAATATATTTAGGGTCAAATATAATAACTTCAGTTTTGTCGAATTTAGAAGAAAAAAATTCCAGGAATTCCAGGTATTTATGTCTTTAAGTCAGGCTCATATTTCACCTAATTGATTTGTGTCATCTAGCTTGATGGATAAATAAAGCTGGGTATCATCTGCACAGCAGTGAAAATATGCACAGGGTTTTCTAATAATCTTGCTGTAGGGAAGCGGGTATAGTGTAAAAAAAGAGTGATCCCAACACAGAACACGATGTAACTCCATGACTAACTTTTGTGTGTGGAGAAGACTTCCCATTTTCTAGAACAAATAGGAATCTATCTGAGAGATATGGCTCAAACATTGCAGCTTATTTGTTTTAATAACATTGCACAGCCTGACCTTGGTGTCAGTTTGTTGGGGCATTCACTTCTGGGAATATTGTGGCATTGTATCAATGCATATCTGAATCCTCCAGACCAGCAGACACTTAATGATAATCAGTTAATCAAGTGAATTTGATTAGCAGCACTACCCTCCAATTCCTATGGAAGCACGAAGGGCGTACTGTAATTTTTGTTGTTGATGTTGTTTTGACTATCCTTTTTCAGGACTGCAGATTCCTGTGAAAATGTTCTTTTTCAGGTGATTATATAGGAAGCTATGGACCTCACAAAGATTAACTTCACCTGAAGGTGCAACTTTATGAGCAATGTATTTTCTATTGAATTTGTGAAAAAGTGATTATTTAACATCTGCACACTGTAATTACAGGCTAAGTTCTCATGCATGGTATCTAATTGACTAAGAAATTAGGCTGAAGGTCAAAACACACTTAATTTACTTCTAGACTGAGGTTATTAATTTTAGGCAGTGCTGCAGAGAGTACACTTTTCAATGCGTACTTTTCTTTTGTTCTAATACTTCCTGAGGACATTGCAAAACATCAGGAGGAGGCCTGAATTCTAGTATTATGTTCATTAATATGACATTAAAAAATAATGTGCGTATTCAATATTACTGAATAGGAGCACTATTTACTGAGAGTTTGCAGAAAGAAACATTGAGATCTGCATTTATTTTATACGTCCACACAGTAGAAGTCCATGTACTATGACATTTCAGTCCAAGCAAAGAGAGGTGAGTTGAAAGTGCATATTATTTTTATAGTCTTTTCTTTATCAATGTATTTGTGGGTGTAGCGAATTCTTATGAAGAGAAATACTACCCCACAGTGGTTAGATTTTCTCAGTGCTCCAAACTGTTCCTGTCTCACACTAGTGGAAAGATTTTTGCCCACCGCAGAAGGATTCAGTAAAAGGCAAAAGTGCATTTTTATATACATCATGTGAGCAATTTAAATTAAGCTATATGTGTAATAAATGTAACCTCCACTGCCAGAAAAGATCTCATCTGTCTTTAAAAAGAAAAGAAACAATGCAAGAGGGAAAAGAATGCTTTAATTTTTAACAGCACACAGCCAGGATAAACAACAACAAAAAGATCTAATAAAACAGTTGATGAAATGAGCTATAACAATAAATGAATTAGCTAATTGCAGTGCTGAAAGTACATTTACCTACTACAAGTTTTAGTGCATTCTTTAACTATATGTCATATAATTACTACATTACACACATTTAAAGTGACTGTTCATGATGAAAACCCCCCAAAAAATTACAAATGCCGTCAGTTCCCCTAAGCTCTACACAGCTTTATAGCTTCTCGTCAACACTTTCATCAGCACAGTTTTCAACCACAGGAGGCAGCAGATACAGTAAATGACTAGCTGGTGAATACAACAGAGCATTTAAGAGCTGAAGAGAGCCACATATTTCCCTCAGGAGTTACTGTTGACAAAATCAAACCCACAAATGACAGTGAATAAATATTGAACCTGCATTGATTTGGCTGTCTGAAATATGACTGCAAATAAAGGCCAATGTTTCCTTTGTGTGTGCTGGATGTGTAAAACTGCAACTTTCACCATATTAACTTCCCAAGGTAATGTGTCAGCAGTCTGTTTACAGCTTGGGGCATCCCCAAAGTGTCAAAAACTAACAATTATAGCTGTTTAACATGAGTTGATGTTTCATTTGAAAATGAAACCATGTGATTAACATGAGGTTGGCTAGTTACTCTAAGAAAAAGACTAGATTAAGTGAAAATATACATGCATTAAATTTAATTTTAATTTTCATTGTTTTCTTTGTTAAAATAGAAGTGTTTCTGTTTAATGAGGGGGTTATGTGTTATGTCTCTTTAACACAGTGGATCAAAACTGAAAAGCTGTTTTCACAAATAAACTTTGTTCTTGTTCTTTAGCCTAAGGCTAAAGGGCTAGACACCCCGTATGGAAAAGAAATAGGAAAAACCTATAAAAGACTTGCATCAGCTTTAGCTTGCTTCATATAGTGAATCACATAAGTCTTATATGATTTACTCACCACTTTCTCATTACTTTCATATATTGTTTCAGGAAGTATCCAAAACATACAAGTTTCATTTATATAATTTTTCAAGGGATCTTATATCTGTTTTCTCTCTTTTTCATACAAGTTTCACACAAGACAGATACAAACTTTATAAGATTTATATATATCTTTTCCATATGGGACAGTTCAGTGAGTCCTGGTAATCCCCTGTGTCTAGGAAATGGAGAATGTTCACTTTTAAAGTTGTGCCTCATCACGGCCGCCAATGAAATTTAAAAGGTGCAACTTTTACTATAAAGGCAAAGGATCTGCATTTCCAGCTTGTCCACACTTTTCACAGCTCAGCAAGCAATTTGTGAGTGCAGATAAATCTCCATTTTCCATTCAATCTGCAGGTGACTACAGCACCCTTCTATTGCCCTTGCAACGAGTTTTTCTGTACAGCACATATCTCTTTGCAACTGATTTTACCCAGTTACTGGAAGCAACCTCTAGCAACCACCAACCAGTTGGAAACCAGTCTTTTCCTATAATGACCCTGACCAGTCTCTAGGCCAGTGCAACTGGTTTTTAGTAACCCCCAACAATCACTATTTGGCGTGTCTGGTCAATTTGGATGGAGGACATATTGTTTTGTCTCTGTTTTCCATTTGATCAGGCACTGTGCAGAACATCCAGTTCCCTATTATGGCTTTCACATTACTAAGATTCCAGTATCAAATGATTATATAATTCTGATTTGTTGTTCCTGCACTCCATAACCTTGGATTTGACTCAGGGTTATCTTTTTCTGCTGAGGTTAAGTAGAACTTATTTGTTCCATTATCATACAAGACATGTAGCTTCACTGTATGCTGTGAAAAGTGTCAGTGATTTTCACTTTTTGTCTCTCTTGGCTACCCTCTATCTTTTAGCTCTGATGCTCAATATAAAAAAAGGCAAGCCCTAAGGGGCAATTTGATGCTAAGGCTTGAACTGTCATTAGGAAGTCAGAGATAGTGTGACCATAACGCCAGATGACGCTGTCCATCTGCCCTCAGAAAAGTGTCAGTAATCACAATAGTCACCTTCTTCTAAAGCAGCCTTATATATCCGATGTTCGTCATTCCCAAGCTATTATAATGCATCTTTTGTCTTCTGGCCAAAGCTGAGACCAAAGAGCATCTCAGACAAGGGGTCATAGAAACAGCGAATGAAAGTAAAGCCTTCATCGGCCTTTCAAGGTAATAAAACACTTGTCATTTTGTTCCAACAGTATTATAAATAAATTTGTGACACTGCTGTTTTCAAGCCTTGAAAAGGGTTTCTGAGGACATACACAACTCCAGTCATTTATGGTGTTGTGTTGTTGCTTGTAAGTGTCGACAACACCAATTTTATATTGTCCAACCAAGACCTACTACATTTACTGCAAAACTGTCGTCATGGAACTAAACAGAAAGCTGGTTGTACTGACTCAGAGGATGCTTGCGTTTATGATGACCTAGAATTTTTAACTATTAAGGCTTTCAGCTAACAGTCTTATATTAAAGGTTACTCATGGATATAATTCCTTCGCAGCAATGGAGGACAGCCTGCTCTAAAGAAGCATCTAAGTCTTAAGGCCTAAAGCACCCGCCCTCATTAAAAGGTTACCCATGGATATAGTGCCTCACAAGCAAAAGAGGGCAAAATGTTTCAGGTTTTTATATATATAAAAACAATTTGTATAACTTAATACAAGCACCTTCGTGGATTAGTGCATATTTCCTAGTTGTCAGTCTGCTGAAAGGCTGTTAGTGAAGGAACACTGGGATACAAATTATCTGTAAGTTAAATGTTTTATCTCCAAAATTCCCTTTGAAATCTTCCAGAGTGCATGCCCTGTGATCGCATTTTTGCACGATCAGCCTATGTAGTCTTGTCATTCATCCCTTTTATCTGTATAAATGCTCATTGTGATACCATCCCCTCAAGCTATATTCTAGTATCTAAGTATGCTAGCATCAGCACAGTGCTCACTGTTGTCTGTGACAAGTGGCATATGTCTGATATAGAGTATTCTCGCAAAAGAACAAGAATGGTCTTCATCAGACTGAAATCTGTAGATGTTCAAAAGTGGCAGTATAATCCACGATCCCATTTACTGGCACTATAATGCCCCCAAATATAATTATAAATATATTTTCCATCACTCAACTTAATTGACTTACTATTTCCACTTTCATTAATAAGTTGTTTTTATTGTCTCAGCATGGCACCTGGCAGTTGTTTGAGATGTGGTGGGGGTTTTTATATACCTAATTATCTGTGCTTGAAATCAATTAGCTTTTATTCTCTTTAGGCTTGGCAGTAGGATAGAATACATTTTCAGTATAGTCCTGGTATACAGCAAGAAAAACAGCCAGCCGGTGAGGGAATAAATGTGGATCCTTTTAGCCACAAAGACTAGCCCTGTGTGAAACTCTACCTCAAACAGTCCCCAAACATAATAATTGAAAACCACAGAGGCAAGCGAAACATAGAAACACATATTAGCCTATGTGTGTCCTGTAGCTGCAGGCCATCTTTTGAAAGCACGCTGTCAAATTAATTTTCAACCTCTCAATCTGAAAGTCCTGCTGATGGCGAGGTTTGGTTTATCCTGCCTGTTCATTGTGGAACTACATTTGCAACTGATAGAGCACCAGAAATCCATGCTGTTTTCCTTTTGTATGCCCACAAAGTCTACTGGGTGTGGACAATGAAGAGAAATGGTGGTGTAGTTTAAACAGTGTGATATGTAGGAGGCAGTGAATGAAAATCAGTTAAAAGGTTGTTACATGTTTAGGCTAAAGCAACTGACAAATAAATACCATCTTAGTCAGCTGTTAACTATTGATGGAAAGAGTTAAAAAAGCAGTGCTGCCCAACAGACTGATTATATTCTGTTATACTCTCTGGAGGATTTCCTGCTTTTTCTGGGAAGACATGAATTGGGCTCATTAAGATTCATGTTGGGATTGGTGTCTGCTTTTCTTACTCAATATCTAACGACTTTTCAGCAATGACTTGTCATCCTCTCTGACTCTTAGAGTGACCGTAATTGACAAAATGGATCAGATGTTCTATTCAATATGACCTGAAACTAGTCACTAAGCCCATAAAGTCATCATCAAAGTATTTACTGAGATCACAGAAAAGGGAGCGGACGGCTGTTTTCCCATTGACTTCTGTACAGTCTGAAGTATTGTTGTCACCCATGTTGGTCTTTAGAAAGAATTCATGTTTTAGCACTTAATTAACTTACCAGACCCAGAAGCTGTGTCCCTATCATACACCGTTTCTCCTAGAAATACTGGTTAACAGAACAGGCTTGCTAGCTGCTATTCTAGAGACAAATGACTAGCAATGTCAGGTAAGCATTTGAAATGATAATATTCTGAAACTCTGATAAGTCCATTTTAGTCATTACAATTTTTCAGGATATGTACTGGATTGACAGATTTTCAATCTGTTTAGTGGATGTGGTCGTATTATAGTGTGGACCAAAGAGCAACCAAGTGAATGTCACATCGACATCCATAAAGCAATTACACAACCGTGTTCAAATATGCTCTGCCTCTGACCTGTAAATGGCACTGCTAGTGATCCTGGTTCTGCTGGTGAAATTATGCAGTTGATATAATGCAATTGAGCAAAAGGAAGCACAATGTGATGCACATGGAGCACCAAAATTCTATCATCATTCCTAAATGACCGTGACACACATTGCATAAGACAACTCCTTCTTGTTTCTCAGATCAACCTCTTTCCTTTTTTGTCCTTGCAGAGTTAACAAACTCCCCAGTGAGAGAAAACAAATGATTTTCTATTAGTTTTCAAGATTCAAACGGTGAGTGTGACTCACCATTGGCTTATACAACACAAACCTTCGTAGTTCTCAAAGCTCTCCTATCCTATCCTCTCTCCTTCTGTCACTCCTCTCATTCTGTCTTTCTCTCTCCATTTTCTTCACCATCGTGCTTAGTCTCAAGGGTAGACGAATGTCCTCTTCCATTTGGCTGCTATTTTGGTCTCCATGTCAACAAGATATGAGTCACCACACCCTCCAAAAATGTGGACACAATCACTGAAACAAGCTACTAATAATACAGCAATCAACCAGTTAATTCACTGCTCACAAATGACCGTGCGTCACTCAAGCTCCATCTGAACAGCTGGCCCAGTGATAAGAAGATGAATAAAACCATGTGAACATTTGAACAAAGCATCGCACTGTAAGCATTTTACTTATGAGCCTATTTTTACATGCTGCAGTTAAAGCACTTTCTCCAAAAAAAACCACTGGACCACAGACTCTCTGTGCATGTGTCTATCTATCTATCTGTCTGTCTATCTGTTGCCTACTGGCAAGTAGCATTCCAGATTAACCTAATTTAGTGTAATTAAGGCCATTTAAATTTGTTTAAGGTAGCTGATTTGATGTAATTCATCTATTAGCTCTGCATATTAGCTTAACAGTCTCACCTAAATTATAAATCATCAGAAGTATGCACAATGTGTCAGCTTTGTTTGGTTGCAGAATGCAGTTAAACATTCTGATTAATACATTATGATAATCATTGCGTGTGTGCTAAGCAGTCAGCTATGTAATATTACAGAGGGAAGCCTCAGGGATTTAGTCAGCAGATGATTCCTTTTGTGTGCGTTTAAAATTTTTTTCCTGGTTTTCCCTCTGTGACAAAATACAGTGATGTTCAAGAAAATAGCGGGTAAGCCATTTCACTCATGAACTGCTTGAGAATATTGGGAGCTGTCCAGAGTTGTCCTTTGTTATTCTGAGGATGAAGTCTAAATGATATATAAATGGTACATAGCAATTTAAATGATAAAAAGGTTACATTTGGACTTTTTTATTTTATTTTGATGGCTACACATTTGGTATTTACTTTTGACCAAAACCTACAAATAATGACAACTAAATAAGACATGTCTCAAGATGGTTTTTCTAAAATACAATTCCAATATTAACCCCTCTGAGCTAATCTGTTAACCAAAAGACCAGCGATATGATGACACAGGAATCTAATTTTTATAATGAAATGCAGTCACCAGCCATTTTATTATTGTAAAAATGGTAAATGGCCTGCATTTGTATAGCGCTTTACTCAGTCCCTAAGGACCCCAAAGCGCTTTACACTACATTCAGTCATTCACACACTGGCAATGGCAAGCTACATTGTAGTCACAGCTGCCCTGGGGCGCACTGACAGAGGCGAGGCTGCCGGACACTGGCGCCACCGGGCCCTCTGACCACCACCAGTAGGCAAACATGGGGTTAGTATCTTGCCCAAGGATATTTGACATGCAGCCAGGAGGCAGCCTGGAATCGAACCACCGACCTTCTGATTAGTGGCTGACCTGCTCTGCCACCTGAGCTACAGCCACCTACACACACAACTTGGTAGCAACAGGTTGGACCCCCTTTAATTCTTCATGGCATAGATTCAACAAGGTACTGAAAATATTCCTCTGAGATTTTGGGCCATCGCATGGCTGTCTCATCACAGAAACTAATGGTCAAACTCTCCTTTCCAGCACCCTGGCATAGACTTTCCCAGGGAGGCTGAGGAGTGTGATTCCCCTGTAGTTGGAACACACTCTCCAGTCCCCTTTCTTAAAGATGCGGACCACCACCTGGGTCTGCCAGTCCAGGGGTACTGCCCCTGATCTCCATGCAACATTGCCATTCAGTCCTTATATGACCGTTGCAAGAGCTTGGTCCGCATAGCCAGCAATAAGTCAGACTCATTCCTGATAGGTGATGGGCTCCGCCAGGGCTGCCCTTTGTCACCGATTCTGTTCATAATTTTTATGGACAGAATTTCTAGGTGTAGCCAAGTGGCGGAAGGCTTTCACTTTGGTGGTCTCAGGATCTCAACTCTGCTTTTCGCAGATGATGTGGTCCTGTTGGCTTTATTGGGTGATGGGCTACAGCTCGCCTTGGAACGGTTCACAGCCGAGTGTGAAGCGGTGGGAATGAGAATCAGCACCTCCAAATCTGAGGCCATGGTCCTCAGCCGGAAAAGGGTGGAGTGCCCACTCCGGGTCAGGGATGAGACCTGCCCCAAGTGGAGGAGTTTAAGTATGTCAGGGTCTTGTTCACGATTGATGGGAGAAGGGAGCCGGAGATCGACAGACGGATTGGTGCAGCGGCTACAGTGATGTGGACGCTGTACCGGTCTGTTGTGGTGAAGAGAGAGCTGAGTGTAAAAGCGAAACTCTCAATTTACCGGTCGATCTACGCCCCTACCCTCACCTATGGTCACGAGCTGTGGGTAGTGACCGAAAGAACGAGATCGTGAATACAAGCGGCAGAAATGGGTTTCCTGCGAAGGGTGTCTGGCCTCTCCCTTAGAGATAGGGTGAGAAGTTCGGCCATTCGGGAGGGGCTCAGAGTAGAGCCGCTGCTCCTCCACATCGAAAGGAGCCAGTTGAGGTGGTTCAGGCATCTGACAAGGATGCCCCCTAAGGGGGACTTCTGGGCGAGGTTTTACGGGCATGTCCCACCAGAAGGAGGCCCCGGGGCAGACCCAGAACACGCTGGAGAGATTATATCTCTCGACTGGCCTGGGAATGCCTTGATGTTCCCCCGGATAAGCTGGAGGAGGTGTCTGGGGAGAGGGAGGTCTGGGCTTCTTTGCTTGGGCTGCTGCGCCGGATAAGCGGAAGAAAATGGATGGATGGATGGATGGATGGATGGATGGATGGATGGACATTCTTTTTCCTTTTTTTTTTTTGCCTGTCCCATTTGGTTCTTTAGCTGTCAGAATTGTTGTCTGAAGACCAACAAGGATACCCAATGGATTTACTTTGACAAATGGATCATCACGGCCTTGCCAGCTGTGCCAGAGTGAACCGAGCTGCAGGCCCAGATGCCGGAGGCCCAAGGGCCCCCTTTGCCCCGGAAGAGGCCTGACCGAGCAACAGGCACCAGGCCCCGCCAAGTAGTCACCGGGAATGAGCTGGTACATACCTGAGCGCCCAGCCCCGGACACCAAGAACCACCAACGCACCAACCCCTGAGGGCATCAGTTACCAGCAGGGAGTGTGGTGAGGGGAGATAGGCCTTTGGAGGGCCTGGGAGTTCCCAGAGAGGTGGAGTGTAAGACCCGACCTGACATATAGACACAGACAAACAGGCACACACAGAAACAAACAAGCATTCCCACCCTAATGCACCCATATACAAATACTCAGCACTGACCCAACGTAGGGATAGACATACATGGACACTGTACACACAATCACACTCCCCAAACAAACTCTATACCCCGGGTCCAGGTACCCTCGCCCCTGGAGGGGGAAACGGCACCTAGACCCAGGAGATGTTACCCTTTTCCCCGGGGTGGAGGCAAGCAGACTGCCCCAGGCTCCGCAGCAGCAGGGAGGCCCCGCATCCCAGATCCCAATCGGATGGCCAACTCCTCCCCTGCACCCTGGTGACACACCCGCACCCCAAGGCCCTACTTGTGTGGGTGGGTGTGTTGGAGTGAGAAGAGGGAGGCAGCCGGGGATGGGGAGGAAAAGAAGGGAGGAGCAAGATGCCCCTCCAAAAAACCCCAAATCCAAACCGTGGCTCCGCTCCAGTGAAAACAGCGCTCTGCTCCTGATTTGGGTTTGACACAATAATCCAGCATCGACTGAAGCCCAGCCACACTGTTAAGTAGAGAGGCTCCTGATGAAGGCAACCAGTTACAGCTGGTGACGGCAAAACCTGAGCTAGGCTTCAGCGCAGGAACTCCTTTCAGCCTGACGGTGCCTGTAAACTGGCCTTCTGGATACACACATACGCACACACAAACACATGCACACACACACACACACACACACACACACACACACACACACACACACACACACACACACACGAGAGCAGAGCGCTGTTTTCACTGGAGTGGAGCCATGGTTTGGATTTGGGGTTTTTTGGAGTTTTTGTCATTCACCTTTAACCTCCTAGGAACTGTCGTCCACATATGTGGATATCACATTTTGGGTTGTCTAGACCAAAATGCTACATTTTGCTCTACAAGGGCCTGATATCCACGTACGAGGACATTATGCTGCCACTGTTCTATTGAAATTTTAAACAAATATCCTCATAAGTGGATCTCATTTTTCTCAGAAACAAAAATTTGGTTAAAAAAATAAAAATCTGGTAATTCTTTGTTTTTACATTCATCAGGTGCCAAGCAGCCCAAATATCAAAGAGAAATTTAAAATGTATACCATGGAAGAGTTCGGGTCTTAGCAGGTTAATGGACACTTGCACTGTGTGGGATTTTGGCAGAATCACCATGGGAGCCACAGTGCGAGGACTGTCACCATTGGCTTTTGTTTTGTGTTTCTCATCACTGTAATTAAACTCACTGTCTGCATCGTAAGAGCCCTGCGTTTGGGTCCTACTTCAGCCAGACCCTGACAGGTGTGTGCCTTTTTAAATCATGTCCAATCAACCGACTTTATCACAGGTGAACTCAAATCGAGCTGTAGAAACATCTGACAGATGATCAGTGGATGTACCTGACCTCAAACTGTTTTAACTTTGTTATTATGATGTGTTGTGTGTTGAATTTTGAGGTGAAAAATGAATGTAATCCATTTTGGAATAATGCTGTAACACAACAAAATATGGACTAATTTTTACCTTTGGTTAGTTGGCTCATTTACCTACCTTGTCTGAGGTTAATATCCTTTATCGTTAGTTGTTATTTTGTCTCATAGTGACACTTTAATGTTACACCAATATAATGGATGTATATATACAGTTTAAATATAAATCATGTAAACAAGCCACACTGTGTACCAAGGAAAAACATAACACTGTATAGAAGCCAAAGTTTATAGCCCTAAGTATAGAAGATAGTATTTCTAGCTCACCACTCATGTGCAAAACTAATTAATAATTTCTCAGCTGATGTCCTCCATGAGAGACATCAGAGGATTGAATCACGTCACTGGGTCTCTCTTGCGTGGATATTTCTGCCAGCACAGTTAAGCAAGGCTTTCCCAAAGACCTCTAGGCATTTCTGTGTTTGATGAGATTCTGTTAACGAAGCAGCTGTGAAGCAAAGAAATGGAGACTGCAGACAGACTGCAGCAGTATGAACCTTGTTAAATAGGGAGAAATGATGAATAATGTGACATATATTTTACATGTTAGATTAGTCAACTGTACATCAACAATAAGAGAGAGCAGAAATGCTTTAATCCATATAATTTCAGCTATCAGTCACAAGGAATCCTGTTTTATCTTTTCCCACAACATTGCTTGAAGTTGCTTCACAACTGATGATCTGCATCATTCAATACAAAATACATTCAATGCAGAGTGGCCTTTGAAGACACAAATCACAATTTTGTGGTGACTGTGGCTCAGGAAGGTTAGGGGTTTGATCCCTGACTGCTTCAGTCTACAAGTATCCTTGGGCAAGATACTGAACCCCAAGTAGCCCTAAATTCATCTGCGTTAGAATGTATGTGAATGTTAGACATAAAGTAGTTAGGTGTAGAAAAAAATACTTGTATGTGTTGCATATGTATACGTGGGTGAATGGGGCATGTTGTATAAAGCCCTTTAACTGCTCAAATAGAAGAAGAAGTACTGTTTAAGAAGCAGTCCATTTACAGTTTTCTGTGGGTTTGTCTATGCACTACCAACTCCTTTCACATTTATAGATTTATGATCCATTGAGAAATATCGATTATTTCTTGTTTAAAAAGTGACCTGTTGCTGAAGGTAATGCTGAGCATCAAAAACAGCTAGTAACTGATTATGAATGAGATCGCTTTATGTGAACCAATGAGAGATTGAAAGATTTTGCTGTGCTGAAAATATCAAACAGTGAAGCTTGCAGCACTTTGCTATCGTAAAAAAAGAAAGAAAGAAAGAAAGAATTAAAGAGATTTTGATTGTGATCACATGCGATTACAAAAAACTAATAGTTATACAGTAGTCTCCTGCTTCTTGTTTCTGCTGTCCTTTTCAGCTCAAACTGTTCTTTACAGCCACTAATATTTGTGACTTAAATTCTGAGATCTTATTCAAATGAACTTGGATGGGATTAAAATTGAAAAGCTTCAATTCCCACATGGCTGACATTACAAGCAACAAATAATGAAGAGTGCAAAGTTAGAAGTCACAGCATACAAACAACAGATGTAACAAGTCCCAGTGTCCCCAGAACAGGCATAAGCAAGCTGGTAAGCTAGATCTGGCCTGCTAACATTTCTTTCTTACCCAAGCTTAGCATGGTTTGTATAACTCCTGAAAATATATGCACAATTAAAACCACTAAAATCAATGAAGAAAATATGAATATTTTGATAAATGAATATCCTTCATAATCTTGCATCTAAGAAGAGAAGGAACATAAGGTCACACTAGTATGTGTGACCTTATGTTCCTTATGTTCCAAATGTTGAAGGCATTAAATACGATATAAACAGACTCAATTTAAAAAAACAACTGAATTTTCACATGAACGCGATGGCTAGCAGACATTTTAAGAATAAAAAGTTTGACTCAAAGATCATGATAAAATGAATGGGCGTGAATGGATGAAATGAATTTTATTCACAATCTCTTCCAACTCACACAGATGACACAGTCTGCCCTCCTCTGGGACTTAATGGAAGCGTCCAGTTTCCACAGCTAGAGGCAGGATGCCAGGTTTTAGCTGAGCACAAACAGACCACTGAGCTCTGCCCAGGTTCAGGGTGACATATTGCTCAGGATGGTAAATGTGTGGAATAAACACAATATGTTCTCAGTTTGCTTGGTATTTCTTCTGAACATCTTTCTTAATAAACACTACAAATACTGCTAATATGAATCCCTTTCACTTCTATAGCTACTGAAGCAACCCCAATAAAACCTTTGCTTAGTGAGTAACTTTATTATCATGCAGTAAATAGCAACAGTAAGTCACCCTTCATATGGTTCCCAGATCACTGTATACAAACTCAAAGTTTGTTCAGCTATCACCTTCCAGCTGCAAGGATCTTTACAGAGCTAACCCTTAACAAAAACAAACAAATAAACAAAAAACCAAAACATTATACACCCATAAAAACAGTTACAAACCAAGGTAAAGCCTAAATATTTAAAATGACCCACTGAAATGCAATTTGTTGTCTAAAATGCATGATCTGACCCATTTACTAGCAGGAAGTAAACTGTTAAATTATTTACATGAAATCCAAAGAGTGTAGGGGAAAGCACAGGCAGTCTTTACTCATTAATTTGCTTGATAGCTTTTGCAGCTTTATAAAGTATCCAATCAATACCAGATTTCTGTAGATTGAATGTCATGATTTACACTGTCAATAACCTTCAAATCCATAAAGCAAAAAGTCAAAGTCCCTTCCTGCATTCTTGCATGAATGATTGTGCAGAGTATAAACTGATGAGAGGTAACAGTACACTACCTGCTTAAGACTGTGTTGTCTAGCATCAGTTAATGCATGCAGAAAAATGTGAATAGGTTGGAAATTATTCTGGGAAAAAGCTCAGCCGCAGTGTTCAAACTACCAAATGAATGAGAGAAAAGATTGTTGCTTTGCCAAACTCCCAAGTTACAGACAGCCCTGATGGCAATACCAGTGCTAGTTAGCATTTCTATCTGTCCCTTTCCAAAACTGATGATACAATTTAAGGAAAGAAAGAAAACAAAACATAATAAAAGTGCATCTTTTTATGTTTGTTATTCTGATAGGTTAAATTTAAAATGTTTATTCTATAAATCAATGTACCAAGAAAAAAAAGACACATTTTTAAAGGCAATTTAATTTATATAAAAAAAATGAAAAGAAAATTAAAATTAAAATTGCATCAAATATGTGTACTCAACAATCTAACTACAATGTAAAACCTGAACTGTTGTCATAATCTCTATTAATTTAACTGTAATAAGAAAGAATAAAAGTCGACTCACTCTCTTCTGCTTATCCAGTTTAGTTGTTGCTGGAGACTATCTCAGCTGCCACAGCGTGGTGATACACCCTGAACAGATCACCAGTCTGTCCAAGGCCAACAAAGAGAGACAGACAACCATTCATGCTCACACCTATGGGCAATTTCACTCGCTGGGCCCATGTCCTCATTTTAGGTTTGACAGTGTTTTAGTAGATGAAGGTGTACGGCTTAAACATAGAGCTGCGATTTGGGAAAGGCCTCAAAGGGGAGCTCCTGGGCCTGGCAGATCCCAAAGAAGGCATCCCTTAGAAGCAGAAATGACTCTGCGTTATGAAGGTCAAAGACCTCTGCAGTAATAATAATACAATCACATGACCCCCTATGAGCAAGCACTTTGGCGACAGTGGAAAAGAAAAACTCCCTTTAAACAGGAAGAAATCTCAGGCAGTACCAGTCTCAGGGTGGGGCAGCCATCTGCCGCGACTGGTTGGGGTGAGAAAAGGAAAACAAAACAAAACACATTTGCGGAGAGAGCAAACGCCAAGTGACATCACCACCCAAAGGAGAGGAATATAACTGGTAGGCAGGCTAGCGAAGATAAACAGCCCATAAGGTGGTCAAGGATTCCATAGAGTGGAGTGGAAAATTAGGAAGGAACGGCGGGAGAAGAGATCAAGGGAAATTCGAAAAATGAAAAACCTTAATAGATGAATGAGGGGAATCCTTAGTCAGGTAGCGATGTGGCTCGACTCTGAACTGAGCTCTGACAGTGACGCATGCCGGGATTTTAAGACGGCTCATAAAAGCTTATGTAAGTTGGATGGAGAGGGGGTGTCTAGCTGGTTAATTCACTTTGGGTAAGGTAGTGATAATTACTGTGCCGATTTCTGAAACGAACAGAGGTGATGGTGAGCAGTTTTGGAAGGGTTGGTTGAATTGAAAGACTGATTAGAGGAGAAACGCCTTTTATAATGATAACTCCCAAAACCGGCAGACAACAGATTATGATTCCACCAAACCTCATAGAACACGTGTCAAACTGCTAATGTGCTAATGTGGCTGTAATTAAGGAATTTAATTTAAGATGGCACTCCGAGACAAAACATCAGGATAAGCTGAAAACCTTAAATGCAGAGCAGAAGCTACAGAAAGTAGAAGAGGTAAAGAAGAATCTAACATTTCAGCAGACATTTGTCACCAGAGCAAAATCACAAATGAAGCGGTTGTGAAAGCAAGTTTTATTGTAGCAGAGGAGATAGCCAAATCAGCCCAGCCATTTACAGAGGGAGAGTTTCTGAAGAGCTGCATGATGAAGGTGTGTTATACCTATACCCCAGTGTACACATGCGAATGCTTTGGGAAAGGGAAACCACCACAGGTGCCTAGCCTCCCACAAACGGCCGGACCTTCTCCAAAGAAAAGGACAAAAGAATTACGCAAAACATACAACTCAAATAAACAACAAACACGGACTCCATCCTAGAGTCTCCTTTAAACACACTTTAAAACATCACCATCAAGCGTAAAATACCATCACACTAGGGGCAAATAAATGCCAACCCTAGTTAGGTATAAACCCAATTATGGATGGATGGATAGTAAAAAACAATTAGCTAATGTTGTTCAAAAGACTAGTGTCATCTCACTTTGGTTATGTAAATATAATATGGCCACTATTAAATTTATTATTATATTAATTATTTTTATTTATAATAGCATAAAACTCAATCTCTGAACTCAAATACTGAGCTTCAGTAAAGATTCAAGTTGCATTTATTTATATTTCCTATCACTTTATATCTTCACTCAAGGACAAGTATCTTTTACAGTGTATTTATAGTTGTATTATATATAAGAGACAAATATTGTTCTTTTAATATGTTGGCATTACATAAAATTTGTCTGAATGCTTACATTCTGTGATAATTGTTTTTGATAAAATGAAGAGTAGACTAATATAATAAATATTCCTTTATTGGGTGAAAAAATCATACCATGTCATAACTGCTTTAAGTCATACAGAATAGATATCAGAGCCTTATACAGGCTGACTTCTGCTAAATGGGCAGAAATGATACAAACACATAACAGCCTTATAAAATATGATGCAACACTATAGATCAACTTACTCAAAATATATAGAGCATATAAACATTTACAGCAATATGATGCAACAAACACAGCAGTACTCCAAAATACTCCATGCTTCATATAACTGAAAAAAAAAATATGGACATTTATTTTCAGGTAGACTCTGCTGCTAATACATACATACTTTAAGTTTCTGAATATAAAACTTTTTATTGCCTTTCATAGTGTTTAACTTAAAGGCCCTGAGTACTGAAAACACTTGAATGGAAAAAATATTTTAACATTACCTAATAAGACTGATTCAAGACAAATAGTTATTTTAAATTTTTCTAGCAGTCCTTCACAAAGAGGGAACAGTCTGTCTATTCTCTCCATCTCTCAGCTGGTGCTGGCCCTTCCTCAGACACTGCTGAGTTTGTCCTGGTGTATCATCAGGGGTGCAAAACCTCACAGATGATGTGCAGCAGTGGTTTCTTCAGTCCGTCCTCACTCTGGACACTTGCAGTTCTTGCACATGGAAATCAAATGTGTGATAAGCTGCAGGATTCAAACACAAGTTCCACTTATAAATACATTTTCATGCTTTTATTAAACAATCCGATAGAAAGAAAAAGAGAGAGTACAGGACAGACAGAAAAGTGATGGGTGGTATACACTATTACAAAACTGCAAAGGAGGAGGAGTCTTTTCTGTTTGTGAATTAGCAGTACTAAATAAGTAGAGTTCCCAGCTGGTACAGTGGCCAAGTTTGATTCCTATGAATAAAGCACCTTTCTTTTAGCTTAACGAGTGAACCGTCACCTTTAATAAATGTTGAAGTCCGTTTGGCCACCGAACAGAGGCCGCAAAATAACCAAGCTAACATTAACAGTGCAGTGAATCCTACTTGTGCTGTGATATTCAGGACTGAAAACCAGGCAGCATTCACATACTTTCATCTTGTTCTGTCTGTAGATATATTACTAACTTTAATTATCCATGAAATTGTCACAGTTCATGTTTTAAAGTAAAGGCTTTAAAACTAAGTAGAACCTGAACCGCGTTAAGTACTAACATCACTAAAATCAGATTACTTTACCAACATGTGGCCAACAGTGATCTTTTAATGTTCTTCGTTATTAAAACGTTTGTATCACCGCATAAATAAGTGACATAAAAGTCAGTACAGTGGTCCCTCACTATGACGCGGTTCACTTTACATGGCCTCGCTCTTTTGCTGATTTTTTTTTTGCAGGCTTTTTTTTTGTCTTTGTTAACAGCGCATTGTGTTCTGCATCCTGATCGGCTGTAGACCATTGTCAATCAATCTCCGCCGTGCTGTGTCTCCTGTACAGTACAGAATGCATTCAGCTTATCAAATTTACATAAATCTTCGATCTATCGCAGTGTGACTCTGAAGTGCTGTACTGTATGTTTTATAAGTTTTCTCCCCAACAAACACAACAATGTCGACGAAACGTTTTGCACCATCAAAGACACCTGCGGTAGCATCCAAAAGGCAGATGAAGATGCTAACCATCGCACAAAAAGTTGGACTTCTGGACATGCTAAAGGAAGGTAGAAGTTACCGTATTTTTCAGACCATAAGCCGCATCAGATTATAAGGCGCATTAAGCGAAATAAAACAGTCAGATAAGTCAAACTTTACTCAGCTCATTCTTCTAGCTCCCTGTACTTCCGTACCATTGATTCATTAATGTTGCTCAAATAGCTGCTATATTCCCATGTTCTGGACCTGAAAATAGGGTTTGATCTTTGGTTTCATTCTATAATACTGGACACATTTTTCTACTAAGGTTTGAACTTTGAGGGTGTTTAAACAAGAGAGAAAAGTGTGAAAATGCCTGTCTGAGAAAAGTGTATAAAGTGTGTACTGAGGGGGTTTACAGCCTTAAAACATTTATAATAATTGTAAAAAGTAAAGTTGGCTACTTCGCAGATTTCACCTATCTTTGGTTATTTTTTGAACGTAACTCCCGCGATAAATGAGGGACCACTGTACTTTTAAAAGTTTACTCTTTGGCTGCCCCACTTGAGCCATTCCCCATTTTTTCTAAAAAAAAAAAAACCCAAAATGCGGCACTATGAATCCTGGGATAGGTTGGGCCACGAAGGATACACCTGACCAATCCTTCAAATCCAGGGAAAAGGAGGACGCATTTGTGGGCCGCATTTGGAGCAGCCTTCATTGCCTGGCTTTGACGTAATCGGCCTTTAAGTGGGGCCTCCGAAGGTTGTGGCCTATGAATTGGGACACAGCTTTTATCTCCAATTAGAATCACTAATCACTAAGTGCATGTCTTTTGGCTGTGAGGGGAAGGTGGAGTACCCAGATGGTGCATTTGAACCCAGGACCTTCTTACTGTAACAGTGCTAACCATCACACTGTAGCCTGGAGATATTTAAAGGGGCTAAGTTTTATTTCTAATGTACATCTATATATGACTAGTTCTATTTGTTCATTTTTGTATATCCATATTAGTGGAAATTAAGTTTGTTGTTAAGGTGCTTTTATTTTGGAAGAAGAGGTCAAATGGAAGAGGAAGCAGAGACAGCAGGCCGCAAAAAAGGAGAGAGAGAGCGAGGAAAGAGCGGAGCCACGAGGGACCGGAGTGAGATGGAAGAGCCTGTGGTTGGATGCCACTAGCATCAACTAGGACACTTGTGAGGGACAGTGAGGATAACCCATCTCACGTCTACAGCTAAGGAACAGAATAAGGCAGAATGTGAGTTAGTGCAGCTTGGACTACCTTTGTATTTTTGCCCAGTAAACCAGTTAGCGGCTAGCTGGCTAGGGTAACCTAACCTACCGCTGTTGACATCATCCTTTGCAGTAAGATCGTAACGTGCTGTGTTTCATTTGAGAGAATACAACCCTGTCACAATTTACTCATGCTAAAGTAATTTTTTTGTTTGGATTTATCTTCAGGCAATGTTGAACCGGAGGTATTTCAGTAGGGAAAGCAATAATGATGGTCAAAGATGCAGATAGAATACTGGTATAATTTATAGAGGCTACTGCAAACTATAACATAAGTGAAATAAGCTGTTGAACTCTGTTGAGTTATCACAAGTGTTTTAGTGAGCAAGCTGCTCTCATAAAGTGAAGACTTGTTCGCTGCGCGTCTGCTCTGGACCAGAACTCTTTTTGCCCTCTAATGATGAGAAGAGCAGAGGATGTTTAAAAAGCAAACCCTGCCAAGTGAACCCACATAAAATATTTAATTATTTTAATTCCCACCTCTGTATGAGCAACCCATTACCTTCAGTTATGGGGCAGAACATGAGGTTTTATGAGCGTAAGGCCAGAAGCAGCAGATATATGCAGAAGTGCGTGTTTCATATGAGGAGGCCAGCTCTAATAAAGAACTACAGAACTACAATAAAGAATTTCAGTGACTCTGGCCAATTGCACGTGTTTTCACGTCGAGCTATAGGTGGCCCATGATGAATTGGATGAGATGGTGGAGTAAGTTATCACCCAACTCTTGCAAGCTCAGTTAGTAAACTGCTCACATAAACTGTGCATACAACATACAGACACATATGGCGTAATAAGTGCTCAGTAAAAGACTATTAAATATTAGAATTTCACCTACCAAACTGATTTATTCTGTACAAAGCAACAATATTATTATTAGATGTTACATTTAAAATGCTCTGAAAGGCACCAACTGCCCAAATATGGTGGAAAGATTCAGATCATTAACTCACATCAGCAGGGGTGAGGCCAGCAGACATTTATCCATTGCAGCTGCCTCCGTTAGGATACCACTTTTCTTTTTTAAATCATGGCTCTAAATACCCCTTTTCATGCTGCAAAGTTGGAAATTTTAACATGGAACTCTATGAAAAATGGACTCACTTTTAGGGCTAGCCCAACATGGCAATTTGAGCAATTTGATTGTGTTTTTGTGTTTAAAAAAGTTGATTGAGGCTAGGATTTAAAACTGTTGGATTATATTCATGTTAGGGTTAGGGTTAGTATATTCAAGAGAAGGTCATCTACTTATTGAAAGGTTGGTGGTTTGATCCCTAGCTGTTTGAGTCTGCGTGCCCTGTATCCTTAGGCAAGACACTGAAGGACACAACTTTGTGTTCACCAGTGGAAAAAAAAAATCAGTTTCATCAAGTCCCTTTTTATTTTTTGTATTTTTTTATTTTTTGGAAGGTGTCTCATAATTTTTCTTAACATACTCGGGGATTTTTTGACTTAAGGACCTGAAATCTACACAGATTATTTTTCCTGCTTTACAAACCTCTCGAAAGCTGAATGTGACACTTAAATGGGTGATTAAGACGGATGTGTTTGGAGCAACGTGTATACATTTAAATAACATTCAGCGCTAGATATTGAAGTTATAGGAGGATCAGCGTCACTACATCTCCTAAAGCTCAATTATTTTTCAGCCGCCTCTCTCACACACTGAACCCTGTCTCTCACCCTCATTTCTTCTGTCCATCATTCAGCACCTATGCGTCATCCTCTCTTTCTTTGAAATTCAGCTCACAGGCAGTCCATGTCAAAATGACTTATCATACATGATAACTAATATTGGATGCATAATTAACTGGAATTCATATGTTTTCGCACTATTTTTAAGTAAAAATTGTGTTTGAAGCTTCACACCAGCTACATTTCACATGATGCATATCAATTTTCAAACATCTGCTACGTGCAGACACCTGTGAACACTGGCTGCATGGACAGAAATATAGAACAAACCATTCTGTCTACTTTAAAATGAGTAAGCATCACCTTTGTGTTCTTCCTACTAATAAGTGCAAGAAATCTGGCCTGTAGGGTGGTGGCCACTAATAAGTACAAAGTAACAAAATCCAGTGACATTGTACACTCTTTCTTTACCCTGAAATGTGTGGACTGAGTGAAAAGGAGGCTTTTGCTGTCAGTGTGAACAAGAGAACAAGAGAAAATCTGCGTCACAGTGATGCAGCACTTCTGTAAACTTATTTAAGCCTTCATTTGAGTCAGAAAGAAAGACATAAAAAGACAAAAAAAACAACTGTGGGTTGATTAGGAAGCTTGAATTCTGTATAATACTTTAAGACAGAAAACAGAAGATTTGCTTTAGTAAATTGATAGTTTAGCACTTTGACAAACTCTTCACTCTCTAGATTTGATGATCAGCACCGTGTCTATACACCAAAAATTAAACCAAAGGCAGGAGCTGATTAGCTTAACTTAGAATGAAAGCTGTTAACAGGGGAAAGGGCTAGCCAAACACGTGTCCAAACACGAGCTAGCAGCACTATTAAAGCTCACGAATTAACATGTTAAATAATTTGTTTAATGTGTTCACAACCGTGATCTGTTCCCATCAGTTTGACACTGCCAAGCAAACACACCACAGGAAGTCACAATAATCAGCCAAGAACTTGTTGCCACATGTTACTCACAGTGAAACCCTGGCTTTTCATTTTCACATTTCCCTTTGTAGATTAATCCAACACATTCTCACAATTCCCAGTTGCTCGCATATCATACTTAGTCAGGATGTTTTAGCACCGTTTCAATGCACGGGTATCCCATTTACAATTACATATTGATAGACTGTAGTATGTGGCTGGATGAGGACATATAGAAAGCGCTCACAGATGCTATTCCCATCCAGACAGGATGGGAATAGCATGGACCACACTACTTTCAGAATGCATTATCTTGTTTAGGACCACCCCTTTTTCTACTTTGACTTCACAGTCACTGTTTGGTTACGTTTAAGAAAAGAGGTTAAAATACACGTTAGACCCACAAAGCATCTGCAAAAAGTTTTATCATTAACATAGAGCTTATATCGCCCAGCTCTACATTAACATGGTGTTGACTATATCCACAGTACCAACAGAAAACCTGTGGCTACAATCTCATTGCATCTGTCTCAAAAGTCAGTCTATCCACTATTCTTTGAGCATTCCTGTTTTCACTCTTAACCTCCTAGTACCTGGCATCCACATATGTGGACATCACATTTTGGGTTGTCTAGACCACAACACCAAATTTTGCTCTACAAGGGCCTGATATCCTCTTCTCAGAAACTACATCAGGTAAAAAGATAATTCTTTGTTTTTACATTCATCAGGTCCCGATCAGCCCAAATAGCAGAGAGAAATTAAAAATGCATGCCATGAAAGAGTTCGGGTCTTAGGAGGTTAATGCTAAGTTGGGCTACAGCCTTAGTCACACAGGTCTAGAAATCGGTTGGCCATTTCCTGGTTGCCAGCAAAAATGTGTATTGATTGACCAGTTGGCAAGTTGCTTGAAGTTGCTGGCTGTCAGTCAGTGAAATCAGACACAAAGACGATTCTGCACCAAAAACCTCCTTGTGATTATTTTTGTTACTAGTAGATTGCCACAGTTACCTTTAGTTTACATGGAAGTTGCTGACTTGTCTCCAAACACTTGCCACCTGACTGCCCCTTCCCCAGCCTACTTCTTCTGGAAGCTTCTGTCACGGCGGGGTGCGCCGATGTGTGCGGAAACAGGACCCAAAAGCAGATGATGACGAGGAA
Source organism: Rhamphochromis longiceps (assembly GCF_057381845.1). NCBI lineage: Eukaryota > Metazoa > Chordata > Actinopteri > Cichliformes > Cichlidae > Rhamphochromis > Rhamphochromis longiceps. Next base: position 23,682,585 of record NC_140557.1, read on the forward strand.
TAGTAATGATTAACAGAAAAGTGAACCTTTATTGCGATGACGGCAGGAAATGAACCAAGAGACCAAAGCAAACAGGCAAAACACTAAGAAACAAAACACTAAGCTGGCAAAACACTAAGAAACAAAACACTAAAGGTACTAAGACCAAAAACTATAACTATGACTGAGGTGGAAAATAAACAGGCTAAGACTATGACTGTAACTCTGGTGAGATAAACAGACGAACTGACAATGGCATGAAGAAAACAAAAGGCTTAAATACAGACATGAGGTGATCAGGGGAAGTGGCGACACATGGGGGAAAACAGCTGACAGACATAAACCTAATGACAGGACCAGGAGAGGAAAGCTAAATACAATGAACAAAGAACACATGACATTGTCAGAATAAAACAGGAAATGACAACACAACTTAACAGACCTAATACGTGATGAAATAAATAGAAAACCCCAAAACATAGAAAACCCAGGAACAATAACTGCCTAAACTAAAGGCAAATAGGAAATAACACAAACTAATAACATATCAAAAAATACAAAGAAAACTCAGAGTGCTGGGTCGGAGACCCAGCCTGCGACAGCTTCTTCCTGTTGAAAGGGAGTTTGCCCATCCCACTGTTGCCAAGTGCTTGCTTATAGGGGGTCTTGTACTATTATTGTAGGGTTTTTGCTTTACAATACAAAACACCTTGAGGCGACTGTTGTGATTTGGTGCTATATAAATAAAACTAAATTGAACTGAAAAGCAGTCGTGCATAACTTTTATTTTGAAGGTTTCACTACAACTTGGCGAGTAGTTGGTGTCAATGCAAACTACAGGCAACAGTGGTAACCAAACTTGTCAGGGAATTTACATTTTTTCTACAGACAGGCGGTTGCCAGGGGATCACCAGCTGGTCTGTAGGCCTGTGAGAATGCAGCTATGTGGGATCTTCCCATGTGACAAAAAAGAGAAAAAAAAGTGGTATTTCCAAAAACTCCTTGAATCCCCAGAGCCTGGGATACACACCAGGCTACAAAATATCAATATGAAGGCCAGTGAACTTTTTCCTAAGAATACTTCTTCACAGGAGACATTTGGAGTTGCCACTGAATAAGAAGAAAGTGTCTTAAATTTTGTCAGGTGCCTGGTTCATTCCACACAAGCATTCTGAAACGAGTATTTTCAGTCATGCCTTTGCCTTTTCTCCCATGCCAAGTCAAAATAACTAATGAAAAACTAACATTTTACAGTTTACATTAAATACTGAAGTTAATCTGTAAAATATTTGGAAAGTTTTGCGTAGTAGTAACACAACAGTTCTTACTGATAGCATTAATGATGCCGACTGGACTGTTAAACTGAGGCAGCTAAATGGAACAAACAGCTAAACTTACTTTGTGTTTTTCCAACCTTTTCTTAAAAAGAAAAAAGGTCTGCTATTTTGAAATCACGTTAAGATATATTCGGATGAAGTGGACTTTTTTCATTCAGTAAGAAATGAGTACAAAGTTCCCATAAATCCTATTAGGTATTTTAAGGGACCATTTTGTGTCTCTTTCTTATGGACATTATTTTCTTTCTTTCTTTCTATGCAATTTAAGAAAATTGCATAGACAACCTTTAAATGAGAGTGAAATATAAAAATAATCGTTTGTAAGCCCTCCTGGCTGAAGGATGAGTCCTAATATATTTGGTTTCTTTAGCTAAATAACAGGGACAGGAATAGCTTAAGTGTTATGAATGAAAATTCCACACTGTCTAAACTGTGGTGTGTCATACCCAAACAATGTCACTAGATGCTTCTAGCAGTGAAAATACAGTCAGCTATTAAGTGGGTGCCATAATTAACAGTACATTTATTGTACTATTCGGAAATAAAGACCTCGGGCCTTGGAGTAAACACAGGCATGGAAAGCGCTCCAACCCTAATGGTGTTAGGTGGAATATGGAAGGAATGCTTCATCTGTCTCCTCAGTCAGGTTGAAAGGAGGTATTTAAGTGTGTCTAACATTGTTTTGCATCCTGAATGAAACATTTCAGCGACATTTACGTTTATGTTATCCTCGCCGAGTACAGCCAGCACTGAACTGGTCTAACCCGGACTACTGATTAAGGAAAGGCATCCTTGGACTGGAAACTGATCTATGTAAGGAAGACATCCGCACATTTCAAAGGTTATTGGTCATCATGATGTTAAACATTTCAAGGAGGACTATTAATGAGGTGTTCAGGGAGGTAACAGTCCTTTCACATTGCAGCTGCATAACTTCGAGAGAGAGAGGGAGGAAGAGAGAAAGAGAAAAAAAAACTGTTTCCAAATTCAGTTTTATTCACAATGGTATCTCTCATTCCTTGTCTTCCTTTCTGGTTATGTTTTCTTTCTGTCCCTGCCTTCCTCCTCCCCTCCGTGTTATTCTCACCTCCAGCTCCCAAAACTGCAGCCTGGCTGACTCATCACTGGCCTTGCTATTAGGCTCCTGCCAACACTCACTGATTAAATCATAAAGGAAGAGAAAAATGAGCGTTATTGAACACACTGGGCCCTATGCATGTGCCAGTGATAAATAAAGAGAATACAGTAAACAAGGTAATAAAGCCAGCACAGGCAGTGGGGAGTGATATGTTTAAAGCATATTTGACAACTTAAATTCTCTCATGTCCGACCGGTACATAACACACATAACAGATGTACAGCGAGAGGATGGCAGAGTATAGACATGAGTTTCATCTGTGTTATTTAAACTGTGAGCTCTACAATTTAAGTTATAATAATATATTTATTTTCCATTAGAGGGCAGAAGAGTTCCAAAACGAGCTGAGAGACACAGAGACCTCAAAATGTTCTCACCTTGTAAATATGGCAAAGCGTAGCTGACTCATGTTGAAAGATTAGACATCTACCAAACACTGGACAACATTACGATCCCATCATAGTGCTTTTTCTGACTCGTGGCCTTCAAATGGAAACACAATTACTGATGTGACACCCCCTAGTGGCAGCGCACCTTAATTTGTAAAAAAAAAATTTTCATTTTTGGTATAGGTAAATAGTTAAAAGTTGTTGGGAATCTGTTTTGCAGCAGTATAGTTAAAGAGGAAGGAACGACTCTTTTTATGTATCAGATGAGGTTGTGTAATCTGCACTCACACGATGTCGGTTGCTACATCAGCCTCCAACAATTTAAGGAAGGATTACCACCTCTCTTGGTCTCAAAAAATATGTCTGTTAAACTATGGGATAAGTGAAACCTAGAAAACCTGATTTTGTGAAGGACTTTTTTTTGTATGTATTTTATTTTATTAATCTGTAAAATGTATGGATGGCAGAGGATAACACAGCATGCTAGTTCTGTTAGTTACCTTGTAAACATGAACTGTTCTCTGAAAATAAAGAATTAGAAAAAAGCACACAGATAATACAGATACAAATACAGAAATCTGTCAGTAAAAAAATAAATTAACATAATTTAACAAAACAAACAAAAAGGAAAAGCAGCACACGATAACAAATGACAAGTAGAGATTAGCTGAGGTGTATCCTGCAAGTGAAGTTCAACATAGCCAGGTTTTCTTTGAGTTAGCTGGCTTGAGAAAACCTAAACACCTCAGTCAGAGATAACAGATATCACAATGGTGGTTATCAGCTTTCTTTGTTAGTCCAGGCTTTCTGCTTCAGCTTCTGAATAAAATCTATCAATTAAGCATCACCTACTCCAATCAGAGACATTTTCAGATAAGGACAGGCTGGAGATGTATAAGCGCATAGAAAAATGGTTAAACAGTAAAATGTGATGCTGGTACTCCAAATAAAGCAATGCTGCAGAAAACAGTTAATTTTGGTAATTTGTTTCATTTATTTTACTAGCATAAGGCATGATCATTGGTAAAATAGATGCATTAATCTCACTTGGTGCTGCTGTTTAGTTCTAATGTGACAGCTTCACTTTCCAGCTCTGAAACTTCGAACGTGTTCACTTCTGACTCTGTCCCACAGCCTAATGAAGCAGATGTAGAAATCACATTATAGTGTGTCGCCAAATCATAGGGAAATTGATTTTACCGATTCAATCTTGTCAGTGATCAATAGCCTACAAATGCAACTAATTCATTTTTTTTTTCAGCTCTGTGTTCTATTAGCTGCAATTTCAGCAGTGTCAAAGAGACTTCGCATCAGATTGGCGCCGAGCACAACGCAATGGACAGTTTGTGATTCTGTAACTTTGCAGTAATGTCTCGTTCAGTGCACAGTAAACAAAAGCATAATGCTCCGGATCAGCATAGGTACTATAGTAATCTAGGTAGAAAGGTAAAAACACAAAACTCAGACTTTAAAACTTTGACTTTCAGGTCATTGTACCTTCCTAGCCTAATAATCTTGCTTCCTAATAGTTTAGGATTTAGAAGTGGTGAACATGAGATGATTTTCCTCTTTTTGCCCTGTTTAACTAAAAAACAGATGCTGTGATCAAATTATATCTTTTTATGTCTCTGGTGATTCATAAAGTGCATGCCTTCAAAACCATTTACTTTCAGTTTAAAGTCTGTTCCACTTTCTCTCCGAAGACATCGCTCTAATGTTGCCTGACCTTCTTCTTTCCTCCTGTCTTCATAAATATAGCTGTCAAATCATCTTTTCTCCTCAAGACCAACATATATGAATATATCCTCAGGCCACTTGATGAATTCCTTCTGTTTTTTTAACTCCGGTTTGGTCTCTACCGATATTTAAAAAAAAATCTGGGTCTCCAGGAAATGCCAGTTTCTATCTCATAGACAAAAATCTGAAAATAACATAGAATCACGTCATGAGCCCGCTGAGTAAACATATTTCATAAAGACTTATTGAGACCTATGACGCCAGTGTGACGTAAACAGAGGGTGTGTCTCAAAGTGAGAGGCACTTTGATTCTGGGAACACCTCTGGCTCCTCACATCTTTGCGTCTCAGTTATGATCTGAGTAACATAATCAACAGCCCCAAAATAGCAGCTCCCACCTCTTTCCAGGGTATTCTGGAGCACTGATCCAACAACCTGCTTTAGCAGGATTTAGATACATTATTCTTCACGTCATCTGTGTGCTATGTTAAGGATATCTTTGCCGCAAGGAAACTGCACCTAACAGGTCGTCTCTTCCTGACACAAGACACTGACAAAGATCTTTTGGGCGCATAAACAGGGGCAGTTTATAATCAATCCTTCTACCTTTTGCAGTGACGTACCCATTTCATTATAAGGTGTGTGCAGTAAAGTAATCTGGTAGTCCGACGACGGAGAGTGAGTGCTGCTCTCTGTAATAAGGCAGTGGGGATGAGTCATCAGCGGAAGTGAAGCTGGGAAATAAGGAATGTGAAGACTGTGGCCTCTGGCTGAGATGAAAACCTCTGGTTCTAAAAGACAGACACACTTTACTCCTGTGCAGCAAATGTGACCCACAAAGTCCATATCAGTGAGTCTCTATTCACTTACAACAAGTCGATACAGTTAAAAGTCCACATGGGTCCGACAGTGTGTTCACTATTTCAGTGCTGTCTTTTAAATCATGGATGCAGAAGTGCAGATGACACTTTACTGACACTTATTTTTGCTGTTCATTGATAGGCTCTGTATGCTGTGTAGTTTTCAAAGATATAAATGGAAATAAAAACTGCCAGCACAGCTGATGTGAAGTGAAATTCTTTGTTATATTTTCCACTATTTGTTTTACCATTAGAAATTATTTTGATTGAACTCAAGGTGACAGGTACTATAATAAAGAAAATAAAACTGTGTAACAAATAAAATGTCACGTTACGAACATGGCCATCTTACATTTGAAGAAGCAAAACCAAATAAACTTGGATTCAGTATATAAAACATATGATTAAACACATGATTAAATAAATAAAATCAGGGCTTAAATTTTCATTTTACTGAAAAAAAAAAGTCCCATAACTGAAACTGTATATACAGCTGATTTTCAGTTAAATTCTTTTAAAACAGTGGTTTGCACCCGATTGTTAATGACGTCAACATGCGTAGTGAAAATGGACTAATACATTAACATAATAATAATTAAAAATAATCATATTTTACAAATCACCAAGGTACACAAAAAGGTACAAGAAACAACTATGGATTAAAAACAAAGGTTAAAGGTGTGGTTAAAACCCAGTCATAGCTTTAATGGTGACCAGTGCCTCCTGGAGTTAACAATGGTAACGTAAGGAGCTAATTAATGTCTCTTTTCATCAGATGAGGCCGCCCACTAAACCAAGCCATAATCATCATGCTTGTTAAACTCCCATCTTACATGGGTTGTTGCATACTTATAAATGATATACACTGTATACATGCATTATACATTATTATATACATTAATTAAATTCTAAAGATACGGATTATGCCTACATGTACAAATTATTTCAGTGTTTCAACACACCTAGATATGTTGTAATTTGTTTTCTGGCAGATTTTCTCTGCATCCTTGTTACCATTAATACAACCCCTAAATAATTAGCTTTTCCTGTCCATCTTTGATGTTTTCATTATCCTTCATTTCTTACAATAATATGTAAATTCTCTGTCAGTCTGTGTGTTTGTTTGCTTCTTTGTCCAAAAATTCCCTCTAGACCATTGTGAGTTGAATGACCAAACTTGGCACACAGGCACATCTCAGATCCCTGATGGTTCATATCTATATCAGATGTTATGATATCATCGTGTTGCTTAGCAACCACCTAGCAACACCCATTTTAAACCTTTATGCATGTACAATACCTTAGGAAAGTATCCTATCATTTTAATTTCATGATTATAACATCATTTATATCCACAAAAGTTGAATGATACATGTCTGGCTTTACTTTTAATACAGAGATTAAGTATATAATTTTGCCAGTAGCACACAGGGCATATATTTGTTGTAATAATTTATGGAGGCATTTTTTCCTAAATATACTTATTAACCTTTCAGAGATTACAAACAAGCATTATTTACTAACCGTACTACACTATTGTTTATGTAGTTTCAACAGATAAGCCAAGACAAAGTCATTGTGTTGTTAAATCCCATCTCATATGGCAATAACTACATGTAGACAGAAGCAGGTTTGTATTGTATTGTATAAAATATTTACAAAGCGAGTAAATCATTAACTAAATAAGCAATCTCTAAAACTGTAGAATATGTTTGTATAATCTGCATCTTTCTGTCCATTTTTGATCCTTGTATTATCCTGTTTAACTAATAGCCTTAAAAATAGTCTGAATAGTAGTTTGAGAAGTTTGACAAAAGCTGAAGTAACTACACCATTGAAAATGTATAGCTGTTCATCCAGAAGTGAAGCTCGACCTTAAGATTAGACCTTATGACCTTAAGCATAAAATTCACATTATTCTTTCATTCACTAATAAATTAGAATTTGCAGTACATACATAGACTTTCCCTCTAAAGCATTTTTGTGCACAGACATACCAGTTCTCTGACAAAATGTTGCTCCATTCATTCTCAATAGTGTGACGTCAGTCTCTAAACATGCCTGTGCTCTGTCTCGGAGTGACTTCAGTCGACACCACAGCCCCAGCGAATATAAATAAAATTGAACTGGTTCTTTTCATTCATCATGCTTGGAGTATCCATACTATGCACAGTATTTTGCCAATGAACAGGCTCCAAGTCCTGTGAATGTCATTTATAAGAAGAGAGTGAAATGATAAACAAAGAGTGGCCGGGGGTTCGCCCTCCAACCTTTCAACATGACGATCAAGGTAATGTGATAAAGGTTTACTATGAGGATAGAGGGCCTGGTGAGTCATAGGTCAACAGTAGGTGAGAACATCGCAAAACCTCGGGCGTTTAGGGAGATAATGAGGCCTCATGCATCTCCCAGCTGACCAACATTAAGAGTTATTACTTCCTATCCTGCTGTAGCTTCAAGCCTCTCGTTTCATTCACCGTCTTGGTGCAACTGCTGTAATTGCATACACGCGTGCAAAACGTGCATGTCATCAAAATCAAACACACATGCACCAGACTTCACACACAACCTGCTAAAACAGCCTGTAGTATTTACTTTGGTCTAATTTAATAAAGGGATTATTATTTTGTAACGTCAGTTCACTAAATCGCTCATGTCTCACGTTTATAAGCTTTATCCAAATGCAGGTCAAAGCAAAGCATGCTCTCGCGTTTCACAATCTGCCCTTCAGCCTGTTCGTTTTCACAGCTCCATGTGCTGCAAATAGTGTTTTAAAAAGATCTGAGCCAGAAGAACCTTCTGCTTATCTGTATCTGACATTATACCAGCAATTAAAGAAACATAGAAGACCAGTCAGTACATACGTCATTACTCTGATGTAAGTTGCATCCAAGGCCATCTTTGCAATGATGTGGTCCTTTAAAGGCGTCAGTGCACCACCCACTATTTCTTTGCTTCTGCTGCACTGCTGCAGCTCATATCATTTAGCATTTTATGAATATCACTTTTGTCTCAATTAGGAATACTGAGTCTTGTTTTGTGTTTTGTTTTTCATGATATCAGTGTCCTTAGAGTGTTTTAGTGGATTAGTGTTTTAGTTGTAGTGTTAGGTTTCAGTCTTTTACAGTAAAGGTCAAAGGCTGGTTAAAGTTAAATCAATTTCATGAATTATATTATAATGTTACATTTATCCATACTTTTGGAAATAATATTAATTTCTTTCCCTGTCTTTTTTATGCTATGTTTTATGCTATTTATATTCATTGGAGTTTTGTATTTATAGTGTAACTGAATGTTGTAAATCTTGCTTGTGTATTGTGAATGTAAGAACCCAACAAGGGACAAGAGTTGAAGTTCAGCAATAATTATAACCTCTATGAATTACATTTAAGAGTTTCACGCTCCACATCAGAACTGTGTTGAAATTCATTGTCCCTTTTAAATAATTAAATTTAAATTTAAATTTAAATTTGACCTTTTTGTACTTGGTTTATGCATCTTTCCTGTCAGCTTGATCCATTCACTAGACAATTTGGGATATCTAAAAAGGGTGGAGTGATACATTAATCAGCTAATGCTGGCTTGCATGGTCAGCAAGGTGCATCCAGCAGGTAAATGGGTGCACCACACTGAGTTGTGCAGACACAGATGCTTGCTCATAAGAATCTATGTAGCAGAAATAGCAGAATTTCACTCACCAAAACTAGTACGCAAACTGCAAAAGGCACCAACACCACAAACATGGTCAAATAGTCCAGTTCAGTGACTCATATTAGCTGAAGTCAGCACTCACATAACACTCATAATATCCTGCATAACTTTAAGCACAAATACAAATAAATTGAGTGAGTGACATTAGATTTTCTGAACTGTGCAGCTGCAGTTCATGATTGTTGTTTCTTCCACCAGGTTGCAAATGTGTTTATTTCTCCTTTTAAAGTGGGCAATGTAGCATGGGGGCCAGCGTTGTGTGACTCACTTTTGCAGCCAGCCTCAAGTGGCGCCTCCAGAGCACTGCAGTTCACTTCTGACTTGGCTTCATTTTCTAGCCTGCTGCTTAAAGACATCACAAAGAAACAGCAGAAAAATACCACAAAAGAAATATGACCAGCAGTCGTAGGATGAGCACGCAGTCTTAGGTGGGAGTGGGTGTGCTTGACATTTAGTGAAGCTTGTAAAACAAAAAAAAAAGTTACTGGAAAGTCCTTACTTACTGAAACTCGTCTGGCTTACAGTTTTATTGAAGTCAGTGAAATGCTCCACCGAGCACACTCCACTGTGATGTGTCCTTTTGACCCCGCTGATGTAAGATATTTATGTGAGAGTCACACGGAGATATGTTTCCAACAATCAAAATATGTAAACTGCCATTTGCCATTGGTTTTGACTCCTGTTCCCACAGCAGTTCCTGACAAGTTTCAATATTTACATTTTTCTATGCCGTCAAAATGCAGCAGACTGAACAAAGGGAGGATGAATAGGGTGCAGAGCTCTTGCTTTGTTCTTCAAAGGGAAACAGTTCCTCATCCCCAAAATATCTGAAGCGCTGTCACATGGACTCAACGGAATTTGAAGCATTTACAGGCTCCATCTTGTAACTGTCAAAATGCTAAGTGTTGAGGGTAAGTGTCGTTATTGTTTTGGAATGCCTGTTCTGCCATCACTGTCTCTTCCTGTATTTTCATTTATGTAAAAAGTTAAATAAAATACATTCAGGTGAATGGTGCTGCTCTACTGATCTAATTTCATATCCAGTCATTTTATTCAAAACCTTCTGAAAGTGTATTTTAATAATTGTTTGGTGCCTGTCCTGGTTTGGTGAAAAATAAAAGCATCTTAGTTGATCTTGACGGAAAAACAGAGTCTGATGGTACTTGGGGGACTATTCAAGTGGCTGCAGGAAAAAAAAGAAAAATAAAATGCCTTGAAAAGAATAAATATAAAAAAAATTTTCAGCATATATGAAGCAGATTTGCCTGCAGGGAAACTGGATATCGTGGGTCACAGAGAATTGTGTAATACTGCTGGCAGGCTGAAGCAAAGGTTTTCGAGATTTCAAAATTGGTCTTACTTGATGGATGGTTGATAAATATTTAAGCAAGGGGTTTGTCTTTCCTCTTTTTGTAAGGCATGCCCTCCCACAAATATTATATTTCACAGGTCTTTCTCTAACTTTTGTAAAGTGTATCCACAGCCGGGAACTTCAGTCTTTTAGTAACAACTGTCACAACGACAGCGCAACTTTGTATATGTCACCACTGTTTGGTTGCTGGTCTTGTTATTATTATTATTATTATTATTATTATTATTATTATTATTATTATTATTATTAAAATATGTTATTTAAAAGCAAGCATAAATAAAACATTCTGTGAGGGATTTAAAAGGCACAGTTTAATAAACCTTGGTATTTTTTTTAACTTTTAATCATTTACTAATAAATTAATAAATGATATTTACCTACACCCACTTTATGCTGCATATGCACACAGATGTTTTCACCCCCAAACCACCACCATTTGCAAGCTACATGCAAAGCCAGTGGGGTCGCTCGGGTATAACTGTGTGACTTCATCATTCCATTACTTCATCACATCATATCACACCTAAAGTAATACAGACATTTTTTTCTTTAGTTGCTGCAGAGGGCCAAAGTGAAAGCAGGTCTATGTAAAAGTTTTAGACTCACTAGAGGTTTTGGGTTTTTTGCACAGTACCATCAGGGAGGTCAGTGTGGTTCCCGATTAATTCTGCAGCATGACAACTACCCCAAACATGCAGCCAAAGTCATAAAAAACTGTCTTCATCCACAAGGAAAACAAATAGTCCTGCAGCAGATGGTATGGCCCCAAAGAGACCTGATTCTGAACATCACTGAGTGAGCCTGGGCTTGCATTAAGAGATAGAAATCCACAAACAGTGGCTAGTTGTCTTAATATTTTTTTGAAGAACTTGTGTGCAGATTATCTGGCAAACCGTGTGCAAATGTATTTTGTGTTTTATTTTATGTTTTTTTCTGTTTACTACCTATTGTATTATGTTAATAGATAAATAAAAACAATTGAAACTATTAGTTTTGAAATCACAAAACTAATAGTTCCAGAAAGATTTTTAAAAACCCATAAAACATAAAACTTGGAACAAACATGTTTTACTCTTCAGTTGTGTGGAAAGCAACTAATACCTAACTCTAGATTTGTTTTCCTCTCCGTGCTTTGTTTTGATTAGTTGTGAATTTCCGTGCCTTATGGGTGTCCTGGTGGATGCTGATTCCTGGAGTGAAGTTTCAACAAGAAACAGGCCATGAGTGGAATCATGTCCAAAGGCTGAGGATCACATCCTCTTGCTACAGGGAGGTATGACCTAATCTCTGTGGGTTTACTGCAGAGAAATTCCTTGGAAGTTGGGGGGCAGGACAGCAGAGACGAGATGAGGTTCAGATATGAAGTTTGAGTTTGAGACACTGAAGGACTATTGTTGCATTAGAAATGTTAACTACACTTCCAGTTATCTTTTCAAACACCAAAAGAGAGTTTTGTTATAATATCCACAGGGGAAGAATGAATCAAACAACTCTCAAAAAATAAACTAAAATAATAGTCTTGGTGCAAGTTGCTGAAAAAAAAAAAACACACCCACACCCACCGAGGACAGTTAATTTACCTGAAGCCAACTACAACATGATAAATGTACTAAGAACAGAGTGATAACAGAAGCATGTTAAAATCACCAGTGTGCTCTGTGTCTTACTTCAGTCATTTATCCTTTCTTCGTCTCCTGATCAATTCTAAGTTACCATTCACAAGACTTAACACTTAAAAGCCTGTAAGTGAAATTTGGTATGAAAATTGAGACGAATCGAGATTAACACTGTAATTAAATGGTTTGCACTGGTGTTGTCAGCCTCTGGGGTTTCGCTTGTCTTTCACCAGTTTCACTCTGTGTGAGAAAAAAACTCCATCTATCTGACTATCTATCTACTCTAAGATGCATTTAAATATATATATATATACAACTCATAATAAATACAAACTTAATTAATAAAAAGATGGATAACTGATTTTTATGTTCTGTACATTTATTTAAATAAAACATTTTTAAATAAATTAGTGTTGTGTTCATAAGTGAAATAGAATTTTTAATCCAGTCATTAATTTGCAGAATACAAATATAAAAACAAATGACTTCAAACAAATTCATCAATAAAATATGTTTTATATGATCCCCTTGGCATAACTCGGTCTCCATCACTAAAACTACATTTTATGTTGTGAAAAACATGTTATGTGATTAGATGTGCTGTGACTTTGTAAGCGAGGAGTTGTGTCGTGTGACGTGAATGAAAACCTTCCCTGATCTGTGTCACTGTTCGAATCAGTCTGCCTTTGCGTCATCTCTTTTCCAGCTCCACTCACAGCTTTATTCACTATTCTGTAGTATTAAAAGTAACCAAATATTTTCTTTAATTAGTACCTCATTATCAGTCCACAGTTATTCATCCAGCAATTGAAGACGTTTGTTTTTGTGGTAATAAAGAGTCAGTGTGTTAATGTGCCCTCCTACCATTCTAGACTATGACTCATATCTAATCCTCACTGCAGAGAGTTATATGTGAGGTGAATACTTATGAAGGCAACAATCCTAAACTTGTTTCTACACTTCAGCCTTGTAAACCTGTATGTCAGCAGCATGTACTGTTTGCCTTTCATATGTATATGAACAAATGCGCACAATGCTACATATAACAGTTTAACGACACTGTCTTTAAAAGAAACAAAATCTGTTTAAAGAGAAATGAAATGGTTATTGGAAATGCTTTTTTTGGTCATGTCCATTTGGTTCTTATTTTTGCTGCATTTAAAATTGTATACTTACATAACTCCTTATGCACGGCAGGATTGTTAATATGAGGAACCATATTACATATTAATCTTATGTGTTTCTGGATTGCTAAGAAATATCTTAGTGCTTTATTTTTTTTTAAGCCTAAAAGTTATTGAGTGTGTTTTGAGAGGGGAGGGGGACTGTTAACTGACCAACTGAAATAACTGTCGTTTGACGTCATGATTTTATTTTTAGAAGGTAATATATGGGTGTGGAAGTGCCTTTTCATGTTAGAATGAAAATACAAACACGTAACATACACACGCTGATGTACCCATGTGCAGAGGGCAGACAGTGTGTGTGTGTGTGTGTGTGTGTGTGTGTGTGTGTGTGTGTGTGTGTGTGTGTGTGTGTGTGTGTGTGTGTGTGTATTTGGATGAGAGTTTTGCTGCTAATACCAGAAATATGTATTCACACCTGCTGATGAGCTATTTTTATTTGCACATGTACTGGTCTGCACTGGCTCAAAGGTTTGTGCTTGTGCTGTGTTTATTTGCGTAAGCCATGTCGAAACAATATAAGACCTAAACTTTGAATTGCATCAGATGAGGAAGGATTTCAGTTTAGTTTTTTTGCCTCTCACCTGAAATATCCTCACAGTGGGTGAAAGTATTAACTTGGATTGCTCAGGCTGAGTCCTAGTTTGCCACTGATATCCAGATCCCTGTGGTCACTTGGACATGTGCACTCTAACATGGTAAAAAAAAAAAAACAACAACAACAAACAGTAAAGGTAAAGTGTGTGCAACAAGAACAACTAAAAAAAATGTGGATGAAGGTGGACAGAATAATATTGGACAAATACTATAACTGTGTGAAAATTTAAATCAGCAAAATCAAAATATGGTATATATAAATGAGTAGAGAGTCAATAGAAGAAAAAAATGAAAATATACCTATCAATAAGGCTACAAATGAAATTTCAAATAGTTTATTTCAATGTATTTACTTTTTAAGTTGCTTTTTTGACAATTCAGGACATTTTTCATTGTTTCTTATGCATTTAGGATTTGATCAAATTGCCTTTCATTGAATGCTTTGAAGTAAGATATCTCAAGAATGAATTCTGAAATTTTAAAGATTTTTTAAATGACACAGTCATAAAATAAAGTAGGTAAAATAAAATTTAAAAAAAAAACTGTGTCCACAAACACAAGAAGGAAACTGAAAAAACCAATAATAATTTAACAATGTTAAATTATTATTGGTTTTACTTGGTTTTAAACTGTAAGGTTTTTGGAACTGTTCAGTCTAGGAATATTCATAACCTTAGTTTTACTTCCATCCATCTTCATCCGCTTTGTCCGAGGCCGGGTCGCGGGGGCAGCAGCCTAAGCAAAGAGGCCCAGACCTCCCTCTCCCCAGCCACCTCCTCCAGCTTATCCGGGGGGAATACCAAGGCGTTCCCAGGCCAGCAGAGAGATATAATTTCTCCAGCGTGTCCTGGGTCTGCCCCGGGGCCTCCTCCCGGTGGGACATGCCTGGAACACCTCACCCAGGAGGCGCCCAGGGGGCATCCTTGTCAGATGCCCGAACCACCTCAGCTGGCTCCTTTCGATGTGGAGCAGCAGCTGCTCTACTCTGAGCCCCTCCCGGATGGCCGAACTTCTCACTCTATCTCTAAGGGAGAGGCCAGCCACCCTTCGGAGGAAGCTCATTTCTGCCGCTTGTATCCGCGATCTCGTTCTTTCGGTCACTACCCACAGCTTGTTTGTACTTAATAAAGTTAAATGTAATTAGTTAAATGTCAGCATAAACTACTTGTTTTTTGAATGATATAAAAGAAATTTAAATTTACAAATGTGACTATTTTTCAAATTGCATCAGTTTCCCCATAAATATTTAGGTAGTCATAGGCCTTTTTTAAAAAAAAAACAAAAAAACAAACAAACTTATATACATCAACTTTAAAATGTTGTTTTGTTTTTCTCTACAGTAAAGTAGCATTTGTAAAGTAGGCTGCTTGACAGAATACCACAATTCAGTTTGTTTAAAGTATTTAGTCAGAAGATGTTTATATTTGGAACTTGGTCCAGTTAAACTCCCTACAAAGAAAAGCTTGTCAGGTTAATAGTTCTAAATTAAGACCTCAAATAGTTGGAGTGAGTAACTAGAAAAAGTTAATAGGATAAACCTACTTTTTGTTCCAGCACCTGCATTACTTAGCTACAAGCATGCTAGCAAGTCTAAAACTGTCCTAAAAACTGCAGCACCTAAATAAGCTAAATAAAATCTTGCTAGCCTCCTGCCTGTTTCTGCTCTAGGGACGGGTATCGAAACCCGGTTCTTGTTGAGAACCGGTTCCCACTGTTTCAATTCCTTGGAATTGTTTGCCATTTTTGCAAACGATTCCCTTATTGATTCCAGTCGCCCCGAATGACGTCACCACGTTGCGGAGCGTCATTTACCTGGCAGGAAACACGGCGCCTAAGCGGCTCAAACGCTCAAAAGTTTGGTTACACTTTACGAGAACGGATGACAACAGGGCAACTTGCAATACTTGAAAAGTAGAGATTTCATTTAAGGGAGGAAACACTACGAATATGCAAAAGCATTTGCTCACAAAACACACGATGACCTTAAACAAATGTCGTGTTTTTAATTCTGCTCCAGACTCATGAATCTCAACCCAGTAGCAGCGTTAACGTTTGCACGTCCTCTTCCGTTAATGCGGCAGGTAAATAATCAACTAACAGTGCATATTATGTTAGCGCGATCTGCCTTATTACAAAACCTGCCATTACTGTGCATTTAGGTGACCATGATGAGAGAGACGGACAGAGTCTGGCTCAGATGCTGGCAGTTCTCGCTGCAGTCTACCGTTAGCGTCTCCTTTCAGGCCAGGATAGACGAATGTCACCGAGCAGTGACTAAGTTTGTGGTCAAAGGCTTGAACCTATTTGCCACAGCAGATGCCCCCGATTTCACTTTGGTAAGTGAATGTGTTTAATTGTAGGCAGGGACATTACTGGATATTCTTGTGTAATTGCTACAGAATAATTTATGTTATACTTTGTTATTGCTACAGAAGAATATTTATTTTATTATTTTACATTTACAATTTTTTTTCCTGGGGACCCTGTGACACCCCATTGAAGAGCCATAGGCTGGACCTCTTAAGATCTCACTGTTGGGTTTGTAAGGTCATGTTACTCCTAAATTTCTATCTTGTTCAAAGAGAAGATATAAAACAAAGTTCTAAGCGAATCGACCTTAGTGTTCTCCTTTTTTAAAAAGAATCGAAAATGGAATCGGAATCGTGAAAATCTTATCAATACCCATCCCTATTCTGCTCCTCAGTTCACTTGTCACCTGCCTGTTCCTGCCTCTGTGTTGGATAACCACAGGCCTGCTTGCAATGACCCTGACAGCCTCTAGCGACTTCTTGTTCCTGAGTGCCTCGTGCCTGCTTCCACCCTCAACGACTCCCACCCATCAACTATCCCAGGAACCCTGCTAGCACTTAAAATGACTCTCACAGCATCTGAATGACATTGAAGGTCTTGCTTTCTTCTGCTGTCTGTCATCTAGCTGCTGGTCCTTTTTCGAGCTCTTGATGCATTTAGCTGCCAGCCAACCAGTACTCGTAATCTGTTGGTCTGTCTGTCTCCAGCCTGAATCAGTTTCTATGCCGGACAGGATGCCTCTCTCTGGTTGGCCAGTGCAACAGCACACAATCAGTGAACTTCCTGGTCCACCTATGGGATTCCTTTCAGAGTAGCCCTCCAGAAGGTTATATAGCTTCCAGACTATAATCTGTTCAGATCCTCATTGATACTAGTCCCTAATGTCAAGGAAATCATTCTGCTCAACACAAAAGCCAATGGTGTGGCTAGTGGCCCAGCCCATGTCTGGTTCATGCTTCCTGATCAAGAGTCTACTGTCTCTCTTAGGCTACGTCCACATGTACACGGGTATTTTTGAAAACTGAGATTTTCCGTTTTCGTTTTAAAAAACTGACAAAGAGCGATTCAGAAGACCCTTATGAAAAGAATATCGAGGGAACAGTTTACCCTGCCCGGGATAGGGTTACCGGGGCCCTGCCCTGGAGCCAGGCCCGGGGAGGGTGCCCGAGGGCGAGCGTCTGGTGGCCGGGCCTTAGTCCATGGGGCCCGGCCGGGCACAGCCCGAAGAGGAGACATGGGCCCATCCTCCCGCAGGCCCACCACCCGCAGGAGGCGCCATAGGGGTCGGGTGCATTGTGTGCCGGGTGGTGGCCAGGAGCGGAGGCCCTGGCGGACTGACCCCCGGCTGCCAAGACTGGCAATAGGGACATGGAATGTCACCTCTCTGGTGGGGAAGGAGCCTGAGTTACTGCGTGAGGTTGAGAGGTACCGGCTAGATATAGTCGGGCTCACCTCTACGCATGGCTTGGGCTCTGGAACCAGTCTCCTGGAGAGGGGCTGGACTCTGTCTCAGTCTGGAGTTGCCCCTGGTGAGAGGCGGCGGGCTGGGGTGGGTATTCTAATATCTCCTCGGCTTGCTGCCGGTACGTTGGGGTTTTTCCCGGTGGACAAGAGGGTTTGTTCCCTGCGCCTTAGGGTCAGGGAATGGGTCCTGACTGTCATCTGCGCTTATGCGCAGAGTGGCAGTTCGGAGTACCCAGCCTTCTTAGAGTCCCTGGGGAGGGTGCTGGAAGGTGCTCCACCTGGAGACTCTGTTGTCCTGCTGGGAGACTTCAATGCTCACGTGGGTAACGACAGCGAGACCTGGAGGGGCGTGATTGGGAGGAACGGCCTCCCTGATCTGAACCCGAGCGGTGCTTTGTTATTGGACTTCTGTGCTAATCACAGTTTGGCCATAACGAACACCCTGTTCGAACATAAGAGTGTCCATAAGTGCACGTGGCACCAGGACGCTCTAGGCCGTAGGTCGATGATCGATTTTGTAATCGTATCACCAGACCTGCGACCATATGTTCTGGACACTCGGGTAAAGAGAGGGGCTGAGCTGTCAACTGATCACCACCTGGTGGTGAGTTGGATCAGGTGGCGGGGGAGGACGCTGGACAGACCTGGTGCACCTAAACGCGTAGTGAGGGTGTGCTGGGAACGTCTAGCAGAGGCCCCAGTCCGCAAGATCTTCAACGCACACCTCCGGCAGAGCTTCAACAGCATTCCGAGGGAGACTGGGGACATTGAGTCCGAATGGACCATGTTCAGCGTCTCCATTGCCGAAGCTGCTGCATTGAGCTGCGGCTGCAAGGTGGTTGGTGCCTGCCGTGGTGGTAATCCCCGAACCAAATGGTGGACACCAGAGGTGAAGGGAGCCACCAGGCTGAAGAAGGAGTCCTATCTGGCTTGGTTAGCCTGTGGGACTCCGGAGGCAGTTGACAGGTATCGACAGGCCAAGCGGAATGCGGCTCGGGCAGTGGCTGAAGCAAAAACTCGGGTGTGGGAGGAGTTCGGAGAGGCCATGGAAAAAGACTTTCGGACTGTCTCGAAGAGATTCTGGCAAACCGTCAGGCGTCTCAGGAGGGGAAAGCGGTGCTCTACCTGCACTGTGTATAGTGCTGGCGGAGCGCTGCTGACGTCGACTGAGAAAATTGTCAGGCGATGGAAGGAATACTTCGAGGACCTCCTTAATCCCACTGACACGCCTTCCGAGGAGGAAGCAGAGTCTGGGGATGAGGGGAATGACCCGCCAATTTCCGGGGGCGAGGTCACTGAGGCAGTTAAACAACTCCTTGGTGGCAGAGCCCCTGGTGTTGATGAGGTCCGCCCCGAGTTCCTGAAGGCTCTGGACGTTGTAGGGCTGTCCTGGTTGACACGCCTCTGCAATGTTGCGTGGAGATCAGGGGCAGTACCTGTGGACTGGCAGACCGGGGTGGTGGTCCCCATCTTTAAGAAGGGGGACCGGAGGGTGTGTTCCAACTACAGGGGGATCACACTCCTCAGCCTCCCTGGGAAAGTCTATGCCAGGGTGCTGGAAAGGAGAGTTCGTCCGCTAGTCGAACCTCGGATACAGGAGGAACAATGCGGTTTTTGTCCTGGTCGCGGAACACTGGACCAGCTCTTTATCCTCTCGAGGATACTTGAGGGTGCATGGGAGTTTGCCCAACCAGTCTACATGTGTTTTGTGGACTTGGAGAAGGCATTCGACCGTGTCCCTCGGGGTGTCCTGTGGGAGGTGTTGCAGGAGTATGGGGTGTCTGGCCCATTGTTACGGGCCATTCGATCCCTGTACAACCGTTGCAAGAGCTTGGTTCACATTGCCGGCAATAAGTCGGACTCGTTCCCGGTGGGTGATGGGCTCCGCCAGGGCTGCCCTTTGTCCGGTTCTGTTCATAATTTTTATGGACAGGATTTCTAGGCGCAGCCAAGTGGCGGAGGGCTTTCGCTTTGGTGGCCTCAGAATCTCATCTCTGATTTTTGCGGATGATGTGGTTCTGTTGGCTTCATCGGGTGAGGGCCTCCAGCTCGCACTGGAACGGTTCGCAGCCGAGTGTGAAGCAGCAGGAATGAGGATCAGCACCTCCAAATCTGAGGCCATGGTTCTCAGCCGAGTCGGGGATGAGTTCCTGCCCCAAGTGGAGGAGTTCAAGTATCTCGGGGTCTTGTTCGCGAGTGATGGGAGAAGGGAGCCTGAGATCGACAGACGGATTGGGGCTGCAGCTGCAGTAATGCAGACGCTGCACCGGTCCGTCGTGGTGAAGAGGGAGCTGAGTGTAAAAGCGAAGCTCTCAATTTACCGGTCGATCTACGTCCCTACCCTCACCTATGGCCACGAGCTGTGGGTAGTGACCAAAAGAACGAGATCGCGGATACAAGCGGCAGAAATGAGCTTCCTCCGAAGGGTGGCTGGCCTCTCCCTTAGAGATAGAGTGAGAAGTTCGGCCACCCGGGAGGGGCTCAGAGTAGAGCAGCTGCTGCTCCACATCGAAAGGAGCCAGCTGAGGTGGTTCGGGCATCTGACAAGGATGCCCCCTGGGCGCCTCCTGGGTGGAGGTGTCCCAGGCATGTCCCACCGGGAGGAGGCCCCGGGGCAGACCCAGGACACGCTGGAGAGATTATATCTCTCCGCTGGCCTGGGAACGCCTTGGTATTCCCCCCGGATAAGCTGGAGGAGGTGGCTGGGGAGAGGGAGGTCTGGGCCTCTTTGCTTAGGCTGCTGCCCCCGCGACCCGGCCTCGGATAAAGCGGATGAAGATGGATGGATGGATGGGTTTTAAAAAATAATCCCGTCCACATGTAAACGCAGAAATGAAGGAAAACGCTGCTAGGAACATGCCAAAGCAACAGGTGGCGATATAGTCCTAACTGTGTAGAAATGTTGGCCAATCACAGTGTGACGTCAAAAAAGGCGCACACCTTTGACGCTGCGTTTTCTGAGTTTCCTCCGTTTTTCTCGTCCACACGTAAATGCAAAAACGGAGTTTTTAAAAATCTCAGTTTTCAGTGACCGAAAACGCCGTTTACGTGTGGACAAAAGGTGCAAACGCATAGAAAAATCTGTGTTTTCAAAAATACTCGGGTACGTGTGGACGTAGCCTTAAACTCATTTGCCCTGGTACCATGCTTTTTTGCTTATGGGCCGTTGTTTTTAGCGGCCTCATTGTCAACACAGCCTCTGGGTTGCTCTCTTGAGCAGTCCTGGCCAGGGACCAGAGGGTTTTCGGCACTTTACCAGACTGTTGATCCTGCTTACTTGGTTCCTGTTGATGTTTCAGAACAGAAAAAACATAATTACTAAAACCAATATTTGTCATGTCTTTGTTTTTCATTAAAAGCTTCATGTCTGATAAAGGCAAAACAAAAAGAAATTATGAACCCATTTAATCCCAAATTTTTTCCTTAAGTGTATGCATTTTACTCCTTAGACTTCCCCTAAACACAATAGGTTTAATTTTTTGTTAATGTAATAGAGGGTTAAAATGGCAGCTATTGTTGCCGGTGGGGTTAGATGGGTTAATAAAGTAATTTTAGTTAAAAAGTGCAAATATGCATGAATGCTGGTCTTTGGAAACATGTGAATCTACGCGAATTTCCTCTGAAAATATCAGAGCTTTTCAGTCAGCAGGGGGAGAAAACACTTCATCCCACTCTCAGTATTTCAAATCTTGGTCTCACTCTTTCTCTCTCTCTCTCGCTCTCTCTCTCTCTCTCTGCCGACTGAGTCTCCCTCCCCCACTGTAGGCAACACCATGAGTCAGAGAATGGCACACTGGCATAAGTGCCATGGCCAGCTTCAAATATACTCAAAGATACACCTTGGACTTTTTTTCATTGTCCACATCCTGTGAAAATATGTCCTTCTTAAGCCTAAGTTACCTTGTTTGCAGGAAAAAGCTGGATGCCGTCAAAGTCTACGACAACAGCCTCGGGGACTTGATCAAGGCCACAAACTGAAAGATTTTCAGGTCAGATGAGCAATGTTTTGATTCTTTTGTTAAGTACTAAGAATCAAACAAGGGTCATATAGGTCACAGAGCTTACACATGTTTGCTTCTGAGTCTATTTACATCTCTGTGGACAGAGCAAAGTGACATATTACACAGATTACTGACTAAAATTAGTTACAACAGTGAAACGGGGATGGTTTGTCAACTAATTAAAGGTCGGGCTTAGTTAAAAGTCAGCTGAAAGTGAATATAATTAATTCTGACTAACTATGCGTCAATCCAAATATATTTTATTCATGGGAAGAAATGTGCTAAATTCTAAAATAGATGGATGCACCTGAACCTAATTACATGCCAAGCACTGAATAGTTTGGAACCAATTTCTAAACTGCTGCTGCAACTTCTGTGCAGTACTAACATGTTGCAAAAGAAGTAATACTATACAACATAATTTCTAGGTGATAATTAACACAAACCTGCTTTAAATTAATGTATCGCTTGCAACTCCTGGTCTGACTAAGGTATGGAGCATCACATTTAAACTAATAGATTTATGTTTTTGTATATTATATACACTTTGTCTCATTATTCCTATTGTAAGCCAGTTCTCTTTTACATAAAGGTTTGTCCCAGATTCTAACCATAATATATAACATGCACTTACCCCTCTCAAAGAGTATTCAGAAGTATCCTGGGAGGTCCAAAGGCTAAAGGCCAGGATGCAGCAACTGCAAAGACATTGCTGAGGTCAGGTTAGGTCAGTGGCAGGCCAGCACGCAGGGTAAAAAGGGAAAACAGAGGACACGCTTGGCAAGTTAATGAAGCCAACATTCATATTGCTTTGATGGTTCAAGGGTTTGCACTCATTAAAAACACCTAAAAGATTTCCCAGTACATGTCAGTTTTTTGTCATGGCCAGAAGTGATAGCTATGGTTGCTGCTGTCATTTGATATGTTAGTTTACAAATGAGCAGGGTTTTCATGTTTTTTTGTGGTTGCTCTTGGTCCCCCAGTGGGCCAGAGGCCATCACTATGAGCTCTCCAGGCACATCCATCATGGACTAGTGTCTCTAGCTGTCCTCAGATATTCACAAATGTACATAGGATGTGCTAGAAATCCATCATGAGCATCATTGGTATAGTTTATCATCACCAGCAGTTGTTTTAGTCACTGCCAAATGTCTTGATGCTGTTAATGATCTCAGGCCACCAAATCTGAATAACATTAAAGAGGAAGGTACTGAGGAAATTATGGATTTTCTCGCCAATCTGAACTGTAATGTTTTGCACCGCTTTCTTATTTACAGTGCTTCTAAAGGGGTTTTCAGAAAAGACAAACTACTGTTAGCATCTTACTTAGCTTAGTTTAGCATAAAGATGGGTGAAAAACTGTTCAAAAGTAACAAAATCTTCTTAGGAGCGCCAAGCAGTGATTCCAAAGTTTGTTGGGTCCCTTGGCAAAAAAATTCCAAGAGGCATCTCCAGCAGGTATTCATCATAATTATGTTATAAATAATCTGACACCAACAAAAAAATTGGGTACTCAACTTACATTGTGGCTAGCAGAGCTTGACACTTTGCTTGGTAGGTTAGTTAATGTTAAACATGAACATAAACAACAGAACATAGAATGCAAATTAAAAAATGGCATTATAGTTAGCCATTTATTAATATTCTCCACCCTCCACTGTCTAGCTTTTTTTCTTATTTGCACTCCGAGGGTGATATCTCCTCTATATTTTTATGGAGGGCTTCTTTTGTTGTCATTACATTTCTTTAAACTGGATCATGCTGACACTTACTGTGCGAGTGAGTGGAGTCAGGTGGTTAGGACCCTGTGAAGAGGTCAGTCACTCCTTGGGGCTTGGGGCACCAAACAGTTGCCTCCTTTTCCTGGTGGCAAGGGATGCCTCTGCCAGCACCACTCACTGATTAATACGTTAGAAGTAATTTGTTTAATTTGTATTATAGACATTTTTTTTCATCACTGCAGGTCAAAAAAAATCATTTTTATCAATATGGTTTGGGTTTTTTTTAGTTTTTTTTAGTTTATTGTTTGGTTTGGACTGAAGACTTGTTTAATTTTTTTAACTGGAAAACTTTACAAATGCTGAGAGAAATAGGAAAGGAAATTCTTGATGCCAGAATAGCAGTCTAACCTAACCTGCTGCCTACAGCTGCATAATTACGCTACAGATTTCCACATCTCTCTTTCTATAGATCTACCTATTAACAACATGGGATATAAAAAGTGGAAGATTTTATACAGACACAGGTAGATAAAATGAGAAAAAATTAATAAGGTAAGGAGTAGTTTAATATTTTTTAAATAGTAATACCAATAGATAGATATAAGGAGTGAAACATTTAAAAAGCAAAAAGGCTAATGTTAATTTTAAAAGGTAATGAAAGGCAATACATACAATAAAACACATATTACAAAATGTTATTGTTATGTTCACTTATTATCAATATATAATCAGCTTATTTTGAGAACTGCAGTGACTTCTTTTTTCTCTATCTATAATACACAAAGGCACAGAAAGAGACACTTTCCAGATGAAGACCTGATCTTAACATCTGGGATCTGTGTATAGTATCCTGAGCATGTTTGCTGTGATTAGTTATTTGGTCAATAAGCATGAATATTAACGACGGCACAAGCTTACCAGATCATTTGACTTTTTTATGATGAATAAATGTATGAAACTAAAGCTATCTTCTGCTTTACTCTTATCAATAGCTGTTTGTTTGTTTTTTGTGATTTACATGAATTCAAAAACATATCAAAAAT
Source organism: Rhamphochromis longiceps (assembly GCF_057381845.1). Taxonomy (NCBI): domain Eukaryota; kingdom Metazoa; phylum Chordata; class Actinopteri; order Cichliformes; family Cichlidae; genus Rhamphochromis; species Rhamphochromis longiceps. Next base: position 23,707,044 of record NC_140557.1, read on the forward strand.
GTGAATATTGTTAGCATTGGGGAACAGCAATAAATGAAAGAGAAATGAGGCAGTTGTCATGTTAAAGAATGATAGATGGGAAAATACAATAGCTGAATGCACCTCATAACCAATCAGAAAGAAAGGGCAGATGAGTAGAATTTTTTTAAAGAAATGAGTCACGATTTGCATTCCTGTCTTCACCGTATATTGGGAAATGCACCCTAAATAACATAGAAGCTATATATAGCAAATGTGTAAATCGCATCACACACAGATACACACACACAGACAGACACGTTGTGCATTTTAATTGTCTCACCGTTTGAAGTAACTCAAAGTGAATATGTGATTTGTCAATTGATTCTTTTTCTCCCAGGCTATGAATAAAATGCTTTAATTATTGATGTACTGACGTCAGATGTTCGCTTGAATGTTGTATGTGGTGCAGACCTCTTTCTCCGGGCAAGCTACTTCCACCCACCCTGTTCTCAACCCAACAGCACCCCACCACCACCTCTGCCACCACCCCTCCCCAAGCAGACACCCTCATGCTCCCCCTAGCTGATGCCTCTACCTGGCAAGAGTGAAACTTGAACACGTTGCAGGCAGCTCACAGACAGGTGTCAACCAATGCAAAAAATTAAGTCAGCATCTCTATATCTGCCAGCCCTCCCCTGAATCTACTGCAGTCTTACCCACGAGGTGTGTGTGTGTGTGTGTGTGTGTGTGTGTGTGTGTGTGTGTGTGTGTGTGTGTGTGTGTGTGTGTGTGTGTGTGTGTGTGTGTGTGCCATGCAATCGGAGCACTGCTGCTCTGTAGAGCAACTGGTATATCTGGAAAACTGCATCCAAAAAGTGAAGGTGGACATGTGTGGAAATGCGGGGTGGGGAGGCTTAAAAAAAGCTATTGTAAAAGTTAAAAATAAGTAAATACATAAATAGATCCAGACGAAATTCTGACAGTTGCTGATGTCATAAATTAAGATCTCCGGCCCTTTTCCAAGTGTTTTTTCCTTCAGCAAAGAAACTCCAATGATTTAACTCGGCTGGCTTTCCACACACCATCGAAAAAAATAAACAGCAGTAGCTGTATCAATATTTTTTTTCTTTTCTGCCCTACAGTGTCAGTTGTATTTGTTTTTAAAAAAACAGTAAGTATACAGGCAAAATGTACACCCTTTAATTAAGAGAATTTATTTAAGGTGATTGTTGTGGACAAATGAAAGGGATTGGAGTTGAAACTATTTTTTTCCTCATCAAATAAATTATCTGATTTAGTAAACATAAGAAAAAGATATCCCATCATGCCTGAATTGACATCTTCAAAACAACAAAGTCCATATAAACAAAAAAACTGTATTAGATAAAAAACTAGAACTAGAATGTCTGTTATTTTATAATTTATTGATTATTGATTAATTGACTGAGAGTTTTAGCTTTGTTGTGACCTGGGACCTTTCTATGCCTGCCTGTTAAATAAAAGCAGCCATTGGAAAACGCAGTCGCTATTGCAATACAAGCATTGTCATTTGTACTCATTTACAGACATTTATTTATTGTATGATATTATTTTTGCTGTTAGCTTTCACATTGTGACCTTTACGTGTAACATCTTACGCGTTACATAACGTTAATGTTAATGTCAGAGAAAGGTTCTAGCTTAAATGCTACTGAATGAGCCATTAATGATCTAATGTCTTGATGCATGCTCAATCATCCAGGTAAGTAAAGCTTCTGTTCATATGGACGTAGTTTTCAGTGGAAGAATAATGATCTAATGGTTTTTTGTTTGTTTGTTTGTTTGTTTGTTTTTTTTTTGGGGGGGGGGGGTTAAATCTATTTTTACATTTATTCTTACACTTTACCTCCACTCAGCGATCCCTCGCCAACTGCTGTTAAGAAAGCGCTCAAGAGGTTTGTATCTTTGTATCTGGGCAGTTCAACGAAAATATTTTAAGTGTTTTTCTGCAAGTGATGGGTGAATCATCCCAGCTCTGATGTAGCAGCTCCTGTTCATCACAAACAGTCTTTTTTCTGCTTTAATGAACTCCTTATAAGCATAAACCTTCACTGCAGAGCTACAAAAGCATTTGCTCTCTTAACCTGAACACTGTTAGGTCTGAAAGATATTACAGGCTGCTGGCCTGTTGTGCTGTTCTTTGTCTCGCAGTGCAGAGAAAAGGTGTGACTCACTGCGTTTCCACCACCGAACTGTGCTATTGTCTGAATATTATCAATACAAAGATATCACTTTCACATTGTCAAGATATCTAAAAGAAAAAGCAAATCCCTTTGTACACAGCACAGGATGACAAAGCCTGGAACTTCTCTTGAACGTCAACTCTTTTATTTGTTATCCTGCATTTTTGACTATATATATATATATATATATATATTTTAAAGCTTTTATCATAATTAGAAATAAAACATTTCATGCTTGATGAGCACCCACCCCAAAGGTGTGGAGAGAGACAAAGATAGACATGCATAGCTAGGACTGGCGTATGCCATGGATGTGAAGAGATCCTCCTGAGGAGGCGGAGGGATGGAGGGAGGCAGAGGCACATTGAAGCAGATGCAGAGAAATGTGAGAGGGTGTCAGTGAGACTGGTGATGACGCGCTCATGGCTGCGGAGAGCTGGCGAGGCCGCGGCCCTGGCTCTGACTCACCTCATCCCCACGGGGCCTCCTGGTTGACGTCACTCAGTGTGCGCTGTGGCATTTCTCTGCTTCAACTTCTTTGTGTGCAGCAGCCACACTTCAGCCTTTCTCACATCTGAGAGAGTCTGAAAATCTGCATTTGTCTATGTTTACAGCATCCATCTATCTATCTATTCATCTAGCTAGCTAGCTATCTATCACTCTTTCTGTCTGTCTGTCTATCTATCTCTTTATCTATCTAAATACTCTACAAAAGCTTTTTATTTTGGGCAGTTTATTATCCGTTAGTAAAGCTGAAAAACAGTAGCACACAATAATTTATTAGCACCACTGATACTGCTACTTTTTACATATGCTAGAAATATTCAAGAGGCATCATAGGATTGTTGATATAACAGAAAGTCCTATTGGTAATCTCTTCCTACAATCTACAAACCATGTGAGTGTTCCTGGATACCTACTGCAGTGTTTTTTACTTTGAAAAGAGTAAAAAAGAAAAAAAAATCCTCACTAGGAGGAAGGTGGGGTGATGGAGACAACACCTGCTGTTTACTTTTGTTTTCACCTGCTGTTTGTTTATGATTAGACACAAAAATGACTTGGTTAAAACAATTTGACGACATGTCTGAAAGGAAATTGTTAAGGTTACTAATGTGCTGATTTCAGCCCCAATAATGTGGACCACATTCTACATGCACTGATTAACATGGGCGTTAAAGATCCGTTTACTTTAAAAAAATAAGTATGGGCTATAATAACAGCATTTGTTTCATACAAACATCCATGTTTTCTCACTCCTGTCCTCCAGCATCGATCTACCTTTTTTTAACCCCCCTTATTAATCTCTCTCGCTCTCTTTCTTACCTTTTTAATAGTGGCATGGCCATCCTCTGGTTCGCACACGCTGCCGACTGACACACCTGCAACCAATCTCCACTCATCTCCTGCTCTTAAGCACCAGCTCATCATCTTGTTCTCCATCACATCGTTCCATCTACTTGTGTGAAAATCTCACTCACACTCACAGTTACACTTAGTAAAACTCTAGTTCTTGTTACCTCAATGATCCTGCCTCAGACTTACCTTTGTCTCTCGCTCTTTTCACTGTTGCAGACCCTCCCCTTATATTTGAGCCGCCATCTCAGTTCTCAAAGGTGGCTTTTTGGAGTCACTCTCACATACCTGTAAAGTGCTTACCTGATGCTTACCGCATGTATGCGTTAATACATCTGCACTTTATATGCTAATTGTTTTCCAGTTGTCACATCCTCCTTTAAGGACAAAAACAAATAAGTGACAAGAAGGAATTAAGCTAAAATTGTGAGGCAAGCAATGTGGCCTTTGAATTGCTTTCAGGCTTGGCTAGGTTTCACTAATACTGTGTGAACATTGAGTTTCATTCTGTTAAGAAGAGCACACTGAATGCTCTTCTGGACCAGTTTTATGCATCCAAGTGAAACTATAGCATCATCATGAACTTCAAGCTGATTTATTAAATGAATGAGCCTCAGTTAAGCTGCATATGCTGTTGCCCTGAAGACAGAACAACAGCACCTTGGGTTTGTACAGCCACGGTGCTAAATTGCCTTGTGTCATTTTGACCATATACAATATAACAAGCAGGAAATTTTTTTATTTAAAACAAAATATACAGATAATTATCATCGGCATAGCAAGGGTATATATTTTCCTGAAGACTTTGTCGCCAAATCTGTACATTAAAAACAAGACGTGCAATTTTGGGGCCGTTACTCAACAAATCTGTATCCTAATGAGAACACACAAGATCTTTCTTTTGGTGTTTCAATTTTAATACAAAGCCGACAACACAAAGCATAGTTTAAAAACAGTCCAAAGGTACCTCAAAGGGATCGCCACACAGATTGTACTGTAGAAACATGTACAGGTAGAATTGGATGCTACAAATCACAGCTGTTGTTTCCTGCTATATATCGAGCTCTGGCTCATGGGCTCGGGTTGGTATACTCTTAGGTCTAACATCACTCTAGGCTCTTAGTTATTTTCGTGTTATTGTTGCATGTTGTTTGTGCAGATGTGTTAACTTTATAATGCAGCTGTTTCTGTCCTGGCCACATTTTGCACTTTTTCATCGCACTCTTGTTCTTTCCTGCAATAAAAATAAAAATAATGCCCATATATCCACTCCTCAAAAGTTCTAGACGACGCTGCATGTTTACTCCTCTCTACATATTAACTGAAATCAGCTGGTTGTAGTCTAAGCGTGCAAGAAAAAAAATGCATGTTTGATGTTTTTTTTCTTTCTTTCTGTCCTTATCTTGCAGATAAATAAATAAGCTTTGTTTGTAACTGTAATGTAATTACAGTAATTAGTACACGAGTACATTACATCACTGGATTACCAAGAAATGTGAAGTGATTTAGAAAATGTTACACCCAACATTGGGCATTTGTAAACTGAATTTAGTCAAATGAAGCATCAGCCCTTGTTAGACAAGAACATGCTTTTCCCCCAACAGTTCCCCTGGCAACCATGTTTTTACTGCTTTAAAGGTGCACAAGATAAAATTGTTGAAGGTGGGTGATGTGATTTCAAAATTGCCATCAGGTCCAAACTAAATTTTTTTCAGCCATGTTGATGTTGTGATAAATGACAAGTTTTTTGACTTGACCTGAGGTTTTGACTTTTCAGTGCACATGCAACCATCGCTGAATATTCAGAGTTGATACAAATTGCACTCGTGTCCTTGTTCATACAAACAGATGTAAAGTTAACACAGTAATATGAGACTTACAACATGTTTGATTTGAAGGTAAGGAAAAGCTTTATTTATTTTTTATTGTATGTAAGATTAAATTGAGCCTAACAAGTATATAATGTATTGCAGCTTTTCAGGCATGAGGCCACATAAGAATGAATAATTATGAAGTCTTTAAGATGCTGGAGCAGGTCATAATGGTAATTAATTTCAACATGTAGCGGTTGAACCTTTAGCTACAAATGTTGCACAAAACTAAATGTCATCCAGACAATTTGAAAAAGAAGAACACTGCAAGAGTCACTTCAACTTTAAACTTTTACAGGTAGTTCACTAACCTTTGTGAGTAGACACTTTTAGCTTTTTCATTTATGTATTGTTGTTTCTTTGGTGGTTTTTGTTTATTTGTTCACATGAAGGAAGTGTTTTGGAGAACAATCAGCTTGTTAAATCTGACATCATTAGTAATTTCTGGGTCCAGATGCTACTTTGGTTTCCAAAATCAAAGAAACAAAAAAGCACCACTGAGAGTCCAAATTATGTCAGCTCCAATAAAAAGATCCACGAAAAAGAGGACTAGGTTTAGCTGAGTTGGAAATTAGCAGGAGGTTAGCTCGCTAGTGTGGAAAAAAAAAATGAACTTAGAACTTTTTGTCAGAGTTTCTACCAGAAAATGTGTCTGAAAGCTCCAGAAAAAAAATATTTACATTTTATTCACCAGCGCTAAGACAGAAAGACAGACAACCATTCATGCTTACATTCATATTTTGAGACAGTTTAGAATCACCAGTTAACTTAACGTGTTTGTCTTCGAACAGCAGGAGAAAGCTGGAGTACCCAGTGATAACCAATGCAAAAGCTCCAGCCCAGATTCAAACTCAAGACCTACTTGTTGTGAGACAACAGTGCTAATCACCACATCACTGTGCTACCAGTACTAATAGTTGTGATATAAAATTAACTGTCATGCTCAACCTCACATAGGATTTATAATTGTTTTGTAATTGTTGATATTTTCTGTGAGGAAATTGACTTGAATGAACTGAGTTAATAGCTGCATGAAGTGTTCCATATTGAAGTATTGGCACACTGAAGGTTGAGATACTGAACCCCAAGTTGCCCCCAATATATCCATTGAAGTGTGAGAACATATGTGAATGTTAGATCAAGTGCTCTATGAATGAGTGGATGAGGTTTATATGAAAGCACTCTATAAGTACCAGTATTTATCATTTAAATTACCAAAATGTAATGAACCCTGAATTAACAAAGTGCTGTGTTTACATTGCTACAGCAGCACACTGATGATATACCCATAAAAAATTGGAGAGCACCCATTAAAGGCCTGAGTGAAGGTGTCCTGTGTTATGGAGTAATTTACACTTGCACAAACTCCATCATTTTAACCCCAGGGTGACTGTTCAGCGCGTAGCCTCGGTTTCTCTGTCAGTGTAGAAAGTGGTGCCTCAATAAGAGCCAAATGGACAACTGCTGGGAATATTGCAGGCTTGTAACCAGACAGGCAATTTTCCCTACGGTGGGATAATGGCAGAAAATGGGGGGGTGGAAAGATTTAGTCATATACTGTACACCTACTTGGAGGGTGGTGATTTTATTCCACTGCCACCATCCAATATATCGCCTCATTGGTGTTGATTACAGACAGTTCCTGGTTTCTATGGTTTCTAGGTTTTGCCATCTCACCTCCTACAACCTGATTTAAAGGTAGTGGGGGGGGGGGGGGGGGGGGGGGGGGTTGTTGTTTTCTTCCTTGCAGTGTGATTTTACCTCAGTCTTATTTTGTTATTTTACGGCAGTACAGAAATAATGGCAGTTATTTTCCTGGAATGAAACACATTTCGGTGACAAGGTATGATCTAAATTTAGGACAAAGTGAACCATGTGTGTTTATGACGAATATAGATTCAAGTCAAGTTGATTCTACACATTTTTAAAAAAAAAAATCATTCTCGTTTCACATCTTCGCTGGCATTCAGAGATGTAGCTCTGCATCTGGTTTTACTGTGTCTATAACAAAATCTGGTCTTGGGTCTTTGTATTCACACGTGGTGCTAATATGCATACACATTATCTCAGTTCTCTCCACACTGTGACTCAACATGTAAATTAGACCGGCAGAACTGGCAGTGTTATTAGCAAACATAGAGCATGAAGGTCAAGTTAACTGATGTGGGACAATCTTGAGGGACTATAATGGCCTGCAAGGGCGGGTGTCATGTGACAGACAGAGAGACAGCTGAAATCATCCCAAAACCACTTTTCAGTTTGCTAAAGTTACTAATCCTGAAACAAGGTGATCAATGGTTTGTTTGCACCAAAGTTAAATGTCCTCCAGAGTGTCAGCTGCACAAAAGACGAAGCATAATAAAATATCTGTTAAACCTTTCCTAAAAATCTCTATGATCCCTGGAATTGGTTATGTTCGGAGTCTTCTTAATTACTATATTTGAGTTTGACTTTGGGTTTTTTCCCCTTTTATTCCAGTGTTTGTAATTTAGATTTCTGTGTTATATTATGTTTTGGTTCTCTGTTAAGTTAGCCTCCCCTGTGTTCCTACGCTTCATGTTCAGTATGTCGTCTTCTCTGTGTGTTTGGTTGGTTTCCTTTTGCAGTTTCCTGCAAACGCTGTCACTTGTGCTTTACTTCCTCCCCTGTGATTGTCTGGATTACCTGAGTCTTGTTTCCCTAGCTGACTTCACTTCTCTAACCCTACTAGTACACACCCATGCTACTTTGTTGATTGGCCTGTTTAGGTGGTTGGCCATGAAAATAAAATGATACAATGATTAGATAAGGTGTTATAGATTCATAAGTACTAAAGCAATTCTTAGGTGTTTGCTAGAAAACATGATATCATAATCATAATCATAATATATGATATCGATTTTTTTTAAAACATGAAAAGGCCTAAAATATACTTGAGGGCCATATCTGGTTCCTCCTAATCGTGTATCAGGAGTTGGCAGACAAAGAAACAAACACAGATAGACAAATGTGTATAAATAGTCCAATTATTTTTCTCAGTCTTTGTCATACCGTCTGTGTACTTCCTCCTTGTGCTCCTCATTTTATCTTGCTCCCTGTGAGAATTTGTTTTAGGTATCTGTTGCTTTCCATGTCGTTCCATGTCCAATGTCGTTAGAAAGCACTAAGTGTAGATAAAGTGCTTGTGAGAATGGGTGTGATTGGGTGAATGAGACATGTTGTATAGAGCGCTTTGAGTACTCCGTGAGAATAGAAAGCGCTATATTAGAATCAGTCCATTTACAACATAACAGAAACTTACATAATACCAAATACATCACAATCATCATCATTATTATTATTATTCTCAGGTTTGCTGTAAGACTGCTGCACTTAAATATCAAAATAGATGATAGAAATAAGGAGGTATGTCTTTGAAGGTTCTCAGTTATTCATGTCATCGTAGTCTAAGGAGCATGGAAGGAATAGCGTCTGGAATTCTTTACGTTTGCTTGAAGACTTTTCACCTCTCATCCAAGAAATTTCTTCAGTTCTAAGAGCAACTGGTGGAGAGTCCCAGATTTTAAGTCCTATGGGAGTGTCCCCAAGAGGGTCATTGACCCTCTATTGATCCTCTACACTTTGGCGACAGTGGGAAGGAAAAACTCCCTTTTAACAGGACGAAAACTCTGGCCGAACCAGGCTCAGGGAGGGGCAGCAATATGCCATGACCAGTTTAGGTGAGAGAATGAAGACAGGACAAAAGACGTGCTGTGCAAGAGAGCCAGAGATTAATAACAAGTATAATTCAACGCAGAGGTCTATTAACACATAGTGAGCGAGAAAGGTGACTGAAGAAGAAATACTCAATGCATCATGGGAATCCCCCAGCAGCCTACACCTATTGCAGCATAACTAAGGGAGGATTCAGGGTCACCTGATCCAGCTCTAACTACAGTATCTCACAAAAGTGAGTACACCCCTCACATTTTTGTAAATATTTTATTACCTTCCATTTGAGGATGCACAGATGCTCAATAGGGTTTGAGTTTGGAGACATGCTTGGCCAGTCCGGTATCTTTACCCTAAGTTTATTTAGCATTCACTGGTCTTTTTGGAGGTGTGTTTGGGGTTGTTATCATGTTGGAATACTGTCCTCTGGCCCAGTTTCTGAAGGGAGGGGATCATGCTCTGCTTTAGTATGTCACAGTATTTGTTGGCATTCATGGTTCCTTCAATTAACTGTAGTTCCCCAGTGCCAGCAGCACTCATGCAGCCCCAAACAATGACATCCCAACTCCATGCTTGACTGTAGGCAAGACACACTTGTCTTTGTACTCCTCACCTGGTTGCTGCAACACACACTTGACACCATTCGAACCAAATAAGTTTAATCTTGGTCTCATCAGACCACAGGTAATCCATGTCCTTAGTCTGCTTGTATTCAGCAAACTGTTTGTGGGTTTTCTTGTGCTTTATCTTTAGAATAGGCTCCTTCTGGGATGACAACCACTCAGACCAATTTGATGCAGTGGCTGACTGTGTCTGAGCACTGATGGGCTGACTCCCCACACCTTCAACCAATGCCAGCAATGCTGGCAGCAATCATGCATCTATTTTCAAAAGACTACCTCTGGTTATGACGCTAAGCATGTGCAGTCAGCTTCTTTGGTCGATTATGGCGAGGTTTGTTCTAAGTGGAACCTGTCCTGTTAAACTCCTGTATGGTCTTGGCCACCATGTTGCAGCTCAGTTTCAGGGTGTTGGCAATATTCTTCAAAGCTTTGTTAGCTTAGTGTCAAATAAGTTACAAACCGTAGGTAGATGTTGCAACTTTCTGTGCTTAGCCTTAAATAATCACCAGTGTTGGTTAGTTAACCTCTGAGTATAGGCTGTATGTAAAAGATGGGACAGTTGTCCACAGTCTAGAGGTCCAGTTAATGTTTGGAATTAGTGGAGATGAGGAATCTATGCATGCACTTAGGGGGTGGACTTCAAAGAAGTATAATAGGAATGGAACTCAGTGTCTCCAGCAGACATCGAGGTTTTACAGTCCCACAGGCCTAGAGACTAGTTGGTGGCCACCTAGCACCAACGAAGGAAACTGGTTGCAGTGTGGTTAGAGTGGGTTGGTTGCTGTCGCTAGGGGAAACTGGTCGCAAAGAGGTATATGGTGTTGCACCAAACTCCTCTTTGAGATTGCTTTTGTAGCTTGTAGACTGCTGATTTGTCTGCAAACACTCACCAACCTCACAGACCAATGGCCTTCAAAGAAAATTTGTGCCTTTTCAAATGTGTTGGTTTCATGAGTAAGCCACAACTTTTACTTTGAAGGCAAACAGCTTACACTTCTGGTTTGTGTTTCCAGCCACTCAGTTAGCACTTGTCTTTAGACAGATAAGTGTCTTCCATGCAAACTACAGGCTACGACAGTTTTTGGTGCCACATCTTCTTTGTGACCAGGTTCACCAAGTGACAGCCAACAACCTCCAGCACATCACTCGCCACGCAGGTGGTGAATACTGGAGTTTATACTATCACTGAAGTTGCATTTTAACATGAGAGACTGTGGTGATAGATGCTCAAGAGAGTACGGACTAGCATTTATATATCACTTTTCTAATCCTTCTGATCATGCAAAGCACTTTTAGACTCCAGGCCACACAGATCCATAAATTCATACAGTGCTTCATTTTCCACACTTTTATCTCTTTATCTACCTCACATCCATTTAGAGTCACCAATCACACTGCATGTCTTTGAACTGTGGGAAGAAACCTATGCAGGTACAGGGAGAACACGCAATAAGACACTGTGTTGCTGCAAGGTATCTAACCACTACACTATGGTCATGATGCGAAGTCTAGCTAAAATAAACTAATTGCTAAAAAAAAACTGTAAATTATTTAGCTATTGATTAACATTATGCATGCTTTGCAAACATGTAAACATGTCAAAAAAGTTTTAAATATAAAAAGAACATGTGTATTTGTTGTATGTTACATATGCATTTGATGAATTTCATTTTAACTTTTCTTAGCAAACCTTTGTGATTAAGTTTTCCCTCCAGAAATTGAAGCCATAGAACACATACGGCTGAGGTTAAAAATCCTCTGTAACTATTATTATTACTATTAGCATTCACATCAATCCTGAGAATGGGTCCTTACAGCATCTTATATGAGAAATGAATCACTTCTAACATGTAAACTTTTAAAATGTGGCCCATCAATTTCAACCAAACATCTGCATTGTTTAAGACTTCTTTAATCCCATTTAGGATGACAGAAGTAAAAATCATTATACTGTAAAAAACCGGCAGGGGTTTTTATTATTATTATTTTTTAACATTAATAGGGACTTTGGACAGTACGACTGCGGCAGGGTTTGTTATAGCCAGACAGAAACAAGCAGGTGCAAAAATCCAATTGGCTGTTACAGGAGGCAAGAAAACTGGTGTTGTTGTCTCCTTCAGTTTGAGATTCTGGAGTATGTGAGCTGACATCAGGTCACTCTGTACACTACCTGACACAGCAAGTGGTAGTCTGGTGACAGGTGTAACATAATGAAGAGGCTGTGATCAGCTTACGCTCAAGAATGAACTACACACCAACCCAAAGGTGACAAATTTGAGTAAGTCTTAAAAAGGGTTTGTTTGTTTTTTTCAGTGCTGTGGTATAATCATTTGAGCTGAGTTTCAAAACTGAACCTTAGTGGTTGGATTTCCTTCCCACGAGACCTTCAGGGATTGTGTCAATCATGAAAATGATTAAAACAGTTTTGACCTTAGTATTTTGCCACAAGAAAAAAAAGAGATGGGCATGCAGTGAGAGTAAGACAGAGGAGTAAAAATGTAAACAGAGGATTCTGAGACTGTCTTAGCCTTCAATGCTGTGAAACACATACATTCTTCAGTCTGCTACACATGGAGCCACAGACCAACTTATCTCTCTCCTCACACTGAAAGGTAATGGTCACAGGGCCAAGATTACATCTCTCTGCCAGAGAAGGTCAAAAAACAAAAGCTACAATTAAAAAAAAGCAATTCTTTCAGTCTTCATATATTTAGCCTTGTCTCTTTTGATTATGCCCCTCACAACGGTGGCAGCTGTGGAAAGAAAGCTTTCAAGTCGTTTTATCCGTGTCTCTTGAAAGTTGTGGAAGCATGAATGTTCACTTTGACTGAGGACACTCTTGCATTACAGGTGGCGCTAATGCAGTTTTTGGAAGTGATGTCTGTGTTGCCACAATACTGTTAGTGACAGATCCTGGACACAAAATTTTAATATCTGACTTATCTCTTTAAAAATATCTTTTCAGCATCAGAATGTTTGATATGTGACTTAAGGAAAATGTGTGCATTATATATGGCAGGACACCAAGGACCTGCTGTTAGTATGCTACAGCTATCTACTTGACAGTCAATTTATAGAGTCCAAGTCTTTAATAACATCATCACCTTACCATATATTTACTGTTATCTGAAGATACCGTTTCCATGGTAATGGAGAGTTTGCAGTCATAGATAACAGTAATTTTTAATTAGTGCTCCTGTCTATCAGTCTCTCCTGCACTCGGTAATAAACACCAAGTGATGAACTTCAACGAGTATTTTGTGCATTTACCTGCAATCACCCATCATGAAACTGCTCACACTCAGTCTCAAAAATAAACCGTCCATGAAAGTCCATGAAAACAGCAGATCTGAAATGATGAAAACTCACACTGTCTGAAGCATAAATTATAGGTTTATGAATGACTGCAAAATAACAAAGCAGAATATCGTTTTCTCTTATGTGAAACAACAAATACACAACAGCTTGAACCACTGATAGCAGAGTCCATGCTCTGGCCTTACCATCAGATCAGGGGATTTTGTTCCAATCTTCTTTTGTCCCATTTTGGTGAGCCCTTTTGAAACTGTATCTTCAGTTTCCTGTTCTTATATAAAAGTGGCACATGATGTGGCCTTGTGCTCCTGTAGCCCTTCTGCTTCAAGGTTTGAGAGGTTCTGCATACCTCGGTTGTTACAAGTGCTTATTTGTGCTAATGTTGCATTCCTTTCAGCTCGAAGCAGCCTGGCTATTCTCCTCTGACCTCTGGGATCAACAATACTCAGACCAACCATTTGGGCACCAACAACTATGACACATTCAAACTCACTTAAATCACCTATCTTCTCCATTCTGATGCTCGGCTTGAACTTCAGCAGGTTGCTATTCCATGTGATTGGCTGGTTGGATATTTGCATTAATGAACATTTACATATATTTGCATGCTGCTAACGACCCCGCAAACTGCTAGTGAGTCCACATCTTTCATACTCCACACTTAAATGATGTGTTTTCCCTTTTTTTCAAAACTGCAGCTTTAAAGTCAGTGTTAAATGTTGAGCTACTTATCAGATGAATTAGAAAATATTTCAAGTTCATCTTAATTTTAGTCATGCATCTATTTTCATGACTGCTGTAGCTAGACTACTTGTGGTGAATATGATCCTCCTGTGATCTGCAGATGCAGAGGTAAGGTTACAATATGCTGAAAATAAGAACGCACACAATAACATGGCTTCGTACTGGGTACAGTAATAACAGAAGAAATGACTGCTTTAACCCTTGTATGGTGTTCGGGTCTGTGAGACCCGTGTTCAGTTTTTTTCAAAAGAAAAATTAAACAATTAATTATTTTTTCACGTGTAAATGTGTTGTGTCTTTCCACTCACTCCACTTGATTATAACTGATTTATTTATAACATTTTATATAAAAGAAAAACGAGAAGCACATTAATTCATAAATGTGATCTAACAAAGGTAAAGGGAAAAAATTAACCATGTTTGCTGTTCATATGTCTTGTAATTGGGATGAAGTAAACATCTGTTGAGTAATTTAACATAAAATTGTTTGATAGTGTTAATTTGGAAAGCCAAAACTCTAGCGGGTCCACCAGACCCATGAACACTGGCTGAGTAACAAAAATACGAACACCACACAAGGGTTAAAAGGGCAAGAAAACGTCAGAAAAAGACTACTATTATTACTGTTCAAGGAAAATGTTTACTCAGAAAAAAGTGCATCTCATCTCCCCTATCTGCTGCTTTCTTCATCCTTTTGCATTTATATGAACGCTGTCACGTGTCAGTGCGAAATGAAGTCGTGAGTCTAAGTTTCCTACCCGTGTTCACCTCCCGACACACGATCAACAGTTTGATTCAGTAAAGAGTTTTTGGCCATAAAATAGAAACAAAGTATTCACAAGCTCAAATGTTAGGACATGTTCAGTCAGCAGGGATGGTGTTTTGACATCCACTGATGTCAAAAGGGAGGGACAATCAAACTCACGATGCAGCATCATTTCATATTAGATTAAAACAGCATATAATTTTAGACACAGCTGAGTGTTACTTGCGCCATTTAGTTTCCAAGGTAACGAGAAGGGTATATTTAGAGAGCACTAAACTGAGACAGAAGAGGAAAAAAAAGGTGCTAATAATCTTGACGGAGCAATTACAATTAGTCAAAGTCAAATAGTAAAGATCAAAACACCTCATCTGCTTACAGTTGAAGGTGAGAGAATGCTCAAGAACAACCACCCAGCTCATTCAGCACCACTTCTGACACTTGCGTCATTCAGTATTTTGTGGCGTTACTGATTCATGTGGTACAGTAGAGGTCTCACTCAGCCAGGGAGGTTCAGGGAAAATACAGACGTCAATGAGAGAAGGTGGGGTTTTTCTTTTTGTTTGTTTGTTTTATATGTTGAGCTACTTAGCTACGGTGACTGTTTAACATGCTGTCAAACATGAGCAGTGTAAGAAAGTATATGCTGGATTAAAAAAATTGCCAAAACATAAGACCTTCCTTCACTTCAAACACAGCATGGGATCATTGCAGCACTGGTGGAATGAAAGGAATTGATCAATAAGGACAACAAATACAAAAACAGACAATAATTTTATTTGGGAATAAAACTTCAAAAATGGCCAGCTTCATACAAGTCTGTGCTGACTGTTTCATCTTCTATGTTAAGCACATTGAGTTTGTGTGTAATTAAACATGTTGTTTATGTGCCATTGCTACTGTTGTAGCTTCTGTTTGATCTTGGTAACATGCCTGCACCAAGAAGTATCATTTAATCTTATCCAGGTATAACTTCAAGGTGAACCCTGGGGTTTTTGTATCACTTCTTACAGAGGTATACCAGTGGTAACTTATGCTACAGACCTAACCTGCACAGAGCAGGTTCAGGTATGAAATCATCACCTACTCACCAATAACATCTCTAGAATATGGCGTCACCATTCATGGAAGATTTTGCAGCATTGTTGCTGCAGAACTTATGCATAGGTTTTCAAAATTTACAATTTACATTTGCATTTGAAGTTATGAAAATTATTCATTAAACATGTTTGTGGTTGTTACAGTAAAAAATATAGCTTTCTCTACTAGGATGTTATGTTTTTTGTCTGATTTTAGATCAAATGTGTTAATACAGTATGCATTAAAATGAAAAAATAAAGAAAAATTCAGACATGTGAGGTTGTGCTGAAAAGAATGATATAATATTGTAACTCAGTTACTAACTTAGTTACTTTTTTGAAGCGGTAACTAGTAACTATAACTAATTACTTTTTCAAAGTAACTTTCCCAAAACTGCTGGAACTGTTGTCCATTTTTGTTAACTTCCCTTGCCATCCATCCCCAAAAGTACTCAATTGGATTTATATCAGGGGAACACGCAGGATGGTCCAAAAGAGGGCATTGTGTACTGCAGCATTGTCCTGTTGAAAAACCCAATTGTTACCTTACAGACGAGGGCCTTCAGTCATGATGAGGGATGCTCTCTGCAACATCTGGACATAGCCAGCAGTCGTTTGACGCTCCTGCACCTCCTGAAGCTCCATTGTTCCACTGAAGGAAAAAGCACCCCAGACCATTATGGCGTCCCCTCAGGTGGGATCTGCTTGTCATGCCAGTAACATTGGAAATCAGCACCTTGAGGCAACTGTCGTTGTGATTTGGTGCTGTATCAATAAAATTGAATTGAATTGAGTTCTTTTAACTCTAAGTATCAGTAATGTGGTAACATCTGGACTGAAATGTTTACAGACAGCGTTTTAATCACGAGTTTAAATGCTGTAGGTTGCAGCCATTGCTCTAACACTGTAAAAATGTAACAGGGCTCAGTTGCTGGTTATAATACTCTGAGCTGCTTCAAGCTTTATTTGTGAAGAGCACATAGGCTTACAAAAAAACCTAGCTAGCTTGTACTGTAACGAGGTAACATTTTCATAAGCTAAGATTGTCTTAAAATAACGGGGCTACAAGCGGTGATTCTAGCGTTAGCCATGCTAGCACGTTAACTTGAACAGGTGGTCAGGCTGAGTCCCCAGGCCCACACTCGGAGCTTCAGCACTCCGTTTCACTGCAGAGCCCCTTCATTCTTCACATATCCATGTCGGGCAGAGTATAAATCTCGAGGCTGAATGGCCATTGTGCAAGCACCCACACTACTTAGTGGTGCAAATAGGGTTGCCAACCGTCCCTTAAAATACGGAATCGTCCCGTATTTCGAAACAAAAGTACACGTCCCGTATTGAGCTAATAAGGGACGCACTTTGTCCCGTAATACAGTGAGAATCAAAAGTAGTCTATAAATGTTTATGGAATTAACACTTTGTTTGAAAACATAATTCCCAGCCCCTCTCCTGCTTTGTGACCAATGAGCTGACAGCACACTTATGACAATTCGAGTATGACAATTCAGATTACCGCTCATCTCATTGGTCGAGGAAAGGTCGCTTGCGGAGAAAATACCGGAAGACAACAGATGACCACAACAAGAAGCATGGCCAACAGGGGAACAAACGCCGACTCTGCGGTGCAAGTCTCGGATGACAGTACACCTAAAGCTGGGCAGACACTGTGCGATTTTTTCAGTCACGTTATTCAGCTCCTGCTCAAACTGCACGATTGACTCACAGGGGTTAGACGTTCATAGGTCACGATGCAGGGTCTCACACTATACGGCCCGATGCTCTGATGCGACCTGAGTGCTCACACTGTGCCTCCATAAAATGAAGGTTATAACAGAAAATCTGTCGCTCGCTCTCTCTGTCTTTCACTCACACAGACACACCACCACCATCAACTTTGCTAAATTGCTAATGAAAAACATTGATCAGGCAGCTGTGATTGAGCAGCGATGTAGATCCAACTATTTTCACGGTTGTTGTGGTCGTGATAATTTTGTGATGCCACATCGAAAAGGCTCGGATGAGCTTTCCAAAGTTCTACAAGTTGTGCCTCCATCGCTTGTGTCCAGATCACACGCTGCACAGCCGTGCTGCGCCGTCTTTTTCACCAACGTTTACGTTTGCGCGTGAGCAGTGTGAGCGCCTGTGGTGACACCCTCACGAGCGATTGATGATCGGGAGCTGGTCGTGAGGTGTTAATCACTTCTCGTTACCCCACGTATACTACACGATGCACGATGAAGGCCAAAATCGGTCCGATCACTCAAAAATCGGCTCAAAATGGGCCAAAAATCGCACAGTGTGAGCCCAGCATTAGAGCAGCAATGTTTGTTCCCCTCAGAGAAAGGGAAGAATGGGAAAAGGAAAACACCTGGCTGGAAAAAGTTAATATGGGCATGTGCAGTGAATATCAGCGCTATGTGGCCAGAAGTGTGATAATATAATTTATTTTGTGTAATAAACAACTGCAAGGATAGATGATTACAACAAATTGATGACTAATACATAAAAGTAATACATAGATGAATAATGATGATGAGTTATGATGCGTAATCATGGGAACAAGCGGGTTTACAAACAGGAGCAGCTGATTAGCATTAGAAAAGCTGAAATAATACCTCAACTGAAGCCAATTGTACTAAATGCACTAAATGTGCACTGTTACAAGAATATTTTTCTTTCTATTGTTTTCTATTATTTTAAGTTAAGCAGGACAGAGTGCTTTTAAAGAAAGATTTACTTATATTCTCAAAAGTTAAGCATGACAGGCTTCTGTTTAAGAAAGAGACCTGTTTTACTGTGTTAATGTTGTCATTTTGAGCTAAAAATAAATGGCTAAATGATCATTTGTTTCACATGTGTTCATATCACAAAGAATAGAATATGCATCTACTTAAATCAACTTCAAGTCAAATGGTTAAAAAAATAATTTCACACACAAAAAAAGAGCTAGAAAATTCACCACACTGGGAAGGGTGAAGACAACTGGGTCGCCCGGCCCTGGCCACGAGGTGTCCCTTATTTATTTTTCAGGGAGTTGGCAACCCTAGGTGCAAAGCTATGAGCACAAACAGCAGTATATAAAATTCCAGGCAGCCAGCCTGTGTCTGTACAACCAATCAGGGAGCTCCTTACATTGCGCTGTGTGGCTAATTTGCATTGCTTCAGGATTTTGGAAATGAGATAGCTAATCCAATAGCTAATCTGACAGCTAATCCAGTAGTTAATCTCAAAGCTAATTCAACAGTAGAGTTAGGTGGATCAATCCAAATATCGATGCACTGATACCAGCACTAGTATTGGTATCAGATAGATACTAGCACAATTGAATCGATACTTTGTTTTTATCCTTCAAGTTCAGTATGTAGCCCACTGTACTGTGTTAATTATATATTTGGAAAAAACAAACCTCAAACACGCACAATGAAAAATGTTTGAACCTTTTTGTGTGCTTTAGAGACAGAAATTTTTACATTCCTGGACTCCAAAAATCCAGTTTGAAACACATGAAAAGCTGAAAGATGTGTTTTGTTGTGTTAAATAATTATTGTGGAAAGTAACAATCACAGTGATATAGTGGTGTTTAAAATGTGTTCAGGATTTGCAAATTGAATGGATGAATGTTGAAAGTTTTTGTTGAAATGTCCAGGCAAGTATATACATGTTAAATGACAACATATATGTGTTCAAATAGCGTCAATTAACATACAACTTCAGGTTTTTATTCCTATATAACAATTCTTCATAATTAAACAATAAGAATACCCATATGGAAAAGAAATAGAAAAGACTTATAAAAGACTTGCATAAGATTTGGCTTGCTTCATATAGTGAATCATATAAGGCTTATATCACCGGTCCCCAACCCCCGGGCCTCGGACCGGTACTGGTCCGTGAGTCGTTTGGTACCGGGCCGCGAGAGTTGAGGCTCAGGCGTGAAATGTATGGATTTCAGGGTTTTTATCGGTTTTCAGCGTTATTTTGTTATCGTTTTTATCGTTAACTCGGTTTTCCTGGGTCTTTTCACGTGTTATGAATAAATCTTTTTTTTTTTCTTGGTACCGGTACTAGTTTTATTTTGTTGTATTTATCTGCGACACGTTAAAAGCCAGTCTGTGAAAATATTGTCGGACATAAACCGAAAACATAAACCAAGCATAAAATGCTGGTATTAGCCTATTCATGGTAGCAAGCTAGCCTGAAGCTAATATTTGCTAAATTTAGGGACACCTGTGTCCCTAAATTTAGTTGGAGGCCGGTGTTTTAGGAGCGGCAGAAGATCTCATCAACAGGCAGTGTTGGGGAGTAATGTAATACGTATTTAAAATACAAAATATGAGTAAATGTATTTGTTACAGTTACCGTTTAATAGGTGACATTTAGAATACAGTTACTTTGCTGAAATAAATCGATTATATGGCGGTATTTTCCTGTTTCATATGTTAGGCTATGGTCTCTCTATTTTTGGTAATTCCACGCCGGTGGAAACCCAAACAAAACACACAATAAGAGGATCTAATGCCTGTATCTTGCAGTGACATGGGCCGCGAGATATAATAATAATAATACTTTTTTAAAAATTATTATACAAAAATTATTTAATATGAAGGCAATAGGCAGAGTGTTACAGGCATAGCCCTAATGCATGTAGCCTTATGGGCAGTGTAGTCCGTGCTGCAGGAAGAATGGACTGCCATACCCGTTATGTGTCTGTGAGCGAGGGAGGGAGAAAAAGGAGAGTGGAAAACTACAAGCTGTCACCGAGCAGAAACGGGAGCTGGAAGCATGTAAATATAATAATAACCACTGCAGCCAAGAAGAGTGCCTGACGAGCCCAGTTGTAAGTAAGCTATTAAGACTCGACTGTACACCGTGTTCGTGTTTTCCTCTGAAACAATAAGTTCCGTTGGAGCAGCCTTTCAACGCCTCTCTCTGTATGTCGCTAGCAAACTTGACCCAGACAACAAAGTAAAGCTAGTTTTCAGCTACGAGCCCGACACGAACCCGACATATTAGCCAGAGGTCCCTTTACTACGGTTTGGAGCTGCGGACCTGTTTTATATACGCGTGGAATAGTTTTCTATACAAGATCGCTGCAAAAAGTGCAGCCTAATGTCCACCCTACTGTTACTCATTTATATTAAGATTTAAACATCTAGTTGGTATTGGTATGGCGAGTAGCCTTCAGTAATAGTAATAGATCACACAGCAATAGTACATTCATGTAGTTGTAAACTATTCAGAATATGTTACTTCTGTAATCTTTAAAAGTAACCTTCCCAACACTGTCAACAGGTTAGCACCTCATACCACAGTGCAGCAAAGCAGTCTCATGAGCGCTAGGAAGGACAAGCCCAGAGCCCAAAACAGACAGTGCAGGAGATGACAAGGTTAGTAATTGTATGGTGAAAATTATACTTTTAGTTATCTTGATTGGCAAAAGAAAATTAAATACAAAATCTGCTTCTCACATATAGGGCATTTCCAAGATTTTTTTCAGACCTTCTTCCCTTTATTTCATTACAACAGTCCTGTGCCAGATGTTCTGTTGACCCACAGTGAGAGACATCATTTCAGAAACACCAGGAAGACTGAAACTCATCGCAGGGATCAAGCAGGGCTTGTGATCTTCACCAGCAGCTCCCTCACAAGAGGGATAAACCCAGCATTTCATGAACACTGATGGAGACCTTTGCTTTGTGTAATGTTAGAAGTACTCAGACAATCCTCAGAGGGTCTGGATTTTTACATAATATAATATCTTTAAGTCCTGTAGAAAGTTAAATATATGTTGTGCTCTCTGGTTACTCTGGTATGAATGACTCTGAATTACTTTATGATAAATAACACACTTTTGACAAAAAACAATGAAAGAATTCCAGATCCAGATTCCAGAAGTTTTTAGTTCAAAATACAAGTAACAACCTTTGACTTTAATCAGGTTTTATTTAATTGTGCTCTTCATGTAGCTGAGTACATTCAGTGGATTATAGATAATCTATATGGATATAATCTATATGGATTATAGACCCAGTTTTGAGATCCCTTCCCAGACGCCTTAACGCCCACTAACATCCTGGGCCATCTGACCTCAGGAAATCACATGACAGGGTGGGGCCAGGTTTCACAATGAGCTCACCCGAAACCCTGGCTGATTGGGACCTACACCCGCTTTCACACCTTGGCTCATGTGATCAGGGGGTCCTTTTTCCCTGTTTGGGGGGAAACTCCCACTGGGTTTAAATCTGGGACTCTCCACCATTTGACCCTTAGAACTGAAGAAGCTTCTCGGATGAGAGGTGAAACGTCTTCAAGCAACTCAAAGAAGTCCAGACGCTTTTCCTTCCAAGCTCCTTAGACTACGATGACCTGGATGACTGAGAACCTTGACACATGAAACTATGAACAACTATGAAACGCAGTGTGAAACTACGACAAAGACTATGAAGACTGTGGTGGCTGTGGTAAGTATAACAGACGACCTGACAATGAAACACAGAAAACAGAGGACTTAAATACACAGCAGGTGATCAGGAGAATTGAGAACACATGGGGAAACAGCTGACTGAAATTAAACAATAACATCACAAGTGAAACTAAACACAGTGACAAAAGAACACATGACTCTTTTAAAATAAAACCGGATAACATGGAAACGTAGACATGATAAACCTATTTTCTGCATATTCCAGGACAAAAAATTGTGTTTACACTCACTCTTTCAAATAGATGCAAATAAAACACAGCAAAAATAAAATAAAATCAAAGATTCAGCAGCACCAAGTCCTGTCGCTCTTAAGTCTATTTTCACCTGTTTGGCAGGAACTTTGCCCGGTGCCACAGTGGTCAGGTTTCTCTTTTAATTTCACATTCCCAAGGCAGCGTGCCAGGCGCTTGCTCAGATGTGAAGTTTAATTTATATGCTGGAATATGCAGAAAACAAATTTCTTCTAGAGAATGTTGCATAAAGTTAAAAGACTAAAACTAATAAAAACAATTTTTAAAAAGAGACTTTTTCATTTGACTCAATTTTATATGATGGATTACGCAGAAAAAAAATAGAATTGGGCTGAAAGGTCTATTTCTTTATAATGCATTCAGGTTGTGCATCATGGTTTTTAAAAAAAAAACCACTAAGTAACTAATTACTTTTGAAAATAAGTAATCAGTAAGTAATGGGATTACTATATTGGAGAAGTAATCAGTAATTAGTAACTAATTTCTATTTCCAAGTAACTTGACCAACACTGTTTAAGCACAGAATTCTTTATAGCTTACTTACAACTGGACTACACTGCCCATGAGGCTACATTCTTTAGGGCTATGCCTGTAACACTCTGCCTATTGCCTTCATATTAAATAATTTTTTGAACAATAATTTTAAAAAATATTTCGTCACGTCCTTATGCGGGCCGCAAGTAGAGGTGACATAGGCCGCAAGATTGAGACACAGACATTAGAGCCTCTTAATGCGTGTTTTGTTTGAGTTTCCACCAGTGTGGAATTACCAAAAAAAGGACGGGACAACAGGGAAAGACCGCCGTGTAATCCCTTTATTTCAACAAAGTAACTGTATTCTGAATACCACCTTTTTAAACGGTAACTGTAACGGAATACAGTTACTCATATTTTGTATTTTAAATACGTAACGGTGGTACATGTATTACGTTACTCCCCAACACTGCCTGTTGATGAGATCTTCTGCCGCTCCTAAAACACCGGCCTCCAACATGTATTCCGTTACTCCCCAACATTGTGGGTAGTACATGACTCCGGTAAGGCAGACCGAGGTAACAACAGTTGACTAAAATATAAAGGCTAAGCACTTATCAAGTTCCCTCCACACGGTTTAAAAAGCGTCTTATTTTCTGTGACATCAAATGCGAAGATTACAAGATTACTTTTGATTGGATCACTTCCCCTAACTCCTCCCACCTTCCTAACAAGTTAATTAATTCTGATTGGACCTCGTCTCTCCAGAATATTTTCATCCATTTTTATTCATTTACCAAAGTGTTAATTAGGGATGGGTATCGTTTAGGTTTTATCCGATACCGGTGCCAAACCGGTACTTTTGAAATGGTGCCGGTGCTTAAACGGTGCTCAAACCGGTGCCTAAAGAATGAAGAACACACACTTTGTCCAAAAACCTCTCATGTTTAGCTGTTTTCCACTTTTTTTTGGTCATTTTAGCCTTTTTGCCAGGGTGAAGGGAGTATCTGCCATCAAACAGGAAGACAGCCGCATGCAACTACAACGGTGTTTGCTAATTCACCTTACGTTCATTAATTTAATAACATGGTTAGCCTACTCAGCGGAAATTACACACGAACAACATTAAGCTACTGACCCAGAGAAGAACGGCTGCTGCTGCCATCATCATCGGTCATCATTTCTGCTACACTGGCAGGGCTAGGGGCCAGGACTCTCCTCGTTGGGTTTTTGGGGGATGTCGCTAACTCCGGGTCCGATAACAGGCAACCCACCCGCAGTAAATGTGCTCGATGTGAGGTCTCGCAGCAAGCTATCAAATACGGTGCATTTCTCAGCTTTTAAAAAACGCTATGCGTCGCCAGGTGTTTCATCGGATTCGAGGTGTTACCTCCTTTGCACAGTATCACCTTAAAGCACTTGTTGCAGGCTGCTGAGTTTGCATCTTTTGCTGTGAAGTACAGCCAGACTTTTGACCGCTTCGCCTTGGGCATTTTTAATCTGTAGCACTGCTCTAAAAGAACGTACGTACCTGGGCCCGCCTACTACGCTAAGGTAAAATGATTGGCTGGAATCCAAAGTGTATGACATCTCAGGGAAAAAAAAGCACCGAAATAAAGCACCGAAATGTGCGCTGCTTTTTGGTCTGGTTACTACCGTTTATGTCAGAACCGGTGCCATCATGGCACCGGATACCGGTACCCATCCCTAGTGTCAATACATTTCATCACAGTTTTTGTCCTCGTGCATTAGTTTTTCTTTACTTGTTTTTGTCAGAAAAAAAACAGGTTGTTCACAACAACTAGGAATATGAAAACAACACTGGTAAACATTTGTTCCATTTAATTCAGAATTTTAACTGTAAATTAATTTTTTATGTTCCTTACAAAGCAAATAGGAAACAGTACAATCACCTCATGTCTAAAGTCCACTTAGTAGCTTACAGTAACACACTGATCTCCAGAGGTGGGACCAAGTCATTGTTTTGCAAGTCTCAAGTAAGTCTCAAGTCTTTATCCTCAAGTCTCAAGTCAAGTCTCAAGTAATGTCAGGCAAGTCAGAGTCGAGTCTCAAGTCACTGGTGTAAAAGTCCGAGTAAAGTCACAAGTCTGAAATTTTGAATTTCAAGTCCTTTCGAGTCTTTAAAAAAAAAAAAAAAAGAAAGAAAAAATAATGTTGCAGTTATGCTAAATGTAAATATTAGACCATGTAATTTTTTAATCTGTGTTTTTCTCAACACATGACAAAATAGTGAACTTAGAAAATATACACAAATTGTGAAATTGCACCTCTTTAAAATGCAGCTCAATTAAACCTAGCTCCAAGAATAATTTTCACCGACAGTTCTGAGATAAGCTGCATGTTATTCTTGGATGCGGTTGTAGGACCGGCTTTAAAATCGCATGACAAAAATATCATACACATTAAAAAAAAACTGCATCACCAACGTAGCCTGGACAACATTTGCTAGTTAGATGAAGTCAGCTATCTCATTGTAGCATATTTATATGCATATTTATAATTATACGGTTCTTGGAGTGAGTGCATACACTCATGAAGTTTAGTAACTTCAGGTCACTGCAACAAGCCCAGGTACAGTTTACCGACGGATGGGTACAGGACCTTGAAATGCACCGTGTAGAACGAAAGACCATCGTACGAACAAAGGTTAAGTTTACCAGTCTCACAAATCGTCTTCATAAATACACATTCGTTAACCGTTTATTAATATAACCTTTGAGCTCAACGGTAATTAATTAGTAGTGGAAATAATTTCTGGTAGCATCACAGAAATGTAGCAGTGACAATAATACTGTATGCTGTAATCGTACTGGGCAATTAGTGATACAAAAAACCTGTTTTATCCTGTGAATAAAACTATATGTTTTTGTCAATGTACCATAATAACAGAAGCGAAACGCAATATTGTGTCAGGACAATTCACTATTTATGCACAATAAACAAAGGAGCATAGCGCGACAATTTCTGTTCAGCGCCAGACTTGCTTGTAACCTATATCACCAATTATGTTATGAAAATGACGTATTAACTACTAAAAAACACTGACCTTCGTGTAAATGCTTGAGCAGACTAACCTGTGAGCTGGAGTGTTCTGGGACGTTATATTTGATCTTTGAATGGCTGCAATCCAGTCGCGTCTTTGTTACTTCGGAAACATGGCTCGAACAATTTCTCTTCAACGACGTAATCCGATAACAACCGATCTCTTTACCCGTCGGCTTCCCGTGGCTGTCATGCGACCGGCTATTGCAGTTAATAATACAACAGCTTCTTGACATTTTTGTGTTTCTTTTTATCGCTGTGTGACTGATTTCAATTGAAAGCCTGCGTGCGCTAGTACCTCTTGCCACGAGTTCCCAGAATCCTTTGCGGTTTTACCCCTGAATGACGTCACATTTTCAATCTCTATATAATATGCATGTTAAATTTTATATTTGGGGTGAAATATCAAGTCTTTTCAAGTAAACCGGTTCAAGTCCAATTCAAGTCCCAAGTCATTGGTGTAAAAGTCCAAGTCAAGTCACAAGTCTTAGAACATTTTTTCAAGTCAAGTCTAAAGTCATAAAATTAATGACTCGAGTCTGACTCGAGTCCAAGTCATGTGACTCGAGTCCACACCTCTGCTGATCTCTGCTGAGCTCCTTTGTTACAAAGTGATACCAAGTCTACTGAGATTTAACCCTGAGTCTTTGTAGAAGTTTAATGTTCAATGTAAAAAGCTCCAACTTTTTTTCTACAACTTCTATTGTCTTATATTTAATGTTCAATAGTTATCGTCTGAGTGCTGCCCTGAGTTTGGAGGAGCGTCCTCGAGGATTCTCCTTAACGTCGTCTTTTTCTGGAGTGATCACTTTTCTTCGCAGAGGAAGCCAATAGACACTTCCGTCACTTTTTTCATGCGATAGGTTTTCCTTCTTGGTACCTTGCTTCCTCTGGCTGAAGTGATCCAGATTAGACAAGTCATCTCCCCGGAGGAAACGTTTGACCAGTCTATCTTCTAGTGAATGAAAGGTGATAACACAGAGACGTCCGCTGGGTTTTAGCAACGTCTGGGCAGCACGCAGGCCAGCGTGAAGTTCATTCAGCTCATCATTCACAAAGATACGCAAGGCCTGGAAAGTCTTAGTGGCCACGTGTGCAGGTCTGTTGAGCCGGTCTTTACGTGCATAGAGAACTGCAGGAGGAAACGATCCTGGAAACAAGAATTGGTCAGAGTTAATCTTACAATTTTAATGGTCCAATAATGATTTATTATAGCATTATTGCATTTTAATTCCAAATAAAAACAGAACAAATTAAACTAATAGTCTTACTAATTTGGTGATAACTTAAAGGTAGAGTTACACTTCTATCCAGTAGAGGTGAGAATCACTATACATCCCACGATACGATATTATCACAATACTTAACGCACGATACGATATTATTGCAATTTTTTTTTTAAATATTTTGCGATATTCAGACTCTGTACATAAAGGTAAACTTTATCAATATTCATTTTATCTAATATCAAAGTCTCACACTCAGTCTTTCTCTCATTTTAGTCAGTTTTATTGTTGACAAACTGAACGGTTTGTATTACAGTTTAGTCCAACTTAACTGAATGCAACCATCTGGTACAATTATAGCTATTCTGAACTATGCAATTTATGAAAACTATGCAGCCCATTTAGCAACTGAAGAACTTGAAAGTAAATTAAAACAAAATATAATTTTACATTAAATAAAAAAGTTTTAAACTTAATTAACATAAAACATGTCTTAAAGTAAAAGAAGTAAACTGTCATGTTTATTACTGCCAAAAAAAAGTTAAACACATTTGGACAGTGAAGGAATGTCAGGATTCTTGCTCAGAAAAAGGATCAACATGCTCTGAGCACAAAAACCTTTTTTGTAACAAAATATCGATTTCTGCTGTCCCTGTATCGATACATTATTAGCAAACAAAATATCACGATACTACACAGAATCGATTTTTTCCCCCACCCCTACTATCCAGTCACAAAATTCACACATTTTTATGCAGTTGAGTCAACTCTTTTAGGAAATATTCCTGAAAGGTTATAACAATAAATGTTAAAAAAAAAAATTTTTTTTATAATGACCAGTGGCAACCTTCAGAGCCATGCAGAAGTGGAAAACAATGCAGTTCCTCTAGGCCCCAATTGAGGCTACTTAGAGACTTACATGTCAAAATGCCTAATTTTACTGCATAAAGAAAAATCATATTGGTACAGATATAAAGAAAAATCTATATTTTAAAACAAAGGCACCTGCGGTTGCCTTTGACGGTGCAAAACATTTCGTAGACATTGGGGTGTGTGTGGGGGAGAAAACTTACATACAGTACAGCACTTTAGAGTTACACTGCTAGCGATCGAAGATTTATGTAAATTTGACAAGCTGAATGCACTCTGTAGCGTACAGGAGACACTGCACGAGACTGATTGACAATGGTCTTAAGCCAATCAGGAGAAAGGACAGAATGCGCTGTAAGAAAAATAAAAAGCATGCAAAATTGCACCAAAAAAATCTGTGAAACAGCGAGGCGGTGAAACGTGAACGAGGGACCACTGTATAGCGAGGGACCACTGTATTTTATTAGTACACCACTAAGCACCAAAAAAACATGTCTCTATGTGGCACCCATATAGTATATGAATGCAGCTGCTGACCAAGCTAGCTAACATTAGCTGATAATTTGGCAGTACAGGTCAACCGTCTGGACTGACCAGACTGGAGGACATGGTTTTGAAAATTTGTGAATGGTGTTAAACAGACGAGCAAAAAAATGCACATGGCAGCCAGTGCAACCCCACAGCCTCCTGGTTTGAAAATTATAGGCGCTTTGTATTAGTTCTGGTGGATTATGCAACGTAATACATAATCCACCAGAACTGACCATTTATCAGTACATATCCATACAGCGCTGTACACAACGGTAGACTAGTGCGTAATAATCAAGCGAATAACGCAGAAAACAGAGATTTGAGATGGGAAACTGTTCCTTAGTACACTGAGAGAGAGAAAAACGTGTGCAGGAAGTGTGATTGTATTGTGGTGGAAGCAAAACAGTAAAGTAAGCAAGAATTCATGACGATGTTTTTCAAACGTGGAGCATAGTCTTTATGTTCTTTTGCTGCTGTTTCAGTGAATTATGTTCGGAGAGTGACAAAAGCTGCAAGTTTAGAATCTGTGAGATGTCGGCTTTCAGCACCGACGGGTGAACGACACTCGCTTTGTGTTTGCATCTTTGTGTGGAATCCGTTTACTTGCTCTCATTTGCTGTTTTAGCTGTTTGGTGGTTGCTGAAATAGTTTTGTGAACTCTAACCTGAGATTCTGGCATTTCTGCCTAAATACATTTATATTTAAAAATAGATTCAGGATTTAATGAGTCGATATTGCGCTATTCAAGCTAAAATCAGTTTGATTTGATATTTTAAACCCACCCTTATTAGTGACCAGTGGTTCTCAGTGGTCTTTAGGCCTGTGTGACTGGGAAGTTGAACAGACAAGAGAAATACTGACAAGTAAAGCAGATCAAGCATAGCATCTTAAAAACAGAGTGGGTTCATGCCATACTACTTATCTGCTAACACATTACCAATCTACACACTGATCGTTGTGACTTCAACAGCCCTAAGGTGTTATCCTTATGAGAATAACACTGGAAATGTTAAAATAACTCCCGGTATCCTCTCTCTTCAGGAAAATAAAAGAAACCCGTTGAATGAAAACATTTCCTAGAATAAAATAAATCAAGCTGCCGTAACATTTCTGCACTCCTGAATAATTTGCACCTGACATTCAGAGGAAGAAATCTTTTTCTTACAAAACTTCTTGTACCCCTTTAATTTATTTGAGCCTGTGGTCAAAATGCATGTGCCATACAGAGCATTGTAAACGGCAGACACTCACCAAATATTTAAAGTTTCCAGAGCAACTGCACTTACCAAACTGTGCACGAGTAACATATACAGGGTGCAGAATGCACAGAGCTAATGTGCAAATCAGTCATGTCAAATCAATCAAATCATGTGGGTATTAAAGCAAAAACTAAAAACTGATTATTTGCTGCATATTAAAGTTTCAAAATCTTTCTTTTTGCATTAAAACAAGTGAAGAGCTTTTAGTGCCTCTAACCAACCAAAACACAGAAGAGACAAGAACAATTAGACACTTACATAGACCAAAAAAGAAACTGCAATAAATAGAGAAGTGAGTGATGTGGCATTTCTCTCCTCCTGCACTGAACAGCCCAAGGTGTGACTCACACTGCAATCAATACAATGCCTGCACAGCAAGGACCAGCCCAGGGCTAGCCTCACCAAGCCATGTGCACCCTCTCTAATTCATCTTTCAAAAGGTCCTGAAGACAGATCCACTGAGAACAGAAGAGATTATGATGTGTACATGAAGGAGAATCAGGTAGTTAAGAGTGAACCAAAGCAATGTTAATGTTTTGGCAGATTTTAAATCAAACAATCAAAATGTGATTTAACTACAAATTATCGATTTTGATTTAAGAGGTTTATTAAAAGTATTGCATTAGGTTAAGAAATTATCATAGCCATTCTTATACACACTTTTATACACAGTGTTTTTTACAGTAAGCTGTTTATACAGTTTTGCAGCATTTGACTGAATCTGACCAGAGAGTGTAGCCCTCTACACACAGTTCATCCTGCCTCCTCTATCAGCAGTCACATTATCACTCGGTTTCATCGGCAGCCACACATGCCCGTGCTATAACATTGACTCCACCACGTTTGACAGATGATGTGATATGTTTCAGATCATGAGCTGCTCCTGTGGGAAACAAAGAGCGGGAGCGATTACGCCCTGTAGCCATGTCGCAGCTCCAATACGACGCAGCCACGCCCCGTTCATTCCCGGGCTTTAAATGTCACTTAATGTTTCTTCTATCAGCTTGTGCTGCTTAATGGCCAATTTATGCTCACCACATTGGTCGCTTTGTGCACTGACGTGATGTCATCACACAACCATATTTATACCTGTCATTACAGGAGCTTTGTCCATTTGCAATATTTTCTGTGAATCCCTGTGCTCTTACATATGTGTGTCATATCAATTCAATTCCATTCAACACAAATTAAATTTTAGATATACAGCACCAAATCACGATAACAGTTTTAGAAAGCATTTTTAAACCTCTGTCATAAATACAACAACCAATCAACTCTCAATCTAAAATCTAAAAAACAAAAAGCTTGTTGGAAAAATAAGGTTTGTAAATCAATTTATTAGTTAAAATAAATACATTTCTAATTCAAAATTTATAAAGCTGAAAAGATCTTATGGTTCTGTTTGAAAAAGGAGGCACCTTTGTTTTTGATTCTTTGATTCTTTTTGATTCTTTGTTTACCTATTGCTATAAAATTTCAGTAAATTAATGACTGAAAACAAATGAAAGTTAAAAACATTCTGCAGAACTTATTTGTTGTGTCCATGTAAAAAAACAAAAAACAAAAAAACTTTAAATATATTTGTGTATTGCTGAGTAATGTCCCACATTATCCCTAAAAAAGAAAAGCATAAGCCCCTCGTCATTTATTCTGAAAATGATGCCGAGTATCACTGCCACAACTGGTCAGAGAGCTCCCCCTGGAACTTTCTTAAAAAAACCAGACCTCTTAGATTGTTCCCAATAAACACTGGTGGTAGCTCGCTTTGCTCTTCAAAAAGCATCAAACAGCTGCTCTTACTCACACCTGTTCTCCCAGGGTGACACTGACGCACATACTGCTCTGTGCAATAACTGTTGCAACGACATCTCTCCCATTCAGCATCTCAAATGTGGAGTCATAAGGCTTAAGAGGAAAAAAAAGGAAAAAAAACAATCATCGAAGACAAATAATCTAACCCCGGTTGTATGCAACTCGTGTGTCGTTTGTGAGTGCATGTGGGTGTTTGCATTTGTGTCAGGTGTATGTCTGTATTTGTGAGCAAAGAAAAGACTGGGAAAAAAGAGGGGGAAAGAAAACAAAAAAGGTAGGCAGTGTGGAAGGAGAGAGATGGGCTCCTGCATGTGAGTTAGGCATACATTTTATTCCAGCCATCTACAACTCAGTTTCTGCCTCATCTTTATCTCTCCAAGGATGGTGGAATAAAAACACCCAAAACAGAGGCAGAAGAGAGGATGATGACTGAGATCACAGTTCACATAATTTTCTGAGACACACACATCCCACTGGAAGACAGCCTTAATAACTCCACTCCTTTTTTATTTTCCCTTATAGCCTCCTGAATGCTGCAGGGAATTAATCAGGGTGGTGTCTATTTACCTGCAACCACACTGGCCAACTGCTGTGTCCGGGTGATGGGGCTGACACGGCGTGCCTCCACAATGGCTGAAGCTATTTTCCTGGCGTGTCTTTCTTCCCCATATGCAGTGAGGATGGATGCAAGAGCCTGTTGATCTAAGGTATTCACAACGTCAGCGGCGCAGGGCATGTCGGGGTACCTACGCACAAAAAGAAGCCCAATTAAGTCGCTTGACGTCATGTCCTTGCTGACAGTGGTGAATCCTGACAACTCTGAGCTACAGCTGAAAACCTTTATGACAGTCATGAATAGAATGATTGTGAGGGAAGGAAAAGAGAAAAGCAGCTTTTGCATCAGCTTGTAAAGGAGTTTCTTTGTGGATTATGCTGACATTTTAAAGTGATGCAGAAATGTTTCTGAAAATATTCGGGAAGGAATATGGATATTTCTATAAAATAATATATAAAAACTGACACATTTTAGATCGATAAATGTTAAACATACTTTGTCTGCAATTAGGTTTCAAATCACAATGTAGTACATTTTACTACTTGGGAAATACATACTTTATTGGATAAGACCAAAAGGGAGAAATTGATCTTTTGGTTTGGAAAATACAGTTGTGGTCAAACATTTACATACACTTGTAAAGAATATAATATAATGGCTCTATTGAGTGTCCTGTTATTTCTAAAACTCTGATTTTTCTCAGATAGAGTGATTGGAACAGATACTTCTTTGTCAGAAAAAACATTCATGAAGTTTTGGTTGTTCAATGACTTTATTATGGGTTAACAGAAAAAAGTGATGACATTTGCTGGGTCAAAAATATACATACAGCAACATGAATTAGCAATTTTGGTGACTTAGAAAGTTGTCAGCGAACTGAGCTTCATAGCATAGCCTCTTAACTTCTTGTGAGTGATTATGAGTGACTACAGCTGGTGACTTCTCTTAGACCAGTTAAATAGGGCTCATTGGATACAAACGCCCACAAACGCTACAATGGGAAAGTCAAAGGAGCTCAGCATGGATCTGAAAAAGCGAATTATTGACTTGAACAAGTCAGGAAAGTCACTTGGGGCCATTTCAAAGCAGCTGCATGTCCCAAGAGCAACAGTGCAAACAATTGTTTGTAAGTATAAAGTGCATGGCACTGTTTCGTCACTGCCAAGATCAGGAAGAAAATGCAAGCTATCACCTGCTGCTGAGAGAAAATTGGTCAGGGGGGTGAAGAGTCAACCAAGAATCACCAAAAAGCAGATCTGCCAAGAATTAGAAGCTGCTGGAACACAGGTGTCATTGTCCACAGTCATACGTGTTTTGCATCTCCATGGACTGAGATACTGCCGTGTAAGAAGGAAGCCCTTGCTCCAAAAGCGGCACCTTAAGGCTCGACTGAAATTTGCTGCTGATCACATGAACAAAGATAAGACCTTCTGGAGGAAAGTTCTGTGGTTAGACAAAACAAAAATCTAGCTTTTTGGCCACAATGCCCAGCAATATGTTTGGAGGAGAAAAGGTGAGGCCTTTAACTCCAAGAACACCATGCCTACAATCAAGCATGGTGGTGGGAGTATTATGCTGTGGGGCTGTTTTGCTGCCAATGGAACTGGTGCTTTACAGAGAGTAAATGGGATAATGAAGAAGGAGGATTACCTTCACATTCTTCAACATAACCTAAAATCATCAGCACACAGGTTGGGTCTTGGGTGCAGTTGGGTGTTCCAACAGGACAATGACATCAAACGTGGTAAAGGAATGGCTAAATCAGGCTAGAATAAGGGTTTTAGAATGTCTTCTGAAAGGTTTAGGTCCCAGGCACATGGACGTAAACAGGTCGTATGGACGTAACAGGTCCTGGAGACAACAATTCACTGAGGAAAAATGGAAACATAAAATAACAGAGCTTTTCACCACTGTAGCCAACACATTTTAACACGTTTTTGTGTGCCTCTGTTCAGTTTCACTACAACTCAGAACGTAGCTACAGTAGTTTGTAAACAAAGTTTCCCATGGATACTAGAGCCAACCATGGTAATCAGTGCATAACCACAGCAATTGCACCATACATCTCATTGGGACAAATTTACCTTGTGACTGCCATCAACCACTCACCAATCAGTCAGGGAACTCAAATGTAGCTAGCCCAGTCGCTAAGTGTGACTGAGGTATTAGTACACTGATGCTGACATCTGTGGAAGAATTGAATGTACTGTGGGTTTTTTTATGTTAGCCCAATCACAATCTCAGTGAATGAGTTCCTTGCTGAGATTGTGTAACATGGGTATGTTAACGTCTACTAATTACAGTAAATTATCTAAAGGGTATAACTACAAAATTACCAAATTAAATCGCAATGCTAGCTCCCTTCTTACATATACCATCAGTTTACTTTTTGCCCTGTTACTGTGTACAAGTCCCGAGCACATCTAAGATAAACAATATAAAAAGAATAGAACTTTTGTAATGCAAAGTGCTTTCATGCCTGGCACAGCCAGTTTCATTGATCAGATTGGAGGGTTAGTTTTGCTTCACAAACACTCTGCAAATGTTCAATGTAGGAACAGGACAAAAGTTTTTTTGGTGAACGCTTTCTTTAACATAACCACTAGAGGTCGACTGAAAATGGGTTTGTTTTCATTGTTTAAAAAAAACAAACAAACATTTTTTCACGCCTTCAGGTCATCACTTATAGGAGAAACAAATAACATTAATTGGACCCATGCTGTTGGTAACCCATTTTAGGTACGCCTTTTTGTACTATCTGCACTTTCACATTATTACACTGATTAATACCGCACAAGCGCTTCTGATTATCCAGCATATCACAATAAGCCAACCAATGTATGTATCAAATCTTTTACCTGTCTCCATCCATTCTCATATCCAATGGTCCATCTTTGCTCAGGGAGAAGCCTCTTTCTGCCTCATCCATCTGCATGGAGGAACAGCCAGCATCCAACAGGACAGCATCAATGCTGCCTGGCTTAACGTTCATGTTTGACAGCAGGTCTTCAAGCTCACTGAACCGGCCAAGCATTGGTTTCACACGACCACTGAGAAAGAATTAGGGAACGAAATAGTGTATTTAGAGACAAAGACAACTGAAGACATGATGGCTATTAAAAGACTGGAGAATATGTTTCGGTTACATATAAAACATATGTAGTCGAAATCTAGAAAAAAATATTTTATAATGTAATACAAAGAGATTATATTTGTAACCAAAGAAAAAAATCCATAGTAAATTGAAGAAGACCTACCTTCACAAATGCTTATAATGTGGAGACAAATGAGTATTTCTAATACTATTGTGAAATGTGTTCCATATTTTACAAAAAGAAGTTGTATTACATCATTTTATATTCTAAAATGTGTCTATTAACTAGGGCTGCCACGATTAGTCGACTAGTCACGATTACATCGACTATCAAAATCGTCGACGACTGATTTAATAGTCGACGCGTCGTTTGAAGCTTTGTAAGCTCACAAAAGACGCAGGAATAAATAGTAGGATTTAAGAGTGCAATAACGGACTGAAACAGAAGATGGCAGCACTGCATGTACAAGGATGCCAGCTGCCGTTAAACCCCGAAGAAGAAGAAGCTGTGTCCCAGAATTCATAGCGCAGCCCAGCTCAGTTTACAACAATGGCGGCAGCTAGTTAGTTTTAATATTACTCTTATTATTCTTTCTGGGTCACAAAATAAACATTTAACATGTGTTCAGGCGAGAATGTAGCTGTGTAAACCTCAAATATCTGCTCAGTTTATCAAGACACCACATATTTTCAAAAATTTTCGGAGACGTCTGTTACCCACTAGCTCGATAGCTAGCCGGGGGCAAGGCTCACTAGAGCCCGTGAGAACACCGGACTCCCGGCAGATCATTTTCAAACCAACTGCAGTCTTTCGCTATTCAGGTTAAATATATATGTCACTTAGATAACTTCAAAATGTTATTGTTTGGCTTTTTTAGTATTTTATTTGTTCCTGAGTAAATCAGTTTGGCTGAGATTAAAGTTATAGTTTTTACACAGCTGAATAAACATCAAGAAGACAACTGATTATCAGAAGTGTGAGATGCTCGAGAATATACTCCGGTGTCCTGTTATATTTTAGATAGCAAGGAGTTTATTAAACTTCACCGAAACAATCTGCAAATTTCATTAAAATTTAATAAACTATCATCTTGTCTTTATTTTTAGTTAGCACATACCTTAAACACTTAAAACTGTAAGCTAATGATAGTTATATAAGAGCAGACACATGCTGGTGCAATAAGCTGTACGTTTTACGTCCAATGGATGCATGATCTGATTAGTCGACTAATCGCAAAAATATAGTACAAGTATACTACAAGTATACAGCAACTGTAACCCAAACCCTAAATTTAAACTATCAGCATTTAAAATTTTTGTTTTAATTCAACTGTTTTCCTAAATCTCAGCAAGCAGCGAACAACTAAATTCTTCATTCTGACTCCCATCAAAAACCATTGAAATCTTTTCCCCAAAAGTTCATTACTGCCTTCCAAAACTTAGGATTAAATTAGGTTTAGCACTAGGGTTGTAAATGTTATTTTTCCTTTCTTTTCTGATTTTGTTCGTTTTTGGGAGGTTTTGTCACACCGGTCAGAGGCTAGAGGTTGTACTTACCCTTAGTCTGGGCTACGACCAAAGTAACTGGCACAAACAAACACTGCTCTCTTTTTCTCACTTTATCAGACCTTAATGGCACAACTTCATCTGGTAAGAATGATTAACAAACGAATCTTGCAAATCTTTGGGGCATAAACATGAATACATAAAATCTTAAAACAACCCGCACACACAACATCTGGAGAGTGGTTGTTTTAAGCTGCCGAGTTCAAGAGGAGTATGACATACCAGCGAGTGACTGGCAACACATAAAAGCTTGAGTAGTTTTTTCGTGAACCTTTTAAAAAATGAATCAGTTATTTTTACCCCCTTGGAGGCCGACCGTCTTAGCTAGCCTACTGAGATCCTTCCCCTTGTCTGACAGAGGAGACTCTGTGTACCGACTTCCTCATGCACGAGTGGTAAGATGCTTAAGCCATCTTCATGCATTTTTCATGTGACCTTTTAACATTGTGTGAACAAAGATGATGGCAGAAAAGAGCAACAGGAGTTAGCGTCTATACATTAGGGGCAAAAGGTCGTATGCAGCCTTCGTCAGCTCCCAGATATATGAAAATACATTTCTAGTGAAGTCATTACTCATCAAAAAAGCAACCAAAATGTCAGATTGTCCTTTCCAAATGACAAAAAAACAATTTTGTAGGTTGCAGAGTAACAGCAAAAAGCTAAGCAGCTCAAAATCTGAATTCACATGTTTCATACCACAAAAATGGAACGGCTGCTCCACTTCTCTAAATCTCAACCAATAGTTTAGAATCAACATACTGCAATTGTTGCAACTGCATCTCTCCTTCTTGATTTAATTCCTTTAATGGTTTACATTTCCTCAGTTTTATTTATTTATTACACTTGCCGCAGTTACATAAGCTACCAATGTCCATTTATTAATGTTTGGTTCAGACTACATACTGGAGGGCATCACTTGTAAAACAAATGAAATTATCTGGAAAACTTTGTAGTTACTGAACTTGGTCTGTTTGCCTTTCTCTATTCCTTAAAAGGTATTGAGTATGAGCATCTACTGGAAAAAAAACAAACATTTTGACAACTCAGAAGAGAGAATGTTGGAATTATTGGCCCTTAGCAATCACACTGCAATAATATTTCAGTGTTTCGATGGTTGGGATAGCGTCAATAAGCTACGCTGCCCAGATTCTTTTTTTTTTTTTGACAAGCCTTAATGTTAGCTAGTGAAGCAAGCCTCTGCTCTTAAATGCATGCAAAGCACTTTCAAATGCCTTGTTAAATCTGATGTCTCACCCATCTTTGAAAAAAATCAGCAACCTGTGCACAAAGACTGAGTCACTGCTCTCAACACACGAACCTCCATCTGGAGAAGGATGGTTAATTTCAGTCTATGCCTGCCATGTGTAAGCTATACATCACAATAAGTGCTCACAGCTAATCAAAAACAACACGCTATTAATTTTTCCCGTCCCTCCATTTGTAAAGGACACATTTTCAACACGCATTGGTGCACTTAGGTATACATTTTAATCCACATAATAAAAATGCATGCTGATCAAAGCCTTGCAAGAGTGTTTTTTTGTCATTAGCTTCCCAACTGATGCTGCTGCTCTTTGGTTCCCTATAATTTTTATTCCATCCATCCATCCATTCGCTTCCGCTTATCCTTTTCAGGGTCGCGGGGGGCGCTGGAGCCTATCCCAGCTGTCATAGGGCGAAAGGCGGGGTACACCCTGGACAGGTCGCCAGTCTGTCGCAGGGCTAACACATAGGGACAGACAACCATTCACACTCACATTCACTCGCACATTCACACCTAGTGGCAATTTGGATTAACCAATTAACCTATCCCCACAAGCTGCATGTCTTTGGACGGTGGGAGGAAGCCGGAGTACCCGGAGAGAACCCACGCAAACACGGGGAGAACATGCAAACTCCACACAGAAAGACCCCGGCCTGATGGTGGAATTGAACTCAGGACCTTCTTGCTGTGAGGCAACAGTGCTAACCACCGTGCCACCGTGCTGCCCACCGTGCTATAATTTTTATTCATTTTAGTTAATTTGCTTGATGTTTCCGAGACAGTACTCTTACAACACCCATTCATTACCGTTTATAAAAACCAGTTTATTTTTAATGACGATGATTATTATCAAATTGTTAAACAATCAAATCGTTGGACTATTTTCTATACAGGATAATCCGAGAGTGTTGTAAAAGTATGTATCAATAACATTATTCAAAATCTACATTGATGCAGTCGTGGTATTAATGACAATAACAGAAAGTCTATATAAACAAAATGTAATTTGTTTTTGTCGCCAGCTCTGGGTGTGAGATTGTGAGGAGTGTCAATAATAAATCGGATACTGCCGTAATCTGTGTAGTAACTGTTTATGTTTGCATGTATAGTATTGATTGATTGATTGATTGCAGTATTTTCACTACTACTGATTGCTGCCTGTAAGCTAAATTGGCCCTGAGGGGGCAATAAACTCTAGTAAGATAGTTTACTCAATTAGAAACTTGCTCTTTTTAGGTACATTACAGACTCCACCTTCCTCAAGATTAACTAGGGGCATTAAAAGAAGGAACACAAATTGACAGGTCCTCTATTTCAAAACCCACTGAAGACAAAATGGCAAGGGAGCATCTCACCCACACAGTCAGGGCCTTTCTTTGCTTTGCTGTTGTTATTCACTATCCCGCACAGTGATTAATTTGTTGGAAAATCTATAGTAAAGGCTTTGTTGTTTTCCCCCATCACCTGCACAATCCCTTTTTTGTTCTGCCTCCTCAGTAGCACTCTACCCACCATCTCCAATTTCTACTTTTTTTTTTTCATTATTTAAAGTTGCAGTGTAAATGATTTGGCAAGAGTTTCAAAACTCTTACAGTTAAGTTCAGTGGAGAACAATGTGGCACTGTTTCAAAGCTATTTGCTAAATTTATCTGCAAAGGCAGCATATTAGGTGGCTATTTTCTCCATATGTTTCTCCATATCTTTGAGTAACTACATTACAAAGTTACTTATCCATCCATCCATCTTTATTATTATTATTGTTACATATTATGTATGAGCAGTGACAAAGAAAGTAGTGGCTTAAAAATATTAATATAAGATCGCAACATTTACCCATGACAACTATATTTGACCTCGAGGTCAACATAACAAAATAATTTAGGCACATTTTATGTGACTATGTGACATGATTATGTAATTTGCTAATGACATGCAATTGTTTAATTGATCATCAGCAAGTGTGCACAGCTCTATAACAACAGAAGTTTTGGTAGTTTGCAGGTCTGGGGCATTCAGGTGTGTGTCAACACTAGAGCAGGGCGATATGACCAAAAATATTTATCACGATATGCATTTGAAAATTTGCGATAACGATATAACTGACGATATAATTGACACTAGACAAAATACTTTACAACTCCACAACTTTATTAGTGCAAAAAAAAAAACATCAATGTATTTTCACTTAAACAAGCAGCTGTTTTTTATGTGCATTAAAGTTATATAAAAATGTAACAGTGCAAATGCAAATGCCTTGCTGACAGTTTAACCAAAAGGCATTTCCAGTGGAAATTGGCTGACATATCCTCAGCATAACCATGTTTAATATCCACAAAACTTAAAAAGAGGTTATACACACACACAATACGGTAATATTATGTTGAAGCACAGTACGTATCACTCCGCGAGGCTCCTGCCTATGATAGCTGTAATGCTCTGACAATCCATCGAGCGGTGCGGCGTCGTAGGTTAGCAAAGTCGTACTAAAATATTTGACAGATTTTCGAGCGCCGTGTACCAAATAAAATTGTTTCAAGGTCAGTAAACACAACCAGAATTCATACATAAGGCACACGGGATTATAAGGGGCACTGTCGATTTTCAGAAAAATCAAAGGATTGATTTTAAGTGTGCGAATTTTTCCAAAAAAAACACGGTAATAACGACGGCCCGCTAGCATGCGCTACCAAAAATAGTGCTTTGTTGTGTATCTGACGGATGAAAGCTAAACCAGTGCCACACCACTGAAATTGCAACATTTTTACAAACCAATTCTGGTTCATCCGTTTCATTCAACAATCCGCTTTCGCCCTTCTCATTCTCCGTCGCCACCGCCATGCTTTTTCTGCCATGTGCGTATGAAAACAAAGGCACTGCGGATGCGCGTTTTACCCATATTCTATCGCGATATTTCATTTTCTTATCGTTGCCCAACATTATACCGGTATTACCGTGAACGGTATGATATGACCCAGCCCTAGTCAACACAATGCCAAAATCTTGCCCAGAGTGGACATCCCAGCAAATTCACACCAAGGCCAGTCAGTGCAGTGTTCAGAGAAAGTGCAAAAATCCAACAGCTACATCTAAGACTCTACAAGCCTTAGTTAGCATGTTAAAGTTCATGTCAGTAGAATTTGAACAACACTGAATAAGTATGGCTAGTTTGCTAGGGCTGCTAGTTTTTACAAAACTTTGACCTGAACAAACCACAAGGCATCTGGAACAATATCCTCACAGATGAGACATATGTAGACATAATGTACAGTGGCACATTTGCTGAAAACCAATCATGGCATATCAGCACCAACCACCATGCAGTCACTGAGTAGACCATGAAACCTTCTATACACCAAACTACATTCTAGACTCAAAATATGAGGCCATTTGAGAGCTTAACAGCGTCAACGCGTTTGCACAGTTAGCTCGTTAATGCGTTAGTGCCGTGCAGGATTTGCACGGGCCAATCCACGTTAACTCGCTAACGGGCATTTGCCGCGTTAATGCGGTTATGGCGTTAACATCGTATTAACGAGATTAATGCTGACAGAAAAAGAAAAAGTTAGGTTTTTTGACTTAAAACCCAAAAGTTAACATAACATAGCATAACCCTAAAAACATTTTTTCCCTCTAGGTTTTACCTCCGCATCACATGCTACTCAAGCCATGGCAATACAGAATTTACAACTCACTCTTGGGTGACTACACAATCAAGATTTCTGGCCTATCCCACCAGAGCATTTGAACAAATGTCATGCTAATTCACATTATGGTTACAGTAAGCCAATAAAAACAGTATACTTGCCTACATCTTTACTATAACAGTAGATGTGCCTGTCATCTGTGGTGGTAGACTTCCGCAGGCACAAGCATTCTCCACTGCAACCACTGAACATCCAAGGTATGGACATTGAGGCTGTGGACAGCTACAGGTACCTTGGTGTTCATCTGAACAACAGACTGGACTGGACTCATAACTCAGACGCCCTCTACAGGAAAGGGCAGAGCAGGCTGTACCTGCTGCGGAGACTCAGGTCGTTTGGAGTGGAGGGCCCACTCCTGAAGACCTTCTATGACTCTGTGGTGGCTTCTGCTATCTTTTATGGTGTGGTCTGCTGGGGCGGCAGCATCTCTGCCGGGGACAGGAAGAGACTGAACAGGCTGATCCGAAGGGCCAGCTCTGTTCTAGGATGCCCTCTGGACCCAGTGGAGGTGGTAAGTGACAGGAGAATGGCGGCTAAGCTGTCATCACTGTTGGACAACATCTCCCACCCCATGCAGCAGACTGTGACAGCACTGAGCAGCTCCTTCAGTGGGA
Source organism: Rhamphochromis longiceps (assembly GCF_057381845.1). NCBI lineage: Eukaryota > Metazoa > Chordata > Actinopteri > Cichliformes > Cichlidae > Rhamphochromis > Rhamphochromis longiceps. The sequence continues at coordinate 23,749,433 of NC_140557.1, forward strand.
GACTGCGGCACCCACGGTGTGGGACGGAGAGATTTCGCAGGTCTTTCCTCCCCACTGCTGTCAGACTCCACAATAAAGACTTTTAACTGATCAAACACACACATCCACACATGTGCAATAACACTAAGTGCAATAATCTTTTCTGGCATCGTTGTATTTTTACTCAGTTGTATATAGCATTTGTATTCTATTTTTATCTTATTGTATATTTTATTCTATTCTATTCTACTGTATATAGTATTTTATTTTATTCTATTCTGTACAGTTGTGTACTGTATTTATTCTTATTGTATTCTAATTTTTGCTTCATGACTTTTGCACTGTCCACTTCCTGCTGTGACAAAACAAATTTCCCACGTGTGGGACTAATAAAGGTTATCTTATCTTATCTTATCACACAGTTGAAATTATAGTGAACTTTAACTGTGTAATTCCATCAGTGCAACAACAAAGTTGACTCATATGTTTCCCGGGCTGGCTATTGATTGGCTCTTTAGCTTTCTCTGGGTTTTATTATGTTATAATGTTTTGCACAAAGTATTGAGAGCTGCTGAAAACTGTCTGATGTAAGTGCAGTTATATGTCTCTACCTCCTGCAGCTTCTGCATCCTTTCCAGGTGAGTGGCACTTCATCTTAAGTGACCCATTTACCTTTGTAACAGCTACCATGATTTCAGGTAGAATTCTCTGAAAGATTGTCTTATTTTTGCCTTGCATTTTTTGAAAAAAAAAAAAAAAAAAAAAAAAAAAAAAAAAAGAAGAAGAAGAAGAAGAAGAAGAAGAAGAAGAAGAAGAAGAAGAAGAAATAAATACTGGACTGCTTAATGACTGCATGCCTGTTTGGAAAATTTTCACTTTATTAATTTCACTTTGCAGCTTATGTAACTGCATTAAATTCAGTTATACTGTGAAATAACTTGCATCATCTTGTGCAGCAGCAGTGCTTCCTCTAATCCCTGGGGGGGAAAAGGCATGAACTAGATTAGAAATGTTGCAACTATTACCTAAGATGCATTTAAACCTAAGGTTTAACCTAAGTATGTATTCCCTGCCTCTCTCTATCTGTAAAGCAAAGTTGTGAAGAAGCAAAGCGTAAAGTAAAAGGATGACAGCAATGCTAACCTGCACAGTGATGTGCAACAACGTTCTGCATGATTTGATTAATGAAAAATGTGATTAATGGTTTCATAGAAAATAAAATAAACATGAAGTATTTATTTGGCCAGTAATTAACTCTTCCCACAAGAGTAAACTCAGTTTTTAATTGTTTTCTGTCTTTTATTAGGTTAAACGACTTGGTTATCAAACATAATTTGGTTAGTTAACAAAAATGAGCTATGGCTATATCCAGTATACATGTACCGCCATTACGTATTTAAAATACAAAATATGAGTAACTGTATTCCGTTACAGTTACCATTTAAAAAGGTGGTATTTAGAATACAGTTACTTTGTTGAAATAAATGGAATACACTGCGGTACTTCCCTGTTTCATATTGTCGCGGGTCAGGACTGTTTGGGTTTTGTTTGACAGCTATGTTCTGTTGTTCCAGGCGGCAGCGTTGCGGTTGCCATGGTTACAGGGTGACGCTCTCTCTCTGCGTGTTTCCTGGGTGAGAGAGCGCCTTTTTGTTGTTGTTGTGCTAAGCTAATAGGCAGAATGCAGAATGTAGCATCATGGGCAGTGTAGTCCGTGCTGCAGGGAGAATGGACTGCCATACTCGTTATGTGTCTGTGAGCGCGAAAAGGGAGAAAAAGGGAAAGCACGAGCTGTCATCGAGCAAAAACGGGAGCTGGAAGCATGTAAATATAATAATAACCACTGCAGCCAAGAAGAGTGCCTGACGAGCCCAGTTGTAAGTAAGCTATTAAGACTCGACTGTACACTGTGTTCGTGTTTTCCTCCGAAACAATAAGTTCCGTTGGAGCAGCCTTTCAACGCCTCTCTCTGTCTCTCGTTAGCAAACTTGACCCAGACAACAAAGTAAAGCTATTTTTCGGCTACGAGCCCGACACGGAACCCGTATTAGTCAGAGGTCCCTTTACTACAGTTCGGAGCCGCGGACCTTCAGTAATAGTAATAAATCACACAGCAATAGTACATTCACGTTGTTGTAAAATGCATGATAATATGTTAAGTAATCCAAAGTATTCAGAATACGTTACTCTCATTGAGTAACGTAACGGAATACATTACAAAATACATTTTGGGGCATGTAATCTGTAATCTGTAGTGGAATACATTTTAAAAGTAACCTTCCCAACACTGGCTATATCCTATTCCATTGTATGTGTGTCAAGACAGCAAACTCTAACTGGAAAACTATGCTTTCTTTAACCCATTTCAATTTTCTGTGTGAGATAAAAAAAAAAAAAACTACAAAGAAAACTTGACCTATTTAGTCTTGCTCCTTAAATTAGGGCAGAAAGCACAAAAGGTTGCAAATTGACAATAGGTCAAAAAGAGTGACATTCTCTCCCCCGAATGCAAATTCTACAAACGTTGTTCTCTTTTTAGTCCAGCCCCTAACTTTTTTAGACCGCTGCCCCTGCAACCAGGTCCAGGATAAGCAGCATGACATGGATGGATGGCTGGATTTTAAGGTGTCATTTTTTTAAAACTCTGTGTTTTATAATCAGTATACTCTAGGCCCACTAGGAGTGGATCTTTTTCTTTTTTCAAAAGAAGTATTTCAATGCCAGTGTTTCCTTTTAAGTTCAAGGTTTGTTTTCAATGCCAATTTTTAGTTTCTGCACCAAAATTGACCATCACTGTGCTGTTGTTCTTTAACGTGTTTTTATAAGCCAATGAAGGATTTAAAAATATGCAAAACAGTTACATAAGATTTCTAAATTATTAACTTCTTTATGTGGCTTAGACAGAGTTGGAGATATAAATGCCTTATGTAAGGTCTTATATTATTAAAGAGGACAAGTTTCAGTGGTGTATGTGCTGAGGTTCAAGTGGGCTCATAATTGCTTAAGAGATCTGAACTATTTATAGCTGTAGCATCGTACAATATTGACATGCCTTTGTTTTTTGTTATTCTGGCATCTCAGTGGATCAAGCTGAACCCATTATGCATCATTTTCAGTTCTATAGTAGTTTTGCATTATTGACAGTTCTAAAATTCTTTATTTATCTTATACATGGTTGTAGTTCATATCTTCTGGTAATTCTTTGCTTGAAACAAGCAGTTTAAGCGCCTCTCCTTTTAATAAGGGAACCATCCCTTTTACATTCTTATGAGTGGCTGCTGATTGTAAGCGAAAGGTTTGAAAAGTAAGTGGATGGGGTTGTTTTGTTCACTGCTAAACGCCTTGTGAAGATACATCCACTCACCGGCCACCTTATAAGCCCCACCTGTTCCAACTCATCGTTTATGTAAATATCTAGTCAGCAGTGTTGGGTAAGTTACTTTAAATTAGTAACTTAGTTACATTACTAGTTACTTCTATCAAAAGTAACTCAGTTGCTTCAAGTTACTCGTTACTTTCATTTATTTTCATTTATTTTTCATTTATTTATTTATTTCACACTTGGTACAACAATTCAAACAAACCAACCACACTTTCTATCAAAAAGCACTACAACCATGTGTGAAAAGGAGCAGGAAGAAGAAAATATTCTTATTAAACCCTGCCCCCTATCTACAATCCAATTTATATTACAAGTGGGCACCAAAAATCAGGGAACAAACTAACATTAACATTTATCTCTGGTCCTAACCCAAACCAAACAACAAATTTACAATCAGAATATACCACTCCACATAGTAACAAGGAGAAAAATAAAATAAAAATAAATAAAACAAAAAATTATAATGGATCCTTTTTCAATGAACTCCAATTTCATTCACATTCTTCATATTGAGTTATCGTTTTAAGCATGTACCACTTTTTAAAACAATGTAAATTTATACAATTCTTTCTTTTCAAAGTAACTAGTTACTAGGGAAAGTAACTTTGGTTTTTCTCAGAATTCTCTTGTTAATGTGTTGCTTCCGTAGCTGGATACCCAGCAAGAGTGCCAGTCTTCTAGCTTGCTTACTTGCCACAAGTGCACTGTGCCACCTACCAGTAGAAAAAAAATAATAATGTGCACATTTCCACGAGAGAAATCCCACGCCTGGACCGTTGTTGACCGCCGCCATGATTCTAGCCTACGTCACAGCGTCAGGTGCGCTTTTTACATCCAACACAAAAACTGCAGTCGTGGTGCTTTCGATTGTACTCAGAACTCGGAAATTCTGCCTTCCGAATAGGAAGATGTAGGTAACACCAGACTGCAGATGAGCTGCATACAGGGCTGGACTGGGACAAAAAAATCGGCCCAGGCATTTTGACTAGAGACCGGCCCGCCATTATAGGAAAAGTCATAAAGCCTTTGAATGAAAACAAACGCTGTTGTGACAGTGATGTACACTGTTTTGATGGTATATATGTATCAATCTATCAATCGTTTGTTGTAAGATTCAGATAATTATTTTTTAAAAGCTAGATATTTTAAATGAGAATAAGAAAGAAAAGTATTTCCTTGTGCCCCCCTCTGATGCCCTACCTGGCCCCCCTGGCAAAACTTTGCTAGATCCGCCCCTGCACAGTTACCAGCTGTCAGCTACGTAGAAAAAGGATCCTGGTGTTATTTGTCTCTCAGAAACAGTTCATAACTTCCCTTCAACTCATTTATGTCACCTAAAAGATAAACCTGATTCTCCATCACCTGTTCAGCTCTCATGATTCAGTAAGGACATCTCCTGGTTTCATCTTCATGTTTCCCTCTTACCAGATAACCAAACCGACATCATGACCAGAAACTTTTACGGCTGTGGCTCCAGCAAACATCAGCTGATACTAAAAATTTATATTAAATAAATTCTAACAACAGCTGATAAAGCTTAAATGCACTGCTGTTGTTTAGCGCAACATCCGCTGGCTTCCTCTTTCTGGCGCAAAGTGGGCGATAAACAAACAAGAGAGAAAAGCTGATCATTGATCAGTTTCAACAGGAGAGGGAGGGGGAAAGAACGAGAGAAGAAGAAGCAGCTGTGCAGCTCCAACTTTGTGTCTTTTTCCATTCTAGCTGAAGTACGGGACAAACTGCGTTCCTTTTCACCTCAATACGAAACGCGTAATATTTTCTCTGAATACGAGATTCTGTTTTTTACGGGACGGTTGGCAACTCTACTAACTAACCTTATGAACAAAATAAAGTTCAACATCAACATTATAGCACCCATCCAGCTGTATAGAAACTCTGTCATGCTAGCTAGTACGCAGTACGGAAAAAGTCAGCATAACGAAAATAAACTCCACCGAAACTTGGCATATATCTGACCCAGATAGACTGCAGGTCATAACTTCTTACCTGAAGTTCAGTTCACCTGACACTCAGACCAGCGGCCGCCTCGGGTCTCTCCTCCTCCTGCCTCCCCTTTCCCTCATCCACCTGCTGGCCTCCACCACTTGCTAATGTTACTGAATCTGTGGAAGCTCCGCGATAGCCACCACACGAAGAAACGAGTAACAACCCCTATCTAAATCCCACTAATGCGTTCCTGATTTTGGCATAATAACTAGTTACCGTGCTCGTTACCACAATAATAACGTAGTTACTGTAACGCGTTACTTAATAACGCGTTAGTCCCAACACTGCTAGTCAGTCAATCACATGTCAGCAATGTGAAGCATTTAGGCATGTAGCCATGGTCAAGTTGATTTGCTAAAGTTGCTGAGAATCAGAATGAAGAAGAAAGGTGACTGAAGTGACTCTGAAAATGGCATGGTTGCAAAACAGAGCTTGACAACAGATAACAGATAAACAGATAGTTCATGCCAGATGGCTGGTCTGAGTATTTTAGAAACTGCTGATCTACTGGAATGTTTTTTGCACATTCTACCACACAAACATCTCTAGAGTTCACACAAAATAGTCTGAAAAAAGGAAGGCAGCAGTAACTCAAATAACCACTTGTTACAAGGTATCCAGAAAAGCATCTCTGAATGTGCAAGACTGTGAACTTTGAGGCGGATGGGCTACAGCAACAGAAGACCGTACTAAGGTTCACTCCAGTCAGTCTAAGCTTTCTGTTCTTAGCTAAGAGTCACTAAGACTCAGCAAAATTTGACAAGAGAAGATTGGAAAATTATTGCATAAACAACATAAAAGCATGGCTCCATCCTCGCTTGTGACAATGGCCGAGGCTGGTGCTGGTTATGTAATGGTGTGGAGGATATTTTCTTGGCACATTTTGAACCAACTAAGCATTGTTTCAACGCCTACCTGAGTATTGTTGCTGACCATGTCCATCTCTTTAGAATCATCCTGCATTAACCAGGACAATGCGTCACTTCCCAAAGCTCAAATCAACTCAAACTGGTAACCAAAACCTAAATGTTGTCCAAAAAATAGTGGCTGGTGATTGCATTTCACCTCCAGTCATACAGTAATAATATAACAAGTCAACTTTAATTAGAGTACAAAGAGTACAAACAAAATATGAATTGTCACTTTGTGTGTGTGTGTGTGTGTGTGTGTGTGTGTGGGGGGGGGGGGGGTTTGTTTTTTTGTTTTGGTTTTTTTTTTGGGGGGGGGGGGGGGGGGGGGGGGGGGGGCATTAGAGATGAACGAAGTTCGGCTTGTGCACTATTCCCCTCCAGTATCTCAGCTTTTTTCTTATCTCTCTCATTCTAATGACCGCAATATGAACCATATGGGGTTTTTGTTGAAGCTGAAACCTCATCTTCTATATTTTATCCTGCCAGGTCGCACTGCCCTGAGTGAATTTGCATCTGATCGCGCCTTTTCATTTCACCTTGTATCCATTCACACCATCTCCACGTCTTCCTTGTGTTCTGCCTGAACACAAATGGGTCTAGATTAAATCCCCTTTAAGATCTTTTCATGTTGTGTTTGACAAATATGCACATTTCAGTGAAGAAAACAAAAAAAGTCACGCTATGGTGAAGCTGAATTTGAATTACTTTTAGTTATCCACTTACTACTTTTATAAGCTCTAAAATGTTAGGGGTGATATTAAGAGCACCTTATGAGTGAGTCATTTCCTTTAATTAATTGAAAAAAAAATAGGTATACTTTTCTAATATTATATTTAAGTTCTTTCATAAAATACTTTCTCAAAACGCTTTATACTGTATCCATCAAACTGTCAAAATAGGTGGCAATGATATTTTTCTTTCTGCCTTTTCTGAGGTCAGTACTGAATCTTTTTTTTCAGAAATCATTCCTTCACTAAATATTTAAGGCTACCATTGGTGAGGACATCAGCAGCCTTCACAGTAGCCTCAGTCTGAGCGCATGCTCATTCAGCATCATGCTGCTTCTTCACAAATCAAGCCTGAAATATTCCCTTGTGTTGACCTGCTCAGTTCCTTTACCTGCGTCACTGAAGCCTAAGACAAGATGGTGATTGATTGCTTTCAGCAGGGGACCGGTGATGGAAATATCTACAGTCCAGTGGAGGAAAAAACCGAAGAGGGATACAAACACAGAGAGGCTAGCCTTTAGAAATGACTCTTTTATTTTTAACTAAATTACCCCAGATGACCCAGAGATGGATATAAAAGACTTCTCTCTGACTTATTTATGTACTGTTAAAGCCACGGGAAAATATTGAATCGTGAAGTTTGTCCTGCCCCCCTGTTTCCCCACTTTAATTTCATCATCTTTACTTCCTGGCTGACAAGCTCATTTCTCCATAGTTAGGAAATGCGAACACGACATGAGTTTCTAAACATGGAAATCAGCACTTCCCTCCATGTTGTCTATGATGTACGACTGATTGATTGATTGAGGTTATCGCTCGGTTACAAAGAGAACTGCCGACGTGTGGGCTATACTGAGCAATGCAAACACTATTACACTTAGCTGGGAAGAGCAAAACAAGAGATGACATGCAAGAATGAAGAGAGAAATTAAAAAAGATTTTTTTGGAGCCAATTAACAGCCATTATTATTATTATCATTATTATTATTAGCAGTGATACCAAACATCTTCTTTGGCATGGTTTGCTGATGGAGGTAAAAGTAGGTCTTTGTGGCAGTCACTCCTTGTATATTATAATCTAACTAACATTTCTTATTATAAGTAGCCTGAGAACATTTACATCATTTACATTTTACAAACACTTGACCAAACCGACAGCTTGGGTAGCTTAGAAGGACGTAAATTCAAGTTTGTGCATTTTATGAATTGTGAAGTGTTTTGGTGAGTTGTATGCATTAAATGCATAGCACTGGTCCTTGCACTGTTGTAATGCAGGACTATTCTCCCAGTAAGCTCTGGTTGACTTCACCCATGAAAAAAAGCAACAAAAATGGCAAAATGCCTAGATGAAATCAATGTAGGTCTCCAAGGTGTTGCTATTTTTTTCAGTAATAAAATAAACCAAACAAAAGTCAGCATGTTTTATATTGGTTAAAAATTACACCTACGTGATGCTGTTGTGGGGAGTGGTCTGTGGCGCCGCTGCGGGGAAGCTGACAAAACAGAGCGGCATCAGCAATTACGCCTCACCTGCATTGAGGAATGAACTGGGTTCTATTGTTGTGTACCTGTGGCTGGCAGCTGCAAAGCTTCAGCTGGGTGTTAATCTCGAAATTTCTACTTTATTCCCAAAATGACAGTTAATATTCAAACTCAAACACCGAGCTGACAGCACAACTGAAGCGGCCTCTGCCAAATACAAAATGCTGTGTCTGTTTTTTGGACACTTTTTGTAGTTTTAACGACCAAAAGTAATACTGCCAATCTGTTACAACACTAACAAACAAAAATATCCTGTCTGTGTGTGGGTTTGTTTGTTCATATTCATTAATCCTAATTGAGGGAAAATGTTTCATGAATTGTCATTTTTTTTAACTTAAAGTCATATCACCCAGCCTTAGCTGTAGCTGAAAACATCTGCACCAACCAGTACTGTTGTAACTATTGTTAAAAATGGACGCCTCTTAAATGATTGATTTTAATTTTTCCCCCATTGCATTGAAAATTGTAAGTATTTTCCAGGGTATCTCTACCGTTTGAAATTCTAGTATTGTAAAAACCCTAAAGGAAAGTGCCAAATAATTCATCAACATGTTATTATAGGCTCACCTTTAATTGCAGATCTGACAAATCTCCAATGTAAAACCTTTAAATATAATTTCATTTCATGCAGTGGTCTTCAAACAAACAACAAGAGTAAGAAAGAGTGGAATAAGAGTGGAAAGGAAAAAATAAAAAAAAGAATGATCGACTGAATAACAAAAGCAGAAAAGCGCTACAGCCTTAGAGGAGGGAAACTGTTCTTATGAAAACATTTTAAATAAGCCAAATAAAGACAGAGAGCCAATATGTGCAGGCAAACTCTAAGAAAATGGGCTTCATGTGTCAAAGCATTCAGAGCCTACTACCCATGATGTGACAGGCAACATGGCATTCGGTGTAAATCAACAAAGAGCACAGAGTATGCAAACAGTTCAGATCTCACTTCATATCAGTCAGTTTCACCATATATGTACATGTAAATCCAATGTTTGACTTTTCAATGACGTGCTGTGCCTTTTCAGATTTATAACATGTACTGTGGGCACAACTACTGCAGAGCTTCGAGTGGAGGGAAGTCATAGCAACAAGAAGAATGATGCAGAGAATAGCAAGGCTCAACATGCAGGAGACAAATCCCATTAAGTACACGGGTGAATATTATTCAGGGAAAAGAGATTTACCTTCATAAGCTGACGATTTTGAAATGTTTGGACTTGAAATTGTTCTCTTTGTGCTGTAAAACTGGGTTCAGACTGACACCGAAACTCAACAGTTTGCACTGAGGTTAGACTTTCCTCAAGAAACAGGAGTGCAGAGGAGAGAGAAAATCCTCTAACCCTGTTGTGTGGATGCACTGCGTGGGCTGCCAGGGTCTTTTACTCAGGCATCCAATAATATTGGTTAATTGCTAGATTTCTCTAGCCTCTCTCAACTTGCATCACGAGTAGGCGTGGAAGAGTTTACAGCAGGGGTATATTGCTGCTGACAGAATACAGTGTTCTCATTCACTCTCTCTCTCTCTTAATTGTCATTCCCCGCTCACAGGCACATTTCTCTGGCAGATTCCCTTGAGAGAGGTTTCCCCAGAATCTACGTAAAAGGATTCCTTCCCACGCCATGGTCTTAGGAACATCTTATTTTCATCCACCCGCGCTTTGCTCATGCACACACACACACTCCCTCTCACCCTGGCATTGTGTCCTTGTGTCTCCCTGCTCTCTCTTATATTTTCATTTTCTCTCTCTCTCTCTTGTTTTTTTTTGCCTCTCTCTCTCTCTCTCTCTCTCTCTCTCTCTCTCTCTCCATTTTTAACCCCCACACCCCCCACCAGTAACTTATAGATCCTCTGTGGGAGGTAGCATCTCCCTCACACAGCAGGCGTGGGCCCTTACTCTGACAAATTACATGCTGGGCCCACCAGCTTTGCGTGGGGGGAGAAAAGCTTTAAGTTAAGAAGGACGAATGGCTCTGATTGGACAGTGGAACTCAGGGGCTGTATCTTGGCAAGCAGTATTTGATCGGGCTCAGGGAAGAAGTGAGAAAGTACAGGGAGAGCTGCAACACCGTATATCAAACCCACAGTATCCTTTAAGAAATGACCACAAACCACACACACTGCTTAAAACTGTCAAGCTGTCAGCTATAACAACAAAAACTGATGGCCAAACATTAGCCATGATAAGGTATAAACATTTGTCTCAACAGTGTGTAGCTTGAAGCTTCAACTTTGGTCTAGTTGATCTTTCTCAATAAATCACTTACAAGTGTTCCTTGGCTAACTGCTGGGCCAGAGAAATTGCTGTGGGATCTCGATCTAAGGCCAGGACCGTGACTTCGGGAACTGTGCTCAGAATTGCTTTGGTATGACCACCACCTCCAAATGTCATGTCCAGCACCACCTACATGTGAGAAAGCACAAGAACAGTTCTCACAACATGACTCCATATACGTGAATCATCTTTTATCATCACAATGTTAGTTCATCATTTAAGTGTTTAACTCACGGTGGTGCACTGACATGTGTCATGCATAGGCACCCACATTTTCACACATTGTCACCTTCCATTTTAGTCTGTGACACCATCTAGATCTGTATGGTAAAAAGTTCTGATTGGGGGAACTCCCCAGCCTCTTTATCAAGTTTAAAGTCTATACCTCAAGAACTATGGTACCAACAACAATAGGTGAAAGAGTGTGTTTATCCACATAACTTTTGAAGCACTTACCTGATTTTTAAAAATGAGGTCCAGGTTTTATATCATCAAACACATTTTAATACTACACAAAGATTACCATGGTAAATACAAAATGCAGTTTTTTACATGATGATTTTATTAATTAATGGGGAAAAAGGTTAACCCAACCCACCTGGCTCTGTGTGAAAAAAGTAATTGTCCCCAAAACCTAATAATGGGTTGTGCTAACCTCAGAGGCAAGAACTGCAATCAAGGAGTTGTTCATAATGTGCAATGAGTCATTGAGTTTGGCCCCATTATCCTTGCAGAATTGTTTGAATTCTGGGTAGGGGGAGGGTTTTCGATTAGGAATGGGCTGTTTAAATCATGTCAAAACATCACAACTTGATATAAGTCTGGACTTTGACTAGGCCACTCCAAAAGACTTTATTTTGTGTTATTTTTCCATTGAGAGATGACTTGGTGGTATGTTTCCCTTCATTGTTCAGTTGCATAACCCAAGTGTGCTTGAGTTCAGGAAACAAACTGATAGCTGGACATTCAGGATTTTCTGGTAGAAAGCAAAATTCATGGTTCCATTAATTACAATAAATCGTCCAGGTCCTGAAGCAGTAAAGCAGTCCCAGACCACACTACCATGTTTGACTGTTCAAGTTTTGCCTCATTGTTCCCAAGAGTATTTTCCCAAAAGTTTTGGCGATTAACATTTGGTCAGAAGTGGATTTCTACTTGAAATGGTCTCATGAATGCCATTTTTACCCAGTCTCTTTCTTATTGCAGTATTATGAACACTACCTTAACTGAGGCCTCCAGTTTTTGTTGTTCTGGGCTCTTTTATGACCTCCTGAGTCATTGATGCACTCTTGGAGTAATTTGATTGGCTCCTGGGAAAGTTCACCAGTCAAGTTTTCTCCATTTGTGTATAAGAGCTGGAGTTCCGAACCCTTAGGAATGACTTTGTAACTCCTTCCAGACTGATAGATGTCAGTGACTTTGGTCCTTTTTTAACATCTTTTACCCTTCACTTTGTCAGACAGGTTCTATTTAAGTGATTTCTTGATCCAACAGATCTGGCAGTAAGCAGGCATGGATGTGGCAAGAGAGATTGAACTCCATTTTACAAAAATGTGATTAGTCACAGTTAATTCATAACTACAGGGGTCAATTACGTTTCACATAGGACTAGTTTGGATAATCGTTTCACCTTAATAAATGAAATTATCATTTTAAAAGACTTAACAAAAAACAAGAAAACAGGAAGGGGGAAAATACCTTTTAACAGCACTGTATGAATGCATTATAGCTCAGACCAAGCCTTCAAAAGAATTCATTTGAATTTTTCACATTCAGTTCGGGGCAATCAAATTTAGCAATAAAGACGTTAAAAAGGAAGTGATTTCACGATCATTACAACACACTGAGGGGTGTTGTAATTAATAAAAAGTATTTTTATTTCATGGATTAACAACATTAAAGCTAAAATTTACATAAGCCGTAAGTTCAAGGTAAACATGCTCAGTATATACATATAAAACTAACATTTATCCAAGGTATCCTGTACCTGGACTTGTTTCAAAGTAAGGTTTGGCGATATGTAAAAGTTTTCCAACCGACAATCGTCAGTCCAATAAATGACGATAAAGGCATGTGCAGGCGCACATGGGTGGAGCAATGTAATCATGCGTGGATTTGCGCATTTAGAATTTATACATTTTGTTTGGAGGGAATATTTTACCTTCTTTTCTTGTTTGTTTCAGTATTAATATAGCTACTTTTCGGATTCTTCATTTATTTATTTATTTAAGAAGGCAGTTGCTGTTTGTTTCCCTCCCCACCATTGTGTTGTTGTTTTTTTATTTAAATAAAATGTTGTTGTTTTTTAACATAGGCTACTGCCTTTCTTTCTTTCTGTTATGAATTTGAGTAAATGAATCGCTGCATTTGGGCGCACTCTGAGGAGGGTGCATTTGTTTGCAGATGGAAGAGGGTGCCATTAAAGAGCCCTATTATTTTTTCCATTGACTGCTTCTCTTAGCTTCAACCAACATTATTAGCAAACATACTCATGGGCAAATAAATAAATCGCTCTTCTAAAAACAATCGGTGAAAGGCTCAGCCTATCGTAGATAGTCGATATATTCGTCCAGTCGCCCAACCCTTATTTTAAAGCCACAATTATAAAGGCCTATAAGTACCAAAGTACCTCCTGATCATAATGAAATAAATGTAATTTCAAAATGTCTCAAACTAAAGGGCAAAAGCTGGCCAAAAACCGAGACAGACTGCCCAATATTTTACCATATCTTAACCTTAATGTCGGCAAATATCTCTCCAAACTATGTCTGAAAAATGTAGCTTATTGAACAGTTCGTCATGTATACATTACAAATAAACAATACAATATTTCCCCCCAAACCTTATTCTGCAACTTTCTTGGCTGTGACAGGGAACCCACACTCAGTGCACCAACAAGCCTGGGAGCGCAACTTAGCCATTCAGCAGGCAAAATTTTTCTTTAGCACAGTCTTTAGCCTGTGGCAATAACGCTGTGTAAACTGGGATTGATTGACAATTTCTGGTAAACTTAGTGGAGCTTTTATTAGAAGTTTAATCATTATGAACGTGGCGGTTAGCACTGTCACCTCACATTAAGAAACTCCTGGGTTTGAATCAAGGCTGGGACCTTTCTGTGTGAAGTCTAGGGGTGGGGGAAAAAATCGATACTATGTAGTATCGTGATATTTTGTTTGCTAATAATGTATCAATACAGGGACAGCAGAAATCGATATTTTGTTACAAAAGAGGTTTTTGTGCTGAGAGCATGTTGATCCTTTTTCTGAACAAGAATCCTGACATTCCTTCACTGTCCAAATGTGTTTAACTTTTTTTTGGCAGCAATAAACATGACAGTTTACTTATTTTAATTTAAGACATGTTTTATTTTAATTAAGTTTAAAACTTTTTTATTTAATGTAAAATTATATTTTGTTTTAATTTACTTTCAAGTTCTTCAGTTGCTGAATGGGCTGCATAGTTTTCATAAATTGCATAGTTCAGAATAGCTATAATTGTACCAGATGGTTGCATTCAGTTAAGTTGGGACTAAACTGTAATACAAACGTTCAGTTTGTCAACAATAAAACTGACTGAAATGAGAGAAAGACTGAGTGTGAGACTTTGATATTAGATAAAATGAATATTCATAAAGTTTACCTTTATGTACAGAATCTGAATATCGCAAAATATTTTAAAATATTGCAATAATATCGTATCGTGCGTTAAGTATTGTGATAATATCGTATCGTGGGATGTATGGTGATTCACACCTCTAGTGAAGTTTGCATGCTCTCACTCCGTCTGCGTGTGTTCACTTTGGGCTCTTGATGTGAATGTGAGCGTGGATGGTTGTCTGTCCTGTGCCAGACTGGTGACCAGTCCAGGGTGTACCCCGCCTCTCACACCATGGCAGCTGACCCAGAAATGGATGGATGGATGGATGCTAATCCAGAAATTCCAGATGAAGATCTGGACTGCATAATGCATACATTTTATATAAATATATAAATATAATATATATGTTAATAAATAAATATAAATGTTACTTAAGTCATATAAGGTGTCTGTTTCACTGAAACCAATAGCTATTCTTTTGCTTTTAGTCCCAAATTCACACAGAATTATCACCTGACTTTGTAGTTTCAATCGGTTTTACAGAGGGCTTTTAGTCCACAGCATCTTTAGTCCACTGTTTTGCTTTGACGGCTCAAAACTTCCCTGAACTTTAGTTCACTCCCCCTGCAGGAAATCAGAGTCATTTTAAACAGCAGGAGGCAGTTGTTTTCAGCAACAAAGCTCTAATAAACTGGATGTGACGATGTGCTAATGCAAATGTATTCATGTTAGCCTTAGAGCCTAAATTATACTGTAAGAACTTTTTTGAGAAGCTTTTTGATACCTGCAGTGACAGAAATGCCTGAAAACAAATATAAACACTTCACCAAATCCCGTAATTCAAGGTAACTGAACCAAAATTAATGGAAGTGCTGTTATTATGTTAATGCACATGACCTTAATCCTCACACAACAGACTCTTTCATCATATAACCGCCTTGATGAAGAGAACACTCCCAAGTCGCTCCCATAGGAATCTTTCTCATCTCTACCAACCTTCTTATCAATCCAATTCAAGAGATTACCTGATTAAATAAAAACCATATATGTACTGTTTATCAGTGGTGAAGCAAACTTGACATGCATCATCATTTCAGAAGCTATAGACACATTCAGCCCCCAGTTTCCAGTTAAAAGGGTTACTCACTGTTTTGTCTGTCCTAAAGAGATCTTTACCTCAGTCTTTTTTTTTTACTTATAAACCTCTTTGCTTTCTTTTCCCTTGATATTGCAGTGTTCTGCTGATAGACAATAATTGTGTCATACACACGCACACGCACACTAGTGCTCAGCATGCATGTACAAGACACCATCAGACAGGCCCTAATGGATCGTGTCTCATCATCAATTTAGTTGTGAAGTCATGGCCTTAACAGTCAGCTCAATCGCTGTTAGTGTGCTCTTTGTTTCAAGTGCAGCAGGGAAGCACTATAGTAATAAGGCTGCAGGAATCCCTGTAAACCAGAAGAGTCAAACTCAGTTCACGGGCTGCACGCAGGCCGATTCGATCTCCACCACTCCTTTACAGTATGCGCTGTTTTAACAAAATTAGGTGCAGTTTCAACAATATGTGCTATAATGCATCAGCAGGACACAGTGGTTTAACCACCTTTCTTTGGTGTGGTATGAAAAACTTCTTTGTCAGTAGGAAGACTGTAAAAGTGAGGATGATTCAGACCTCTGACTCGGATTAAATTAACAGTTCAGACAACCAATCTCATAATGTCATCCATTCTTAACAACGTATACCCTCCTTTCTGCAATTTTCACACTTTTCAGAGCCAGCCTGGGGACCAGATTGGACCTTTTGGAAGGGCAGAACTGCTGTGAAGTCAGCATACACTACCTGCAAACTGTTTCATCGACGAACAGTGTCTTTCAGTTCTTGATGTAAAGAAAGACCAAGTCAGAAAGATGAGAAAGTGAAAAAAACTATTGCCTTGATTTCATTGTGATGTTTCTCAGTTTTTTAGCACACAAGTTTCTGTTTGCTCCATAAACCAACTCTTATTCTATTTTACTTTTTTTTAAAGCACTGTAAGAGAAGACAAACGAAGGGAAAATGTGTTTGAACGTTTGTTAAAAATATTAATCATCGACTTCAAAATAATCTCATATGTGGATGTCAGTGTTTTTTTTATTTTATTAATCAAGTATTGAGAGCGGGGCAGTCAGGAAATGTTTTACGCAGGATATATGTAATGCTTATCGACCATTCTGCGGGGTCTTTGCTGTTACCAGCTGTAACAACTGAATAAGACATGCAAAAAAAAAAGAAAAGTTTTCCTATCCAGACATTTTTCCTTATATATTCTTGACTGAGCCTGCTACAAAAAAAGGAAAAAAAGAAATCACAGCATGTTCAATCAGTCTGAATGGTCTGACACTGTCTGAATAATTCGCTAGATTATCTTTTACTTTTCATCTTCTACATGTCTGCTCCGTGATTTATTATAATGTCAGCAAATGGTCGGGAACAGATGTAAAAGGACACAAAAAGGAAATGCCAGCTATTTCCCACAAAAACATTAAACATGTCGATCGATAGTGACGTTGAAGGTGGGGTGTGTGCGTGCATGTGTGAGGGAAGAAGTGATCAATGGCGGTTCCCTCTCCTTTCCAGCGCACAGCAGCAGATGGGGAGGGGGTGTGGGCTAGTGGGATGAGTCACACGCATAATGAACTTGCCTGTTGTGCTATTCAATACAAAAAAGGAAAACGAAAACAGAAACACAAACAGCAAAAGTAGGCTGGCTTTTATCAAACAGTCGACACAAGCAAACGGGAGACAAACTGGTCCTCTGCTGGAGGGTGAGGCACTTGTCACAACAATCTTTTGTCACATCTTGAGGGAGCTGTGGCCGAAAGAACAAAGGTAACGCTGATCTATTTCACCAGTTCAAATGACAGACAGACAGCTGATGCTCAATATTCTTAGAGGCAGTTAGCTGGAAATGCAAATGCTGAGTATTAATTCTTGTTTGAATAACTACTGCACCAAGCACAGACACTCCATCTGTACAAGGTTCAGCGAAAGTTTCGCCTCCTTCACACACACGCACAAACACACGCATGCACAAACCAAATAAAGTAACCTAAAAATTGAGTGCATGTCCAAAGGGGAAAAAAAGGAAGCCTTATGTTTACAAGGTCATTTACAAGGTAAACTAAAAATCTGGTTCCTATGCTGGAGGATAACAAGCTTTTTCAAACGACCTGAATGCTGCTGCAAAAAAGAAAGAAGGGAAAAAAACCCTCCTCCCTCCCTTTAAAAAAGAAAAAGAAAAGCAAACCTGCTACTTCTGCCACCAGATGGACACAAGAACTTCTTGAAAAGATTTGGTGATAATAGGTTTGGCGTTTGAAATGATGATTAACACCAAACTTGGGAATGACTCATTCACAATATTTTATACCGAGGGGTTTTCAGCAAGGCTTTCACCTAGGCCATGCCTTTTGCAGAGAATGCGGCAGACTGGAATCAAACCAGAGCAAGACGCAGGTGATTCTCGGTAATGCAATGCAAAGAATGATCTTTAAAACAAAATTACTTACTCCAAGTCTGCGTTTTGTACTTCGTCTGGAGTGTGCAATATCTGCCTTTCCCAGCAGAGGGAACAGGAGAGTTAGGAGTGGCCGAGTGGTGCAGTCCAACAGTGAAGCAGCAAGGTGCTATAATGCAGGACACCTCAGCAGTCATCCCACAGCATTTTTAATGAGCACTTTTTTTCTCAAAGTAAAATGACAAATGCTTCATCAGTTCATATGTCAAATCAAAGAGAGATATTTTACATACATATCTAAAAAATAAAGCTTTTGCATCAAGCAAACAAAAAACAGCTCGTGCACCAGTATATGATATCCTGGCCATGTGGAAAAAATGGGCCTTATCTGGAGCTTTCTTATGGCTGAATTCATTAGGAAAAGACAAACAGGAACCTGAGAGAAGCCTGAGTACTCACCTAAATCCTACTTGTGACTCCCCAGCCCAGGTCAGTTACAGTGGGGGATCTAAAATGTCATCGAGGGGAGTTTTTTCAGATCTTGTTACACTAACACACAGACCATTTGGGAGACAGATACACAGGTACAGGATCGCTTTTCTTGTCGCGTCCGTTGCCATGGCAAGAGTGGAGGTAACCGGTTTGCATTTCTTTCTCTGTCACACAAAGTTCATGGCGAGACACAAGTGTGCCCAGTTTTAGCAGGTTTACAGGATGAGAGCACAGAATGATTCGTGTGGAAACCCTGATATAATCAGTGGTAATAATGCGGGATTTGGTGGCTGTAGAGAATAGTCTGATAGCTACACATCTGGCCAATGTGAACTTGACTGGACATAAAATCTCACTGCTATGTTCCAACTGTATCTCACGCCCGAACCTCCGCAGCACAGCCTCAAACTGTCTGTTTCATTACTGCTTCCACACACGTTTTGACTTTAACTTCACCAGGTAGGAGGCAAATGTGTCCAACACAGATGGCCAGTGAAAGCAGACATGATATTATCTTGATGGTGATCACTCATGTCTGACACACATACATGACTCACCTACCTAAACTTAAAGTGGACTTAACATATGACAAGTGGACTGAGAGTGAGTAAAAAAAAAAATATATATATTTTTTTTAAAGTGTGGGTGAATGAGTGAGCGAGTGAGAATGAACAAGTGATAGGGAAGCACAAAACTGTTGACAAAACTCTTTGCCAGAAGTCTCCTGCCTCTGCGTATGTTGAACTAATCTCTCTTTTGTTAAAGGAATGCTGCAAAGTTACAACAAATACTTTCATTCCTCATCTATTCAGCACCGCTTGCCCTCTTTTGGCACAAGTTTAAATAAATGTGCTCGAGGAGGTATTTGAGCTAGTTAAGACAAGACACGTCTATGCACGCAAAAACAGCAGTAGTTCATCTGCCAACAATAACACCCGTCTCAAGTTTGTAGGTCATTTATAGCCTGAGAATGAGCAAATCATGTTAGAGGCACTTAGAAGACATCAAGAAGGCCAGACTTTTTCAGAAGTGCCTATGCAAGGTTAAGTATCCTTTTCAGAAACACAAATTAATGATGGGAATTTTGTAAAGAAAGGAGAAAAAAAAAGTGGCACAGCAGGGGACAAACTTTGTCAAAACTCAGGCAAGGAAATTAACTCATGACGCTATTCCAGTGGCATGAGGTTTCGGTTTTGCTCTTACTTTTAAAGGATTAAAAGCTAAAATATAAACTATTACAGTTCTGTTTGCTCCATTCCCTTGCTTACATCTAGCATCTAAAAATGTGAGAGAAATTGGATCCTTAATGGATGACCTTTATGCACAGCTGTTCAAACCTGGTCTGGTCTAATCTATTGGCCAAACCCTCGGTCTTCCTGTGGTCCACTTCTGCCCAAAGTTAAACGTCAAAATGAATAAACAGATTATCTCCATTAAATCTTGCTGATAGTCCTGAAACAATGAATTCTACTTATCTAAATGTCATCATTTGTAAATGTCTAGATAGTATACAAATAATAGAAAATGACTAACAAGGTGAAGCGCATGTAGAAGTACTAAAGTACTTCTCATTTACATTTAAGAGACATTTAAGAGACATATCTTATTGTGACCATTATGACTATTCTAAATTCCAAAATGACTACATGGTGTGTTTTTAAATACACTGATTTGCTATTTGATTAGATACACCTCTATCTAGGAGAATGGTCAGCCTGCTTTGAGCTGATAGAAAGGCAACGGTAAAGAACTACTTATTACAAACTAGGTATGCAGAAGAACATCTCTGAGTACACAAACATCAAACCCATGGCTACAACAGCAGAAGACCACATCAGGTCCTGCAAGCTAACAACAGAAAATCGATGCTACTGATTTGTCCTGGCTCATCAAAACTGGACAATAGAAGATTGGAAAAAACATTACCTGGTCTGATGAGTCAATTTCTGCAGCCAGATTAAGATGGTAGAATTTAGTGTAAACAACATGACAAGGAAGGTCATTAATATATCCACCTTTGTATCAGTGATTCAGGCTGGTGGTGTAATGGTGTGGGACATATTTTCATGGCACACTTTGGTCCTGTTAATACCGACTGAACATAAAAAATACATCACAGTCCAACTGAGTATTGCTGCTGACTATGTCCATTCCATTAGGACCATAGTGTCTGATTGCTGCTTCTAGCAGGATAGCGCAAAGCTCAAATCATCTCAAGCTGGTTTCCTGTACTCAAATGGCCTCCACAGACATTAGATCTAAGTCCAACAGAGCACCTGTGGGATGTGGTTGAGCAGGAGATTTGCATCAAATCTGTAGCAACTGTGTGATGCTGTCATGTCAATGTGAAGTAAAGTCTCTGAGCAAAGTTTCCCTGTTCAATCTATGCACAAAGAATTAAGGCAGTTCTACAAGAAAAAGAGGGCGCAACCCAGTACTAGTACAGTGTACTTATTGAAGTGGTTGGTGAGCATATTATCTGAATATACTCAATCAATATTATTATTATTGACTCAAATTATAAAACAAACCCATAAATGGGAAAAAAAAAGCACTAATAACAAGAATGTTTATTACATTTTCATAACTGTCACCATTCTACTTTTGTTTCCTCAGCACCAATCTGGATCCAATCAATAACAAAATACCGCTGAAAAGATTTGTGCAGAAGTTGCAACATCAACTCAAAGATATTCCCCTGGGACAAATGTTACTGGGAAAAAGAAGAGATGAAGAGTCACACAGTATCAGAGATTAGCATTACCCTGCACTGCACAGACACAGTGCATGTGCTGTAGCATTCAGTGTCAGCCATGTATACTCAAAGTGAAGATAACTGAGTCAAAACCCACTATCAGAGTTTTAACATAAATAAAGTCTGAAAAAATAGCTTCACATGATAAATGTTGGACTTTTGTCAAATTCTTTCTTTCTTGGGAAAGTTGCCAACTAAGACATTAATAAAACAACATTCTTGGGTTGTTTTTTAAGCCAATTTTTTTTTTTTTTTTTTTTTTTTTTTTTTTTTTTTATAGACATCCCTTTTTTGGAATAGCTGCTACAGGGCATGGCTATTGGTCTACAAATGTGTGTAGTTGTTAGTGCTGCACAAGGCAGAGGACATACTGGAAAACTATCTAAACAATTTCAGGAAGCTGGCTAGTCTGTTTGTCATAGTGTCTCCCCTCACCATATATAGCAAATTTTAGGCACAATCTGTCCCTGGATGGTTAAGTGGCTTTATGTTCTTCCTTACGTCACCTTGCTGTAAGGCTGGAAAACTGCCATTAATGTTCATAAAGCCATGAACACACAGCAGCTTATTTACGGAATCTGTAGAGAAAAATGAAATCCATGATACATTGACTCTGGAAAGTATTCACAGCGCTTCACTTATTCCACACTTTGTCATGTTACATTCTTATTCTAAAATGGATTCAATTCATTTTTCACCTCAAGATTATACACCCAATACCACACAGTGGCAAAGTTAATAAGGTTTGCTTGAGATTCTTGCAAATTTATTAAAAATTTAAAAATTAAAAATATAACCTGTACATAAGTGTTTGTACATACATACAGTCTTTGCTCAGTACTGTGTTTGGCTGCAATTACAGCCTCAAGTATTTTTTAAGTATGATGCTACAAGCTTGGCACACCTATTTTTGGGCAGTTTCTCCCATTCTTTTTTGCAGAACCTCTAAAGCTCCATCACATTGGATGGGGAGTGTCAAGCCATTTTCAGATCTCTAGAGATGTTCAATCGGGTTCAAGTCTGGGATCCGGCTGAGCCACTCAAGGATATTCATAGAGTGGTCCCTTTGTTATCTTGCCTGTGTGCTGTTGGAAGATGAACCTTTGCCTCAGTCAGAGGTCCAGAGAACTCTGGAGGAGGTTATCGTGGAGGATGTCTCTTTATGTTGCTGCATCTTTTCTTCAATCCTGACTCCCAGTTTCTGTTGCCAAAAAACCCACAGCACGATGCTGTCACCACCATGCTACACTGTAGGAATGATATTGGACAGGTGATGAGTGGTGCCTGGTTTCCTCAAGACATGACACTTGACATTCAGGCCAAAGAGTTCTGTGTTTCATCAGACCAGAGAGTTTTGGTAACCAAGCCGTCATGTGCTGTTTTCTCATTTTAATGCGTTTGTCTCCTTTCGCTTCTAAAGTACTTCGAATAGCTTGCCTTGCCTTTTACTGAGCACTGGCATCTATCTGGCCACTCTACCATACAGGCCTGATTGCTGGAGTAGTACAGTATTGTTGTTCTTTTGGAAGGTTCTCCTCTCTGCAATGACCAACACCGGAGCTCTGTCAGACTCCCTGACTAAGACCCTTCTATCACAATGGCTCAGATTGGCCAGGCAACCACATCTAGGACGATAACCGGTGGATCCAAACTTTCCAAACTCCCATCTACAAAAGTATGTCTCTACTCTTCTCCATATCCGTACCTCGATACAATCCTGTCATGCACCTGAGCACAATTCTTATGGCAAAGGCCGTGAATTTAATTAACTTTGCAACATGACAAAATGTGGAACAACTGAAGCACTGTGAATACTTTCCAAATGCACTATATTTATCAATATAAAATATTTTGATAAACACAGAATACAATATATTTATTAAGTTTAACATTATTCTTGCAGTTTTTACACTCACATCTTTGAGTTGGACACATAGAGCAACACACTGCACACTGTAATATACAATAAAATGCAGTCAAATACAAAGACGAAGCTGATGTAAACAATAGACCAGTTGCCTCCTAATAGTAATGTATGCTTACTTAAAATGGGATAATCATTCCGAGGAGGAGAGTGAAGCTGGTGGGCTGATAAAGTCAAGAAGAATAACACTGATCTGTACTTCTAGAAAAGTGCCCTCGCAAAAAATCTCTAGACCAATAATACTCTCAAATTTCAAAGTTTACAAACCAACAGAAGCAGCAGTTCTTTAGACATGTAAAGAGAAAAAATCACACAATAATCTCAAATTTTCCATCAACTACAGCACAACTGCCAGGAACAGAAAATTCCCATCCAATATAAGACTTCAAAAAATTGAAAGTCTATATGTAATAAAAATTAAATAAAGTGAATATTTCATTTAATTAACAATTTAATTAGTTCATGGCAGCAGTGTACTCAAAAATTATGGGTGTCCCTGCAGCTTTCCTTCACCAAATAAACCATCTCTACATTTACTGTAACAGATCAATCATCATTAAAGTCAAAGCTAAACACACCAAATGATTATGTGGCTAATTTGCCAGTCAAAAAATAAGTTTGCAGGACAAAATTGAAAAGGAGATAAAATTGTCACAAATCAAATTAGAATTGACAAACTGTCAGAACCTTCTTGGAAAAAAACAGAAAGGGGCAACTCCTGGAAACATCCTGCAAACATCCTGCAAACATCCTGCAAATGTATAACAAAAAAAAAAAAAATCAAAAACAAAACAAAAGAATAATTTGTTAGATTTTATAAGACACAAGCAAAACCATGTTTTTTTTTTTTGGAAGAAACCACTACATAACGTATGTCTCAGTCACAAAGCCCTAGACCCCCAGCAAATGTGTGCTTCCCAGCCAGTTGGTGAGTGGTTGACATAAGTTACTTGATGTCACCAGGGGAAACAGGTCACAAAGAGGATACCTTCACTGAAAACCTTGCGATGTTTCTGTGGTCACCAGTTATTGGCAAGGAAGACGCTGACTTTCGGCAAATACTTGGCATTTACTCTCCAAGCTGTAGTGAAACTTGAAAAAGTGCAACAGAAACTAACAACACAAATATTTCTGCCTTTGGAAAGGCAGAAGTGGAAAGCATTCACCTTCAAAGTAAAATTTGCACTTTCTGAAAAGTGTTGGTAGCAGTGGTAAGGCACACCTTCTGGTTTGTATCACACTCAAGTTTCAGTACCACTTGGCAAGCAGTTGGCAAGTGTTTGCAGACAAGTTCATGTCTTCTATAATGACTCTAATGACTGTGGAAACCTGATAGCGAACAAAGCCATTACAAGGTTTTTGGTGCATTTATCTCTTTGTCACCAAGTTCATTCTAGTGACCACCTCTAGCAACCACTCGCCAGCAGTTCATGGAATACAAACCTTCCTCTAGTGCCTGGTAGTTACCAGGAGGGGTCACTGACTGGTCTCTAGATGTTCACTGTGACATCAAGCTACCATCAACAACCACTCACAACCGGTCAGAGAATGCACACTTTTCCCTGGCAACTGGTGGTTGTCAGATGGTCAACGACAGGTCTGTGTCACTTAAGTATTTGAGAAATTTATTGTCATATTACTGAATAACATTAACTTAATAACATTTATTTTTTAATTCATATGACTTTTAATTTTTTTCCCGTTACGATTCCAATAATGGGACCAGGGTTCATATGATTTTATGTGTCTTGAGTTCCATGATGATAATAAAATAATATTCTGATCAGTTGTGGTAAAGGTTCAGGAGTATTAATTGATCTTTGTGCTTCCTAACCATGTGGATATAATTTTTTTTAAATTTTATTTTACATTGTCTTCATAACTTTGTCATGATCGCTGTCCAAGGTGCTGATCCTGGGACCACCAGGAACGTCCCCTAGTTCAGGTAAACTAAACAGGTGGCAAAAATTGCTGTCAAGAAAGCATAATTTAGTACATTTATAGAAGGCAGGGCTCCGAGAGGCTGAGGATGTATTTGGAAACAGTGTGCAGAATCCTAATTACCCGATGGTGTTATCACCCAAAACTGCACTGCAGCAGGCCATGAGCGCAGAGCTGGGATTAAGCGCGACTATTTAGGGTCACAGTCACTTTGACATCACGTTGCTTCTTTTTTGGATCTCATCTTTTGGGATTAATGGTTTTAACTAGAGTAGTTTTAAAGCTTCGTGTACAGCTGCCGATTTATGGAGGTTCTTGTAGTACTCTACCCACCTCGTCAAACACCATAACATTCCCAAAACCTGTCACAATCTCTTAATCTTCCCACTTTATTTGGTCTTCTTTCCCCCTCACTATTACTTTCACATAATTCATGCAGAGTCTGCCTTTGTTCTGTATGTACATTTGTTAAAATGTTCAATAAAAACTTGACTGCAAAGAGGAAAACCCCCAGTCCCTGTCCTCCTCTACATAAAGCTCATAAAGCCCATGTCAAGCATCCGCTCACTTCAAGGAGTCCCGAGACTGGCTCTTACACTACAGTTGTGCTGGGTAGCTCTCTGGAGAAATGGGGATAGCAGACACTTGTATCTTCTCTCAAACTATGAGACAATAACTCAATATTTACTGTACGTGGGCAACCCGGTGCAGCGATTAGTCTCTCTGTTGGGTTATATGCTGCTTATGTTTTGAAGAAGTAATCTGAAAGCAATTAAATTTTAAAAATGGCAAATTAATATAGCTTTTTTCCCAGTGTTTTTCAAATCAAAACATAGTTTTATATAAACATGTCTATGTTTATGAAGTAGCAATTTAAACTTTCATCCTGAAGCACAAGGAAATTTATTTATGGATTTTTGAGTCAAATTTTGTTGGCACAACATAAACAACATGTCCAGGATTCACAGGACTATTACGTGTATTTCAGAACAATCATATTATCATGCTACAATCTGTGTAATAAAATGATGTGAGCTGCATTGTTTCTTACCTCAAATGTTCTAGACCTTGCAAATAAAGTACATAAGGCATTGTGAGGATTTGATTTGGAGGCAGTGAGTGACAGCTGTGAAAAAAATGATTGGACACTGAAAAAAGTGGAAAGGGAGGGACCTCTACTGCGTGCATGAGTCATCACTCTCCACCCCCCACCTCACCCCCAGCCAAACTGTCTGTTTTTTGTTTTTTTTTCCCTGCAGGTTGGAGATTTACTGAGCAACATTTTCTCAGCTGGTAAGATTCATTTTTACATTAAATTTATGGCAGGTCTTATGCAAATTAGTGAGAACAACATTGTGGGTCAAAACTGAACATAACAAGCTCAAGCTAGTGTTTAAAAAATTACTTCAGTAAAACAGTGCAAAATCATACATAAGGAGATGTGTTTCTATTAGTTAAGTTAACAGAAACTGTTAATTCTCTAGCCAACTACTTATTCTTCTACACACTTAGCAGAGAGGCTCCATACAAAACAGGCTTACAGTCTACACAGACTATGGCCTTACTTCGGTGCCATGTAGCTATGGGAGAGAGTGTTCATAATAATTAAATTAAAGCTTCTCACAGTCTGGCAGGTCAGTTTTGGGTTGAAAAAAAGAGGGGCAAGAGGGTTGTAATGTGTAAAACACATTGTCACAACTCAGCTGTTATCTAAATATCCAAGAGGGCTATATCTCTATATAATTACACAGTTTTATCAACAAATTTTGTTGCTATTCATTTATTTTATGAGTGTGCAAAACTCTTGAGCCACCTCTCACTTCTTTATATTTCGCTAGGAAAATATAATGTTTGTTTGAAAGTTTGAGATCTTTGGATGTCGGCTGCCTTTTGTTCAATTCTCTCTCAATTTGATCCCAAAAAGCTTCAGTAATGAGGTCCAGGCTCTGGGGAGGCTTTAGGAATGACTTACAGCTACTCTTTTACTTTTACAGATGGATCACTTGAAGGTCCAGCTAGGTCTTTTCCAGATTTTTTCCTGCTTCTTAAGATCATGAGTTTCAGATACTCTTCATCTGCTGTAGGTAGTTTTTTAGGTCTACCACTTCTTTGTTTGTCCTCTACTTGTCCACTTTTTTCATTTTTTAAAGGACACACTGCACAACACGCTGAGATATGGCAGGTTTTCAGCTAATAGCTCTTTGGGAATCATCATGTAGGTGTAAAAATACTACATTTTAAGCCTTTCAAACTGATGTATTTGGCATTTTTCCTTGATTCAAATAAGGAAATGGGAACAAATTGGGTTTTTTCATTTGGTTTTGTTGTTCTTTGTTTTGTTTTTTGAGACAGGTCACCAGCAAGAAAGTGCCTAAAGACACAAATTAAAACTGTTTTGCTAAGTTGTCTGTTATGCGTAGACACAACATTGATTCATCACTTGAGTTAGGCACGTTTTCTATGCTTGAATGATTCACAGGTTAGTGTTAAGTGGCTTAACAAAAAACAACAACAACAACAACAACAAAAAAAAAAACACTCCTCTGAAAATGATAAAACAGAAAGAGTGAAAAGGTAGCCAACGAAAAACTCTGAAAGACCTTCAGAAATCCTGGAGATAAGTTATACCCATATCTATCTGCTGATGACGAACATTTCCCTGTGCTCATAAAAATCAGAATTTAGCATGTGTATTCACTAGGGATGCAACGATACTCATATCGATATTGAACCGTTCGATACAGTGCTTTCGGTTCGGTATGCATATGTATCGAACAATACAAAATTTGTAATTTATTTTATCAACTTTCCTTCTGACGATGCTGTCTGTGTTGAGCGCTCAGTGGATCTCCGCTCGACAGTGCAGCCTAGGCGGAGTAGTCAAACGCAGATTCACTGAGCGCAGGGCAAGCTAGCGAGAGAGAAGTTAAGCTCTCCTTGCAACATGGCAAATTGAACCTCCCCCACCCTCAATCAGATGTGGCGTTTGGAATTATTTTGGTTTTCATGTGACGTATGACCCTGAAGGTAAGCGCGTCATGGACTAAAGTAAAACAGTATGTTGGATGTGCCACGCAATGCTCAATTACATTGGTGGGAACTAGTGTGTTAGTGCAGTTAGCTCGTTAACGTGTTGGCCGTCCAGCCCCATGCACGGGGCAATCCGCGATAGCTTGTTAACGGCGATTTGCCGTGTTGTGGCGTTAACGTCATTTCAACGAGATTAACGCTGACAGCACTAGTGGGAACAAAACGAATATGACTGCACATTTACACCGACATCATCCTAGTGCAAAGACAAGTGGAAGCAGACAAAAACAACAAGCACGCATGCTACAAACTTTACCCGAGTCATTTAGACAGCCGTTAGCACATGATTCTCCTTATGGGGACCTGATATGTTTAATATGCTGCTGAGAATATACCCCAGAAGAAGCGTATAGTATAGCTTTTATTTTGGAAAGAGACATTTCTCTGTAATAAACTCTCTTTTCCAAAGATGAGTGATTCCTCAATCATATATATATATATATTTTTTATTACTTTGTTGTTTCAGCAACATTAAATTTAAAAACTGTACTTTTGAGTAAAAATATATATTTATAATTTTAATAAATGACAAATTAAAAAGGCATGAACATTTTTTTTGTATCGAAAAAATATCGAACCGTGACACCAAAGTATCGAACCGAACCGAACCGAACCGTGAATTTTGTGTATTGTTGCACCCCTAGTATTTACACATAGGTGTCATCACAACAGATTGAAAATTGAGCCTTGATCCAATACACAGCTTAAACAAAATGTGATTCAAAAACACAAATGCATTGAGAATTCACTCTCAGTGATGCAGGAGACATTTAGGCTACGTCCACATGTACCCGGGTATTTTTGAAAACGCAGATTTTTCTATGCGTTTGCACCTTTCGTCCACACGTAAACGGCGTTTTCGGTCACTGAAAACTGAGATTTTTTAAAACTCCGTCCAGGGTGGATATTTTTGAAAACGGCGTTTTTGCATTTACGTGTGGACGAGAAAAACGGAGAAAACGCAGCGTCAAAGGTGTGCGCATTTTTTGACGTCACACTGCGCCACATTATTGTTTCGGTGAAATGAATTTCTACAATACTGTTACTGTTAATTGTACTCTCTGCAGTGTTTAAATGCTTACATATACACACACAGTTACTGTCCCTCCACACATACGACTCAGTTCTGCTTCTATGCCCCATCCTTGTTTACTATTTCCCACCGAGACTTCTAGACTTCTGATTGGCCAACATTTCTACACGGTTAGGAATATATCGCCACCTGCTGCTTTGGCATGTTACTAGCATCGTTTTCCTTCATTTCTGCGTTTACGTGTGGACGGGATTATTTTTTAAAACGAAAACGGAAAATCTCCGTTTTCAAAATCAGGATCGCCAAATAGTAACTGTAATGGTTTTGTGCACAAAATGGAATAAATAAACCTAATCATGGTATTCATATAGAGATGGGTGAGGGCTACATCCATTTTGTGAACATTGCAATCAGACCAATCCTCTTGCAATAGCAGTTCTTGTGAATTGAGAACAGACATCCTATCATTGCATGAGCTTATAGATCCTTACCTGCATATACTAAAAATATGTAAACCAATTTCATAAAAATCAGACCAGTTTGGACTTCTCCAGTACTAAGAATCTGTGAATGAGATATACCAGCTATACCAAGTCTATATGTAAGATACTGCCATTGTGCTGCACTTTAGACAAGAAATCACAAAGCAGAGTATTGTGTACCTTTAGTATCAGCAGCAAATCTGTTATTGATACTGGAGTAAGCAAAAAATTATCGGCTATTATTAACTAAAAAGCCATGGCAATAGACAGTGCCAATGTTATGGCTAAATTTAGGTACCTACAACATCTATAAATAGGTTGTGGAAAGATAACCATGACAAGTAATATAAATCATCACTGAGTGTGGGCTGAAGAGGAGGGGCAAACCCTGGTCTAAAGTATCGACAGAAACACGCCTCCCTTTGAGTGTGCTCGCCTTGTGTGTCAGTCTATCTGTACATGTGTCACTGAGACTAAACACTGGCAGTCTGAGCTGAAAAAAAAGATGTCTTCTTTTTCTTGTCAGAATCAACTCAACTGAAAATGGAAACAGTTTTCAATCCTACTCTGACAAGCTTCTTTAGAGGTCATTCTCCTAGATTCTGGGGAATGTTGCCCATAAACACTGATTGTTAAGCAGTAAAATGTCTTCTAAGATATACAAACACACATGCACAAACATTCCGGTCAGAGGGCCCGGTGGCGCCTGTATCCGGCAGCCTCGCCTCTGTCAGTGCGCCCCAGGGCAGCTGTGGCTACAATGTAGCTTGCCATCGCCAGTGTGTGAATGTGTGTGTGAATGGGTGAATGACTGAATGTAGTGTAAAGCGCTTTGGGGTCCTATGGACTAGAAAAGCGCTATACAAATGCAGGCCATTTACCATTTACCATTCCAAACATCTTTTTCTGATTAAATTTTAATAATAGCAACGAAGCTATCTGCTAAAGCTGATATATTTACAGTATATGTGATAGGCCAGTATTGGCCCTTAATATTTGTAGACTATATATCAGTCTGATTTAAAATACAAAGAACAGACTGCTAACTTCTGCTGGATGGTAAATACAAAAAACCCTATAAAAAACAGAAACTGTAAATCTGTGTTTTGAAAGGAAATGCGAAATAAGGTCAAATCTGATGCCCTGGATCTATTCAAAATGATTATGTGCTTCATTGGTGCCTGCTCTGAAAGATTTTTCTTAAGTGTGACACCACCGTCAATGCAGTGTGCTAAGGAAACAATGCAAACTGCATAAAGCCCAAGAGTAAACACGAGTGGAACTGAAAAGAGGGGGTGAAATCATCTTAACTATATTCACAAAATGTAAAGAAGCATCAGGAAAGATGGCTATCTCTCCTGAAGGTGAATTTCCTAGCACTAAAGGAAGACAAAAGAAGAACAGGGCCAAGTCCATTAGGGAGTGCAAGGAAGAATTGAGCTAAATGAAGGCTACATGGTGGCAGGCTTGGTAATAGGGAAAAGACATCTAGAGGCGTTTATGAAGATGCTTACTGTAGTTTCAAGACTGGGTTGACAATGTATGAAATAAAAGGAACTAGGTAATAGGGTGGAGGAGGGCAGTGGAGGTAGCTTGATGGAAAGCTTTAGAAGGAAGCTTCATAGTGCAACACACAGATTTTTGATAAAGTTGCCCTGGGCTGTTCCACGACTGCTACTATAATCTGTCCACCAATGTTTGGTACCTTCCGTGCTTATTAAAAAGTGACAACACATTTCAATGCATTACCCTGAAAAAGTGACAACACATTTCAATGCATTACCCTGAAAAAGTGACAACACATGTGACTGGACAATCTGTATTAATTCATTATCAATTCACCATTATTCTGTTTGGGATGGTGCATTAAGCCTAAACGAATAAGTAGCAACAACACGCTCAACAACATGCCGGCTCATTCCGACCTTAGTCTTGTGAACTGGATGAATATGCTCAATAACATGTTGCTGTATTGATCTCATCTCCATTTCTGGTTATTCTGTGGCGATTTTTAGT
Organism: Rhamphochromis longiceps; assembly: GCF_057381845.1. NCBI lineage: Eukaryota > Metazoa > Chordata > Actinopteri > Cichliformes > Cichlidae > Rhamphochromis > Rhamphochromis longiceps. The sequence continues at coordinate 23,781,085 of NC_140557.1, forward strand.
GACTGTTTTACAGATTCATCCAAATCAGATATCTGAAACCACTCTATCATGGTAATAACACTTCACGCCTGACAAATTTTAATTATTTTGCTGTCTATACGGTCAAACTGTCTAAGCATATGGATATAAATGGCCAAAGTTCTGGGTGAGCTTTTGCCCTTCTGCCCCATGGGAGGTTACTGTCCTCCCTGAGCTTGCCTTATAATGCATGCATTACAGTTTGACAGGTGTACTGCTGCAGTCAAACTCCCCACCTTTCCGCAGAGCGTGATGTGCCCAGTGGGTGACACCAAAAGCTAGAAGCAGACTGGGGTTCCTGTCCCCACCTCATTGGGTTAGTGAAGAAATAACAAGGTAAAAAGAAAAGAAAGAGAAGGTAGAACAGTGGCGCAGTGGTTAGCACAGTAAGAAAGTCCTGAGTTCAAATCCACTGGCTGACTGGGGCGTGTATGGAGTTTCTTCTCCCAAAGTTAGTCCAGGGTGTATCCCACCTTTGGTTCTGTGACAGCTGGGATACGATCCAGCACCCCCGCAACCCTGAACTGGACAAGCAGTTAAGAAAATGGATGGATGCTTTAAATCTGAGGCATGTAAGTCTTTTGGGGGGTAGTGGTCAGCATCACAAACCATAAGCTGCCCAGAGGGTACGTGTATGCTGCTGCTGATATAGGGTAGAGATGGCACGATACCACTTTTTTATGTCCGATACCAATATCATAAATTTGGATATCTGCCGATACCGATATTAATCCGATATAGTGTGTTTTTTAATCAATAAAACTAACTAAGTTCACACTCAAGTTAAAAAAAAAATCAAAAAACACTAAAGCTATTCTGTTATACCTGTATGCAAAAAATACACTGCACCCAAAATATTTCATAGTTCAGCAAAACTGATCAATCTAATAAACTTAAACCTACTCCATCCTCCCTATTCTGGTATTTTAAAGAGTAAGCACCCTAACTAATAGGGTTCTAAAACTCCCAGCAAAAAAAATAAATTAAAAAAAATAGGGAACCACCCTCCACCTCATGATGCTTAATTGACGTAATCAACTTTAATTTGATGCAGTGTGAAAAAAATGCACAGAAATCAATTTATTTTGAATAATAATTAAATAGATTCAACATCTTTCTTGTCTGCAATTCAACAGAATTGCAGACTGCACAGATGGTATCTTCCCAAAGGAAAAAGTACTATAGCTTACTAGGGTATATTAGACTTAACAGTTACTATATACAGTAATGGACTTCTATACATTTTACATCAGATTAAAACTTTGGGTGTAAGATTCGGATAATTATTTATTAAAAGCTAGACATTTTAAATGAGAATAAGAAAGAAAAGTATGTCTTTGTGCCCCCTTTTCCCTGTTCATGCCCTATCGGCCCCCCTGGCTAAACTTTGCTAGATCCGCCCCTGCACAGTTACCAGCATCAGCTACGTAGAAAAGGATCCTGGTGTAGAAAGTAATATTAAATAAATTCTAACAACAGATTATCAAGGTTAAACTTGCTGCTGTTGTTCAGCCGCTGGTTTCCTCTTTCCGGCGCAAATAGGGCAATAAACAAACAAGAGAGATGGACTCGCGACAGAAAAGTCGATCAGCTGATCATTAAGCAGTTTCACGATTGAAGTAGCAGCAGGAGAGGGAGGGAGAGAGAAGAGGCAGTCACTCCATATATCGGTTGTTAAGCTTAACGCGGGAATGCTTTACAAACATTCAGAGATGAACTTACACACTTGCTTTACTTCTCTCTGGGATAACTTCATCGGAGATGAAATGCCGGTTTGCTAGCGAGGCTACAAATACACACAGCCGCTCTATCACGTGACGCATACTGCTGCGACGTGCTACGGTTATGAGCAGAGTTACGCCATGTCGCAAGTTTTGTGAGGTGCTTTTTTGATATTTAATGGATCGGATTACATTTTTTATTTCTCTCCGATATCCGATCCAGTAATTTACGTCAGTATCGGACCGATACCGATACGTAATATCGGATCGGTCCATCTCTAATATAGGGATGCTGCGATTCACTACAACTGGGTGTGGTGCCAGTGTAAATACATTTCCTTCGGGTACACATCAGCAAAAGGTGAGGGGAAAGCATAACTGGCCTCTAAAGCATTAAATTTAGAAGTTGCCCAATGTCAAGAGGACAGGGCGAGACTTGTGGGACTTGATGTTCGAACTGATGCAGTAGTCCTCAGAAATGCCTTCCTACAAATATTTGAAATGTGCTCGCTGTTGTGTTCATTAAGTAGGTATTTTTAAAACTGTGGAGGTAGATGTGGCGGGGAAGTTGTGTGAGCATAAGTGGGAAACCTCTGCTACTGGTTTAGGTCTGTAGTGTCATGTAGTGTCGAGCGGACATGGTCTTCCCTGCCAAATTAGTCAGGGAACAGGGTTTGCGAGGAGTAGGAGCACTCCAGCTGAGAACAACAGCACTTCATCTGGATGCTGTGGGAATATAGATAATGTTAGTTACACAGATAAGGTCACTGCAACTGACTTTTATCAGAAAAGGCACAACAGTAGTTTAATAAAGCTCATTTAAATGCAGGAACACATGCAGAGGAAGATCAGTAAAGGAGTACACAAAGAAAGCTGATTTAAATCATCCTCAGTTTGAATAGGCCACATGACCTAGGCTAATAATACTAACAGAGGGGATTCTACAACTACTGTCTTAACTATCAGCTTTCAGGTGAAGAGTAGAATTACCCCATTTAGGGTTCAAAATAGTTTGTCCAAATTACAGGAATTATGTCTGCACATTTTGAAGCCCTTACAAAATAAAAACGACGGGAACAACTTCATTTAAGACAGATTCAAAAAAAAAAAATCACAGTCAACAAAGAAAAGATAAATGAGCTAACCAAAGGCAAGCTATAATAATAGATTATAGATTCATGCTGAACATATTTAAAAGAAAGACCATTCAGATAATGTACTTGGACCTCACACAAACACCATATGAAGATGTGTTGCAGGAATGAGTCATCTCAATCCAGCTGTCCACAGGGCATGTATCTGATTTGCATACCCACACTCACACACCAGGAACAAATGTAAATATTGCAATAAAACCTGCTATAATAGCTTCAATTCGACATGAAGGAGAGTTTCCAGTGTATTTTTGCCAAGTTTAACAACATTTGATTCGTGTGAGTTATACAGTGTCAATAATTGTTATTAAAACTATATGCAAATACAACTCAGGAATTGATGTTGTAGCAGAGCACTCCCCTCCGATTTATGCTGCTGTTCTGCGATGTTACGTGTGCGTGAGTTGTTGGAAGATTTCTCTCACACACCTTCTGCCTCTCCCCTTTCCCTTCACCCACTTGTATCCACACATACATGCACACGCGCAGTTTAAATTGTCTTACCGTGGTAAAGCCAGTCAAATAATAATAAGGTCCAACAACTAGGAAAATTTTCACTTCGAAGGGAGTGTTCAGATTCAGGAGCATAGTGTGCCAAAAACTGTAAGATAGTTTTGTAAGCGACGCAGCAAAACTGGAAAAAAAAGAGCACTTAGATTTTGGAAGTTGGGAGGGGGAAGGTTTCATTAGTTAAGCTGTAACAGCGAGGCACACTAAAGAGTCTTCTTTATTTGTTTGTTTATTGTTGTTAAAGTGAACTGGCGGCTGAAGAATGTGTAAGATGAAAGGACGAAAACATGTCTACAGGACAGTGCGGTGCGGCACCCACAAAGGGGTTGTCTGCTCAGCAAGGCTGAACGATTTGGCGCTCTGTAGACTGAGGCACCCCATTTGGCTAATGAAGTCCCAGACTGTCTTCACACCACACCCCCACCCACCACTCCACTATGAAATGTTCTACTCATGAAAGTAATGAGGCAGGGAGGGAGAAAGACTTTCTGGCCACTGATAACCTCAGACTAAACTTGCAACCTTACGAGACAAGGGCCTAATATCTGGCCGTCAATCAGCCCCAGCATCCCTGGCTGGAGTGTTTAATTACGAGGATCAATTATTTACCAGCCTCGTCTTTCACTACTCAGTGCTTCCAAAAAAGGAGTGTAAAGGAGAAAAAAAAGAAAAAAGAACACCAGCATGACCCAGAAGACACTGTGGCAGCAAATTAAGTACAGATAAAATGGTAAGCTGACTTTGTTGATGTTGTTTTTAAATGAATGACTAAATGGGCACAAGTGCTCGCAGATTAATACACACCCAACTATAGAAAGTGATAAGCTAAAAAAAAAAAAAAAAAAAAAAAAGACAAAACTGCAGGGATACTGATAAAATGAACTTCTGACTAAAGTCAAGCAATGTCTTGAGCTAACTACTAGTCAAAGTCTTTTATAAAATTAATGAACCTTTAATAATATGTTTTGCATGTCCCAACTGTGTTCTAAGGCTAGTTACAAAAACAAAACAAAATTTAAAAAAAAAAAACAACATTTTCACCGTCTAACTTGTCTGACTTGGTGTACTTCATATTTATGTTGACTGCAACAGCAACTTCAATGGTTTTAACAAGATCATATTACCCCTTGCTTGTATGCTTGTGTTGACAACAGCAGTTCACCTTGACAATGGACTGGATATACTGGATATATTTAAAAAAAGAAATCGAAAGAGAGATTTCATATTAGTTTTAAAGTAAACTGTACTCTCTGTACTGTGGATTTGTCCACATGGGGATTTCTCTTTTTCCCTAAGGAGGTCCAGAATTCATCTGCAAGACTTTAAACTAATTTAGCGAGACAAGATCATATTAGCCTCAACTATGCCCTTCTTTCTAAGCTGGTACACTCAGTACCTAGTAAAAAAAAAAGGATTGTGATCTATCATTACCTTAAACTACAATAAAGTATATACAGATCAGCCACAGATAATTAAAAAACTACTAACAGGTGAGGTGTATTAATAGTGTTTATCATTATAAGAGTCCTTGCATTTTTGCAGATGTTTGTTTGGGCACATACAATCATGCCACTCCCTGATGGGAACGCCCCCTCCCCCAAGCATACTGCAAAAACTGCACAGGACTTGATTTAAAGAACTCGACAAAGAGCCCAGGATCCAAATTCAGATTGCGATCTGACTTAGCATCCAAGGGATGCTCTAAAACACATTCACTTAATGTGTTTTAGAGCATTCACTGCCAATGTCCCACTGCCAGACACCGCAAGATACCCCAGAGGTGCTGTGTCCATGCCCCAACAGATTGGAGGTGTTTTTGGCAGCAAGACTTGGGACATACACAGTATTAAGCAGGTAGTTATTATTCTTAAGGCTGCTCAGTGCAAATTCTAAATGCCATCTGGTTTAAAAATTATAAATTAAATTAAGTTAAATTAATGCTGTTAAATGTCATTTAACAGCTTGTTTTTAATCACACAGGGGCACGCTATATTTTTTTCTGTGTTCTGTTGTTCTTCAGGGGCGATCGTGGCCCAAGAGTTGGGAGTTCGCCTTGTAATCGGAAGGTTGCCGGTTCGAGCCCCGGCTTGGACAGTCTCAGTCGTTGTGTCCTTGGGCAAGACACTTCACCTGTTGCCTACTGGTGGTGGTCAGAGGGCCCGGTGGCACCAGTGTCCGGCAGCCTCGCCTCTGTCAGGGTGGCTGTGGATACAATGTAGCTGCCATCACCAGTGTGTGAATGTGTGTGTGAATGGGTGGATGACTGGATGTGTAAAGCGCTTTGGGGTCCTTAGGGACTAGTAAAAGCACTATACAAATAAAGGCCATTTACCATTTTACCATTCATAAGAAACAGCTGGCAGTGTTTTGTGGTCACCTTTCCCAGAAAGGATTGCCTCTTCATGTGTCCGAATTCTAGCAAGCTCAATAACCCAAATAACAAAGTGAAAAACGCAGCACTCAACAAAGTCTGCAACGATTCAGCAACTTAACAGCCACAACACCTGTGGTTTGCCTGTTTTGTTGTATTTTTGTGCTACATTTCTATTGTCGTCATGAGTCTAGCCTAATCTGCGCTATTTATGGATCGCAAGCACCACATCGGTGGCCACCTGCTCTCTGCTCTTCTTTACAGTTACCCAGAATGGCTTAATGCACTTCTTTGGGACACTTAATCAAAGTTTTTATATTGATTATTTTTACTTATTGCTGCTGCCTTGGATTTGTAAAGTTGTAGGAGTATTAGTACTACAGCCATGTTACAGCTGAACAGAAACTGTCAATAGGATGATAATTGTGTTAACCTAAACCCACCACCACCTAAATCCCAACACGTTTGATACAGTTTGATATTTGACCCTTGCTATAGATGACAAAAGAATAATGTTATGCGATTTAGAGTTATTTTGTTGTGAAATGGTGCTCAATATTTAATTGATTGCTGAAGGACTGATATTGAGGCAAGGTTAACATGGCCTCGTTAATTCCACAAGGGGGAGTGTGTTGAGGCTGACATCTAAGAGTAGGCAGCTCGTTTCTCCTCCTACAGCAGCTCAGGGTTTTTCTCCTGGACTCTCAGCTGATGGCTCATTAATCTATTCTAGAGGAGGGCCCCTACGCAAACAGATAGCCTGCGCAAGTGTACAACTCCATCCTTTTAAACTTTTTTTTAACCACGTGAAAGCACTGTAACAAAGAAAAGTTTAAAAATGAGTACATTTGTTTTAATTAAATAAAATACAACTCCATCTCTGTCTGCACACAGTGGAGTTGAGTCACTCCAGCTCTCATCGGCGTCTCATGAAAAATCTGAGCAGTCATTCCCAACTCTTAGCTGCCAGAATCTCTATGATTGCAAATTGCCATGATAAACTCACTCAGCGCCGTCTCAGGAACAATACCGCAATCGCAGTTAGGGGTGTTCTTAGTGCCGAATTGTCGAGTCAGTTACACATTTAAAAAAAATAAACAAATCTGTGACTCTAAAGTAGGAAACACTAAGAAAACTGTACAAAAATGAAGTAAATAATTTAGCCTGTGACACCGCTACCTCTCTCTGTCTCTGTAGTCAGAAGATAACAGACTATGCCCCGCCCACTGCATCGGCAACATCAGATTGGTATACGTCCCGCGCAATAGCTTATCAGCAGAAAACAAAGCAACAGAAAAGAAACATATGCAGTAAGCTAACAGAAAAGCGTTTTGAAGGTAAAGATGCACATGGCAAATATAATCCTCCATGCCGAAAGTTGCAATACTGCATTCTTATAACTTTCAGATCTTAGTAAGTACTCCGGAGGGTGCAGTAGGAGGAACAAGAGGAAGCTGAAGGCTAAACTTGAGCAGAAAAGCACGAGGGATGTTTCGAGTGGAAGGAAGAAAATCACTGGCCTCCACATCCCCCCCACCACTGTCAGTGATTTTGCCCTTCTTCTGGGCAGGTTAGGCATCAGCTGCAGAAAGTACATAATGGAAAAGGAGCGAAACCAGATAGTAACAGCACCTAGGTTCAGTTGACCTGTGCAGTTGTCTGTGATCCTGAGTCACATTTACAACCTGAGTCTGAAGTAGAGGAAAGTACAAGTGTTGTAAAATATTTCCTGTCTGGTTCCTGTAGTCCAAACCATCAGAACTTAATGAGCACCAATGATGATCAAGGTGCTGGAGAGACTAGTCTTAGCCCACCTGAGACCACAGGGAGACCCTCTGCAGTTAACAAATCAACATAATCTGGGAGTGGATGATGTAATCATCTACATTCTAGAGAGACTGCACTTCCGTAGATATTAACAGCTGCACTGTGAGAATCATTGTCTTTGAATTTTCACATCCATTTAACATGATCCAGCTGCTGCTTCTCAGGGAGGAAATGGAAAAAGTCAGCAAGCAAGTGAACTTGTCCACCATCTCATGGATTACTGCCTGACAGACAGGTAGGTATGTGACACTGGACAGTGCTCTGTCTGATTTGGTGCTGTGCAGGAGCTCCATAAGGGACTGTGTTGTCTCCTACACCTCAGACTTTCAGTACAACTCCAGGTCATGTCACCTACAGAAACACTCTGATGATTCTGCAGTGGTTGGATGTATTAGTGAAGGGCAGGAGGAGTACATAGCACTAGTGGGTGAATTTTACAGGATGTTGATGTGGTGGAGGAGTACAAGTACCTGGGCGTCCATGACAACAGGCTAAACTAGAAAACACAAATACAAATTCTGTATACAACAAGGGAATGAGCAGGCTCCAATTCAAATCAACTCAAATATGGGATAAATAAAGTACTTCATATCAGCTGACCATCGTGTCTAATTACGTCAGAAACATTATATGGGAGAAACAAAAACACTCAAAGAATACTGAACACATATATCCCAGCCCTGCACCCCAAAGAGCCAGTTAACAGCCAAATCGGGAAACATACAGTCCCATTTTTTTGTTGCACTGAACCATGCACACACGGTGCATGGTTCAGTGCAAAGGTTTTTCTTAGCTTGCTGCATTCATAATGCAAATTAACATGGCATGGCATTGTTCAAATGTTTTGCTGGGTTGAGCCAATGATGTTGATTGGCGCCACTGGAAGTGATAAATAAAGTCAAGGAACTTGTGCGAATATAAAAACTTTTTAAAGTCAACTTTGGATAAAGTCATTAAACCTTTTAACCAGCTGTTATTAAATCTGACTGGTAGCTCCATATATGTAGTTAAAGTCATGGTCTCTATCTATTCAACTAGGTAGGGCCTTTAAAACATTGACCAAATAACTGACCAAAGCTAATACGAGCTAATAGCTAAGGCTAAGGCTATCGCTATAGCTTGCTGTCAGGCCATCTAGAGTGCCCTACCTAACTTTAAATAAATACATAAAAAAAATACAACTGAAATCTTTAACCTAACAGTTAAAATGTTAACTTACGTTAACCGTTGGCTACATAGCCACAGCTTAACAATCTTGTTTTCCCTGGCCATCACATCCCTCAGATACATCACATACCATATTTCAGATTTCTCTGGTGAAAAAAAAAAATCAAATAACAGAATTAACATTTGTTAAAGGCCATTTTAATTTATCCTTAGTGTACACAAATAATCTATCTACTGAGATATTTCAGTCTATATCAAAGTGGAGGCCTGACACACCAATTTAAATATCCCTATAACAAAATAGTTAAAAAGGCAGAGAAAAGAAAATATCACCTTAGGTTTAGTCCTGTCCCAGCAAGCTGTTTCACACAGACCTGCATTAAACCAAGGAAGAAAAGCCATCATATGGGGCTTTGAAGGCAATTCATGGTGAGATAGAGTGTTCTTCATTAAGCAAGGATACAATTTCAGACAAGAAATATGACAAACTATCAATCAAGACCCAACAAGCATGATGGCCATTTGTAAAACTGAGAAAATAGAGCGCAGGCTACCACTGCAAATTAGATACCTGCATACAGATTTACAGCCAGACGTCCTGTGTGGGAGGCAGCAGGGCACTGAAAGCCTCCATTTACACACTTCAGTTTAACTGCAGTATTTGCTCTGACACCCATCATCGTGTAAGTCCTCCATTCATACAAACTCTTCTTCAGCCAACAAGAGCAATTACATATTAGTGATTATTTTTATAAAGCCCATTTAATCTTTAATCGTTTGGACATTTGTCTGCAATTAAGGGCAGGTTTTCCTCCTCAAAGCAACTGATCTGTTACTGACAACACCACACGCCCACTACAAATTTAAGCACTTAAATGGCAGCTCTGTCAGAGCCATGTCAGAATTCACATTTGATTCCCTGACAAGTTATAGTTATATTTTTGTAGTTATGCAGTTATATTTAGCCCTGTAGATATATGAATACGAATGACTATGAGTCAGCACCACGATAAGGTTGTAACATTGCTGTAGATAAAGACCAAGTTCATTTGTAACACTATGTTCTCACATGAAAGAACAAACATCTGCAGTGAAGGAACACTAAAGAAAGACTTCTGAAGGTAATCACACATCATTTCCACAGAACGTCACACCAAGTGAGGTCTACAGCACATACTGTACAAAAAAAAATAAAATCTATCAAACTGTTTTTAATAGCATCTGATTGGCAAGCTGTCTTGGGACAGTTGGCACATGGGCGGGTAGCGGAGGAGTTTAGAGGTGCTAAAGTTCAGGCAGGAGCGATGCAGCACCCTGTGTCCTGCCAACAGACTTACAGTGGCGCAATTCCTGACTAAGTTGTTGACCCATGGCCCCCACCTGCCTTGACCATCCATTATCTGAGGGGTGGAGGGGGCCATTACTTTTCCCTCCTTTCCTGCCTGCCACGCCAGAAGGCTTTTGACTCATGCCCATCTGTCCTGGTAGTACATACATTAAGTGAAAGCCAAGATACTGCCACCCTGTCCAACTCATGAATGCCTTTATAACAACAAGTTGTTATGTAGTGTGTGAACAGAATTTTACCTTAGCAACAAACACCTTTGTGAAGAGGATGATTAATCAGGAAACAGGTCATTTCAATCCTCAAATCACAATGAGAAGAGACCTTTTTGTAAACCTCAGTAGCCGACACAATGCACGCAACAGCCTGCCAATAACTTGCTTTCAAAAGCTCTGACACACATAAGAAAATCAAAATTTGGGGACATGAGAAACACCTCTCAGTATGAGTTTGCATGCCTATGCTATTACCACAGCAACCGAGGCAGACCGGATAACAATCCCTGAAAACACAAATATGATCTAATCACTTGCAAATATTGTCGGCAGTCAGTCTGGAGATTCAATTTAGTCCTGCGTCAGATTTGCCTACAGTCTGAGCACATTCCAGGGCCTTTTTAATATGGAAATACACCAGGTAAAAAGGTTCAATTGGAAATAATGTTAATAAACACAAGTAAAAAGTTAACCCACTGCTACCTGAATGCCCGCCTAAAGCCCTCATTTTGTCCGAATGAATATTTGACATATTTCTAAAAGAATGGTTAAACAAACAGACATGAACTTTATTAAGGACACCAAAAATTGTACCTGAGCTGGTTGAATGTCTAAGTATTGAAGTACCTCTTTCAACATGACAGGCATGTGAGGAGGCTTTTCAGCTGAAACAGCAGACGGGTCTTCGGATCTGTCCTCATGACCTGGACCAGAAGATGCACCAACGAAACAGGAGTTCAATCTCGGCCTTAGCCTTCTCCATGCTCTCCGCGCAGCCAGATGTGTTTTTCGCATCATTGGGTAAGAGCGGACAGTCATGTGGAAAATCATGATCGTTATAATGATCTGTGGAGAAGTAAATTAGCAAAGTTACATGATGAGAAGAAAGATGGAAGGTTAAGCTAATCAAGAGGAACTTGGTGTGTAGTACTATTTTAAAGTTGACACTCCATCATCATGAAGCTGTGCTCTGGAGAAGCTTATAGTATACTCCGGGGTTTATCCAGTTTAACAGCTGCACTGAGACCAAACAGGTGGGAACAGGAACAATACAAAACTATGAATTAAAAGCTATCTTACGTTACTTGGAAGAGGAAAACATTACGGTTCTAAATTCAAGGCAGATGCAAAAACTGTTGACTGACTAAACCTTTCCAATAACACACTTCATTTTGAATATATTTAAAGATGTGGCCATGATTCTCAGTTCATGATTGCAGTAATATTGTGAAGCATTCTATACACGTCTATACATACTTTACAGCAGTGGTTCAGACACATGTGAATTCATGTGTGTGAAAAACCTGTATACCATCTCACAGCAATATTTCTTTTTATTGTCAATTGACGGCGCTTTTTTATCTTGTGGACCTAGGAAAACACCTATTATTGTTATTATTATTATTATTATTATTATTATTGCAATGAGCTTCATTAGCAGGTATCTAAACTACATGACACCATGTTAGCACGAGTAAACTCCTCCAGGCAAATGACGTCCCCATTTCAGCTTCAGCCATAAGACATGAAGTTATCTCAATAGTTTCTATTTACAGTTTTTTCCCTTTTTATGTAGGTGGTAGGCCATTTGCTCTGCTGACACTTGCCTGCCGGGACTCTATTCTTCACCTCTCTTGTGCACTTTCTATTGCCTTGATTTGCTGACCCAGGTATTGAAACTCATCTATCTTCACTAACTCTGTCCTTTGCTGCTTCACTGTTACACCTGTTTCCCTCTCATTCACACACGTAATCTGTCTTGCTTCACCTGACTTTCATTCCTCTTTTCTCTAGACCATACCTCCACCTCTCCAGGCTCTCTTCCACCTGTTCCCTACTCTTACCATAGATCACAGCGTCATCTGCAAACATCATAGGCCATGGAGACTACTGCCTGACCTCATCTGTCAATCTGTCCATCACCACTGCAAACAAAAAGGGGCTTAGAGTTGATCCCTGATGTAATCCCACCCCTACCTTGAACCCATCTGTCATTCCTATCACACACCTCACTATTGTCTGTCTGTCCTCAGATGCCTGTGATTATTTTGTATTTTATAGCCTACAACTACAATAAGAGTTGTATTGTAGGGAAAGACTGATGCGGATATTATTGTGTAGTTTAATAAGTAGGTCCTTTTTTCTCATGAACCCCCCCCCCCACACACACACACACACACACACACACACACACACACACACACCTACCTCTTCTTGCTGTTTACTAAACGTTAGCTGCTATCCTTCAAGCTAGGAGTAGGAAGGTCGTACTAACTTATCTGTAGGTTGTTAGAGGTTAGCAGTTCCCTTAAACAAACATGTGCCATCATTTATGGTGATATTTAGTAGCAACTCCCCACACAAAAACAGTATTTTGGTGTAAAGGTTAGCTATCTACCTAGCTAAAAACGCCTGAACATGGAGCAGATACAAAAAGGCATGCACGTGTTTGACGTGGCCATGACTGTAAAGCTATTATCTATTAAATTTTGAATGTTTAGCCCACCCTAATGCTCTGTAATACGTGTATACAGGCTATGATATCAGCAGAGGCTGGACATGTTACATCTAAATAAAGCGATGCAGAGGATACCGTTGCTATGCCACCATGTTGGATGACCGCGCTTCATACCTACAGAGACTGTCAATAAAATATACTGAAAAGGACCCGACGGTGTAGTCAGGTCCATTTAATCAAGTTTCACAAATGTTGAGCCAGACAACCGTGCTTATGCACAGAAAGCGGCAGTAGCTTACCGTAGCACACCACGGAGTAGCTCCACCTTCCGCAGCGTGCACTGTGCGTCACCACGGCCCGCCTAGTGACGCGCCCCTCTCGACCTATCAGATGCCACAGAGGAAGACGACAGCTTTTTTGAAAATATTGGCGGCGGTTGTGCTAGCGACAAGGTTAGCGAGTTTATTCACTTAATTCGAGCTACTTTTAAACCGAGCGATTGATCTGAAAGTGTCGCCTTAGTAGGGATATGGACGATAGTCGTTACTAACAAAAGGTAAGACCGAAGATTGCATCGGAGACGAAGTAATCAATGCCATCTTACTGTTAGTGACTGTACTACAGCTAGCTAGATGGAAGGGGCTGGCCAGTCCTGCTGTATTTACGTTGGCAGGATTGTCATCACATTGTAACGTGTGCTCGACTTCGACTGTTTATTCCATTTAATAGTACTGAGCTAGCTGTACCTGAAAATTGCGTGTTAATACATGTTAGACAGCATTTGATTATATTATGCTGTTATTAAAGTGAATCCCCGGTCCATATATATATATAAATATAAATAACACCCAGCACGCCCCTGCGGGCGGTTTATCCTTCAAGCTCGGGGTCCTGCGCAGTATCTTAGCTGTTCCCAGGACAGAGACCTCCGATGTTATTCCCGGGATCTGCTGGAGCCACTCGCCTAGCTTGGCAGTCACCGCACCTAGTGCTCCGATTACCACGATATATATGTATGTGTGTGTGTATATATAGATATATATCTTTATTTTATTTTAATGTCACTGAAAAATGTCCATGAGTATCAGTCCCTAACCCAAAACGTTTAAAACACAAGTGTAGGTTTTTGTTGTATTATTTTTTTTTATTTAAAGATTATTGTTATTAGTTTTGTGAAAGTTTCAGTATCCTTATGTACAGTTGTGGTCAGAGGTTTAGATAGACTCATCATGTGCATGAATGCCATGGTAATTTCATGTCATGGTAATAAATCCTAAAAACACTGTACCAACCGTCAAGCATGGTAATGGTAGCAACATGCTCTGGGGCTTTTTTCACTCATAGTGATACTGGTACATTACACAAAGTGGAGAGAATAATGAAGAACAAGGACAACCTCCAAATTCTTTAACTTTATCTCAAATAAACAGTTAGATGGTTGAAATATGGTCACAGTTGGGTGTTCCAGCAGGACACTGAGCCCAAGCACACATAAAAACTGCTTTTGGAATGGATAAAGCACTAAACAGTAAGCTTGTGGAATTGCCTACCCAAAGCCATTTCTGCCTAGAAGATTGATCAAATATTGAGCCAAAATTATGCCAGAGGCTTGTTGATGGCTACCAAAATCATCTAAGGTGCAACTTACTAAGGGACATTTTACCAAATATTAGTGTGGGGGTGTATTTATATATTTGAACCTGTATGTATATGTTTGACCCTGTTTGGATTCAAATAAATCCCAAATAAATTCAAACATGTGCACCCAATTCTTGTTTTTTTTAAGTAGGTAAAGATGTGTCCTGTACAATCATTTCACTCTAGAAAAAGAACAGTCATGATGAGTGTATGTAGACCTCTGACCACAAGCTTTGCACAGCTTTGACTTGCTCTGATTTCAAATGTTGAAACCTTGCTCTACACAGAGTGCATATTGCTTGTCTGGTAGTTAACAGACAAGAAATATTATAAATTACAGTGAGACCTGACCTTAGTCTGCACTTTGAGACGATGGAACTGGAAGTTCAAAAAAGCTAAAGTGTTTCCAGTTTTTAGGACTCATTCCTGTGGCATTCTGTATGAAAACACTTTTAGGCTGTTCGCTTACCATAAAACAAGTTCAACTCTGCCTTCAAAGTCCTCAGACCATGTTTGAATTTTATCAGCATATTTTCAAGATTGTGAAATCCAGTTAACATTTTATTTGTTTGTTGTCTTGTTTTGTAATGCTTCATTCCTTGCAGGGAAACCAAGATGGCGAGTGATGTGTGCAGCCATGTAAAGGTTGTTGTTCGAGTGAGGCCGGCCAATGACAGTGAAAAGCGCGAAAACTGTCGAAATGTGGTCCAGGTCGTCGATAACCACATGCTCATATTTGACCCCAAAGAAGAGGACTTGTCGTGCTTTGGGTCACAAAGAGTACGAAACAGAAACATCAATAAGAAGGCTAACAAAGACCTGAAGTTTGTTTTTGACCTAGTCTTCGACGAGAATGCTACACAAGTCGACATTTTTGAGAACACCACTAAAGGAGTGCTGGATGGGGTGATGAATGGATTCAACTGTACAGGTGACAAATTAATGAGTACAAGCTGCAGCTACAGTCTGTCTGAATTAGTCATGATGTCTGCCAATTATAAAAAGATGTGGAGCTGATTAACTCGTTCTGTAGTGTGCTAGTTATTTATCTGTCTGCAGCGACAAATTACCCTCACTGCTGTGAAGGGGATAGACCTTCAAAGATACGATTTTATTCCAGGGCTGGATAAATGGAGTGCAGAGTGTTATTCTTTACCATATATTTTGGTGCAATTGACTAAGCCAAAAAAAAAAAAGAAAGAATTGTATTTATTTCTCTAATGTGAATTTAAAGCTTGAGAAAGTATTACTTTGTATAGTTCTGTACTGTGCATAAGTCTTAAACCACCTCTCATTCCCTTATGCTTTGCTAATATAATGGGAAATATTTGCAGTGATTTATCGAAGCATCTGTAAATATTTATAAAAAAAAACAGTATACCAAGTAAAAGTGGTCTTCAGGAATAGTTCTCCAGGCTTCTCAAAACACATTCTTTAGATGTTGGTAGATCAATCCCCGTCAAGGGGATCCTACACTGCTTTAATAATGTTGAGGTCCAGACTCTGGGGAGGCCAATCCATGACTGATCGTGTTCCATTGTGTGTTCTTAGATCCAGGTATACTTTTACTGAATTGACTGTAGGCTTGAGATTATTGTCATGCTGAAAAATGAAGCTGTTGCCAATGGAATGCTTTCCAGGTGGTTTTGCATAGTAGGTTGAAATTTGATGGTACTTTTCTGCGTTCATAATTCCATCACTTTTAACAAGATCCCCGGCACCACTGGCTGAAATGCAGCCCCAAACCATGAGACAGCCTCCAATGTGTTTTACAGATGGTTGTACATGCTCAGTGTTGTCAAAATGACAAAGTGCCTAAAGATGCCATCTATAACTGTGCAAAGTTCTCTCTTATGTGTTGAGAAAACACTGTTTCATCCCTTGGGTTAGGTGCTCTTTTTATGAATGAGTCATATAATCGGTGTTAAGTGGGTTAACAACAACAACAACAACAACAAAAAACATTCCTTGGAAAATTGTCAGCTGGAAGAACTGGACCAAAAATAAATGAAAAAGCAGTGAATGTCCAGAGAAAAACTGTGTTTGCTCAAGAACATATAAAAAAAACAATTACAAAATTTCTTCCTTGGAAGAAAAATTTTAAACATTGGAGGCTGGCTTGAGACTTTTAAATAGTGTAAGTTCAGTCCTCCTTTTGGATATACTTGATACTTCCATTGCTCACATTCCAAGTTTTTCACATTACATGTTTGGTTATGCTCTTTTCTAAGCAAGCTTTATGTTGAAACTGTTTTTGTAGAGTTTTCTGTAACTCTTAATTACTTTTTCACTTGCAGTGTTTGCCTATGGTGCTACCGGAGCAGGCAAGACACATACCATGTTAGGTTCACAAAATGACCCTGGGGTCATGTACCGCACAATGAAAGAGCTCTTCAAACGCATGGATGACGCCAAGGAGGAGAAGGAGTTTGCAGTTGCATTTTCATATCTTGAAGTGAGTATTGGATTCTTTATTTTTACCTTTATTTTTACTTTGCTTTGTTCTCCTTGTTGTTTATGGAATGTTGTTTCTTACGTTGTTTGTTTGTGCAACATCACTGTGTCAAGTCTGGATAGTCAGACTTATACAGAAGACTTTAAGTTGTAAAATGTGTTCTCAACCTACACTGCTTGTATGTAAAGGTATCGCAGCAGGTACGCATTCATGATTTCTACACCTTGCAGTATCATTGTGTCTGCAAGCTTTTACCTGACCATACATTTTTGTCTTTGTGTGGTTTCATAGTGTTTTGTTGTATTTGCACGTGTTCACAGGTTTACAATGAACAGATCAGAGATTTGTTGGCTAATGCAGGACCTCTTGCAGTCAGGGAGGACAGTTCTAAAGGAGTGGTTGTACAAGGCCTCACACTGCATAAGGTCAGTACTACCATCTATTATTAAAATAAACACACACAAAAACACTTCCATGCATGCACTTCTGTTGAAAAATGCCCGTCCTTTTAAAAACATTAAAAAACTGCATGAAAGTGAGCAATATTTGGGTAAAAGCAGGTGGTGCTAGCTCATTGTATAATAAGCATGAAACCTGTGTAGCTCATCTTGGGCCAGGACACAGGAGCAGGTTGGAAAAAATAATTGTGTGGATGCTTTAAGCATCCCCAAGAGCAGCAACACTCGCAAGATGCCTTGTAGAGATGATTGTGAAGGACCTCCAGCCTCTGTCCATAGTGGAGGACCAAGGTTTCCAGGGATTTGTGAGCGCTCTTGACTCAAAATATAAACTCCCAGGAAGAAAATCACTGACTGAGACTCATCTTGTAAATTTGTTTGATGAATGTAAAGGCAAAGTAAGAGCATCTTTGCGAAATGCTTCCAGTGTTGTTCTCACCACTGATATGTGGACCTCAGTGTCCACAGAGGCATATTTGACTGTAACATGCCATCTCATTGAAAACTGGCAAATGAGAGAATTTGTCCTGGAAACCCACTCTTTCCATGGGCAGCATACAGCAGATTAATATCAGCTCAGCACTTAAGCAAATCACAGAAGAATGGGGCATAACTGAGAAGGTGGTTGCAGTTGTCACAGACAATGGTGCAAATATGGTTGCTGCAGTGCACAAAGCTGGATGGAGGCATTTTCCATGTTTTGCACACACACTGAATTTAGTTGTAAAGGACAGTGTAAAAGCTGTCCCAGAAGTGGTGCAGGTGCTGGAAAAATGCCGTGCGATTGTGTCCTTTTTTCACCACAGCACAAAGGCTACTGAGAAGCTTAAGGATATTCAGCAACAATTGAAAGTGGCAGAGCACAAGCTAATTCAGTCAGTAGATACCCGCTGGAACTCTGTCTTTTACATGTTGGAGCAGCTCTGTGAGCAAAATGAAGCCGTGACCACAGCCCTCTGCCTTTTAGGGAAGAATCAACTATGCTTAAATGCGGGAGAATTATCCCTGATCAAGGAAACAGTTGTTGCACTACGGCCGTTTGAAGAAGTAACACAGGAAGTTTCATCTGAAAAACATGTTTCAGTCTCCAAAGTTATTCCACTTGTGTCACTCATTCACAAGGCTGTAGCAGCCTGTGAATATCAGGACAGCTCCCTTGCCACACAGCTGGCACAGCAATGCCAGCGCAGATTCAGGGGTATTCAGAGCATTCACTGTCTAGCTGCAAGTACATTTCTGGATGTTAGGTTAGGTTTAAACACCTTGGTTTTTGTGACAAAGACAATGTTGAAGTATTAAAGAAACATCTCCACACTGAAATGCAAGAAGTCTATCAGACAGGACAGTCTGCTCCCACTCTAACTGTAAGCTCAATGCCTGCTGTTAGCTCTGCCTCAGGGCCTTCTACTTCAGGGTCTATCCCAAGTCCTCCACCCGCAGGTCCAGCTGCAACAAAAGGAGGGATATGGACAGATTTTGACATGCAGGTTGTGTCAAGCCAACATCACCGGTCAGCTTCCAGTGATGTACTCATTGAAATACGCCGGTACTCAGAGGAAAAACTGATTCCCCGAGATAAGGATCCATTGGTTTGGTGGCAAGAGCATGAACAAACCTTCCCATCCCTAAGCAGACTTGCAGTGAGATACCTAGGAATCGTTGCTTCTTCTGTACCTGCAGAGAGAATCTTTTCAAAAGCAGGAGAGGTTGTGAGCAAAAAACGGAGCAGACTTAGAGGGAAAACTGTAAATATGCTGTTGTTCCTAAACAAAAACCTGTGAATAAGGGAAAGTGTTACTGTCAAATGTTTTTGTTGACATGTCCAGACAAGATAAACGTTAAATTGTGTTGAATATTTTTGTTGACATGTCCAGACAAGATAAACGTTAAATGACATGTTAAATTGTGTTGAATATTTTTGTTGACATGTCCAGACAAGATAAACGTTAAATGACATGTTAAATTGTGTTGAATATTTTTGTTGACATGTCCAGACAAGATAAACGTTAAATGACATGTTAAATTGTGTTGAATATTTTTGTTGACATGTCCAGACAAGATAAACGTTAAATGACATGTTAAATTGTGTTGAATATTTTTGTTGACATGTCCAGACAAGATAAACGTTAAATGACATGTTAAATTGTGTTGAATATTTTTGTTGACATGTCCAGACAAGATAAACGTTAAATGACATGTTAAATTGTGTTGAATATTTTTGTTGACATGTCCAGACAAGATAAACGTTAAATGACATATTAAATTATGTTGAATATTTTTGTTGACATGTCCAGACAAGATAAACGTTAAATAACATGTTAAATGGCGTGTGTGTGTATGTGTATGTGTGTGGGTGACAGAGAGAGAGAGAGAGAAAGACTTTTAATGTGATGATCTCATTTTAAGATTCAAATTCAATATATTTAGGCTGGTTGACTGAATTGGATCTTGTGTGTGTCTCTCTCTGTGCATGTGTGTTTCCATATGTGTCCATATTTCTGATTGTGTGGCTGTTATATATATTTTTTGCCGATTTTTTTCATTTAACAAGTATATTTGAGGGACCCTCAGCATGTTCAGCATTTTTTCAGCTGTCCATTTTGCTTTTCCAATTTTTCTGTTTAAGTTATTACCGTACTATTTCTGCTATTTTATAAGATTTGTGCTAAATATAGTATTTCTGCCAAATATAGTATTTCTGATTAATTATAGTTTTTCTACCAAATCATAGTACAGTATTTTTGCTTTTTAAAGGATTTTTATAGGATATTTATATTGCTTAATATAGTATTTCTGCTTTTTATAAGATTTGTGCTTAATATAGGATTTGTGCTTTTTATAGGATTTGTGCTTAATATAGTATTTCTGCTTTTTATAGTATTTGTGCTAAAACATAGTATTTCTATTAAATGTAGTATTTATGCTTAATCATACTATTTCTATATATTACTGCCAGGTCCCCAGGCAGCCAATCCTCTGTGAGGCTTGAGACATTCAAATTTACATATCAGGGCCTGCACGGCTTCCCAGCCAGCCAATCATATCTTAGGGATGAGACATTCAAATTTACAAATCAGGGCCTGGACTGCTTCCCAGCCAGCCAATCATATATGTGGGTTGAGGCCTTCAAATTTGCATATTGGGGCCTTCGTGGCTTCTAAGCCAACAAGTCATCCATGTCATGTATCTCTAAAAATCCATATTTTAATGATAAATTGTCAACACTTGAAGATTCCCCCATCTCTTCTGAACAAAACCGTGTAAGAATGACCGTTCTAGCCCCTACGGTTAGGAAATTATGGTCATTTGTTTGAGGGGAGTCCTCACTATGAGAAATAGACTACAAAAATCCTGTCTGTGTGCCGCGTGTGTGCACCTGTTTTGGCGGGAAAAAGTACACAGCCTCTCTGATTGGTGGATTCAAATTTAGCTGCTCCCAGTCTGCTTGACTGACCTAGAAACTTGCTTCTCTCGCCGTTTGTGTGTGTGTGAGACACACAGAGAGAGAGAGAGAGAGAGAGAAAGCCTTTTACAGTATTCTGCAAACTTTTATGATTTTACCAGCTTTTCTAATATGGACCTCACATTCTTGTTAACACTCCATGGCACAAATACTGTTCCCTTTAGGCTCTGTGTATGTGCGTGTGTGTGTGTGTGTGTGTGTGTGTGTGTATCAATATTTCTCCCACTTTAAAGTATTACTCCTCCATAATTGTATTTCTGTTAAATCAAAGTACTTGTACTACATCTTAGTACTTCTGCTCAATCATAGTATTTCTGCTAAATCATAGTATTTTTGCCAAATCATGGTTTTTGTGCCAAATCATAACATTTGTGTTATGTTATAGTATTACTACTAAGTGGAGGAATTTCTGTCATGTTACAGTATATGTGCTGATTACAGTATTTCTGATAAATCATACTATTTCTACTATATTATATTTTTCTTTCTAAATATAGCATTTCTGCTATATAATTGTATTTCTGCTATGTTATAATATTTTTGCTAAACCAGAGTATTTGTGCTGAAACATAGTATTTCTGCCAAATGATAGTATTTCTGTCAAATTATAGTATTTGTGCTAAAACATAGTATTAATTTAAAATTACAATATTCATACTTCATCACAGTGTCTCTGGTAAATCACAGTATTTCTGCTATGTTGTACTATTTTTCTAAATCATAGTGTTTCTGTAATGTTCAAGTATTTTTGGCTAAATATATTCTTTCTGTTATCTTATACTATTTCTCCTAAATTCTTGTATTTTTGAGAAGTTATCATGTTTCTGGTAAGTTACAATATTTCTGCTAAGTTCTGCTATGCTATTGCATTTCTGCCAAGTATTATGTTTCCTCTAAGATATTGCAGTTCTGCTAAGTTATTACATTTTAGCAAAGTTCCTTTGCTTCTGCAAAGTTTTTACAATTTCTGCAACTTTTCAGCTTTTTCAGCTAGTTTTTGCATACAGCTTCAGCTTTAAAGCATCCACGCTGCATTTTCGCAGGAAATGCAAATTTTTATAGTAATAATTGTCTTTTTTTTTTTTTTTTTTTAAATGAAATAAATATGGGAGAAAACAAATTTAAATTTGCACTTTGTGATGTCAGCAGTTGTAAAGATTAACTTCTGTTTGTTCAACTATCTTTCCATTTAACCAGAAACTTGCAAATCAGTAAAACTACTGCTTTCATTAAAATTGTTCTCCAGAATTGCTCAGTGGCGGTTCCATATAGGGAAATATATCATAGCACTTGTTCTTGTAATGTATAATTATTACATTGTGTTACACATAATATTATATACCATAATATATTTTATATATTTTTATTTGAGCAGGCTGGTTCTTTAAATAGATTCCTCTGCCAATGTGACTAACCAGAATCACTACTTCATGACTACTTGAGATGGTGCTTATCAAATGAATGAGGAATTTAACTCATGTTGCAGAAGAAGGAACTCACAGGGGATAAAGGCAGGGGAAAGCAAATCACGAAGCTAATTAAATGAATTGCCTCATTATTAAGACTGAGAAATAATGATATTGCACAGAAACACGTGGGAAAAAATGTAAATGTCTGAATAAAAGCATGTTTAGGTGTATGTTTTATTTTGTCAGGGGCAGATATGATGTATCACAGATTATCTTGCAGTATTAGACTGCGTTTCACTTAATTATCGTATCATAATTGCTGCTGTGCGAAATGTATTTTGATGGCAGTGCACTGCAAGTTATTTTTCCCTGTGTGGCGTCCTGTGTATGTTCACGTCTTTGTTTTTGTTTTTACTGACAGCCCAAATCTGCAGAGCAGATTCTCGAGGCTTTGGATTCTGGCAATCGAAACAGGACACAGCACCCGACTGATATGAACGCCACCTCTTCTCGTTCCCATGCTGTATTTCAGGTAAGCTAAATGACCAGAAATCATCAATAAATTAAGATATAAATACTAATGTTAAATATAAATAGAAAAGTTACGTTTTTTTAAAGACTCCTTATCGCTCCAATCATGTAACAGTGTATCAGACTTTAGTTTTTGATAACCTTGAATGAACTTTGTTCTATTGTTTTCCTCCAGATATATTTGAGACAGCAGGACAAAACTGCCAGCCTCAATCATAATGTATGTGTTGCCAAAATGAGCCTGATTGACTTGGCAGGCTCAGAGAGAGCCAGTGCCACCAACGCTAAAGGGGCACGCTTACGAGAAGGCGCTAACATCAACCGTTCACTCCTCGCCCTGGGAAATGTCATCAATGCTCTTGCTGACCCAAAGGTGAGTGAAAGTGAATGTACAAGGGACTACTTTACAATCACAGCTGTTTCTGAGAGCCATTTAAAACCTTTTAAAAAGCTTAAAAAAAACTTAGTAACATTAAAAAAAAACAATGAGTTGATAATATTGTTTCCTAACTGGCAAATAAAAGGTTTGGATGGTTACTATAAGGCAGCACCTGATGTTTTAAAACTGTAATATTGCAGTAAACAGAACCCTTAACTATAAGTATGCTCAACTCATTGTACACGTCTCGGCTTAAGCGGCTGCCATATTGCAGAGTACAAGGGTTGAATATGTTTGTTATAAAAGGAGACATTTTTGACCTCAATTCTCAAACCCAAAAATCTATACAGGCCATAAAACAGCCTTTTAATGCCAATTATATTAGATATTAGATTTAGGATTGTTTAATTTTTATTTTTTTTAAAGAAAATAATTTCCAAATTTTAAGATAAAGTATACATTTCTTATCTTACCTTACTAGCCTTTTAGGTTATATATATATAGGCTCTATATATATGTTTATTAACATTACTAATAGGGCTGGGCGATATATCGAGTTTTTTAAAAATATCGATATATTTTCATACGAGATATAAGATGTGACAATATTGTTTATATCGATATAGTATATGTTACGTTATAATTATACTTGTGGAGCCGCAAGTTTGCCTCTCTTTCGTCCACTTTTGTCTCTACGCAACGTTACTCGGCCTCGCCTCTAGTGATGGGATTTTTTTTTTAGAGAACCGGCTCTTTCGGCTCCGAACCGGCTCTTCAGGTTGTTTTGTTGCTTTAATTAATTTATTATTAACAACAATATAAAATTATGCACAAAAGGAATTACTAATGTAAAAAAAGAGTGGATTTATTTAGATATGTTTATATATAAATATATGCGGTGGCCCCAAGAGACAAAGCACGTACAAACTCCAAAACACATTTATTGCGTTAACTGAACTTCCAAAACAGAGCTACCTAGATCACTTATATTACACAATTGAAAGCATATGTATATTGTTTTCACGTTCTTCTGAGTTTTTACGTGTTTTGGAGTTTTTGTGTTTTGTCTCTAGGGGCCAAAAGTAATTATACTTTTATTTATTCACTCCACATAAAATGTAATATTACAAAAAACAACTATTCACATTTCTATTACTATTTAAATTTTCAGCTTTTTCCTTTTAAACAAATTTAAAGTGAAATAACACAAAACACTGCAAACCACAACACAATTAAATATCATCCGCAACTGAAAATAGTTGTGGATCATCACTATACCTTTCTAATGCTGGGCAGACACTGTGCGATTTTTTTTTTTTTTTTTTTTTTTTTTTTTTTTTTTTCCCCCCCAGTCGCGTGATTCAGCTCCTGCTCAAACTGTACGATTGACTCGCAGGGGTTAGAAGTTCATAGGTCACGATGCAGGGTCTCACACTATACGACCCGATGCTCTGATGCGACCTGAGTGCTCACACTGTGCGTACATAAAATGAAGGTTATAACAGAAATGCTGTCGCTCGCTCTCCCTCTCTGTCTTTCACTCACACAGACACGCACACCACCACCATCAACTTTGCTAAATTGCTAATGAAAAACATTGATCAGGCAGCTGTGATTGAGCAGCAATGTAGATCCAACTATTTTCACGGTTGTTGTGGTCGTGATAATTTTGTGAGGCCACATCGAAAAGGCTCGGATGAGCTTTCCAAAGTTCTACAAGTTGTGCCTCCATCGCTTGTGTCCAGATCACACGCTGCACTGCTGTGCTGCGCCGTCTTTTTCACTGACATTTGTGTGAGAAACTGCGGTGACACGCTCACGACGGTTGCAAGGATTTCAAACAGGTTTGAAATCCTCACAACCAAGCGATTGATGATCGGGAGCTGGTCGTGAGGTGTTAATCGCTTCTCGTTACCCCACGTATGCTACACGACGCACAATGAAGGCTAAAATCGGGCCGATCGCCAAAACGGTCGCACGACTCAAAAATCGGCTCAAAATGGGCCAAAAATCGCACAGTGTAAGCCCAGCATAATGTGACGTTGTTGACCCTGGCTCTCTTTCTCTCTCTTTCCCTCCCGCTCTGTTCCTGTCAGTGTTGGATAAGTTACTTTAAAAAAGTAATTAATTACTTAAGTATGTTAAATACAAAAGTAATTAATTACTTAAGTATGTTAAATACAATATTGATTATCTAATTACTGTGTCTGAAAAGTAACTTAATTACTCAATAAGTAATTTAACTAAATACTTCTTAAAATCCCTATAAACCTTGAGTGGACAAACAATAGAAATTAAACTCTTTAAATAATAAATTATTTTTTTTCAAAAACATACGAGTCAATATGAAATAGTTTAGCCTTTTAGCTTTCTGAATCATCTTTATTACATTCTATAAAAAAAAAACATTCTTTAATAATTACATTTTTTGGTAAGAAATGTAACTTTCTTTAGCAACATATCTGAATAACAAAAAAGCTTAACCTAACAAATGTTAAACATGACATGTATCACGCTGTAAACATTAAAATGTTTTAATTTTCAAAGCAATGAGTAACATATTCATACATAATGTATGTAATCATGTCATGTGTTTCAACAAAGTGAAGTTAACTCTGACCTTTGGTTAACAAACAGAATTCCTCTGAAACTTCCTCAAACCAATGAGCACCATATTTCCTGCATGCTGTATGCACTCACGTTTTCCAAAAACCTTTTTGTACTACTTAGTTGTCTCGTTTTTGAAAAACTTGTTTTATCTCATTAATGTAAGTCTCTCAAAGCGTTCACTTGACAGTCTGTTCCTTCTGGGTGTAAGCACAAGATTGCTGAGGCTAAAAAGCCTTTCGACTGGTGCGCTTGATGTTGTGGCTGTGTTGTACCTCAGTGAAATGTCCTTAATCCTGGGAAACTGGCTAAGAACACCCAGCTCAGACCCAGCAGATTTCAAATATTCCATCACCTCTGTTTCAGCAGAGTAGATACAGTCGCCCTCCTCAAATGAAAAAAAGTCATCAGTGGAGTCAGCAGGGTTCTTGTGATCTTGAGCAGGTTGTTGTCCTTCAAGAGACAACCCACGGCACTCTGTAGTAAGCATTGCCCTAACCATGTCTTTTTTCTCTTCTTCTCTGATCCAGCGTAACTTAAATTTAGGTAAAGTGACTGCAGCCAGGAGAGCTTCTTTATTGTCCATCATTGAGGAAAAGCGCACCTTGATCACCTATGAGACAAAAATACGTCAGACACTTCACATAAGAGCATGATAAATAAAACAAAAATTTATTTTAGGGTAAGGCCACATATATATAAAAAAAAAAAAAACACCCAGCACGCCCCTGCGGGCGGTTTATCCTTCAAGCTCGGGTCCTCTACCAGAGGCCTGGGAGCTTGAGGGTCCTGCGCAGTATCTTAGCTGTTCCCAGGACTGCGCTCTTCTGGACAGAGATCTCTGATGTTGTTCCCGGGATCTGCTGGAGCCACTCGCCTAGCTTGGGAGTCACCGCACCTAGTGCTCCGATTACCACGGGGACCACAGTTACCTTCACCCTCCACATCCTCTCGAGCTCTTCTCTGAGCCCTTGGTATTTCTCCAGCTTCTCGTGTTCCTTCTTCCTGATATTGCTGTCATTCGGAACCGCTACATCGATCACTACGGCCGTCTTCTTCTGTTTGTCTACCACCACTATGTCCGGTTGGTTAGCCACCACCATTTTGTCCGTCTGTATCTGGAAGTCCCACAGGATCTTAGCTCGGTCATTCTCCACCACCCTTGGGGGCATCTCCCATTTTGACCTCGGGACTTCCAGGTTATACTCGGCACAGATGTTCCTGTACACTATGCCGGCCACTTGTTTATGGCGTTCCATGTATGCCTTGCCTGCTAGCATCTTGCACCCTGCTGTTATGTGCTGGATTGTCTCTGGGGCATCTTTACACAGCCTGCACCTGGGGTCTTGCCTGGTGTGATAGACCCCAGCCTCTATGGATCTTGTGCTCAGAGCTTGTTCTTGTGCTGCCATGATTAGTGCCTCTGTGCTGTCTTTCAGTCCAGCTTTGTCCAGCCACTGGTAGGATTTCTGGATATCAGCCACCTCCTCTATCTGCCGGTGGTACATACCGTGCAGGGGCCTGTCCTTCCATGATGGTTCCTCGTCTCCCTCCTCTTTCTTGGGTTTCTGCTGCCTGAGGTATTCACTGAGCACTCGGTCAGTTGGGGCCATCTTCCCAATGTATTCTTGGATGTTCCTTGTCTCATCCTGGACTGTGGTGCTGACACTCACCAGTCCCCGGCCCCCTTCCTTCCGCTTAGCGTACAGCCTCAGGGTGCTGGATTTGGGGTGAAACCCTCCATGCATGGTAAGGAGCTTTCTTGTCTTTATGTCAGTGGCTTCTATCTCCTCCTTTGGCCAGCCTATTACCCCAGCAGGGTACCTGATCACGGGCAGGGCGTACGTGTTGATGGCCCGGATCTTGTTCTTACCATTCAGCTGACTCCTCAGGACTTGCCTGACCCTCTGCAGGTACTTGGTGGTTGCAGCTTTTCTAGCGGCCTCTTCATGGTTCCCATTCGCCTGTGGGATCCCCAAGTACTTGTAACTGTCCTCTATGTCTGCAATGTTGCCTTCTGGTAGTTCAATCCCCTCAGTTCTGACTACCTTCCCTCTCTTTGTTACCATCCGACTACACTTCTCCAGTCCGAACGACATTCCAATGTCATTGCTGTATAGCCTGGTAGTGTGGATCAGTGAATCGATGTCTCGTTCACTCTTGGCATACAGCTTGATGTCATCCATGTACAGGAGGTGGCTGACAACTGCTCCGTTCCGTAGTCGGTATCCGTAGCCAGTCTTGTTAATGATCTCACTGAGGGGGTTCAGGCCTATGCAGAACAGCAGTGGGGACAGAGCATCTCCTTGGTAGATCCCGCACTTGATGGTGACTTGTGCTATGGGCTTGGAGTTGGCCTCTAGTGTTGTACGCCACATCCCCATTGAGTTCCTGATGAAGGCTCTTAGGGTCCCATTGATCTTGTACAATTCTAGGCATTCCAGTATCCAGCTGTGGGGCATTGAGTCATAGGCCTTCTTGTAATCAATCCAGGCAGTGCACAGGTTGGTCAGTCTGGTCTTGCAGTCTCGGCTGATTGTTCTGTCTACCAGTAGCTGGTGTTTTGCGCCTCTGGTATTCTTGCCAATTCCTTTCTGTGTCCCGCTCATGTATTGACCCATGTGCCTGTTCATCTTATATATATATATATATATATATATATATATATATATATATATATATATATATATATATATATATATATATATATATATTGAAACAGTTACTATGAGTTTTTTCTTGAAAAAATTATCTACTAACTCTGAAGCAACAGAAGAACAGTTTGCTTTTGTCCACATTGCAGAACACTTTGAAGTTGCACTTCTGTAGATGAATTTTGCCTCATTTGCTTGAAGCCATTTCTCAACATCATGAAAAATTAAGTTCAGTGTGTATGATGCACACCTTAAGTGTGGAGGGAGAGAAAACTGTCCTTCAGATTCTGTGGAGAGGGTCTGCTCTTCATCTTCTTCGGATTCCTCATCAGAGTCTGATTTTTTGAACATTCTAAAAGCTTTGATAAAATTAGAGTTCAGTCCATAAGCCGAATGTACTTGCTCAATTTCATTGCAGATGACATGTGTGTCTCCCTCAAACTCTTTTACATGCTAGCGCTGCATGTCCTCATACAAAAGTAGAAGGATCAATCCAATGTGCCCTCATTCCGAGAAAACTTTTGTTATGGTTGGTCCAAATGTCAGCAGTTTGGAAATATATTCCAAACTCTCGAATGTCCCTTTAAGCTCCATTTCCATGTCAGCATAACACTTATCTAAGTAAGTAGAAAACGTTTTTCGATCGGGCAGTGCTACTTTTTTGCCACACACAGGTATTTTGTTTAATATGCACCTAAAAGACGGAGACTCTACAGTACACAGCGGTAGCATCTCTTCTGCAATCTTTTTTTTTTAAGCTCACCTTCAGACACTTTCTGTGCTGCTGAAGTAAAAACTTTTGCCTGCTTAGCAGGAGTTGCCGCGGTGTTATCCATGGATGATGAACAAGAATCACTCAGAAGGGTTTGTCTGTGCTGCCGTGTCAGGTGCTTCAGTAGATTACTCGTGCTATTGACAGCGGCCGATAGTTTTTTCTCCCCAGGACATAGTTTACATATTACTGTAATGTTCTTGTCTGCTTGTTTTAGAAAAGTGAAGTGACGTGAATATTTCCATTTCATACAGTGGGGCAAAAAAGTATTTAGTCAGCCACCGATTGTGCAAGTTCCCCCACTTAAAATGATGACAGAGGTCAGTAATTTGCACCAGAGGTACACTTCAACTGTGAGAGACAGAATGTGAAAAAAAAAATCCATGAATCCACATGGTAGGATTTGTAAAGAATTTATTCGTAAATCAGGGTGGAAAATAAGTATTTGGTCACCTCAAACAAGGAAAATCTCTGGCTCTCACAGACCTGTAACGTCTTCTGTAAGAAGCTTTTCTGTCCCCCACTCGTTACCTGTGTGAATGGCACCTGTTTGAACTCATCATCTGTATAAAAGACACCTGTCCACAGCCTCAAACAGTCAGACTCCAAACTCCGCCATGGCCAAGACCAAAGAGCTTTCGAAGGACACCAGGAAAAGTATTGTAGACCTGCACCAGACTGGGAAGAGTGAATCTACAATAGGCAAGCAGCTTGGTGTGAAAAAATCAACTGTGGGAGCAATCATCAGAAAATGGAAGACATACAAGACCACTGATAATCTCCCTCGATCTGGGGCTCCACGCAAGATCTCATCCCGTGGGGTCAAAATGATCATGAGAACGGTGAGCAAAGATCCCAGAACCACACGGGGGGACCTGGTGAATGACCTGCAGAGAGCTGGGACCAAAGTAACAAAGGTCACCATCAGTAACACACTACAACGGCAGGGAATCAAATCCCGCAGTGCCAGACGTGTTCCGCTGCTGAAGCCAGTGCATGTCCAGGCCCGTCTGAAGTTTGCCAGAGAGCACATGGATGATACAGCAGAGGATTGGGAGAATGTCATGTGGTCAGATGAAACTGAAGTAGAACTTTTTGGTATAAACTCAACTCGTCGTGTTTGGAGGACGAAGAATACTGAGTTGCATCCCAAGAACACCATACCTACTGTGAAGCATGGGGGTGGAAACATCATGCTATGGGGCTGTTTTTCTGCCAAGGGGACAGGACGACTGATCCGTGTTAAGGACAGAATGAATGGGGCCATGTATCGTGAGATTTTGAGCCAAAACCTCCTTCCATCAGTGAGAACTTTGAAGATGAAACGAGGCTGGGTCTTCCAACATGACAATGATCCAAAACACACCGCCTGGGCAACAAAGGAGTGGCTCCGTAAGAAGCATTTGAAAGTCCTGGAGTGGCCTAGCCAGTCTCCAGACCTCAACCCCATAGAAAATCTGTGGCGGGAGTTGAAAGTCCGTGTTGCTCGGCGACAGCCCCAAAACATCACTGCTCTCGAGAAGATCTGCATGGAGGAATGGGCCAAAATACCAGCTACTGTGTGTGCAAACCTGGTAAAGACCTATAGTAAACGTTTGACCTCTGTTATTGCCAACAAAGGTTATGTTACAAAGTATTGAGTTGTATTTTTGTTATTGACCAAATACTTATTTTCCACCCTGATTTACGAATAAATTCTTTACAAATCCTACCATGTGGATTCATGGATTTTTTTTTTTAACATTCTGTCTCTCACAGTTGAAGTGTACCTCTGGTGCAAATTACTGACCTCTGTCATCATTTTAGGTGGGGGAACTTGCACAATCGGTGGCTGACTAAATACTTTTTTGCCCCACTGTAAAACAGCCACTCGCTTCAGCCGAGTCCGACATCTTCTGCTTTAGAATACGACTATGCAGCAAACTGGCGCGAAATGACGTACAGCTGTAATACAGCGATGTTAAAGCGGCAGAGTTTACTTCTACGTTTAGAAGATAAATTATTGAAATTAAATAATGATTTTCAGCGAGTTTAATTATTTTACAATGTAACGCAAGTACATTGTAAGTAACTGTAATTAAAATACCTAAAAATGAACAGTAATCAGTTACTCTACTTTTTCAGTGGAAAATTAATTTAATTACAACG
Organism: Rhamphochromis longiceps; assembly: GCF_057381845.1. Lineage (NCBI taxonomy): Eukaryota > Metazoa > Chordata > Actinopteri > Cichliformes > Cichlidae > Rhamphochromis > Rhamphochromis longiceps. The sequence goes on from NC_140557.1 coordinate 23,812,385, forward strand.
CGTTACACCCAACACTGGTTCCTGTGCTACTGCAAGTGTAACTACCGCCCCTCCCCCCTCTTCCCAGCGCAAAGCACAAGGCTCGCGTGCGGAGTGAAGCGGAAAAAAATTGTGAGAGAGAGGGTGAGAGAAAGAAAAGAAAAGAAAAACCCATGGCTCGCGATAAGGAGCCGGCTCGCATCGTTCACGTCAAAGATCCGGCTCCAAGAGCCATTTCGTTCGCGACCGACACATCACTATTTTCCGATGAGCTGTCATTAATCACAGGCTATAATGCTGCTGCTGGTACCTTTGTTTCAATAAATTCACGCTTCAAAATAAGAAGTCTCGGTAGCACTTGTTATATTCTTATTATGATGTCACACTATTAAGCATTAGAAAGGTATTAGTACGGTATTAACAAGTGCTTAATTCATCATTTATATATCATTACTCCTCCTTAGTATTCCATTTATAAATACAGATATGTTTATCCATCTGATACTGTTGCACCATGTACAGCTATCACTGCTACTATATCACTGCTAGTAATAATCATAAGCATAGTCATAATAATATATCTGTATTCACAAATGGCATACTGAGGAGGAGTAATGCTATTTAAATGATGAATTAACCACTTGCTAATACCTTAATAATGCTTAATAGTGTGGCATTATTTTAAAGTGTAAATTTATTGAAACAAGGTACCAGCAATACTATTACATCCAGTAACACAACATAAGTCAAATATAAGCACAAAAGTATTCTAAGTAGTGTTTTCCCTGCGAATTTGAAGCAAGTATAAAAGGACAACTTAACACTTGAGTTTAACAATAATTAGAGTAACTTAATAACCATGTAACTCTGGAGCTGAAGAATATTGTTGCATAATAAAACAGAAAATAATTTTCTACCTGGGATGTTGTCTCCAGGGTTGAGCTTTTTAACCAGCTGCTTAACGCCCTGCTTTTCCCACCATATAACTGCATTAGTAATTTCCATCCACCGTTTGCTCTTCCCGTTATATGCACTACAGCTAACGAGCCCTCGGGTGCAGTCATTTGTTTACATCTGGGTAGCACATCCCTACCTCTGAGTATCTCCTCTTTCAGAACCTGGTTGTACTGGACAGCATTTTTGTCTCAAGTGGTGAAACAAGTTTGCTGTTTCCACCTTTAGCAAGTATTGTGCTGCTTTGGAGGCTGTTGTAAAGGCATGGTGTTGCCATAGCAATGATATTGAGATATGGCATTTTTATATCGCATAAAGTTTATACTGGTATTACTGTGGACAATATAATATGCCACAGCCCATGGTGTAAGTATAAAGCTGTATGGGCCACATTGAATCCTAACTTTATTTGTTACAAATCAGTTTAATAGTAGCTTATTCTGACACTAAACAAAGAAATTAATACCGCCTAACAAATGGTGCATGTGGCGCAGGACACAGGATTGAGACCTTTGAGCTTGGGAAAGAGAGGAACTACTGAACAATTTTCAACTTAAGTGAGCTATACCAGCATTAACAATTATGCTTAGGATAGCATGCAAGCTAATGTTTTTTATTTGTTCGTTTTTACAGGCTTTTTTGTTATTTATAGTTTATGGGTGCTAAGTTTCCCTCTTCACTATAACAAAGTTAAGCATTATGTGTTCAGAGGCACAAAAAGTTGAAACGTTCACAAAACGACGTAGTTGGTGCAACAGTCACAGACGAACGTAACTAATGTTAAATGCTGTTTTAACTTACAGATAACACTAACCCATTGAAGTGTGTACAACTAAGTATATAGTGTACAAAATGAAGGTGTGCTAATAGACTTCTCTAAACTAGAACCACTAAGAGTATTTCATTAGTTTTGTTTAAAAATGTACAATTAATTTGTGAAACTGATATCTGGCAACTTTTTTTTTTTTTTTTAAATAGAAATTTTGTGCAAGCATTACATTTAACACTGGATCTACATCTCTTTGGTTTAGCATTTCAGAGGAATATACTGAGAAAACACATACTTTTTTTTATGACTTACCACCTTTAGCGAGTATTGTGCCAGGTATAAAAAAACTGGTATAAAAAAGTTACATTAAGGAGTATTTATAAAAATGTCTTCATTTGGAAACCGTAAATACAAATAAATAATACAATACAATTCAGTATTTTAAACAATACTATAATAACTAGCAAGACTAAAAGAAAATGCAGTTTATGTCATGTATAGTTTACTTCAACAGTTTTACATTCTGAGTTGGCTCTATTGACTTCACTTACGTAATCATCAACAACAGACTCTACAACAGTGTTAACAGGTATATTTATTTATAATGTTTATTTATAAGGTTTATATGTAGATGTCTCCATAAATAGAAACGGATACAGTGAACATAAAATATATTTCAGAAGGTCAAACTTTTAACCTTATTATTCCTTTGCTGTTCTGTATTTATAAGTGAAAAAAATAATGTTAAGATTTTTGTGGTTGTAGGTACATAAAGTTAACCAATAGTCTCTATATGAAACAGAGTGCCTGTGAAGTACAGAGTCAACTGAGTATTTGGGTATTATTTCATTCCAGTTGCATACATTAACCTGTCAAGCAGTGTTCTCGTTTTACACACAGTCTCAAGGGACGAGGCGTAAGCAGGCCACATGCATTTAGGAAGCGCTGTGCAGATCTACCACAGCCATATTGAAATGTGATCCAACTTCAACAGGTTACTTCATACTTGAGTTAAAGCAGTGTCCTTTCATGGGCGCTGTCCAGTTAGAGTCATACCATCCCACCATTTTTGAGTGTTGCAGTCATGCCTACAATGCCCAGCATTCGTTTCACATCCTGTCGCCATGGTTATTGGTGTTTCACTGTCTGCTGCTGGCAGATCAAGAATTCATGTTGTGGCCATTGTTTACAGGAAAGAATGTCCTCACTTGTGTCTGGGATGACATGCCATTTGTTTGAGTGAGAAGAATGTGTGTACTTGCATTTGGGCTGCTCAGTGTGTCATCTTCATGCTATGTTGCACAGAGGTTTTTGTTGTAAGTTGTTTGCCCTAGGCAATGTCCGAAGTAATTCAGATACATTTTACGATGCACCCTACTCTCCAGCTTGGCCTTCTATCTACACAAGGCCACTGTTTCGTGGTCATGAAAAGGGGACTTTCTGAAACTGTTGTAGAATATGGATATATTTGAAAGTTCATTTCTCGTAGAAGGGCAAAGCTAGGCTTTATTAAAGTGTTGACATGAGCCAGTTAGGGTATGTTGTAGCGGGGTACCTTACTATCAACCCTAGCTTTTTTTTTTTTTTTTTTTTTTTTTTTTTTTTCATTTTTATTACAGAGAAGGTGCATCCTTTGTCAATTTTTAGCTTTTAGATATAAGGATATAATCAAATATGATCTAGTAGGGTTGGGCCATATCTTACCATTCACGGTAATACCCGTATAATGTTAGGCAATGATAAGAAAATGAAATATTGCAATTAGAGCAGGGCGATATGGCCAAAAATATTTATCACGATATACATTTGAAAATTTGCGATAACGATATAACTGACGATATAATTGATGCGAGACAAAATACTCCACAACATTACTAGCGCAAAAAGACAACCTTCCATTAATTTTCACTTAAACAAGCAGCTGTTTTTTATGTACATTAAAGCTTTATAAAAATGTAACAGTGCAAATGCAAATTCCTTGCTGAAAGTTTAACCAAAAGGCATTTCCAGTAGAAATGGGCTGACATATCCTGAGCATAACCATATATAATATCCACTGAAGTTAAAAAGAGGTGCTTTGCAACATTAAACTGTAGTGTGCAGTACGTATTTTTTGGACCATAAGGCACATTGAGCTAAACAAAGCAGTTAGATAAATCAAACTTTATTAAACTCATTCTTCTTGCTTCCTCCACTTCTGTACCATTGATTCATTGATGTTGAATTCTCTGGCAGCTGCTCTATTCTGTCTTGTCTTAATGTTGGTTTAAAATGGAGCACTGTAACAAAAAATAATTTCCCCCAGGGATCAATAAAGTATTCTGATTCTGATTCTGATTATTCCCATGTTGTTGCAGTATATTAATGACTAGCCTTGTATTGTGGATGGATTATCTCAGTTGTTCTCCTGACTGACGTTTGGTCCGTTTACAGCATCCTGCCATGCGATTGCATTTGTCTCTAACCATGAGGAACCTTAGTGTTCATCCTCCAGCTTCACTGTTTATGTTATGCTAACATAGCTGTGTCGCTAGCGATCACGTAGCACATCATTATATACCAGCTAGCCCAACTTCAGTAACCCTACAAACGTCACTGCTGTTTAGTTTCCTGCCTTCATTTATGTTGGAAGTGATAGCAGAGCTGTACGTTTGAATCTTTTCAGAAATCTCTCAGTCAGAACATGCTATATCATGCTTAGGTAACTAGCGAAACTAGCGAGCTAACTTCCGCTAGCTTCCTGCTAACTTCTAACTCCGTTAAATGTAATAAATTTTGTTTTCATGGATGCCTGGAAGTTAAACTGAATTGTTACACCTGGTAAAGCAGCAATGCTGATCGTTTTATTAAAGATGAAAGAATTTAGACAGTTAACTCTCAGTGATGCTGCAGTGTTTGTTTGACCTGAAGTGTACTGAGTTTAGGACCCAGATTACTCCCAGATTTAAGAGCATCTTAGTCCGACAATTACGACAATAACGACGGCCGCTTGCATGTTCTGCAAAAAAAATGTGCTTTGTTGTGTATCTGACGGACAAACACCAAACCAGTTCCACATCACTGAAGTTAAACCATTTTTACAAACCAATTCTGGTTCATCTGTTTCACTCAACAATCGGCCATGTGCGTATGAAAACAAAGGCACTGCGCATGCGCGTTTTACTCCCACTCTATCGCGATATTTCATTTTCCTATCGTTGCCTAACATTATACCGGTATTACCGTGAACGGTATAATATGGCCCAGCCCTAATTGCAATAGAATATGGGTAAAACGCGGATGCGCAGTGCCTTTGTTTTGATATGCACATGGTGGAAAAAGCATGGCGGCGACAGAGAATGAGAAGGGTGAAAGCGGATTGATGAATGAAGCAGATGAACCAGAATTGGTTTGTAAGAATTCTGCAACTTCAGTGGTGTGGAACTGGTTCGGCTTTCGTCCGTCAGATACACAACTGGCCATTAAGGTGTCGCAGTTAAATACAACAAAATAAAACCAGTACTGGTACCATAACAAAGAAGATTTATTCATAACACACGCGAAAAGACCCAGGGAAATCAAGTTAACGATTTAAAAAAAAAATAACGCTAAAAACCCTGAAAACCATTAATTTCACACCCGAGCCTCAACTCTCACGGCCCGGTACCAAACAATTCCGGTCCGGGGGTTGGGGGCCGCTGATGTAAAGCACGCCGCCACTGGACTCTATAGTGGTACAAATTTGATCTCTAGACTGATAGATAAGTAAATTACCAAATGTAAAATTGGTAAAGTTGACAAGGGATTATGCTGTGGGACAGGAACTGGGCTACGTCATTTCGTTGTAATGAAAGGAACTCGTAATGCTTCAGCACATCAAGACATTTTGGATAATTTCTTGTTCGCAACTTTATGGGAACTTTTCGGGGATGGTCCCTGTCTGTTTCAACATGACTGTGCACCAGTGTACAAAGCAAGGTCAATAAAGACATGGATGACTGACTTTGGTGTCGAAGAACTTGACTGCACAGAGTCCTGACCTCAACCTGCTAGAACACCTTTGAGATTAATAAGAGCGGAGGCATGCAACATCACTATCTCCCCTCACAGACGTACTTCTTGAAGAACAGTCCCGTAAATTCCCAATAAAAACATTTCTAAACCTTGTGGAAAACCTTCCCAGAAGAGTTGAAGCTGTAGCTGCAAAGATTAAGCCGACATATCATATTAAACCTTATGGATTAAGAATAGGATGTTACTCAAGTTCATATGCATGTAAAGGCAGACGAGGGAATACTTTTGGCAGTATAGTGTAGTTTAGCTTCTGCGACTCAGAGACACCTGTAGCAGCAATTGCTTGAAGTACTTGTTTTCTATATAAATTTATCGGTCTCACGTTATTTTGGAGGAATTTCGGTCCACTTGGCTTTTACGATGTCGCTTCAGTTTATTGAGGTTTGCAGACATTAATTTGTGCGCAACTCTCATAAGGTCAGTTTGGGCCAAGCTGTAGCTATTGGACAGGTGGCCTCACATTCGATTCAGGAATACTTTAGTTTATAGAAGTGTTCATGTTCGACTCAATGACTACAGAGCGCCCAGGTCTTGTGGCTACAAAACAATGCTGGACAGTTGGTATGAAATATTTGTGCTGATATGCCATGACTCTGTGTATTATGGCCAAACATTTCCACTTTAGTATAGTCTATTCAAAGCACATTGTTGCAGATGTCTTGCGCTGTGATCAGATGGGACTTTGCAAGCCTAATTGTGCTGCCACATTCTTTTTAGAGAGAAGATTCTTTCTCTTGGGAACTTTTCCAAATAAGCATTATTTTATTGTCTTTTTCAAATTGTACTGTCATGAATTTTAACATTTAACATGCATGTCAGGTCTCTGACCAGAGTTAACATGTCAAATGTGTGATTGGGAAATATCTTGAGTGTTTTCAGTGGAATGTTCGGAAATTCCCAGTTTGATTGGCAGCAACAGTTGCTTCTTTAATGTCATTATTGATTTTTTCCTCCTTGGCATTGTGTTAAGAAACACCTCACCTGCTAAGAAGACGTAAAACGTTTGCTTTTAGAGAGGTGCTCACATTTGCTGATGATCATTTAATCAAATGCATTGACTGGCAGCACCCAGCTGCTACTTACTGTTTTAATTCATACGGAAACTGTAAGGGTGGACTGTTTTTCGCGCACTGCTGCTGCATTTTCGTTTAGTTTTAAGTAAATAATGGTGAAGTGAATAATATGTCATGTGTTCTTGTTCATCTGAGGTTGTTATTAGCTAGTTTTAAGACCTAGCAAGAACCACATGATTTTTATTTAATTATGTGGCTGTACTTTTGTTGAACAATGACTATAATACCATTTTACCATTTTGTAGCACACCCAAGTGTAGTGGATGGGTAGCTCTCTATCAGAAGTGCAAAAAGTAACAGCTGCCCCCAGCTTTCTCTCCCAGCTCATGTCATTATTATGCACACATTACACTTTGCTTTGATACAACCTTTTTAACAGACCTCCACATATGGGATATGGATCGTCTCCACGTATCCCATGTAAGCAAACTTTTTCTTCAACTGTGTTTGTATGTGTTAAAGAAAAGAGATGGATCAATAGAGTGACTGGACCATGACTTTTTCTGAAGGATATTGTATTTTTAACAAGAAGAGCCTCGGCTAACTTTCCTGTTGTTTTGATATGTAAAAGGTGTTGGCTTGTTTCCAATCCTGCGAATGTGAATTTGGTGTTATTTCGTAGCTACTTGCAATGTTTAGATGAGTTCAGATTCTTATATTCACCTATAAGTTGTGGTGATCATTTTGCACAGACTTAATAATAATGAAATAATGAAATTAAAACAAACGGTTGGAGTTTGGCTGACATATTACCTTCTAGATACTGACTTTGGAACAACTTTGAACTCCTGATCTTATTAAAACGGTGATTTTGTTTCCCCCCCAAAAGGCACGGTTATCCTGAAACTCCCAAGACCTGACATGAACAATGGCTGAATCCAGATGTTATCTTTTTTTTTCTTCCCAAAGAGAAGTGGAGGCACAGCTGTGGTCCCTAAAAGAGACCATTTTACACTCCTCTTGCTAACTCGTCTTTAATGTGACTTTCTGCAGTCCCAATGCTCACGAGACTCTGACTCACCTAAGCAGCTGTAGTTTATCTGCTGCCATTATTAAGACTTGAGCTATGTTCACAGACCAGCTGAGAAAGATTTCAAATCTAAAATGAACACTCCGTGCTGAATTTTGTTCCCTTTTAGGTTTATTGGTCCCCACCAGACAGTGAAATGTCAATAAGATTTTCTTGTGGCGGGTGTCCAGATGGAGATGCATCCTAGGGCAATTCCCATGAAGGGTTATTACTCTGCATAAAGTATAAATAAGGTTCAATCAGGTTTATTTTTTGTGTTGTTTTGTCTAATTAGTAAAAATCTCAATTCTGAGTTTGTTCCTTTTCTTTTTTTATTATCATTTTTTTAAGTAAGCACAAGCTTGGAGAGTTTCCTGTGTTTTCTGGATACTTGTCTATCTACATTATAAAGAAACCTAACCCTTTTTGTGCCAACCCTGATTTTTCTCATGTGTTTCAGAGTAAAAAGGCTCATATACCGTACAGAGACAGCAAGCTGACGCGGATACTTAAAGACTCCTTGGGAGGCAACTGCAGGACGGTTATGATTGCCAATGTTAGCCCCTCTTCCAAATCATATGATGACACCCATAATACCCTAAAGTATGCCAACAGGGCTAAGGAGATCAAGTCCTCGGTTAGTGTTCAAGTCATATTGTGTTATGGTCACCAGTTGTAATCCTAGCTGTGATTCTTGGACCATGAATATACAAAATGACATTATATTAGCCATCCGTTTTTCTCTCTACCTTTACCTTGACAGCTGAAGAGTAATGTTGTCAGCTTGGACAGTCACATTGGCCAGTATGCTGTGGTCTGTGAGAAGCAGCGGCAAGAGGTAAGACAAAATAACAAACAGGACAACTAATTACTTTGTATTTGGACAATCGGACATGGTCATGATAAGTCCTGACTGATATCAATGTTCTATTTAATCCCTAAAGATCATGCAGTTGAAGCAGAAACTAAAAGAATATGAGACGAAGAGCACGGGGGCTGGGGCTTTTAGCACAATCTCTTCCCAGAAGCAAGAAGAGTTCAAAAGGTAAGCAAGTCCATGAGCGTGACTCAGAGTGTAACTTGTTACTTTATGTGTCATAACCACTTTTATTGTAAAGCGTGTAACTGGAATGAAGACAATGATTCAGGCAGAGAGCTTGTGGCCTGCATTTGCTAATGTATCGGACAATAATGACGCATTATGTGGTTTTGTAAATGGTTCTGGCAGCTGTAGATCCATTAGATTCTATAAAGAAGTGGAACAGGGAACGTAAGGTGTAATTGGGTGTAGTGGGTCAGGTTGTATAATCAAGAATGATATCCCAATTTACAGCATTTTTAATGTGGCCCTTTGTCTTTGTTCATTGGCATTTGTGGTAGATTAAATATTATGAAATTAGCTTATAGCAATGAGCCTTTTATTAAATCTGCTCAGCAGCTTGAGAATATATTGAGCTGCTTGATTCAAGATTTATACTAAAACCATCACTTGATGGAATAAAATGAGGTCAGTGGCATAAATATGCTGTCTTGAATTGGTATGCATCGTACAAAGCCTTTATATGAGTTGCTAGATCTGCGTTATTTAATGTTTACATTCACTCAACTTTTAATCAGCGTTGGCTCCAAACTTATTGACAGCCTGTCAAAGAAGTCTCCAAGGAGGCATTCTGAAAACTTTGCAGAGAGCACCCCACAATTCAAGAACCAACATGGCGTGTTATTTAAAAACAGCATGAGGATGTTCCAGTTTTTGTGTTTAACGAGTCTGGCTTTGAGTGTGGGCATATTTCAGTATCTTTGATCTAATGGCCAAATATAATAGCAGGCATGTTCAGCCATAACCCTGATGCCTTTGGCCTCTTTGAGTAGCTATGAAGTCTCCTCTGTGTTCAAAATGAAACCATTATTATAGACTTGTGAAATTTATTGCTCAGGACATGAGACTCATCACTGTTATTCTCCTATAGGGTGCAGTTCTAGTTTAAGAAGTCTTCTAGAAATGATGGTGCATGCTCGTTGTTATTTTATAATTTAATAAATAATAATAACATATTTTGTTTATTAGGCTATTAGGGTGGGCAGGTGTAGTGTATTCAGGTGGGTTTAGCTAATCTAGAGCTTTAAAAACAAAGCAAACCACCAAAAAACAACTTTAAATAGCACGCAGCATTGTTCAAAGATGAGGTATGAGTTAAGGTGACTACATCCCTACTAAATAGGCTATTAAATGACATGTAACGAGGATGGTCATTTCCACCTCCATGTGGGTTTTTTTTTCCCTTGGACTCTACTAGAGTAGTTTTGCATCACCTACAGGCCTCCCTTTAAGCTCACTGTCTTCTGATTGGCTACTCCTGTCAAACAGAAGATTTTAACAATAGATAGGGATTCAGGTGCTCATAGTCAGGTAGGTGGGATGACCGTATGAAGGAAGCTCTTTTTGATGTCAGAAATATCCAGGAGTAGAAAAAATGTGAAACAAGTATTAGTCTGAAGCCTGAGCTTTTTATTAACGCAGGGATTGCTTGCACATGCACTGACTTTGGCCATCCACCATTAGCTCCACTTTAAAGACAGCCACTTTACAAAAGGTACCTTTGAACACCAGACCTCGGAATCACAGTTCTGCATGAACAGTCGAGCAGTTTTTATGTAGCTGTTGTCTTGCGGCCTGTTTTGCTCTGTGTATTTTCTGATAATTAATCTGGGGTTTTGTAGCCGATTAAGAAAAGTGGTGTTTAGTTGCAAGACATCACTGTCACCTTTCTCCAGTACTTCCGGAGGGTTTCTCAAGGCATTCCCAGTCCAAACAAGATTATCTAGAATTCCTAAAGCTTTGTTTGGGTTTGCCTTTGGATTTAATCGGAGACCCTAACAACCTCCACAGGCCCCTTTTTTAAGGAAAAGTGGCTGGTATTTAACTGCAGATGCATTCTGAATGTCTCCACCCCTCATCTCGTTCTTAAAGGAAGAACCATGTGACGAAAACTCCTTCTGGCACTTTGCATCTGTAATATCATTCATAGTGTCAGCACGTGGAGCTCCTGACAGTCAATTGCAAGACTCGTGTTACTTTATCTAACATACCAGTCTACCTGCCAGTCTCCCAAGCAAAATTCACCTCAGTGATAAACAAGAAGTAAAGATATTTGATTTCCTTCTTTTGGAGAGAAGCAAGTAGTTCCTAAATAAATCTGTGCTGTCTATCTTTTCCTAGCAGAGTGTAGAGGAACACACCCGAACTACTGTGAATGAAGCTAGTAAAATCCACATTTTAATTGTCTTTCAACGGTCACCAGTGACAATTTGTGAAATGATACAGGATGGATTTGTGACGGCAGAAAGTCTATGAAGAGCTTGTCCTCAAGTTTTTCCTAAACATTATCCCAAAGCTTAAATGCACTCTTAAACCAGGAGTGGCACTTTTCATGTATCGCACATGAAAACTTGCTAAAATAGGAGCAAAGTGACTTTGTTTGGCCCAAGGCAATCCTACATGCTTTGTATGCCGACATAATGTTGGTGTGCAGTGGCAAACACCAGCTGCTGTTTATTTATTTGTATGTGCCTCCATGCGTATATAATCACACTTAGGCCTTTAACAGAGTTTTTGAAAGCTGACCTGTCCACAATGTACTGAAAACAAAGTGTGTGAGCCAATGATAGCAGTCCTGCTAAATTCCTAATGAAATGAGTCCAGCCCACCTTGTTTCCCTGATCATTTTTACTTTTAAGCAGCTTGTTTTTGTTACTCCCATGAAATGCTGTCCCTTGAAATCTGCGCTTAGGCCTCCTGGAAAACTGTTACTTCCTGGAAAACAGCGCGTCTTCAGTGATGACCTCATGCTGCACTAGTGGGTATAACAAGTCCCATTAAAAAAACATTCCACCCAAATAGCCTTTTTTCCCTCCTCTTTACTGATATACCACTGGTTTAATTGTTGGGATTAAATGTGTAATGTATAGTGTAGGAAATGCATCAGAAAAAGACACAAATACACTTTCTCACAGCATTTAGAGAGAGTTCTTTATTTATTTTTATGGGCTTTTCCCCCCCTTTGGATTAAATCTGCAATATTGTACTAGCAGATACAAGCAAATTTAACATCTGCAACATTTCCTCGTGATTATTTACCTTTACTCATCCCTGAACTCAGTGCAAAGGATATGCATTTTAATAATAATAATAATAATAATAATAATAATAGTGATCGACAGTGTGACAGCAATTAACTGAACTTTCAAAAGAAAGCAGAATAAGTAAAGGGCCCACTTGGCTCTACATTTAAAGTAACTAACTAAATATTTGTTATTATGTGAATTATGATTATTTCTATGCAGACATTTTATCTGTCGGGATTTGAAACTTTTGGCACTGGACAGTTTTGTATTCTGAAACATGGATAAAATTACACAAATATGCAGTTAGTTGGTGTCTCCTGGGACCAAGTTATGCTAGCGCTGATTAAAATTGCTATAATCCACATTAGATAGATTTCTTCTTTAATCTTGAGTCTCGAATGACAGCCGTGCCTCCAAAGCCTTTTTTTTTTTTTTTAAATGAAATTATATATGCACATTTATTTATTTTAATTTGGAAAAAAAAATTTCACATCATCACCATCATTACATCTAGTAATCTTTCAGGCATTAAGCGGCATCTGTTGGGGTACTTGAGTTAGGGGTAGGGAGGGGGGCAAGGAAAAGCTGAATGAGTCTCCCTCCCACACATTTCATTCACTGGCATCAGAATTCACAACTCGCACAGTGAGAGGCTCTGAATAGAGGCTGCACGCTTCTCACACTATTAAAAATTCAGCAGTCTAGCAAGGCCACGACGTCTCCTACGTCACTGGAGTTGCATTGAAGAGTGCAGTCACATTTCAGCGACAGCTCTCCAGCCTTATTTACCTGCATACCTCTGCTATCTCTCCTCCTGAACTAGACAGCCCTTTGAATCCAACCTGGACATCACCTCAGCTCTAGTCCAGGAAGAAGCTAAGAAGATCTTACGGTCGCAGTGCAAACAGAAGTGGCATGTTGTGAAAGTTAATGATTCGTGTTAACATTATAAGAGATGGCTGTCATCAGATCATATACTTTCATTTATTAGCTGTATTATTGCATTTGCTAATGTATCGGACAATAATGACGCAGATTAGATGTGTTGTGAAAATATTACATATCTCGTGGCCTTTTAAGGAGCTATTAGAAACTTTTAAGATCTTTTGGCACTGCAATGTATTGATAGATTGATAGATTTGCCCCTTTACATGTTGCACACACAGCAGCTATTAATCACATTTGGCTCCAAACCCTCTGGTGGTGTTGTTTTATTGCACTGGATTATACTAAGAAGTGTTTCTAATATTTTGCCCCCATTCATCTATGTGAATCGGAGGGAACCAAAGCAACTTGCAGTGTAATATTTTCCCAAAGCTGCAGCGCCACGGCCTCAAAAATCACGAGCGTCTCTTTGACATTACCAGCAAAACTGAAACCTTTTAGCTTCACACTTGCATTGCAAGCTGTTATCACTCCTGTTATTGATTTTTTTTTTTTTTTTTTTTTTAAGGGCAAATCCACATTTGCCCATTAAAAGTATACATTACAAAGTATACACCTGCTCTGACTTTATGTAATTACACACCAAGTGGGTCAATTCATATTGCTTTTTTAAAAAAAAAAGTTTGGCATTTTAAGCTGAAGCTTCTAATGAAAAAGTCTCTGTCTCCAGGGTGTCAGAAACGCTGCAGCGAATCTTCTCGAGCCGAGCCCAAATCAGGCAAGAACAGCTGGATTTGGAGAGACAGCTGAAGGAGAATGAGCTGCGCCAGCGCTACAGTGAGGAGGACAACCTGCAGGTCCAATACCTCTGTGCCAAGGAAAAGACTGAGAAGGTAGCTGATGCTTACTCTGCTATCCACAGTTTTCATCATCCCTGCAGAAAAACAGCTGCTGACTCATCGTTTTACTTCTCCGCTCCCTGTAGTTGTCTCAGTCTCTCATTTACGCCACTACGGGAAAGGGTCACTGCTCATCAGTGCCTGGCTCTTTTCTGTCATGTGTGTGTGTACCAGTGTTATTCTCAGCTGTGATAGCATTTTAAATAGAAAAGAGAATTCTTAAGAAGTGTTTAGTACCACACCTGTGTACTTGACTATGTGCGTATGTTTTTAGTCTTTTATTTTATTCAAATTGTTGACCCAACTTGTTTCCGACATTGGCTCAAAACCAGAAAACCCCAAAAAAAACAGCTTGTTCGCAGCTATAATTATTCAGACCACGAACACAGTTAATGGTGTGTAATTCTAATACGAGCACAACACAATCCATGTTACCGTTTGATGTGTTTTTCAACAGGCCACTTGTAAGCACGAGCGGAAGATTGCCAGCTTACGGACTCAGCAGCAACACATTTGCAAGCGTTTGAAGGAGGCAGAAACGCGTTTCCTGGAAAACGACGGCTGGCTTCACCGCGTCGAGAACGAGATTAGGTTGTTGAAGTCGAACGATCAAACCACAGAGGTGAGTTGAACTCGTTGGCCCGTTGTTTGTTTGTTTTTTTTGGGGGGGGGGTTTAACTGGCGGTACGAAAAGAGCAATTCACTGGCAAACATGAATCAACTTCTATCTTCCTTTAATTTGTTTATTTATTAAGTATTTCTGATCATTTTACGCAATCAAGATTGTTAATACTTGTCAGTCTTTGATCAGTAGAGCCAAATAGTAAGTAACACTACCTAATTACATAACTTGGAAGACAAGTGAGCACGATTATATGAAGAGAAAAACTTTACAATGTGGGTTACATCCGTCAAAACTCACTGCTTGGTGTTTTTTGTTTGTTTATTTTGGAAGGTGGGCTGTGTCTCTACTGGTGTCGTGACTGTCTTTGTTTTCTTCCCATCTGTTCTCCCAGTAATTAGAACCGTGCTCATTTTATTTCTCTAGCTCACTCGTGGATCACTGAAGAGAATAAATCAATACCCTTTACTCATCCCTCACACAGCAGCCAGTTACCTAAAACCATGTCCATGTTATTTTTTTCTGCTTTATCCTTTCTTCCAGGAACTGACCCAGAACTATGACGCATCCACCCGGTCAAATGTTCTCTCTGCTGTTGTTTCGTAGTTTCTTTACGTCAGAGTTACGTTCCCTTTTTTTTCTTTTTCTTTTTTTATTCCCCATCTTTTTCCCCTCCCTTTCCTTACCCCGAGTTGACAGCTTTTCTGGTGAAACATGGATGAACTTTGTGTCTTTTCCCTAGTATCCTAACCCCTCTGCCATCTTTTTTTTTTCTTGGTTCTTCTTCTTTTTTCTTCTTCTAATTCTGCCCTCCAGAGTACTTATGTTAGAATGGCTTTTGACTTGTCACTTCTGCTGTCTGACCTCAATTCTCCCCTTGGTTTAGGTGTTAGAGAAGAAGCTACACTGCCACAGATTTGAGCTGCAGGTAAATGATCTCAAACAACACATCAAGCAGATGGTCAAGCTCACCAACCTGCAGGATCAGGAAAACAAGCGCATGCAAAAGTAGGTTGGGCCAGAGTGAATTCACTCTGAATTAAGTGAACTCTTACTGCGGCACACCCGGAGAAGTTTGAAAGATCGTTTTCCCGCTTCTTTTCAGAATGGTGAATATCTTGCTGCCAGCTTATAGTCGGCATTATTCTGCGCTGCGTGGAGCCGGGCTGACCACAGAAGCTGACGAGACGGACAACCAAGAACTCGAACACCTTGTGCTGAGGGAGAGGGGCGTGGTCTGGGCTGACCAGGAAGGGGCGGGGCCGCAGCAGAAAGGTGGAGGGATTTGTGTGGAGTCACAGGAGACAAATGAGGCAGGAAAAATTGGACTCCGCAGCGAGCTGGCACCTGTCCTCTCTTTCACACATCTGCAATACCACCAGAATAGCCCCTGCAGTAAGTCATCACACTTTTACCACCCTATTCACTCTTTGGCTACTAGGTTGCATACGTGAAGAGGAGGGCAAGTAATGCTAATGAACGTTAAATATGTTTGTTTTTAGTTCACCGGGGAATACAGAAATTATGAACAGCACAAAATCCAGTTGGAGAAATAAGGGGAGATACATTTACCCAGTTCTTCAGGTGTATTTGACAATCTCACTTCTACCAGAAGCAATCAAAGAGAGCAAGAGAGAAATAAAGAGAAGGGTTTTGATGCTAAATGAGCCTGTGTCAGTCATTTATGGGAGGAAAAGTTTTGTGTTATGAAAAGGAAGCTTCTAGGTTTTTTCATCCACATCTTGTTTGTAATTACCACAGCACCCCTTCAGTAAATCCATACAGGAGTTTTTTTTTTTTTATGCCAGAAGAGTGTTGGGGTGTCTCAAGCTGGATTTACACTAATCAATCAAATAGCCAGTATCAGTTTATTGACTTAAGATACTAAGGTAAGTGCGGACATGTAACATCTGTGTGAAAGGTTTCCAGTTCAGTGCGTATCATTATATGAATACTAACCTTTAAAGAATTCAGTATATTGTGATTTTTAACGTAACATTGTCATTATTTAGTGTAACACATTTTGAAAAGGGGATGTAAGGTTCACATATGTTAATGCTTATCCCGTACCTCCCCAGTTTGTCTTACAATTGAGCGTATCCAGTGTTCGGATCACAAGTTCTTCTGACACCAAGTCTACATGTGTGACACCTAGAAGCAAGTTTTTATTACAGCATCAAATATAAAAATTCAGTTGTGCTATAAGGTAGTCTGGTAAGGGGGAGTGTTTATGGCATTAGTCCAGGTCTATTGTGTGTGGCGGGACCCACGAGACGGCACAGTTCATTTTTAACTGTCATCTCTGCATGACCTAGCAGCACTGGGCCCTCGTGACATATAAGCCATGACAGACAGTGGAGCATGAACTGAAGCCGGCCAACAATATTCACTTACTTTGATGGTTGTCTGTTGTTTGTCATGCAGTAAATTTTGACTTGGCTGTCTGCGCCGCTGCTTGCATGTTCAGTATCGTATTACTTTTCGTTTTTGGTGACTTTTAATGAAATACGTCGACAGTAAAAGGAGGAATCCGATCACTCGTGAATAGCGGCGTTGCAGCCTCTCTTGGGTTATAGTTTCGGTTGTAAATGATTATTAGGTGTTTTTGTACACACGCCAAAACACTTGAAGTTGTTCTTTGGGGAATTCATTATGAATAAAAGTTGGAGGTTTATGCCGCTATTGTTTTCCTGACTTCACATCTCTGCCACATTCGTGCATCATGCATTGGCTTTGACAAAGTTGTTTTTTAAAATGTTGTTTGTCCTGCACATTTTACGTTAGCCAGATTGCCTTTTTTTTTTTTTTCTTCCATGATAGAATCACGATTTGTTACTGACTGAACATCTGCGCTGCCTTCACAGAGAAAATTGGATAAGAAGCGCTCACAAATGTTTCACCTTCGTATTCTTCTTTGTCACGAATGCATTCAGTGAATCATCTCACTCAATTTTAAAATATATATCCATGTGATTTTACCAAAAAACTTGTGAAAATGTTACATTGTATGAAAGAAAATCTAAGAAAATTGATCCTGTAGTGTTTTAATGACACTTGAAAGTTTTATTCACAGGTTCAGAGAGGCACGCGAAAAGATTGTGCAATCCTTCTCCATCACCAAAAGGTAAGTCAGCTCTGCTCTCTGGTTAGTAATTACTCTAAAGTCCCTGCGTACTTGTTAATCCTACTCACTTTTAGTCATTCACCTATTTGTGCTCCCCCTCATCACCTTTTTACCATCAATTACTCAAACACAAATTAACAGACAGTTTTATGTATAACGGAAGCAGAAACCAGTTGGTAAAGTGTTTGTTTTTTTTTTGTTTTTTTTGTTGTTGTTTTTTTATTAATTACCATGTAAACTGGAAATTGATGTGTTCGCCTTCATTTCTACCTTGCTGTGTTTAGCTGTGAAGAACTTGTTCAGAGCCATAAAATACACAATAAAAATCAGACACGTAATATAATGTGATTTATAGTTGCGCCGCTGACCCTCTGTCCCGGCCAAAAGTTGAATAATGAAATGAGCTGAATGCTCGCAAGCTGTTTTCTAGAGGGAACTCTGTACATGCAGAGCCTTTAGGGGAAAGTCACACAAAAATCTTTGTGAAATATGGCTGTTCAAATTGCCTGTAATGATATTTACTGCAGGTGGTCTACATTTCATTGAAACTTATTGTGGGAAATGTTACGTCTGAAGAAAATACTTCTGCCAGATGACCAGAGTTTCTTGAATGGAAATGAAATATGGAGGCATCAGGGAGTTTGTCACCACCTCTATTAAATTTCCCTGCAATATATTGTAATAAGCGAGCTCTGATAGTGCACCGACTTGTTTTTCTGATATAAAAGGCTCCACTCTCTGCTTGGTCTGTTTGACCATGACTAGTCTTTATACTTTGCTGGTCAAACAAGGTTTTATTGTTCTTTTTTCCATTTGCTCTTATTAGTTCCACATAGCAGCACCTTTTCCTGTCTGCACACATGCTGCATTTGTTTGACTTAAATGGACAACCTTTGCCTTTTAATGCTTTGTTAGACACAACCAGAAAACTGTGGGTACATCTAATGGAAAAACTCCAATGGATACAGTTATCTTTCTTAATTGAGTATATAACGATGCACATAGCAATGAACAAAAAACAGGAATTTTAGGTACATTAAAGTATCTCGAACCACTAAAGTCACTAATCCGTCAGTGCATACTCGCCAGATCCTTTGGGGCGTGGCTTGTTCTGGTGCATTACACAAACGGCCGATGGGATCAGGGTTTCGGGAGTCCCAGAGAATACTTGGACACTGTGTTGCATGTCTTCGGCTTTTCCTGATGTGGCAGGCTGTATTATTTTCCAGTACGCAGCGGTCATCTGGGAGCGTCGCTGCAAAGGGAGGGGATTGAGCTGGGCCTGCGGCAGTGTTTGGTTTGGTCCACTAAGTAGTAACCTCTGAGGCAGAAAATGTGAACAAGAACACAATCATAGTAACAGATACAGGAAGTTTTTAGACTTAACCTCGAGTACTGCAAGTTAGTAAAGTGGACGTCACTGCTGTGTTTGTGTCTTTCTGAAGAATTTTAGTAGTATCCAAGTAATGTTATGGCTTACATCCATCCACTAAAAGCAGCATCAACCCCAAAACCCAGGTTTCTCAGCAGGACATTGCTTTGCGAAGAGATGATCATTGGGCTCCACGTCACCTGCCAGTGGATTTAATGTTCTGACTGACAAGTAGAGGTGTGCATGCAAGCCTTTTTGAGACTAACCAACAGCTTGATTGGCACCACTCACATGACACATCATATGAGTGGTGTAATTTGGGTGCTTAGTAACTGCATCACTATTTTTCTTTCATTTGTATCATGTACAGTTTGCAATTTCATCTCAGTTCACTTGCACTTACTGACGCACACTTGCATCCTTCAAAAACAACTCTGCCCATCTTGGATTCAGTCCAGAGGCAATAGTCGTACATGCATGTCATATATGCACGCAGCACTCGTGTTATATACACACGAGTGCTGCGCAAAAAGCATTTTTCCAGTTTACAGACATAATGATACAGAGATGAAATGGCACAGGTTTTTAAGTTAAGGTGGCTTATTTTTAGCATTCAGACAAAGTGCTCTGATCTTCTCATGGTGCTGTTTGTCAGTCCCTCACTGCTTCCTCGGCTCTTAATGGAAGTCACTGCAGCATGTTAAGAAAAATAGCTCCACCCTGCAGCTCGCAAAGCCAATCAAATTTCATCGGTTTTAGAGAGGGTTGTGGTTTCAAAGGAGCGTTAACTCTTTGTGGAGTGCTTTATAGCAGCAATTTACACAAACGTGATCACAGTAAAAGAGACTTTCAGCCTTTTACTGTTAATAATTATAAGACCACAGATGCATTTATTAATAGTTCTGTGATTTTTCATTCAGCTATCTCCCACTGCCTCCCACAGGCTGTTCTTTTTATATCTTTCTGTTCGATCTTGTTTCTAAATTCTCCCATCTACTCTTTTTTTTTTTTTTTTTTAACCCCACCCGTTAGATCCTTTTTTCTTCAAACATCTTTCAGTGTGCCCCCTCCCTCCATTCTACCTTTCTTTCCCTCCTACCCTCAAATGTTTTTCTGTGTCTGTCTAGCATCTAACCCTCCCAATCCCTCTTGAGCTTCATTCATGAAAATGCAGATCCACAGCAGGGCAGGAAAAAACGTCAACAGATGTAAACTCCCCTGCTCCACCAACCAGAAAAGGCGCACTATAAAAAACAGGCAGCAGCAACCAGGCGACCCTAATTCAGTGCAGCCTCCACCAGAAATAGCAACTCATGCATGTATTAATCCCCTACAAGCCAAAAATATGTGATTGAAGGAACTCTGCTGCCATTTATTGCTGGGGACAACTTCAGCCACAGGAAAGGTCTATTTATCACCGTTTCCTCACTCTGTGTGGTGTCTGAAGTCTGACTCACATTTGCTAAATATTGCATTTGATATTTAGGGGAATGTATAAATCAGTCATTCACCTTTGCATTTAGTGTTCTCGTTTCCTTTATGTGCTGGCTTCTTTCCCTTTTAGCCTCCTCCCTCACCCCTACCACACTGCTACAGGAAATGCCATGAGTGTAACTACTGCTAATGGGATGCAGACACCTTGATTTAACCTCATTCTGCGATGGAGCCTGTAAAAGTTTTTGTTCTTGCTGCTGTGTTTAAATGCACCACTGCGACATGGATATACATCAATGTGACAAAAACGTGCTTCAGAAAATATCATCTGTATAAACATACTTGATATAAAATAATATACAACAACATATTTGGATAAAAAGGTGGACATATGTTAATATTTAGTCGAATTCACATCAGCATTCATTTCAAGGTTGATTTTCACAGTGAATGAAATACTACACAATAATAGTTATTATAACAGCAAGTAACCCCCTGCAACAACTCACTAACTGGTCAGGGAATGCACTTTTTTCTCCCCAAACAGTCTCTAGGCCCGTATTGACTAAGGTTTTCGGAGTCACTCTTCCAGCGAACACCATCAGCCATCCTGGGAGGGCTAATTTCTGGTTGACATCTGGTCTCTAAACCCAATTGACCAGAATCTGACACATTTAACCCTTCGTATTAACTAAGCATCATACAGGCCGCTTCAACTGTTCACCCAAATTGTGTTTCAGTTGAGGTCATTGTCATACTTTCTGACAAGAATCGGTACTCCTCTTAGAGCATTGGTCAGGTTCTCTCACAAAATACTACACGTTTTCTCAGAATGTAACTTTAAATCAATTTGTTAAAAACAAAGCAGAACAACACCAGCAGTTGTAGCTACTGTTATGTGTTTAAGCTCCACGTTTTTAATAACAATGCACGCCTCAGTTTTGACTTTGTAGAGTTAATGTTTACAGGTTGGGAACTGTGCATAATGGCTCCAACACCAGTGATCACATTTTTAGTGTAACTTAAGGGAACGGTCTAATTTCTCTGTGACATTATTTAAATTGCACTCTTTAGCTCAGGGCTTACTCTTAAGCGCGTATAACTGATAGAGTATTGGGGACTGCATCATTTGGGAAGAAATGTGTTTACCGTTAAAGTGGTTTAATTTGCTTTCACTTCCAAGGCCCGCAGTTGTGAGGAACACGTTGATAAGAAAGGTCGAAATAATGTCAGCTTATTAGTTGTTGCCAATCATTTCTCAAGGACCAAATGTGGGGCAGGCCACAGGCTTGAATTATTGTCTAAGAAGTGATACAAAGGTCTATTGACAAAATAGTCAACAAACACAGTAATCGTCAAAGGTACACTCAGTTGCTAAGTGTCGATCAAGTCCATACGGGGGGAATAACCTTTCCGTGCGCTTCCACGTGTGGAAAATGGTCGAATGACGCTGCAAAATGTTCAGTTCTAAAATATAAATAACCTATTGCAGAGGTGGTTTTAATACTGTTAGCAAACATTGTAGTCACGGAATAAAATGGGACATTGCTGACATACATCCTCTTCCATCATGTGACCGGCTGAAAACACATACGGCATCTGGAGCAATAAACTCTGGATACACAGTGTGTGCATAGGAAATGAATTCAGGAAACAGGAAGCAGTATACAGGGGCATTCCACTTTAATTTTTTCCACTTTCTCAGTCCAGGTTTGACCATCTGTGACTGTTCAAATATTAGTTTTTTTGATAAGAATCCGTATATGAAATGGGTTGGTCTTAACAGTCATTGAAATGTGTTGGTCTCAACAATTTTGAGAAATGCTTTGTACAAAATTTGACCAAATAAGCAACAAAGTTAAAGTTTATTTTAATTATATTCATTAAGAGTTCCAACAGTTTAAGAAAAAAAAAATCAATCTGCTTTCAAAGGGCTGTGTGGGTGTGTTTTGATTAGCACTGACAGTGCCATGCATAAGCAACCAACCCGCAGTTTTCATCAGAATCTGATCAGATATTTGCTGAGTTGATAGATTGATGCAACACGCCTTTTTGTTTTCTTTACTGAGTCTGGGTGCTTTTAAAGATATCAAAAAAGGTATCAGTAAAACAGAAAAAACAAATATATAAATAATTAGATTTGTTTTAAGAAAATGTTAGGCCCCTGATAAAAATAAGAGCAGCCATTATCTTTCCTGTTGGTGGGAATAATGTTGTTTATTATTGTGTCTTCTGATTTGGACTGATTTTACTGCTGCTGTTTGGTTTTCCAGGCAAAGGAAATCAAACAGATGTGGCACAGGAATCACTTCCCAGAATGCCCATCAGGAGAAATTTATCTGCGTTACTTCCACCGCAAAGCCCCCGCACAGTTGCTGCTAGCCAAGAATTTGAGGAGGACATGTTTCCTCTCCAGTGCACGCCAGAACCGTGTCAAAAAAACACCCAGGCCCAGCTGCCAGGCTCCTCCAGTGCCATGGATCCAAACATGACCTTTGAAGTTATAGACAATGAAGACCAAGCTGCAAGTAACGCAACCATCATAATAAGCAGCAGTAGTCCGTGTCAAGCATCAACGTCCACAGACGTCTCGGGTCAACCTAACAAAGCCATGGAGGGGAATCAGATGACCACCAAACGGTAAAATAAAAAAACAAAAAAAATTAATTTTAACGGCAAATGTTTGTTTCAGCTGTTATCTATGCTTTCAGTGAGTGTATCTTACAGTAGAGCTTAATTTTTTATTGTATAAGACAGCAAAACAACTTCAGCATTCGTGCTACGGCAACTCCCTGGTGCAACATTCAGGCACATTTCCACATTAGGTTTTTGCACAGTTTGCACACGATTTCTCTTGCTAGTCTTGAGTGAGAGCTGAAAAAATACTTGATCTATAACCCCTTTATTCATCCACCAAACAGGTTTTCTCAACACGAGCTGGTAATGTTACAAAAACAGAAGCAGAAGCACAGTGGGTTAAACTGTATGAGTCAGACTCTTAACAGAATTAGTTAAACAAATTACATTTTTAAAAGCTGGTTTACAAGTACTAATGCAGCCTTTTAATTCTTTCCACAAGATCTTTAAAATCATCCCCTAAATGTTTCAAAGCACACGGTAACTAAACCACCCACAACTGGTAAATCCTTCAGACTTTAATCAAAACAAGATAGAGAGTAGAGTTATTCTCACCAGCACCAAGTCTTCAGAGTGGAACATTGGGCAAAGAGGCTTAAGTCAACTGAGCTGAGCAGTGACCTTGTGTCTTCGGCTGGAAGTGCCAAACAAAATGAGAATCGTTCTTACTTGTTGGATAAATTTGTTCCTGACCAACCTCAAAAGCAAAACGCATCACCTCAAACAATGAAATGGCTCCACAAACAATCTGCCTGGTTTCAAAACATCTTCACTACAGCACAAATACACTGCATCATGACAAGCTGTTTTTTCCTCAAATAATAAATATCATATTGTGGGTGGCTGTAGCTCAGGTGGCAGAGCAGGTCAGCCACTAATCAGAAGGTTGGTGGTTCGATCCCAGGCTGCATCCTGGCTGCATGCCAAATATCCTTGGGCAAGATACTAACCCCATGTTTGCCTACTGGTGGTGGTCAGAGGGCCCGGTGGCGCCTGTGTCCGGCAGCCTCGCCTCTGTCAGTGCGCCCCAGGGCAGCTGTGGCTACAATGTAGCTTGCTATCGCCAGTGTGTGAATGTGTGTGTGAATGGGTGAATGACTGAATGTAGTGTAAAGCGCTTTGGGGTCCTATGGACTAGAAAAGCGCTATACAAATGCAGGCCATTTACCATCATTGCTAATCCAGCCTTTAAGAGAGCACTTGCCCTCCAGCTGCTGCTAGATGGAGGAAAAAAGACCAGAGCTTTACGTATGGTTAATGCAACATCCACAATTAATTTGCCATATATGAACACCTTAATAAAAGCAGCGCATTCTGGTATGCATTAACACAACATCACAATCTTCCCCGCTGCAGACCTCGTCGTAAATTCACCCCAACGTCAGACTGTGCAGTCTTTAGTAAAATTGCTACATGTCAGACTCCACAGGCCTCAGTTAGCATGTTAGATGTTAAAGATCATAACAGTACAATTAGAAAAAGACTGAACAAATATTACTTGTTTGACCAGAACAAACCACAAGGCTTGTGGAACAATGTCCTTAGAACAGCTGAGACCAAAGTGGTGAACTTTGACCATTATGCAGAAAGCTATATTTGGTGAAAAACAAATACAGCATATTGGCACAGACACCTCGTACCAGCTGGCAAGCACGGAGGGGCGATGATTTGGGTTTGTTTTAAAGCCACACGACCTGTTCACCTTGCAGTCACTGAGTCAACCATGAACTTCGAAGTATTCTTGAGTCAAATGTAAGGACATCTATCTGTCAGCTAAAGCTTGGCCTAAACTGGGTTAAGCAACAGGACAATGATCCCAAGCACAACAGCAAATCTCCAGCAGAATGACTGAAAAGGAAAAATCACGGTGTCGCAACGGCCCAGTCAAAGTCCAGACCTCAACCTGAAATGATGCAGAAAGACCTTAAGAGAGCTGTGCATAAATGAAAATCTGCAAACCTCAATGAACTGAAGTGATGTCGTAAAGAAAAAGAAAGATCAGTTTGCCACAAGATTACAGAGTCCTGTTTTAAAAAAAAAAAAAAGAGCCACACCCAACCAAAAATCATTGATTTACTGTTGAAAATGAGGTAGGATGCTCATTTTGCATAAGCCAACTTTTTGACAGCAAAGTTGGTATATCCAAATTCTGATTGCATGCACACCAGATATCAAGCTGAGAAATACACAACAAAAATTAAGATAGGTGAGGTGGATTTGAAGGGAAATGTGCCAAACAGCAGACTTGTCATGTAACATGAACCTTTGCTCTACAGACAACAGATCGCACCGCTCCAAGAAGCGAGACGCACCAACCCGACCTACATGAGTATGACGTCTGCTGCACAAGGGAAGCGAAAGTTTAACTGGTAATATACCTCTCTGTGTTTTTGGCCAATTAAGCTCTTAAAGCTGTTTAAAATGGCCACAAAAGTGACAACAGACATTTCTGACAGGACAGTGCTGAGTTTCTGGCCCTGATTACGTTTTCTGTTTTTCTTTTGTATTTTTGTTTTTTTGTGCTGTAGCAGCTTCAGAGAAGAGTTAACACATGCAGCAAAGCGCGTAAAGAAAGACTCCTTGGTGGCCCAGAGGCCACTCAGAGTGCATCGTTTTGTTGGTAAGTGTCAAAACAGGACATCCACAAACACACACTGTAAAGCCAGAACATTGAATGCCTGACCCAGCAAACGGTCACAGTGTATATTGACACCAGATATTGCTTTGAAAGACCAAACGCATTTATTGACTTGTGCATCTCTCTCATAACTCCAGAATTAATTCTGCTCTACATGTGAACCAGAAGGATGCTTTGATTTCATCACATTACATATGAATTTAGCGATCAGTAACCGAATGCTACTGAGATCCATCGGGAATAGAGGAGTACAGTTTTATTTATTCTTGACCATATCCTCTGTTTGGTGTTTCTTCCTCAGGTTCAGAGAACAAGCCTCGGAGAGTTGTGAGGAGCGCTTCTGAAGGATATCTTAACCTCATTGAACCGCAGAAACCCAAGTCCATTTTCTATAAAACATCTCAGCAGCTGAAACGAGTGGCTAAACGCATGTGAGGCAGCACTGAGCTCAAGTCATATCGCCTTTTAAAAACACTTTCGACCCTGAACCTTTTCCATCCTCATTGGTGTTTTTAGAAGATCTTTTTTTTCTCCAAAGCTTAGAAGAAAGTGCTCAATCATGCAGAAATGCTAAATGTAATTGGATAAAAGTTCTACTGAGTCGCGTTTTATTTCCTTTCAGCCTTGCACTGAAGTGAACTTTCACTTGTACATAAGCATTGTATGGGCAGTTGTAGAACATTCAGATTATTCTTGATTTGTATTAGTTTGGAGCCTTTCTTTGTATTTTAACCTGTATTATTAAAGTTATGTTCACACTAACAGCAAAAAGAAAAAAAATGGATAAATCACTGTGTGTCCTGCAGATATTTTTGTACATTATGTACTTTGATCTATTTTCAAATGGTGATCAGCTTTTAGGTGACCACATTAACCAGGGCAGCTAATAACATCGAAACTGCTCGACTCTGAGCTGTTTGTGTTTCTTATTTTTATCCTGTACAGGTAATAACATGGGTTTATAGATATTTCATAATAAAAGTGCTTGTAAGAGAATCTGTGGTTTTTCAATAAAAAGATCCTTTTCATCAAAAAAAAGTAAAAAAGAAAGTAATATCTGCTTTTTGTGCCATTGATGCTGCGCGTGAATGTGGTTCTCAATGACGTTTCAGTTACAAGATGTTCCAACACTAAGTAAGTGACATCAGACGGCCTCAGAGAAGGTGAAAAATACAATGGCAGGCAAAATTGAACTGAGCTAGGAGTGAGTCACACATAACTCTTATTGTCTTCCTATAACATTCATATGCTTTTAGGAAAGAGATCGTGATTCCAGCGATGCTATCTTTACAGATGAAAGTACTTTGGTGTTGTGTTTGGGTGTTTTTTGCTCTGTTTGGTTTTTTTTGTTTTGTTTTTTGTTCAATTGCCAAAAATATGTTTAAAAAGAACACATGGAAAAGGTGGAGACTGCCAGACCATTTACAATTGTCCTTCAAAGCGTAACACAATTGTCACATTGTTACTGTTTGGAAGTATTGGCTGTAAGGAGGAACAATGCACAAAGTTAGGCTGCACTCCAACACCAATGTAGGCAACTTAATTCAGGCTTCATACAAGTAAGGCAAATATGTCAAAGTGGCTCTCATATGGGGTTTAAGCACCACTCGCAGCAAGATAAGGCATTCAACCATATGCACAGAGAGCACAGAATGGCCCTAGCATGGATTTGAACAAGGGACCTTTGTCCTGTTAGGGTTAAATCACAGGATCAGAGAATTAAGTTTCCTTACCAAAGAGGTCTCTCTGGAGCATTTATAAATAAATAAATCTAACAGCTGCAAATAGGCATGTAAAGCAAAGCTGTCTGTAAATGTTGATATATGACTACTTTTTTCTTTCATATTTGGGCCATCAAGTTTTCTGCTTATGTCAATATAGCTGCTGATTTCCTTTATACTGAGCAAAAGATCCCCAGGTGGAGATACAAATCACTTTGGTGTTGCCTCATACATAAAAAAAAAAAAGTCTTTTTCTTATACAGAAGGTATGTTAGAGTGATAGTGGTCAATAAAGGAATCATGGTGGACTGCATTGAAAAGAAAACTACTTATCAGTTTACTGTCATGCACTAATTCATTGTAGGCCTCTCTTGTGAAACCAGCTCCCAGTTTGAATTCAGCACAGACACCCTCTCTACTTTTAGGATAAGACTTAAAACTACTTTTTTGATAATGCTAATAGATAAGGTGACCCTGAATTCTCCCTTAGTTACACTGTAATTGAAAATGCAATAGGTTTCTTCTTGACTCACTATGTTAGTGCTATCAGCATTAATCTCGTTAAAATGACGTTAACGCCATAACCGCATTAACATGGCAGATTTCCGTTAGCGAGTTCACGCGGATTGCCTCGTGTGTGGGGCTGCACGGCGTCAATGCGTTAGCGCTGTGCAGCGCCAATGCACTGTAGGCAATTTTCAACTTGGTTCTGTACTTGGTTATTTTCTCACTTTTTAAAATGATGCACATGTTTTGTGAAACCTGTGAAATCGTTTCCTAAATTGCTTGTGTTTTCTTTATTTGTGTCGAGCTCTTTTAAACAGCTACAACTAATGAATAAATTGTTTAGCTAAGAATAACAGATAAATGAGCTTAAATTCATTTTTAAAAAAAAAACAAATGGCTGAAATAGATATGTAACAGAGAGACTCAGGATTAAAGTAAAAACGAAATAAGTATCCAACGTTTGCCACACCAGTTTTTTTAAGCTAAATACAGCATAGATATATATAGATATATATCTATATATATCTATTTTTTTTAATTAAGAGACATACATTATAATATACTTGAGCATGGTCTTATAAGAAGCTACTTTTTTTTTCTTTTTTTTTCTTTTTGGAAAGTACTGCTAAACGCCACTTTAAAGTTGTGCCTTGAAGATATTTTGGGCTTCCCTGTGTTACATTTTTAGACTGATGAAATGTGGTGAATCACTGGGAACATGCTTCTGTTTGAAATCTATACTAAAAACCAAAGACAAAAAAAACTGCTGGATCTATTATGAGGGTGGGACCTCATTGCTCTGTCTGGAGAGAACTAGACTTGTCACTTTGAATTCAGTCTTGCAACTTCCAGTGGCACAGCATTCGGTGTGATCTTTATTTTTAGCTCAGGAGCTCAATGCATATATCAGCACTGTACTGCGCAAGCACTGACACCCTCTCATGCTCTCATTCACAAGAATCTCTTCATTGTGTGTGTGTGTGTGTGTGTGTGTGTGAGTGAGAGAGAGAGAGAGAGAGAGAGTGTGTGTGTGTGTGCGCACACAGGGAGGCAGGTTCTGGCTAAAGTTTATTAACTTTCTCTTAGCCAATGGGACGCCTTGTGCGTTTTTCCTGCTGACCAATGGGACAGATTGAGAGGTTGGAGGTGGGTGTTGCTTAGCAACTGCAGGTAGAATCTCAGATCATGTCGGACCCATTGTTTTATCTCGCCTCCCTGAGAGACATTACATGCTATGTGTTGTCATTTGTTAGTAAAAGACACCCCTGTGCAAATGCGTCACAAAGTTGTTAACTCTATTTTTGTTACTGTTAAACGAAGATGGCAGGGACTTTAATAGCATTTTGCCCTCAAGAAGGAGTGCTTTCGTTTCTTTTCTTTCTTTCTTTCTTTCTCTTTCTTTCTTTCTTTCTTTCTTTCTTTCTTTCTTTTTTTGATTGATTGCCATCATGTTATCACCAGTACCTGTCTTAGTCTCATCACCAGACTGACTGGAGCACATACAGAGGAATTTAGATTTTACTCCTTTATTCATTGCTCCTCATTACAGGCATAATAACCTTCAGTGAACCTCATGCAGAGTCAGAGGTGAGTGATTAAAAGCAGACAACAGACAGGGCTGCTCAAAGCAAAGATGCTGGCTGTCCATGAAACATTTGCCTGTGAAGCATTTGCCACATTTAACCTGCTAACCCCCCCCCCCCCACACACACACACACACACACACCATCTCACACACACAAATCACAATTGCATTTAATATGATCCTTAATACATTTTTGATTGGAAACCTTCTGTTTTGTTTGGCTGCCATTATATGAGCAGACCGCTCAGTATAAAAGCAAACCGTATGATCTCTCCTGCAATGTTCCTGACTCCCACAAGGCCGCACGTCACAGCTGTGAACTTTTCGCCCCCTGTCTAATTAGATGACCTGATATCTTAAAGCAATATGTCAGAGTGGAGCGCTGACCACCAGTGTCTGTCCTTTTTTGTTTTGTTTTTGTTTTTTTGGTTTTTTTTTTACCACTAATCTTTTTTTTGGCTTTTGTTTTTCCTCTGTTGGCCTTGAATCACATGGCTGTGACACCTGGGGGGGGCACAAGAAAAATCTGTGACCTCTTAGTCATATATAGCATAAAAGAAACTTTCATTCATTCAATTTTTTTCACTTCTTTTTTTGAGACAAAAACATAGCATAAGAAAAGCACCAAAGGTTTGCGTTTGCTCGTTGGCCCGTCCCGTGATGCCTAATGCAAATATTTAAATGGGGTTTATGGAAATTCCTGGGATGCACCCAGGTTTGGCATGTAAAACAGGGATGTGAACATGGTTGTTTACACCGTGCACATTTGTGTCCAGTAAATCCCACTGTGGGAAGCAAAGGAACAGAGATTTAACAACACAATAAACTCGCCTGTATTGTTTGTTGAAGTGTAGCACATTTGGAGACGTGCTTCGGTTTAAAAGGTGGTTTGGTGTAGTACTCTAGACAAGGTAAGAGTTTATAAATGTATTCATCAGGTGCTCTGAAAATTGTGAGTTTGATCATTTGTTTAGGTTGTTTATCCAAGACTGCACTCTGGCTACTCCAGTGTGAGCATTTAGTGCTCTTCTCTCTTTCATTTGAATGGGTCCTCTTGGTTTAATTGTAGGCACTATTGCACTATTTTAAAACATTTAAGGGACTAAGCAAGTTCATAAACGGAACATTGCGCTGGACACATTACAAAGTGCTGGGGTTTGAGAGCTGCTGATTTTGTTGACTTTGTAAAGCCTGTCGATTGATCATGTTGGAGCACAGAGAGGATGATGGTGATGGTGATAAGTGCAGCAGAGATTTATCTGATTTTATTTATATATGGTTATGTGTTTGTCATCCTCGCTGATCACCCAGCAGTTGCAGAACCGTTTCATTTCTGACTGCAGTTGATTCAGCCAGCATATTTTGCGAGGAAAAGAGAGAGAAAAAAGATGTGACAGCAAATATCTGGCTCTCTTTATCAATACACATCTGACTGTTGACAGGACCTTGTGCGGTGGTAATCGTGAGGGAAGGGGAGGGGAAGGATGGGTGAGATTTACAGTTTCCTTTACCAGGTAATGTCTCCTGTTGTGAAACAATGTGACAGAAAATCAGTACATCTGTGATGGCTCAGCAGTGTTCTTTGCCCCTCTACATTCTCCTCCAGGAGCTTATCCAAAGCTCACCTCAAATGTACTGTATGTAGCCTGTGGATGACTCATCCTCGGGAGAATGAGCTGCAAGGTGCAGGTAGCCTTGCAAATAAACATTTCACGATTTGCAGCGTCTTCTGAAGTACTTTGCTGACTTAAAGTCTGATCCTGCAGACTGCAAATACAAACTCTGACAAACCAATTCTGCTTCATTCTGTCTGTGAGGCACACCGTGTAAAATGTCCTGTGGTGTTGATGTGCCCCTTCAGTGTAACACATGTGACGTGTGCATCAGTGAAATCCTGACACACACACGCACAGAGTTGTGGATTTTTTTTTCTTTTTTTGCCATTTTGTTTATTGAAACAGAAAATTTGTCATCATTGCAGCAATTGCCATGGAGACAGGGTTTAAATCCCAAACCTAGTGGTTTTATACACTGCATGAGTGTATGCTCGTTACCGTTTACAGCAACTTCCAGGAAGACTGCACGCTGGGTGGATGGGTGACTCCGCCTCTTGTGGATGGTTGTGAAACATGCGTCCATTCAAATCATCTTCGATTCCCGGCAGCCTTTCACACACGCACTGTTCCCCTAAAACATGTAAAATTCTCCCTTGTTTATCATTTACTTTGCAGCATCCTGTTTTTCTGGCATATTAGCGGATACGGTTCGTACCATAAAGTTTATCACTGATGACCAAGCAACGGGAGCCACTTTGCTGTGATTTAATTGTACTTTATACTTCACCTATGGTGAAATTGGATTGAAGTGGTTAGGGGGAAAGTTCTGGGTTCACCTGGAGTCTTTCTGTGTGCTTCTGTGGGTTTTTCCACCTCCCTGCTACAGGTCAACCATTCAGGTTAGATTAATTGGTGATGCTAAACTGGCTGTAGTTTTGCTTGTGTGTGTGTATTTTTTCCTGTGATAAGCTGGCACGCTATCCAAAGAGTATGCTGCTTTTCCCCCAGTGTTAGCTGGGATAGCTCCCAGTCAAGAAAATGGATGGCACGTGGCCTCTTCTTGGGGGTAAAATGAGAAGAACTGTGTTTTCTAACATTCTTGTTCAACTAAATTGACACTATATCCACTTTAAGATGTTTGTCACCAAATGAGTACTGTTATGGCGCGGCCAGACCACAACATAAAGGGTGATCCATCCCCGTCCAACCCCAAGCAGCACGTCACACACTTAATATTTCGTGACAGTGATTTATTTACAACGAGTGCAGTTAAAAAAAGGAAGGGAGCATACCATAACTTCAGGGTGAACCCAAGGCCAAAACAACAAACAAAATGTAGCCTATCTCAGGAAAAAACACAACTTACCTACTCAAAAGAACTAAACCAAACGACAATCACTTTCCTCCCTGCCTAACAAAAACAGGAGAAAACTGATCAAACAAAAAGGCGGTCCACCCCTACATGGTCTTACATTAACCAACATAGTACCATAGTGACACGGTGAACGGTCTGCCGTTTGGGTTGGGTCGAGGATGAATGACATGGCAGTCCCTGGCGGTCTCTTCTTATTCGCTGCCTCCCGGTCCTCAGCCAATCGGTGCGAGCCATCCACCCTGGATGCACCAACCACGGAGGAGCACCTGCGCACTCAAATTTACATATGATTGCGATCACAGTCGTAACAAGTACGTAAAGGGGTTATAACCTGGGCAAAGGGCATTAAAACATCGTTGACTGCTTTAGGCTTCATCCAGATTAGGTACAATTAATATTAGGCTGCGCCGTCAAAGAGTAAGAATGTGCCACCCAACAGCTAGACAGCATTCACTTTTAATGTTTTGGACCTGTCATGTTTATGAGCATGTTTGAAATGTTGATTCTAAAGCCAAGACCAGGTTTGCCATGTCTGATGGCAATAAAACAGAACAATAAGATGGAGTTAGTCTGCTATCAGTTTCCAGTTGACTGGGATCAAATTGTCTGTTTGTGATAATATTAGCTGTAAGAAATCAGTGAAAAGGTGTTGCCATCTGTTGTCATCTACATACGTATATAGAGTCTAGCCAGGACTTTATATTCCTCCAGAAATACTGATGTAGTTGCTGCAGGACAGCAATTTAACCGCAAATTGTCATAGGAGCTCAGAAACCTGGTTTATATAGGAATATAACCAGGACAAAACTGGTTTGCAACCGAATTGACTTCCCTGCTGCAAAGAGACGCATTGCAGACAATTTGTGCTCATTCGCGGAGACTGACTGTAACGTGTTGACAATCTGTTTGTATTTTTAAATCTGACTGCAATTATTTCCAAAAATTCACCCATCTGTCATGATTGTGTGACTAGGAATGACCCACGCAATCAAAATGGGATCAAAAGTGCTCACCAAATGTGAAAAAATTGAAAGCAATCAAAGGACAGCCACCAATTTTTCTAAGCAGGCTGCCATCTTATTTTCACTCTAGTGTGACTGAGCTAATATTTACTGCATCTAGTACACACAATGTGGGCCTGACACTTTTATATTCTCATAAATTATCCTGTAAATTACAATGTAAAGTAAATATTTGAAGAAAAAGTCCTGCTAGCCATTTTTAATGCACTCCCAACCTGGAGCTGGGAAAGCCTGTATAGACCAGACAACTTTAATCTTAACCGAGAATCCCCCGTCTGAGTATCACCAGTAAACACTCAACAGCCACACTGCCCATTTAGTAAAAAATGTATGTGCTCACACAGGCTGGTTAAAACAAGCTTGTGTTAAGATTACACTGGCCTTCTATGGAAGAAATATAGTATCATCAGAATTCAAGTATTTTTAGACATTGAATTTATGACACTGAATTTTTATCCTCCAAATTTCCCTGCAAAAATATTCACCTGCAAAAATTCACCTGCAAAAAATTCACCTGCAAAAATTCACCTGAAAAAAATTCACCTGAAAAAAATTCACCTGCAAAAAATTCACCTGCAAAAATTCACCTGCAAAAAATTCACCTGAAAAAAATTCACCTGCAAAAATTCACCTGCAAAAATTCAACTGCAAAAGTGATGAACTTTAATGACCCAAGCCAGAGCAATCAGCACCAGATCGAGTCGAGTGGCTCTCGGCCAATTAAATTACGCTGTTTGATCACATGACACCGTTAGCCAGCAGTTTGTCTCCTAAAAGAGAGCTGTTTAGAGGTGAGTGATTAAGTTTTTCTCCTAAATAGAGATCATTACAGAACGCCTAGTCCTACTTAAAATCCCATTTATTTTTATTTTATCATCTACTCGAACTAAGGAAAACGTTTGACTAACTCAAAGACAATTTCCACGCCTCCCCTGCCTGACTGCAGAGGCAGTTTTGAATTTAGGAGCAGCAAGATGGAAGCAGCAAACCCTGGCGATTCTCCGGTAAGTATATTGTTTTTTATCTTCAAGTTTGTCTTTTGAAACGTTAATTTTATTTAAATCCGTTGCTCACGTATAAAGTACACAGACGGGGTCTTTGCTCAACTCGTCTGAGGCGTGTCTCACTAAGCGCTACATGCTAGCATCCTGCTAACCGAGCTACCCTTTAGAAAATAGGATACTCGTTAAAAAATACTCCGCAGATATTGATAGATAGACGAACACTGCAAATATAATGTTGTAAACGAAAACGGCCTTTGGTGAAGTGGTAAAATACACCATGAATAAAGCCATAGATTGAATGGCTGCCATGGTTGCAGAACGGCCTGATTTAATGACAAGAATGGGGAAGAGTGAGGCGAAGTGAACCAAAGCCACAAAACACGGTCAGACAAGGCGGCAAAAGGGCAGTAATCTGTCCGTCAGTATGAAGTTGGTGTGTGCTTTGGTGAACAAAAACTCGAGACCGGTAGCAGGAAGGTGGGAGACTCGTGTTTCACTGGAATAGTGGTGAATTAAAACATCCTTTGTTGGGGACATTTAGGTGTAAATGCATCCATAAAGGTGAGACAGAGGCAGACCAGACAGTGAAGAAAACAAGGCAAACATTAGAAATATTAAAACGGAAATATAGGATTAATATAACATACAATTGGGGAAAATGTAAGGAACACAATGTAAATGATATTGTAAAGTCATTAAAACAGCATACTCTGATTAAAAGAAACAGATAATTGGGTAGGAGGATGATGATGATGATTTTGATGATGATAATAATAATAATAATAATGTTAAAGAACATGTACAAGATGGGTATGTATACTTGTAGCCAGAACTTAACAACTACAAAGTTGTAGCATGCCAGACCATCTTGATTGAATGTAACTTCGCTCCACACAAGTTTTATGGTAGACATATTCATATTGGTATCTAATAAATGATTAATTCTTAGATTTTATCAAACGTTAATTTATAAATTGTTTCTGTCTTTATGTGTTTGTTTCAGATTATGCAAGATGTAATTATTCAGTCAGCAAGACACTTGCTGCAGTTACTGACATCATCCAACTGAACTGCTGCTGTGATGAATCAGAATACAAGGTTTACTTTAGCAAGACTTATGAGTTAATGCTACATTTAACTAAATTGTTATATATTTTGTGTCCAATATTGTCTCCATATGATTTTGTTTTTTGCAACATCTTGCAGAGAACAGAGTCAAGGTACCAGCTTGGTCAACCCTAAAAGACCATCTGTTCATCAAGAAATGACCAGGTGAAAAAGTCATAAACTAAACACTCTGCATGAGCATGGAATTTAGGATGCAACTTTACATCTTACCTGCTCTACACTCAGGGCTTGAATTACAACAACAGTCAATCACATAAAAAAAAAAAATACTTTTGGTAGTTCTGTGTCTGTCTCTCTCCTCCAAACCCAGATGGCTGCTGGTACTGAACCGGGTTCTGCTGGAGGTTTCTTCTTGTTAAAGGGGAGTTTTTCCTCTGCACTGTCACTTCATGCTGCTCAGTGTGAGGGATTGAGTCCATATGTCCTGCGAACAACTGCTGGGCAATGACACCATGCAATCTTCTGGGATTCCTTGGATAGAAAACCTGTGAGCTGCACTTGTCCTTGGTCTTCACAGCTCACCTTTTTACTGTTTATTGAATCAAAATGCTCCAGTGACATGGATTCTACATTGTAACTGATGTGATGTTCTATAAAGTGGTTTTAATAAAAAAAAAAAAAAAAGGCAAAAATTAGTTTGTTTCTTTATTCAATTTTTGAACAGTGATACTCATTCAGTAAATGCAAATTATTTACATGGCAGTGCACTATAGGCATAAATCTAGACCCCTAGATAAAACATGATGGCATTATAGCAGTGACAACTCCTCCACAGTAGCAGGTGGGATTTTTCTTTTTTGAGGACGGCTCCTTTTACCTGTCACTACAGATGGTCTGTTTGTTCTGATCAAGAGCCTTTTTTTGGGCAGCTGAAGAGGAGAAGTCTATCTTATGGCCAACCTCTGGCTGTATCTTGGTCATATTACCCAGCAAAACCCAGTATGCAGGTTCATCTGTAACAGTCCTTGTGCCACAGATCACTGTTGCTTCTACATTAAACAGAAGAGCAGTGACGTGGGTGCAGGTCTCCGTGACTCCGGCCTTACAGCTGCAGTGGGCGGCTTCAACCTTCCCTGTGATGCTCACAGTGACCCATGGCTGCTCACAGTGACCCATGGCTGCAATGCTGGTTCATTCAGTCTTTGAGAGTGCAGGACCTGAAACACACACAAAGTTCTTGTCTTTAAATGAACTATGAGCCAAGGCTGACATAAATGTTTTATCTACTTAATCATTAATGTAACAGTGTTTAGAAAGTTAGCACATACATGTAATTTTTCATTTCTTTATGTATCCATCTATAGAACGCTGCATGTTATAGTGTAAATCTGCCTGTTCTCTGTCAGAAACCTGCCTGCAGAAAATGAACCTAAAGGATGTAATGCAAGGATGTCATCACTTTCAAGATGGAGAAAGCATAAAGTGACAATTATGAATCACTTAATATGATAAGGAGATTCTGCAGGTCATTAATCAATGTATAAAATTAAATAAAATTATTTTTAGTGACACAAGATACAAATATGGAAGGAAGATGTATAATCGCTCAGTTTGGGGAAATTGTGGGTAGCCTGCAAGGGCCTCAACTTCTCCATACCCACAATGTGCAACAAATGGGCACAGCTATCTTCAACAGTGGAACATCGGCCAGTTACTTCCAACTTTAACGCAGCTTGTAGTCTTGGAGAGCAGCACACCAAAACTGCATGCACAACTTCTGCTAACAGTGGAAACAGATTAAGAAATCCATGCAAACAGATTCATAAACCGAAAGAATATTATTTTACAGGATTAATGATCACATCAGCCGCTGGCTGATCACAAACCCTGAGGGTGTATACGAGAAGCAGAAGAAGCAGAGGGGATATCCAGTTTAAGTTTAGATAGTATTTGTAAAGATATTGACCATATCCTTTTCTGAAAGTGTGGATATAATGGATGGGGTAAGGTACTGACATGCTACAACTTTATAGTTGTTAAGTTCTGGCTACAAGTATACATACCCATCTTGTACATTTTTTTATTATTATTATTATTATTATTATTATTATTATTATTATTATCATCATCATCATCATCATCATCCTCCTCCTACCCAATTATCTGTTTCTTTTAATCAGAGTATGCTGTTTTAATGACTTTACAATATCATTTACATTGTGTTCCTTACATTTTCCCCAATTGTATGTTATATTAACCCTATATTTCCGTTTTAATATTTCTAATGTTTGCCTTGTTTTCTTCACTGTCTGGTCTGCCTCTGTCTCACCTTTATGGATGCATTTACACCTAAATGTCCCCAACAAAGGATGTTTTAATTCACCACTATTCCAGTGAAACACGAGTCTCCCACCTTCCTGCTACCGGTCTCGAGTTTTTGTTCACCAAAGCACACACCAACTTCATACTGACGGACAGATCACTGCCCTTTTGCCGCCTTGTCTGACCGTGTTTTGTGGCTTTGGTTCACTTCGCCTCACTCTTCCCCATTCTTGTCATTAAATCAGGCCGTTCTGCAACCATGGCAGCCATTCAATCTATGGCTTTATTCATGGTGTATTTTACCCCTTCACCAAAGGCCGTTTTCGTTTACAACATTATATTTGCAGTGTTCGTCTATCTATCAATATCTGCGGAGTATTTTTTAACGAGTATCCTATTTTCTAAAGCACAGCATGTAAAGGGTAGCTCGGTTAGCAGGATGCTAGCATGTAGCGCTTAGTGAGACACGCCTCAGACGAGTTGAGCAAAGACCCCGTCTGTGTACTTTATACGTGAGCAACGGATTTAAATAAAATTAACGTTTCAAAAGACAAACTTGAAGATAAAAAACAATATACTTACCGGAGAATCGCCAGGGTTTGCTGCTTCCATCTTGCTGCTCCTAAATTCAAAACTGCCTCTGCAGTCAGGCAGGGGAGGCGTGGAAATTGTCTTTGAGTTAGT
Source organism: Rhamphochromis longiceps (assembly GCF_057381845.1). NCBI lineage: Eukaryota > Metazoa > Chordata > Actinopteri > Cichliformes > Cichlidae > Rhamphochromis > Rhamphochromis longiceps. Next base: position 23,850,802 of record NC_140557.1, read on the forward strand.
CAAACGTTTTCCTTAGTTCGAGTAGATGATAAAATAAAAATAAATGGGATTTTAAGTAGGACTAGGCGTTCTGTAATGATCTCTATTTAGGAGAAAAACTTAATCACTCACCTCTAAACAGCTCTCTTTTAGGAGACAAACTGCTGGCTAACGGTGTCATGTGATCAAACAGCGTAATTTAATTGGCCGAGAGCCACTCGACTCGATCTGGTGCTGATTGCTCTGGCTTGGGTCATTAAAGTTCATCACTTTTGCAGTTGAATTTTTGCAGGTGAATTTTTGCAGGTGAATTTTTTTCAGGTGAATTTTTGCAGGTGAATTTTTTGCAGGTGAATTTTTGCAGGTGAATATTTTTGCAGGGAAATTTGGAGGATAAAAATTCAGTGTCATTAATTCAATGTCTAAAAATACTTGAATTCTGATGATACTATATTTCTTCCATAGCCTTCCCCCTGCAGGTAGTTCTTGCAGGGGGAAAGCCAGTAGCCTATAGTCTCAACACAACACCACGGGCCATTTACACTTCCTGACATCCTTTTTATCGAACAACGGAGCAACTTTTTATTTGGGTTTAATTGGTTTTGTTTCAAATAAAGTTAGAGCCACATCCATGTTACACCCACACAGGTGTTTTCACTTTCTTTGCCTGATTAGAACTCCTCTCAGGACTGTGTGGGTGTGTACAAACTGCTCGATTCACATTCGTATCACTCTACTGTTGGTTTCTTTGCACTTGTTATGTTAGTACAACTTAAAGCCTTTAACATCCTTATTACTCTCACACTTGTTTCTCCTTCAGTATTAGGGTGCACATGATTGTTGCAATGTTTTAATTATATTTCATCTGCAGTTCCTAGAAATACGGGACACATTATTGTTGGGAACATAATATCTCACCAGTCCAATCCCAAACGACAATCTGATTGTTATTTGGAGTAAACTGATGAAGGTTTTGTCAGGTTTATCTTTGGCTGGAGGGCTGCAACAAAATCATAGGCGCTTCCTTATTGAAATTTAAAGTTGTTATGTAAACAGCTAATAACAAATCTATAAATATATGTTTTAAAACAGTACCTCCTGCTGATGATTCCTATCTTCCTGAGGTCTTCATGCGAGAAACAAGATCAATATTGGTTTTGAAGCTTCAGTGCAAGCTTTTTCATGTTTTGTGTATTTTCTAAAGCCATAAGTTACCATGTTTGGATGAGAAGGTGGATTGCTAAGTGATCAGCTAACTAGCTGGCTTGGTTGGCAGCTGCTTGCATACACTGCACAGATGTGATCCACCTGCTAATTGGTGCTCGGGTAACAGGTTTGTAAAATAGAGGAACTTTGACTCACCACAAATGAAGCACAGATTTCTTGGATGTCTGTACCACATAGAAAGCGATAATATAAGTTAGGCAAATCTTTAAAGTGAACCAAAAGCACATTCACATACATGAGGTATAAAATAATTTAATCCACTCTGAGTTTTTATGAGATAGGGGCTGCCATTTTTATTGATTGGTTTTTGGTTTTTTTTTTGTGCAAAATGTAAAATTTCTGTAAAATGTGCTTTTTAATCCCGTTAGGTTGGTTCTAAGAGGACACGTTAGTCCTCTTAGAACCAGCCTAGTGGGAGGTAGAGGAACAGCGGTTTTGGGGACTTTTGGTTTCATTTTTGAGGTCTGAAGGTAACTTCTTGATCAATCTTTGTCAGTCCCCATAGACTGTTATGTTACAGAGTTAAATGTTAAATTAATTCAGAGACCTGTTTGTCTGTGTACACCTGTCCAGGCTGCACTCACTCTCATATCTTAAGGTTCAGAGAGTAGAATGATATGTAGTCATTTATACCAATGCTAGCTAATATTTTTAATATTACAGTGTGATGTGGTGTTGGTGTTGCATTGTGGAGATTTTGTGTTGTCAGAGGCTCCAAAATTTTCAAATTGTTTCTCCCTTTGTTTGTTTACATAGCATTACTTTAACACAAAGTCTGGGAACTGATCCAGAATATTGCCACACAATACACATGTAACCCAAAACCTATTGAACCTGTTAAGCAAACTATATTAATCCAAGCAAATGTGCACTTACCGAGTGGCTTTTACTAACCTGTTCTCACTACTAAACCTTGATCATGCTTTGGCAAGAACCATCACATTTTAACCCCATTTGGGTAAATGGAAGACTGTTGTGGTTAACAATAAAAAAAATGTTCAATTTAACCAATATCATGACCTCTTCGTAAACCTAACCAAAATGTTTTATTGCATAAACTTAACCAAGCAAGCATAAATGACAACAATGACAGACCAGCATTCTGGAAATCAGTGAAAGCTTATAAGACCATGCTGTTTATACTTTTATTTATTTGGAAGCATGAGTTTATTGTGAAGAAAAGTAAAAATTTAACAATCAGATTTTTCTTTACAGTTGCCTGCAGATCACATAAACCTTAGTCCTCACCTCCTGCATTAAACTTTTCTAACGGCCGTTATGGCAGTGGATGAAAAAAATGAACTGCTCATCAGAAACTACCCTCCTCTTCTAAATGAAAATAATATATAAATGCACCAGTTGTGCATAAAATGGGACTTCAGCAAAAATTTCAGAAATTTATGACAGGAGTTATTGTGTACCATAACTTACCGCCTTTGCATACCTTATTACTGCTATGGTTGCTCCAAGTGGATCAGCTTTACCCTGTTCACCTTAATGGTGGTGTGATGTGGTATTTATGTATATGGAAATGTTGTTGTCCGCTTGCTTTAGTTAGCTATTTTCCAGATATTTGAAGGCTGTGTTGCTTTGGGGTGGTTGTGGTGTTTCTCAAGCTCTGTCTGGATTGTTTTTGTAATTGTTACATGTGGACATGGCCACATGAATGCCAAGACCTGAAGCTTCCCAGAGTAATAGTTAATTGTACTGAATTGATCAGCACTATTTAGTATATCAGACCCTAGATTTAATAGCACAATGGGTGAAGTGTCACTCATGTTTTATAGGCTTCTTCACTGTCAAAAACTGTTCTCCAACTGACCCAAAGTTTTAGAAAAATGTTGTCGTTGGACTTAGCATTTAGCCAATTAAGGCTGCATTTCTGAATTAAATGGCACTAGCAGCAATCATAAAGTTAAATTCATGATCAGGTTTCCATGAAAGTGTAATGCCAGCCTTATCCACACCCTTTCAAATGAAGTGTTACCATGGATATAATTCTAGCTGTATGTGGGCTGGATTTCTGCAGACAGAGGTTAATTAAATTTTCTCCTGTCTACCTTCGCCTTTAATTTAAAAAAAAAAAAATTGCATCTGCTTTGTAGAGATGAAAAATTCTTACTTAAAACCACCCCGCCATATCTCCTCCCACTTTCTGCACGTGTGCATGTGAGGTCTGAGAGGCGTATTTCACTACTGACACACACAGGGCTTCTCTGTCAGTTGACAGGAAGCTGCACTTCCAGGCCAAAGCGCCTGTTTGATAAATAACACGCGTGTCTCCGGGTGCACAATGTATCTCAAAGACTCTAAATGTGGCCCTCAGTCTTTGTCTCTCTGACACACATATTGCACAAAGCCACACACACTCGTGCTTCTGCACTCTTTCATGCATACTGTGCACAAAAACACTAGGTCTCTCTTTCTTACCCTTTCTTTCTCTCTCTTTGCTGATTAGAAAACAATATCCAGCTTATAACTGCAAGTTAGGCAGACACCCACACTCATTTGCAGTGAAAGGCAAATGACCCTGATGATGAGTCATTGCATTCACTCAGATTTTTTTTTTATTCAACACACTGAAGTGAAATCTCTTAAGGCAGAGTTAAACACTGGTCCTTGCCATTATTTTTCCGAGTGAACTCAGCTGTACTTTTGTGTTTTTCTCAAATATATTTACATGAGTAAAGGTCAACTAGAAATAGTACATAAAATCTTTAAATTTCAGTCCACTTTTTCCACACACACACACACACACACACACACACACACACACACACACACACACACACATCTTATCTTTGTAAAATCATTAATCAGTGTTCCTCTAAAATGATTTTCCTGTCTTTGTACTGAAAGGAATCAGGAATTAGTTCGTTTCATGCATGTACAATAAAAAGAAAACTGCAAAGGCTTTGCTAGGAACTCTCGATAATTAACCCTAGAACACTATCGCTATAAATAGTAACACGATCACTAATGCCGGGTGATTTTTACCCGATATAATATAACCAATGAAAGGTAATCAAATATATCAAAATATGACAACACATGACAAATTAGAGTGGTCTTCTTTTACTTTAAACTGTGCCATGTCTAACAAAATGAAAAATAAGACTCCTAAAACAAAATAATGACTCTGGAAAGCTGGTCTTTGGTCCACCCATTCCTGGGACATTTGAGACTTCCCTGGTGATGGCACAGGCTCCTCGACACGCAAACAGCTGCAGGAGAGTGAAATCATATAAATGTATTTTCTCGGGTGTAAATCACCCAGCGATAGTGTTCTAGGGTTAAAGCAAATGTACTATTAGATTCAATTAAAGATTTAAAAATCTATTTTTTTTTAGTAAATACAGTTTTGTGCAAAGATCTCAAGTCACTCCTCATTTCTTTATGTTTTCCTAGGAAAATTGGAAATAGTTGGAGTGAAAATGTACAAATGCACATGACAATACATGTAATTCTAACAAGCTTTAAAGTCAATATTTGGTATGACCACCTTTATTCTTCAACCCAACCTGAATTCTCTCTCTCAAACATTCAAATCTTTTCTTTGGATGTTGGCTGCATTTTGTTCTGTATATCAAGATGATCCCACACAGTTTCAATAATGTTGTAATCTCTGCACTGAGGAGGCCAATCCACAACTGGTAGTGCTCCATTGTGTGCTCTTCAAATCTATCTATCTAGCTTCTACTGCATTGGCAGTCTGTTTGGGATCACTGGCATGCTGAAAAATTCCAGATCTTGTGTGGCCTTTTCTCCCGGTTTCCCTTCCTCAAGAATGGCTTCTTGACAGCCACCCTTCCACTGAGACCATTTCTGATGAGGCTTCAGTAAACAGCATCAGGATCAACTGAAGGGCCTGATGAATCTCTCATGCCATAGATAGATTTTTTTCAGATACTGTTCATCAGCTGTAGATAGTAGTTTTTAGGCTTGCCACCTCTTCTTTAAACCTCCATTTGTCCAGTTTTCTAATGACAAATGGCTCTTTGGGAATCATCTTGTTGGGCAAAAATACTATATTGTGACTGTCAAACTGTGCTATCTTTTGCATTTTTTATGGATTCAGCTGAAGAAAATGGAATAAAATATGTGTTTTGTGATAGACTGAATGTAACAAAGTGCCTAAAGATATCATTTAAAATTGGTTCTTTGCTATGTCTCTTATGTGTATACACAATGCTGGTTCATCCCTTGAGTTAGGTGTCTTTTTATGGTTGAATGATTTATAGGTCAGTGTTAACAAAGCAACAAACAAAAAACACACAAAATAAATTCTTCTGAAAATGGCCAGGTACAAGAACTGGACTGAAAATGAGTGAAAAAGCAACCAGTCCAAAGAAGACCTTGAGAAAGCCTGAAGAACTAGTGCAAAAACATTGGAAAAATGAATTAGTATAAAGAAATAAGGGGTGACTCAAAACTTTTGCACAGTACTGTAAATCTTTGTTGTTAGATCTTAAAATAAAGCAACGTTTTTTAGGTTCAATCAAGATATATCAGTAACATTTCTACCAAAAAGTGATTTTTCCCTTTACTCTTTTTGTTTGTTTGTTTGTTTGTGTTCTTTTTAAACTATCTTCAAGGCAGGAAGAGGCAACACTCATTTGATCAGTATTTTGAAATACAAAGGTTACATACAAAGGTTTTATAAACATAACTTTAGGTTAACAGTGCAGCTTCTTCTGTCCAGTTAATTATCTGGATTACCTGGATGATACAGGGTGGTGTAAGACGTGGGTTTTAATTGAAGCACTGTAAGGAAAAAATAACATTTAGTTCATGAAAGACTGATGAAAGCAAGAAAGCAAGTTATAAATGATACACACGCACTCATCTCACTTCCTTCTTCTTATTTGTTAATAGCATGGAAATATTTTGTGGGCGATAAGAATTTATTCTGCAGGACTTTAATATCTGGCAGATGTTAGAAGAAATCAAACAAAGATTTGACGTGGCCATGCAGTCTGACCATAGTTTGTAAAAAAAAAAAAAAAAAGAAAAAAAAAAAAGCCAGAATGAACCTGAGACTCATTTTTGGACATGAGGCCTGAGGGCTGCAAGTGTTATCTGGCTGCATCAAGTTTACTTTGTTTAAGGAAAGAAAGAATAGTGGAGTGTATGGGGGAGGGAGTGTAACGAGAGTAAAAGGGACTGAAAGGATTTTGATCCAGTGATATTATATATCTGTCCTGGTCAAGGGCACACAAAAGCACACAGCAAACCACCAGAGAGCAAAGCATGTCATCTGAATAGTATGTCTTCTTTGCGGTGTTGTACATCCAAAGGCTTTGTGCGCCTGAATTTGGTTGGTAGAAGACACAAAGGAGGCAGTTTGTTCGCCCCTGACAAGTGTGCTTTTATTTGTGTCGGCCCTTTGATGTATAGAGAAACTTTGGCTGGGATATCCCTCTCAGACAAATGCACAAGAAATCCCACTCCTTTGTATTATCCTTAACAATTCCCTCACCAGTCACTGCAAGGCTTTTATTCCCTTTAAGACCATTATTTTAAACTTTGTGCCTACTGTCTGTCTGTCAACTGTAATGGGGTATCTTGTCTGGCTTTGGGGGATGGATGGTGGGGAGTGGGACTTTGGGCATATATGCTTAGTTGCTGTGCTGTCAGGTCAGGGCGTCAGTTTAGCTTAGTAAAACAAACTGGAGCAGGTTGGTGCTATTTTGTCCGCTTTGTCACCATTTTAAACTTTACAAATATAATATGATGTTGTGCTTATTGCAGACACCGCACGTTAAAAACAAATAAAATCTCTAGATATTCAGCAGAGGTGGGACCAAGTCATTGTTTTGCAAGTCTCAAGTAAGTCTCAAGTCTTTATCCTCAAGTCTCAAGTCAAGTCTCAAGTAATGTCAGGCAAGTCAGAGTCGAGTCTCAAGTCACTGGTGTAAAAGTCCGAGTCAAGTCACAAGTCTGAAACTTTGAATTTCAAGTCCTTTCGAGTCTTTAAAAAAAACAAACGAAAAAATAATGTTGCAGTTATGCTAAATGTAAATATTAGACCATGTAATTTTTAAATCTGTGTTTTTCTCAACACATGACAAAATAGTGAACTTAGAAAATATACACAAATTGTGAAATTGCACCTCTTTAAAATGCAGCTCAATTAAACTTAGCTCCAAGAATAATTTTCACCGACAGTTCTGAGATAAGCTGCATGTTATTCTTGGATGCGGTTGTAGGACCAGCTTTAAAATCGCATGACAAAAATATCATACACATTAAAAAAAACTGTATCACCAACGTAGCCTGGAAAACATTTGCTAGTTAGATGAAGTCAGCTATCTCATCTTAGCATATTTATATGCATATTTATAATTATACGGTTCTTGGAGTGAGCGCATACACTCATGAAGTTTAGTAACTTCCGGTCACTGCAACAAGCCCAGGTACAGTTTACCGACGGATGGGTGCAGGACCTTGAAATGCACCGTGTAGAAAGTAAAGACCATGGTACGTATCATAAGTTTACCAGTCTCACAAATTGTCGTCATAAATACACATTCCTTAACCGTTTATTAATAGGACCTTTGAGCTCAACGGTAATTAATTAGTAGTGGAAATAATTTCTGGTAGCATCACAGAAATGTAGCAGTGACAATAATATTGTATGCTGTAATCGTACTGGGCAATTAGTGATACAAAAAACCTGTTTTATCCTGTGAATAAAAGTATGTGTTTTTGTCAGTGTACCATAATAACAGAAGCGAAACGCAATATTGTGTCAGGACAATTCACTATTTATGCACAATAAATAAAGGAGCATAGCGCGACAATTTCTGTTCAGCGCCAGACTTGCTTGTAACCTATATCACCAATTATGTTAAGAAAAATGACGCATTAACTACAACAGCAGACTGACCTTCGTGTAAATGCTTGGAGCAGACTAACCTGTGAGCTGGAGTGTTCTAGGACGTTATATTTGATCTTTGAATGGCTGCAATCCAGTCGCCTCTTTGTTACTTCGGAAACATGGCTCGAACAATTTCTCTTCAACGACGTAATCCGATAACAACCGATCTCTTTACCCGTCGGCTTCCCGTGGCTGTCATGCGACCGGCTATTGCAGTTAATAATACAACAGCTTCTTGACATTTTTGTGTTTCTTTTTATCGCTGTGTGACTGATTTTAATTGAAAGCCTGCGTGCGCTAGTACCGCTTGCCACGAGTTCCCAGAATCCTTTGCGGTTCTACCCGTGAATGACGTCACATTTTCAATCTCTATATAATATGCATGTTAAATTTTATATTTGGGGTAAAATATCAAGTCTTTTCAAGTAAACCGGTTCAAGTCCAATTCAAGTCCCAGGTCATTGGTGTAAAAGTCCAAGTCAAGTCACAAGTCTTAGAACATTTTTTCAAGTCAAGTCTAAAGTCATAAAATTAATGACTCGAGTCTGACTCGAGTCCAAGTCATGTGACTCGAGTCCACACCTCTGATATTCAGTATTCTTCATAAACATAGACAGCCATTTACTCAGTATAAGCCTATTCTGGCAAGTCATCCAAGTACTAAGAAAGCAAACAACAGGCAAGATCTTTAATTGCATGACAAGTAGACAGATCCACTGATGAAGAGATATCACGGAAAGCTCCAGATCAGGTAGTGTATGGGCTTTGTGGAGCAAAAGGTGTTGTGCTCAAGGGTGAGCTATAAATCTCAAATGTTCTGAGGCTCTACCTTTAGAATAACAACCTGTTTAAGTAGCTGCTGCACATGTTGCTTGATGCTTAATCAGCGAGCCATTGGCCTTAATTTGAGCTTGATTCAAATCTGAAAATGAGTCCAGACAAGGTGAAGAGAAAGCTCACGCGCTCACATCTGCAGCCGCAGCTTTTACACTGTTGTTACCAAACAGCTGGGACTTAAGTAACTCCACGCAGCCGCCCTTTGACGAGTCACTTTTGAAGCAGAGTGCAGCGTTGCTTTCCTACACAGCTTTTGTCAGTCAGTCCAGGGATTTGAACTGCCAGCCGTCCAAGTCACGAGCATCCACCTCCTCTGCAGGCTGCTGCTGTCTTTTATAGCAGACGACCAGTAAAAGAGCTAAAAACTCTTGACCCTTCCATTCCTGGGGGCGCCCACAAGTGCTTAAGCAGATAAAGATTATATTCATCGCATAGACATTTTAGTACGGGGGTCAGAAAAGGGCTTTTACATAAAAACAGATTGTTTTACAGAACGAATAATGCCGATGTGAGTTTAGACTGGTGGTACTGCTTATGTTGGCTTACGCTCAACTGTACTGTAAGGAACTGGTGGCTATACTGGAAACCTAAACAATGAAAAAAAAAAGGTTTTCTTTTCTTGCAAATAGAAGAGGATGCCTGTGAACTCAAAGTCGGACTCAGAAATCCATTACAAGGTCAACAGCCTGTGCTGCTTCAGTCCACCTCACCGGTGTCCGGTTGAATCACACAAAGTGAATATCTGAGAAGACAATCTACCTCCTACTTCCTGAGTATGTGTGCAATATTACTGTGGAATGACTTCTGTACATCTGTAACCTATAAAAATAACCACACACTTGATATTTTTATTTTATTCTTTTTTTTTTTGTCACTACCATCGTTTCCTTCCTTTTTTGTTACATTCCAGCATGTCTGACTACATATCGGCCATCAGGGTTAAATATTAATGACCGAACCTGCCAAATCCGCCTGAACATTCACAATACTTTTAATGCAGCTGCACTTATTTTACTGTGTCTCCTTTTTCTCATAGAGTTCAGAAGAGGAACCGAAGAAGCCAAGGCAGTCATGAAATGTGAACATCTGTGTCGACAAGTGTTACATGTATGCGCTGCATTGAAGGTCAGTGGCTCATACTTCCACTGTGCAATATCTGGCTGATCATAAAGGGGCTACCATTTGCAGGGTTGCCTTGCATGCAAAATTTCAGGTCACGACCACTGGGAGCCAATAATGCCTTTGGCTAAGCAACAAGATGCAAATATATCTATTCAAATTCGCACCACTCCATACACATTCAGGGCTTACACAAACACAGACGCACACACACACAATCTCATCTCAGTGCAACGAGCCCTCGTTTGATCCATGAATAAGTCACAGTCCTGGGGCAATATTTGATCTGAGACGACTTCAGATCCATATTTCTGTGTTCACTTTTCTTGTTGACCAAGAAAGGAGACTGAGCTTACACCTTCTAGATTATTTTAGTCATTTTCATTGTGCTCGCTGTAGTTCAGCAGCCTCTTAGTCCAGTGGCAGGCCCGGATTACACGTCTCACCCAGGGCAGGAATAAAGATAACAGCAGACAGGCAGCACCCTCCACTCCAGGCTGTTGAGCAGACGGAAGTTAGTCAGAGTTAAGACATCAGTGTACTTCTATGTCACACTCGGTGCTCCAGATTCCCCCTCCGCCTCCGCCTCCCCGAAGCCCTAAAGGCAGAGTTTACACAGTCACCTGGTGTTTAACTGGTCACAAGAAGATGGATGACAGTGTAGGCAGCAAAGCTAGATAGAAACCCCCTCAATGTCACAGCAGCTCATTCGGTTCAATTTCGGCCCCTGCTTAGCCACTGGGGCAACCCAGATATCATTCATTCTAACACTGTCCATCACACTATACATAGACCAGCGAAATTAGCACAAACGCAATGCTCGCTATCAGTGTGAAGTATGGTGGCAGTAGGGGCGATTATTTACGGGCTGCATTACTTTCTGAAGACCTGAGCTCTGAGTCATCGACCGAGCCTGATAATTAATTCCACGCGCTACAGAAATATTATGAAGCTGCACTACAGAATGACAGATGTACAGCATGAAGCACATTGTCAACAGGGTGACTGTATTAAGCTATTTTGACTGCTTCGTTATGAGATTGTGCGTTCCTGTAAAAACAGATCCGTAGTTTTCATTTTTAATACTTGGCACTTTATTTTCCACAAGTTGTATTTTGTTTTCGGTAAACAGAGGAGACAGGAGATCCGGCGGTTTGATGTACTCATGTGTAATCAGACTATTTGTTGTTTTCTGTCTGCTCTTTGTTTGTCCCAGAGCTCAACTTCCTGTAGATACAAGAGGTAGAGATACACTGGGATCTGACAGTAAGAGATAACCTGCCATCAGCGAGCCGTCTATTTTTAACAGCAGGTACTAGTAACGCATGACGTGGGGCTCTTGTTATCAATATTTATGGGACAAAGATTAAGACAGAGTAATGATACACACAGCCCTGACTGGATCCATCCTCGCTTAATAGTTGTCATTACGGCGAGGGGGAGGAGGAAAGTGCTTATAGACTCAAAATTTTTAGGCTGGCACTCTGCATTTTAGTAATGATTCCAGAGACCACAATGGGCCCCAAATGTGATTAGCAGATGTCAACAGGGGTGTATGATGACTGCAGTGTTAAAATGGCTTTAACAATACTCCCCCCCCCCCCCCCCCCCCTTTCTTTTTTTTTGGTGATTAATTTTTCTACAGTTGTCATTTGAGGAGGTGGAGCTGAGAGTCATTTTCAGGCATTCACGGGCAGATTGTTGGAAGCTCCTTGGGAAAAAGGTTGGACAAAATCTTACACACAGTTACATCTTAAAAGCTGCGTGCAGCTCAGGAGGTTAAAAGACAGGTTTACAAAAATACAGAGCAACAACGACAACAACAAGTGGTAATGAGCCAATCACAAAAGAGATACCACGACTGCTTCTGCTATAATTGTGACATCCTACATCTTCTTTGCTGCATTGCCTGTATCCGATTAGCACCAACACCTGTACCTCCTAACAGACCTCGAAAAGGCCGGAACAGTGCACATTCTTCCCCCGTGTTTATCCCGAGGTGCAGCCCGTTGGCCACACATTTTAATAACACTCCCTGTGCCAAAATATATTTCACTCAAACTCTTATAAGTTCCAAGAGTAAGCTCAAAAGAGGTGAAGTATCTTGGCAGACCATAGAGCAAAATGCCATGCAGTCATATGCAGCCCAGGGGATGAAGTGATTGATCTATGACCTCGGACTCGGATAAGATATTGTGCTGAAGAGTGCGGGGGAGGACACGGATAGTGGAAAAGGGACGAGCATGAGTCAGTAACAGAGTCTGCGAAAAGCTGTGGGAGCAGAGGAAGTGTTAACAACATCACAAGTAGGAGCAAGTCAAGTTACCACGTCAGGAAGCAAAAAGGCCTGAGAGTAGGATGATGGTAGGAGCCTGCGAGGTGATGGGGACACATACATCCTAATCATTTAATCATGTAAGGTGAAAAAGAAAAGAGGGGGAATTGTTCGTGCTGTCTTCACCCGGGCTGATATGTGTTACCTCTCTCTTCATGTCACTGCCTTTTATTAGTCGCCTGTAATGAGTAGCCCCCTGTGTGAAAAGCCTGCGAGGACCGAGTTCAAGGATAATAAGCTATGTGTGGCTCTTAAGTCCAGCACTGCTTGCCTGTTTGGTACACGGAGAACCACATCTTTCTTGCCCAGTAATAATTATGATTAAACACACATATATGTTTTTTATTTTTATCTAATTATGCCATCTTGTGTCTTTGAGGCAGAAATGTATTGACACAAACCGCAAAAAAACTTCTCTTTTTTGTTTTGTTTTGTTTGTTTGTTTTTGGCCACTGCCTCTACAAGCAGGCTGACACAGTAGCTACATGCGTAGTCAGACCAGATTAGAATCAGCTGCGCTCGCCAAGAAAAGAATTTTTGAATGTGTCAGAAGTTTTGGTACAATATTGACAAGTGCCACTGACAACAGAGAAATGTGACTTCAGGTTCAATATTAAAATCAGTGCGTATTTTGGCACATGTACTCCCCTACGTGAAGGCGAACAGCAGTATCAGAGCAGCAGGTGTGGGTGGGATGGCATCCAGGTACCTGAAACACTTTGATGAGCAGCTTTTGTTTTTGTTTTTGTTTGTTTTTTGGGGGGGGGGGGGGGGGGGGATTTAATGCTTTTGTTGTTTGTTTCCAGAGAAAAGTCCAAAGATTTGTTAGATTGGTGCTATTGTCTCTTTTTTTCTTTTTTTTCTTTTGAAGAAGCACGCCTACAGGTTCCAATAGCGCGCCACCCATGCAGCGTTATTTCCATAAGCTATGACCAAAAAAAAAAAAAGACGAAAAAAAAGATCATAGCACAGAATGACACTTTTCTTACACACGCACTCAAAAAGTTTGGGATGTTGGCAAAGAGTCAGGCATCACCTATTACTCATGTTACTTAGTACATTTGGGGCTTCACTTGCAAGTACGGCGCTTCGTCACTGCATAACAATCAGATGGCTGAGTGTTGGCAGTGTAACTGATGGAATTTTACTGAAAACAGATTTCGCCTTTGAACTTCCAGATATTCCTGATCGAAAAGTATCATCCGTGACTTCACGCACTGTGGTCGCTTCTCTCGGTGTAATAACGCTTCCGGAGGACGTGGATTAACTTTTTTCACATTTATTTCTGTCCTGAAGGGGGGAAACGCAGCACTTCAGCAGAGTTTGACAGTGTAAGTATATATGTGTATATATATGTAAATATATATATGAGAGAGACGGAGTGTGGTCCAGCAGAAAAGGGGGAAGAAAGAAGGAAAGGGAGGAAGAAAAGGGCGGAGGGGGGTTTCGTTTTGAGCAGCAACAAGTTCCTCTAGAACTTGACAAGCAGACACCGGGGCGCTGTAAATGTCTATTTGTTTTGTGAGGGGGGGGGACAAAAAGCCCGCTGCGCATCGCCCGTAAGAACAATCTAAATGACCAGTTGTGCGTATGCGTAATAGGCCCATGGCCCTTCGCCAAAGAGGGAGTTAACAGTCTATTACACAAACACGTGAATCGAGAAATGTCTCAGAAGTTTTTATGTCTCTTTCGTTGTTCCTCGATGCGGATTTAAAGATTTGAGGCGGTGAACGAGGCGATCAGTCAGGATCGAGTGCCCCCCATAAACTTGTATTGCCGTCGCTTATTTCAATCACGTAAGACCCCCTAATGGCGTTGTCCTGGCGAGGGTGTTACGTATATCTGTACAAGCTTTTCTGACAAGCCAGCCTTGTTGATATTTGTCTTTACTGTAGAGCCACCAAGGTGTTGCCTAACAGAGTTTAAGCACGCCGATATTGCAAAGGGTTATTAGATTCATAAGTCAGCGAAGTGGTGGGCGATCTACTGAGCACAGCAGAAGTTCTCATATGATGACTTCAAACAAGACACATTACCTACCAGCATCTGTTGGAGTGAGTGGATATTAAGACACTTCTATCTCCAGGACAGCGTAGGGGAAAATGGTAAGTAGCAATGGAAACACACAGCATATAAGGGATGATTACCAGCAAATAGTCGTGCTTGCTGTTTAGTCTGGCAACGCATTGCTGGAAGGGTTGGACTCTACTTGAGAAACTCAGTATCGAGACCCATGTCTGATGAGGCTGATGTTGACAAAGCCTGTGTGAGAAAGGATTGTGTGGCATTTCTCTGCTCAGGATATGCCGGTACAGTGAGAGGGGTAAGGAAATATTACATTGTGTCTGCGCGCTGTGTGTGGATGTGATGTGGGCTGTACAGGCTGCCTTGGAGGGCTGAGTGCTGGCAGAGAAGGGTTTATATTTTATGCATGCATTTATGCTGCCTTTTGCGAGCGGTGGCCATGCTTGTTTAAATAACATAAGCAACATGTGCCACTTGGCTGTCACACTTGTCATAAGCATGACATTAAGAACAATGGGGCACAGTATCAGCGCTGCCGGTTACAATTTGGCGTAAGAGTGTAGCCTTTCTGTGGCAAGCGAACTGAGCCGGCGTTTGTGGTGTATAGGTGCTGTTTATCTGGGAGGAAATGTCCGACCAAAATGTGATCAAATATTAAGAGGACTGGTTTGGCAAGGGGTGGGAAAATACACGTGACAAGACGCGAGGAAGCAAGCTGAGTAGGGGGGTGAAAAAGAGCTGTTTAAAGTGGGCACTCAAAAAAAAAGTATATAGCTATTTTCTTGGCCCCTCATAGTTACCCTGGCTGTGTTATGCTTTCAGCACGTTGGACAGAGGCACCGGAGTCGTGCATGGACTAAAACGCCGAGTGGACGCCAACTCTCTTTCTCTCTTTTCCCAGCCCCCCTTTGCCAAACCTGGGATTGTTTTTTCAACTTTTGGTAAGCTTATTCTGAAGGAGCCTGTGGTCTGTAAACGGAAAATAAACCGGATTCTAAAAAGAAAGAGAGGGAGAGAGCAAGAGAGAGAGAAAAAACATTTTAAAAAAGGGGGTAAAAGAAAAGCGCTTGCCATTAAAAGAGCTCGTGCTTCAGATGTGTTTTTTTTTCTTTTTTTCCCCTTTTTTTTGTAGAGCACTGTGAAAGTTGAAATGTTAGGGCGTCTGGTCTTTTGCACATCACATTCTCGGTACCTATAAGCCCCCCCACACTGCGTTAAACTTTGGGACATGCAAGTCTTGGTCGCGGAGATCTAACCACGCACATAGTGGTTGTCAGCCCTTATAAAGGTAAGAGCACAATCCATTGTTTTTTGTGTGAATCCTTTCTTCCTGTCGGCTTTTTTCACGAGGCTTCGGCTGGCTTTTTTCCGAAATGAACTTAAAACTACAGCATGCAGCCCTTCGTCTTTTGCAGTGTGTTCATTGTGGACATGAATAACCGAAATAAGTCCGAAATGAAGCACGATCCAGGTGACCAAGACCCGGCGGAGCATATCCTTCTTTCTTTCTTTCTTTCTTAAAAAACAATCCTGAACTTATTGTTATTTTTAAGCTTTTTTTCTTTTTTTAAATAAAATATAGGTGCGTGCACGTTCATGCGGGGAGCTTTGCGAAGCGTTTTTTGGAGTTTCCGAACACTGCTGCAACACAATTTGCGTAATCGTTGCGTTGTGCCTAATCATGCTCCCAATATGGGACTTAAGACGCTGCAGTGATACTTTCAGCACGAACTGGAATACTGATGCTCGTGCACATCATAAAATATCTACCTATCTGTCTATCTGTGCTTATTTTTCTTGTTTGGTCTGCTGCATTCATGTTTTGTCTTGATGTCAAACCCTCCGGATTTTGTTATCGACCAAAAATAGCCCTACTCCCCCCCCCCCTCCCGCGCCAGCACCCCCCCTTTTCCCTCCATAGCCCCCCCTCCCGTCATCGCCATCAAATCACTTGTGTTTTTACTACGACCGCTCCACGGTTTCATTCATAAGGTGCTTTTCACTTCACCTGCTACCCTACCCCCCTCCTCCTCCCCTCCTCCTCCTCTTTGTCCGTACACGGCTCTGTGTCGACCTGTCAGACTGCAGGCTACGAATGAATAAAAATATTAGTGATAATAAAAGATAAATAAAGCCTTAAATGTAAGAAAAAAAGCGAAGGGCGGTGGGGGTAGAATAAATAATTCCTCGCCCCTTTTAGACTCGTGTGATTTGCTGCCAAAGCGAGGCTCATTTACTGTGTACAAATTGTTCGCTTTATTCTTGTGTGAAATTACAATAAAGATGGGCGTGGTCAAAGTCCATCCTCTGACAGATGTTATGGCTGAACGTTATGGTGAGAGATAAGATGGCTTGAGAGGAAATTGCTCGGGAAGCATCGCTTCTTTCTTTCGTTCTTTCTTTCTTTCTCGCTTGCTTTCTTTTCTTCTTCTTCTTCTTTTTGTGTAATTTAAAATTAAAGCAATCAGCATCACTCATCTCGCCTATTTGATTTACATGATCATCACCCAAAACTGCCCCGAGATTTTATTTCTGTGCCCTCCTGAAGGACTTGTAGCCTTAAAAAATTCGTCTCGCACCAATGCAGAAGCAGTGGATATTGTCTACCCCCCCCCCCCCCCCCCCCCCCCGGCTCTCTCACTCACACCCCCTTTGGTCAAAGATTTAAGATTTCTGATCCAAGTCGAAGCAATTGCATGGCAAAACAACAGCATGGGAAGAGAAAAGCCCCAACGCCCACTGGCAGTCCTGTTTTAATCAAGACTTCTCGTGCAGGGGGCTGCGATTTCAAATAAATACTTCCAATATGAAAGTATCCAGTAAATCCCTAATTACATTTGAATTATGGGACACCCCCCTCCTTTTTTTCTTCTTCTTCTTCTGCTGGCGTTTTCCGTAATTTTAACCCAGCAATGTAATGCGCCCAGATCGGTTTCCGCATATTATGACCTATTACTCCTCATTTTATGAGACGCTGAAACCCAAATAGATCACATTACTTATTAGGCTAACCCGACATTCATAAAAATGCTCCTTTAATAAAGGCAGCGACGCGACTTTAATAGCCACATTCCAGGCATCAGTGCCACAAAACCCGCTGATTGCACAAATTACGACCAATCATTAATTTGCCGAACGAAACGAAAGGAAGGGTTCATTGGATGACAGATCGGGGGAATTGTGACAGTTTAAAGAAATTTTTGGCCTTATGTTTTTTTTAATTCACAGATGCTATCATTGTCTCACCTTTTTTCTTTTCTTTTCTTTTCTACTGCACCATCTTTTTTCCCCTCCGACTGCACTGTTTATAAACGTAAGCATTTTTTTCTATTTCTATTTTCTGGCCGTGGCTTTATTTTTATTTTCTAATTTATTTATGTTTTGTTTTTTTTTTCCATCGAGACGTGGGATTAGATGGTGTGGGCGTGGGCGTGTTGGGTGGAGGAGGAGGGATGAGCGGAGGCGGGTTAGGAGGGGTCTGTGGGGTGGCACGACACACTTTGTATGTATGAAGGTTTTTTTATAGCACTTTTCTGCAATGTACGTCAGCGGATCAGTCCATAAATGGGGCTGCGCGTGTTTGTGTGCGGGCGTGCGCCTGCGTGCGCTCGCGCCTGTGTGCGTGCGTCTCCGCGTGTGTTATCTTTACCGAGAATCTCCCCTCTCTCTCTGCACTCTCAGCTCTGCAGAGTTGGGGTGGGCGTCAAAAACAAACCTGATGGTAGGTTTCTTTGCAAAAAAAAATCCGATGAAATTCTTTCGGATGGGCCTTTTTTAAATTAAACGGGGAAAAAAGAAAAAGAAACGCCCTGGGTGGAAATAAAGATAGCATTATTAACGTGTTAGATTGTCTCGTGCAGCTACTATTTTTTTCTCCATCATGTAATTGTTGGTCTTTGTGTGTCGGTTTTTATATCCTTTTTTTTCTTTTTCTTTCTTGTTTTACCCCGACGCCATTAATTCTGCACTTTGTGGAAAAATCCGGATTTAAATGCCATTTTCCCTATATAGACATGGGCGACGTTTGTCCCCCAGTAAAACTCGGATTTCGGATTTTTTTCCACCCCCCGCTTTCATTCATGAAATGCAATCGCTTGATGTCTGATATAAATTATAAATAGGCTATTGATTATTATTTTTCTTTTATTGGGGGCAGGGGGTGTATAGATCTCGAAAATCTGGGTTCCGCAGAGAGGCGGACGTCACGATATATTTAGATTGAAAATTAATCATCTTAATCATTATGAAAATGTAGGCTACATCGCCCGCCGCCACCGTCGCTGTCCCCGCTGCTGCTCCTGCTTTAGTCACCACATCATCGTCATCTTCATCACTGGCACCTTCATCCAATTAAGAGGCTTGTTTAAACAAGTTCTGGCAGGAGGCGAAGCCTTGAACCTTTATTCCGAACATTTAATTACCAGTTATTCGTCATTCAGCAGCGTGACTGTGGTTTCGCAGCGATGAAGCCCACGATGAGTTATTAATACATAGTTGGAATATTCTTACTGTAAAGACATCTTATATGACGGACCACTGCGGGACAACAAGGATGCATGACGCGGCGTGACAGGAAATGCTCGACGATTCCGGCAAACCATTCACGTGTGTCTCCCAGCAGTATGTGAACATGCAGCACATCAGTGATTTCAGACAGCTTCCAGAAGCCATCAAAACAGCTTTTTTTAATGCTGTTTCCTGAGTGCCAGTTAGACGGAAAGTGAGCCGGCTTTGGCCCGTAAGGTTGATTTAAAGTATCTAATTTCAGGCCTTTATTCTGAAAATTGCGTTTTTGCTTCCATATGGTGGCAGGAAATCGCTCTATAGCAAATCAAGGCAGGGTTTTAATTTTGTGCATCCTCTCTTGCTTAGCATTTTTTTAAATTCTGCTTTCTTTTTTAAAATAGAAAATATTTTTATTATAAGCAGTGAAGCAAACATTAGTGATGGGGGAGTGTGGTGTTGGGGGGGCAGAAGGCAAGAAAACAGACAGAGGCTTCACAGGCTATGGAGTGACTTGCAGTCTGCCACTATAGAAATAATGTATCAGCTGAATGAGGGTGTGGGAAGGAGGAGTCTATAGGCCATATATGATCCTTAGAAACCCAGTCTGCTGTCTGCTTCATGATCACATTAAAGGTTATTGTCATCACAGGAGGGATGACATTAACTCCTCACACCAGCATCTGATTATTTCTTTTTCAAAAAAGGCCCTGCACTGACTTTATCAATTTAGAGTTTTCACTCAGCTCACTCCTCGTCTCCTTTGACGTCACACAACCTCCATCCAAAGAAATGTTTTCTCAGTTGCCTCCTTGAGGAGCAATGCAATTTCCCTTTGATCAAAATACCCTCATCGCCTTGCTTTATCCCCGGTGAAAATGACATTTCGCAAAAGTCATTTCGCCTGTGTTACATGGTCCCCTTCTCTCATGCAAGGAGGCATAATTCTACTTGTTAAGTGAAGCTTTCGGCAGTGTGGACCTGTCAGCATTCGTGTTGCATTTGGCGAGAGAAGCTTTGAAAGGTTATACAAGTGGGTCGTGTTGTCAGGTCTTGTGGTTGTTTCTTCTTCTTCTTCTTCTTCTTCTTCTTCTTCTTCTTCTTCTTCTTCTTCTTCTTCTTCTTCTTCTTCTTCCTGCAGCCCAAACAGCAAAAAGGGTCGTGAGCTGGGAAGATATAAGGAGAGAACTACCCAACTGCTACTTCAAATTACATGTGTTCGCCTGTCATTCTGATCACTAAAGCATATGAAAAGTTGCCATACGACATCAAAAGAAGATTTCATCTTCAGAGATCTCAAACCTCAACAAGATCCAATGATGGTTTAGTGGTTTTCAAATCGACCTCATGGGTGACTTGTATTAGGTCAACAATGTCATGCTTCAGTCTGGTCCTCAACTGGAGGAGTCAAAGGGCTTCTAATACTCCCCACTACCCCTTATTTCCTTGCAGATATTAGGCATTGTGTGGATTTCATTCAGAAATCCAGCCTCAAACACGTGCAAGCCATACAACTTCTCTTGATAAACCACCTTCAGTTGTGCTGTATTTGCAGAAATGAGAGAGACCATGTTGTTGTTTTTTGCTCCTCTAATGAGATGCCAGGTGATGTATTTATGAATTACTTGTTTGGAACAGCCCCCTTGTGCAGTGTGCATTTTTTTTATCCTCTTTGGAGTCATGTCGCTCAGTGATTGCTGATGCAACTCTTTGTCATCTAGAGTTTGCCCTCACCTCCTGTGAGCCTTCGGGGAGGGCTATATCTATCTTGGCATTTCCCTGGGTGTTGGAGGTGGGAGTGACTCATTAAGCAGGTGTGAGCATCCACTCCCATACAGCTACATGCCAAACATGAGCTCTCCAGTTCATAAGCTTGTGCAGGGAAGAATCATTATGGCAATATAGCCAACACATCACAATAAATCTTTGCACTGGACCGAGGCCAAGTCACAAGGATAATGAGCTTCTGTTTCTCCATTATGCTCGCTCTCGTATTCATCAGAGGTGGAATTTCCAAACGTTCATCACCCATTGAAAGGTTGTGCCTCGGCTGACATCTTCACTTGAATTCTGCCTCATTAAAGAAAGTGAACCAAGGGGAGAAACAATATCAAAATCAGCCTCGCAGTCCAAGATTTCCCTGTAAATATGATGTGGTTTGCTTAGGTTAACATTTTGGGAATAATAACCCATGAAAGCTGGTTACTACACTGCAGAGCACCTTGCAGGGGAGCCATCCATCTGTTGTAGAGATGGCTCACTTTAAAAGCAAGGAGGAGAACTGCTTTCAATAAGTTCTCATCTTTACCTCCCTCCTGTGCCTGTTAGCATCCAACACTGCCATTTTACAGCAGCTAAATTATAAGATGATAATCCTATACTGGATTTGGGTTTATTCTGTGTATATAGCATCAGAATTACAATCAAAATCTAGTTTATATAAGAAAATGAGAGGGTTCTTCATATGTTATATCAGGGATACTAACACAAGATGGATTAAATGATGTGAAAGGGGCACGCAAATGGCTCCTTCACACAAATACTTAAGCTTTCTTTGATATAACTTACCCAGTCTCGACACTATTTCGAGACCCGTAACAGAAAATGCTTATTTTTAATTTTTCCGATGTCTAATTTTACACAAATAGGCCATCTGTAAATGGCACGCAGTGTATCACGACTTGGTGGAGACGCGCTGTTACGCAAAACCTTCTAAAAAAATGCCACCTCTTTTAGGCTGAGTACAAAAAAAATACGGAAGAAGGAGGCTTCCTTTGCAGGCTACGGCTTATGCAGATAAACAATAATAATACATAATGCACACTGAACGCGCATTAATAGTTCCGCCTCGGGGCTTTTTAAACAGGAGTTTGGATGCGACCAGGCAGTCAGCCAGCGGCAGGTCACATGTTGCAGCGTCATTCTGTAGTAAAGTTACTGTAGTTGCAAAGAGGCTCCTCATTTCAGCTCCAGAGGTCTCTCATCTCCGTGGTGGTGCTGCGGCGGCGGCGTCTCGGCATGCGACAACTTCAGTTTCAGGCGATCTCCAAAGGAGCCGTGCAGCCATGGGAGTGCATTACCTCAGCCATGCAATTTCCACTATCAATAATTTAATCTATTTGCTCCAAAGCTGAAGAGATATCCTGAAGCTTGTCGGGAGAGAGGAGTGTTTTTTTGGGGGGGAAGGGGGGTCAGAAATACCGCTTAAGTAAATTACTCGGGGAGTTGTCCAAAACATCCCAGATGACACTACCGTCCTGTTGAATGGTCTGTTTTACGACTGGGCACTAAAAGGTATGTGTCTGCTTCTTTCTGATAACTTGTTTTAAGCACTTTCGCCGTGTTTGATGCTGCTAGTGGAAAAGACAGCTGGTGTGTGTGTGTGTGTGTGTGTGTGTGTGTGTGTGTGTGTGTGTGTGTGTGTGTGTGTGTGTGTGTGTGTGGTGTTTAGGGGGGGGGGGGTGGACTGGGTAGGGCGGGGGAGGGGGGGGGGGGTCTAAAAGTAGCTCGATCAAGCCCGGTTATCCTGCGAACAGACAGCGCAGCAGCCCGAGAGGGGATATGTGTAACCTTATCCTCGTGTTCATTAATAAAAAACGGAGTTATTATGTTGATTGGGTTTCCAGTGGGGAGCACGAGCTCAGCAGATGTAATCTCGAGAAGAAGAAGAAGAAGAAGAAGAAGAAGAAGAAGAAGAAGAAGGGGGGGAAAAGGTCTGTGGTTACATTATTGGAGCAGCCAGTGGTACATATAGGTAGGCATTTCTCCATAGCTAGCAAAGTGGAAGCCGTCCAGTGTGCATCTGTGTGGCTGTTTTTAAGGAAACTTTACGCACATAAATTGCTCAATAAACTCTCTCCTCCGGCTGTTTGTCTGCATTTGTTCGTCCAAGCTTGGACCCTCCTCCTTCTCCACCTCCTCCTCTGTGAGAAAAGAGACAGAAACACTCCAGACAGTTTTTGTTGTATTGTTGTTTTGTTGGAGGGAAAAAACTTTGATGAACTCATTAAGACTTTATAGGAAACCCGAGACCTAAACGCCTAGCTCGGTCGGCCAACACACACTGTTGGGTTTTTTGTTTTGTTTTTTGGCGGTGTGTGCTCGTGTTGAAAAAACCCAAAACCTCACAATAATTATGGATTCAAACAAAGTGGGAGGAAACTGGCTCATTTGCGATGTGAAAATATGTGGTTCAAGAAGTAATCTCAGATTAATAGATGGTTTAATGACGAATTTTTCTTTTTTGATGAACCATTCTTGTAACTAAACAACATCCAACTTAACTTTATAGATGTCTTGTATGACTATGCCCTGGAAAAGACAATGTCTGTCCTATCTATCTATCTATCTATCTATCTATCTATCTATCTATCTATCTATCTATCTATCTATCTATCTATCTATCTATCTATCTATCATGGGGAGGAAGGAAAAACAGGAGAGAAAGGTGGAGAAAGGGTGGAAGAAAACGAGCTCAGACTATTTGACGGTCTCATATGCCATCTAGTGTACAAAGCTGGGCACAGCAGCGCTGTCAGTGTGCAGCCGCAGGTCTGTTGGTCATTCATGGGTTAAAATGAGGATTTCTTCGCTAAGCTTACAAGAACCTAAGCACATCAGTAAGGATTTCACCATGCTGTATGTTGCTGTTGTATCCTCTAAAGTGCCCACTGCTGCACGCAGTGTGGGAGGGAGTTAACAGCTCTTTTGGGTAGCATAAATCACTCAGCAGGTATTTGAATGCTGGGCTTTCTGTGGCAGTGGCTGGGGTTGGCCTGGCGGCCAGGTATAATCCTCAGTGATGCTCATGTATTAGTAAAACGTGCTCTGATGCTGCATCAGATTGAAAACAGATCTCAGTTAGCAAGCTTCCACATGTGTCAGCCATTACTGCAGACAACACAATTAAGTCTAAATGCCTGTTTGTTTTTTTTCTTTAAGTGCTGCATTGTAGTGCACAAGGGGTCCTATGGTAGCCATTTTGATAATATTTGCTGTACTTTTCCTGCTCTCAAACGGAACATTTGGCTTTGTGTGTTATACTTATTGAGCGTGATAAAACATGTTGCCAGGTAAACCGTATTCTTGAGGAATTTAACAAAGATGGGTGCCTACGAGGGAGCAGAGACAGAGGCAGAGAACAAATGTTGCCATGGGGTCGCACATTTCCATTCAAATGTGGTAACCACACTTCAGATCTCCTCTCTTGATGTGTTTTTTTTCCCCCATGCAGTGGTTTATAAGATATCACGCCTGCCGTTAGTAAAGATGAACCCATAAAGTGTGCAGACATGTGCGTGGAGGCTGGGAACGTTACTGTAGTGTGTAATAACACTAGCCACGCTAGTCCTTTCATGCTTTAGGGAAACTTTTCAGCGTCTGTCAGAGGAGGCATTTATCACTTTAATCCCCACCTGGCACAAAGAATAACTGCAAGGGTAAGTTACATATCCCTGCCATACAGCCGTGCTCTCAAAGCAGATGAACAGGTGGTCATCTGGAGCTAAACAGAAGACAGAGTCCATACACTCACCTGCTGCTATTGTTCGGGGTGTTTCACGCTCTAGGCGTGCTGTCATGAATAAAGGCATGTTTGAGCAGCAGTTATTGTGGGCTTTATTTTCCCTCGTTCATGTTATTAGCTCAGTTCTCAGCATGTCATGTTTAGATGGCTGTGCATTCTTTAAACAGTCAGCTCAGAGGAAACTGCACCTTTCTCAAGCACAAGTTGCCACAAAGCTGAGAACTAGAAGCTCCAAAGGAGTGTGTGTGTGTGTGTGTGGGGGGGGGGGGTCTTATTCTTCCATATGTAATCCATCCCTTGCTTTATTATTCATTGCTCATCCTGTTAATGCTCGGGCTGCTTTTTTATTAACTGTGAAATCCACATAAAATCTTCAGACACTGGATGTTGTCACATTTAGCGTCTCACAGATATAAGCCAGAGATCCTCCGCCGGTCCCACAGCAATTAAATGATTCATTGGCTTTATCGCATTTTAACAGGATGTTGATTGAGAGCATAAGCCATATTGATTGTACTGATGGAAACAGGAAATCAGCGAGATAGAAATAAAATCATCTGTTGTTCCCGGTGTGACGATACACGGGGGAATGGCTCTGCAATTGCACACTGTTGAGTGGCATTACCCCCAGCAACCTCTCCCCCCCTCTCCTCCACCCCACCCCTTCTCTCCATTCTCTCCCCTATGGAGACCTGGAAGAGACGTCATCTGTGGTTGTTATGCTGCGAAATGACGCTGGCACTCTCTCCACCCCCTGCTACTGCAATATTACCCCTGTGGTCTGTTACGGAAGATGCAGCACTCTTCGTCTGCACCATTTCCAGCATGAAGTTTGACGCCTAACAGTAATCAGCCCTCTGCCTTCATTTCCCTCTTGTGGAAGTGGAACCATTTGAGCGCGATGCTGATAATAATATCAGCCTAAATGCATCCTACACATAAAGCTCGTGACTGGCCTCGATCCCGTAAAAACCTACACGATTCTCAGTGCTGGGAAGCCTCGCAGATATCATTTCAGATATCATTTCAGATATCATTAACCACAACCTTCACAAAACTGAAGGGTTAATGAGCCATAAATGGAATTTTGTTAACAATATCCGAGTTGACAATTAGCTCTTTATTCTTGGCTTTGTCCCCATTGTAGTTGGTAAGAGGAAAAATACCCACCCCACCACCAGCACCACCATCACCACCTCACTGCAAAACACATACAAGCCAGCCCCTCCCCATGCCCTCCCTCTAACACGCACACTCACACACTCCGGAGGAGCACGTCACTGAGCTCAGGGAATGAGTGGCTCATTAAGAAGAAGGATGTGATATTCTGAATAGAGACTGTGAGACTCCCAGCACGTCTATTTTTAGACGAGATATCTCTATGGCAGTCACCGTGGTGTCGGTTAATTGCAGCCACAGCCCCAGATACCAATTAAGAATGAAACGAATGCTTTTAAGGTGGGGTTTTGCTCCTCCTTATACTGTAAAGGTCCTTGTGTCCATTCTGTGAGTGGAGGCTGGAGCAGGGGCTCGCTCTCGCCGTGTTTTCCTGTGTCAGGCTTGGACATGCAGAGTGCAGTCAAAGCCTCGGCCGGGCTATTTTTAAATTAGCCCCTGTGGTAAGCAAGATCTAGATTTTTTTTTTAAAATTATGGGTGTTTTAAGATCTATGTCCTTTGGATTCATTGATTTGCTGTGAATCTTAGAGCTTCTCAGAGGTAAGGGACGCACACATGCTCAGGTAATTTTACAATATATATGTACAGTGTTTCAGTTTGGTTTTGCGTGTGCTTTGAGTTGTTCTCCAGAGCCTCGATAGCAGTGCTTTGCACGGCAGGATGTCAAATCATTCTGTCATTCAATTTCCTGTTAATTCATCCCGCAGTGCTCTCGCCTTCCACCTGCCGAAAACAAACAGTGTCCCTCAACAAACCCATAGTTCCCATTCATGACTACAAGGTGTAGTACTGACCAGTTTTTTTTTTGTTTTCTCTTTTTAATAAAGTAATACTGGAGCATCAGTGTTTGCCAGCGCTGACACAAACACACTGACTCTGTTAGGTAGTGCTGTCCACACCGGAGGTTCCCGAAGTGTTAATACCGGTGATTTGTTTGTACGGTAACGTCACGGTCGCGTATTCGTAACGCGGGTTGGGGGGGCGGGCATAAATCCATCCACAAGAATTCAACAACTACAGGATGAAGTGCAAGAATGAAAATCCTCAATTTCCTTACCCAAAAGCAGGGGGCACCTGTGAGCTTTTAGTACAGCCAAATAAAAAGAAAGAAAGAAAAAGAGCCAATTATTCCAACAGAAAGCCATGATTGGACTTTTAACAGACCAGTCAAAAAGCTGTTAGGATGTTTCCACATCTATTTGTGTAATCTTATCTTTTGTAATAAGCAGCCGCTTTGATGCTCAGCACAGCTTTTGTGCATTGCTGCCAACAAATAGAGATCTAAGCCAGACCTCACATAGGAACAGAATGATTACAGTTTGCAAACAATTTGAAAACACCGATGACACAGTGCCAATATCAGTTTAATAAAAACATGTTATGATTATTCCGAAGCTACTGGCTCCAGTTTTTTGGCTTTCAAAACAAAGAGTGGAGGGTGGAAATAGGAGGAGAGGCTTACATGGTGCATTATGGATCAAAAATAAGCTAACTTTGTTGAAGATGCTCTTTGACTGACCATCTCGTTCTCTCGCCCTCCCCCAACCCTCCTCTCTCCTCTTGTTTTCTTTCTGTGTCTCTCTCCCGTCCCTCCAGTTCCACCAGGTTAGAAGAGTGATGACCATCCTGTTCCTTACTATGGTTATTTCATACTTCAGTTGCATGAGAGCTGCGCCCCTGAGAGATGCCCCGGGCATGCGGGGCCATCGGACGGAAGGCTACTTGGGCGCTGCTGCAACGGCCGAAAGAGGCCACGGGACTCCCCAGAGCGGTGGAGGCCCAGGCCAGCGTGGGGAACTGCCCTCGCTCACAGACACGTTTGAGCAAGTGATAGAGGAGTTGCTGGAGGTGGAGGGCGAGGCGGCGCAGCTGGGACAGGGGGCCGATAAGAGCCAGGGAGGTGGTGGCCCATCCTCTGTGGTCACCACGGAGGCCAAGGATGTCGATCTGTACAACTCACGGGTGATGATCAGCAACCAAGTGCCTTTGGAGCCGCCGTTGCTCTTTCTCCTGGAGGAATACAAAAACTATCTGGATGCCGCTAATATGTCCATGAGGGTGCGGCGACACTCCGATCCCTCACGACGTGGAGAGCTCAGTGTGTGTGACAGTATTAGCCAGTGGGTGACAGCTGTGGATAAAAAGACTGCAATAGACATGTCCGGGCAGCAAGTTACCGTCATGGAAAAGGTCCCTGTCCCCAATGGCCAACTGAAGCAATACTTTTATGAGACCAAATGCAACCCCATGGGGTACACAAAGGAGGGCTGCAGAGGAATAGACAAGCGGCATTATAATTCCCAATGCAGGACAACCCAGTCCTACGTGCGAGCGCTTACCATGGATAGCAAAAAGAAGATTGGCTGGCGGTTTATAAGGATAGACACTTCATGTGTATGCACATTGACCATTAAAAGAGGGAGATAGTGTATAAAATGTATAGATTTTATTGAAGAGTTTAAAAAAGAGAATAAAGAGAAAATATCTATTTGTATATATACATAACAGGGTAAATTATTCCGTCAAATGAAAATTTTATGGACTGCATGTAAAAAAAGATGAAGTTTATACAGTAAAAGTGATACTACAGTCTATTTATTGAACATATTCATGACCTTGTAAACAATTAAAAAAAATCTGATCAGTCATTTGCGCCCAGTTTAAATTACTATATCACATTCCTCAAGACATTGTGATTTGTTTACGTTGCCAAGAATTAGAAAAGGAAGGAAAAAAAATTAACAGGCAAGAAATGAGCGACAAAGAGGGAGACAAAGAGGGAGACAGAGAGGGAGACAAAGAGGGAGACAGAAAGAGCGCGAGGACAGTTCCATCTTCAAAAGCTTGCATGCTGCTTCAATTGTAAATCGATAAATTCTCCACTTACAGAAAAAAAAGGATATGATGCTGACCAAAAAAAATTATTAAAAAAAACATTCCGTTTACATATTCAGCAGAAAACAATTTCCTCTCAAGTAATTTATCTGTTTACTGTTCTAAACTTCTCAAGGTAATGTTGGAATTACATACTATGTCAAGGTGCTGTTGTCAAAGCTTTGCTGTTTATTTTTTTATCCCCACCAGAGGACAAGATATATATATAAAAAATTATATAAATATATATATATATATAAAATTTATTCATTGACATGTTTCTGGGTTAATATTATTCATTTTGTATGTTGTGAAGTTGTTTGCAATATTAAACTGAAATATTTGAAGAAATAAAAATGACTATAGGCAACTGAAAAACAAAATCAATGTCGATAAAGTTTCAACGGTGCATTTTTAGGCAGAGTAAACTTTATTATACGGACAGTCTGCAGGCAAGGAGGGAGGAGGCACATATGCACACATGCATGCGCACAAACCGCCACACGTCTGAAGCATGAAAGAGCAGAAATTCAAATCCTGAGCAACAAGAAGTGATGTTTTAAGAGAAGAAAACGAGACCTTGCTTTGGGTCACTGAAAGATAACGAGTGTTAGAGTACAGAAAGCAGCTCCTGGTGTCATTCAGCTACTTCAGGAAGGAAAAGAAACTGGAGAAGGAGAGAGGAGGTGCCCCTAAACCGCTTCCTGCTCTCCACCAGCACATTTTTTCAAAACACATTTATGTGCTTTGGATCTTTAGTGTTCATACACAGGTGTTCAGAGCTTTTGCTCCAGCGGCATGTGTGATGTCGCACAATTACGAGACCCTATTAACACAAGAAAAGCGCCTACACGTTCAAGTGCAGACTAGTACAAGTGGGTACACTGCCTGAGCTTGACAGTGATGGATTCAACCACCCATACATTTGTGTACATTAAAAACGTACACCCAGTGTTTTGTTATTAGTGTGCTGTAATCCCAGCTTTAACTCCTCCACAATAGGACAATCACCACTGATTTTTTCTAGCTCTAAAGTCACTGCGATCAGAAGGAGAAGCCGATCTCCATAACTGGTTTGGCACCTGGGTTAAAAGAATCAACTTTCTCCCTCAGGCAGCTAATAACTCATTGCAATGCATGCCTGCCAAGTCTGGATTCCATAGCTTAAGGTTTTAGTGGGAATACAATAAAATATGTTCAGCGTCTCATCTTCGTTACATGAAACATTTCTAGAACATACTGCAAAAAGATTAAAAACAACAACAAGAAAATGAATATACAAAATTTCTTCAAAACACCAGCGATCCCTTATGAATGAACACAATCACCTCATTTTACCACGCCTCCATCAGCCTGAAGGTAAGTGCGAAGACAGCCAGATCTGAAGATGTTGAAGGAAGGATGGGCCAGCTTCTTCACTGCCCTGCTTGGACCCTTCACAGAAGGCTGATGATGATGCTGTGAGTTAATATCATAAATTAAAAAAAAGATACAGAGGCTTCTGCAACACAAACAGTGGGAAGACGAACAATATCATAAATGATCTGGTCTTCCAGAAAAATCCACCTGAATGACACTATCCCGTCCTCAGCACATAGGACAATGAATCAGCCATTCAACATTTTAGATAAGATGATAAGGATGTGTTTTGTTTATCATGAGCATGAGCCTTAGGCTATTATTTTTTACAAAGATCAAAAAAGTAATCTGCCAATTCAACATTTAATAAAAGAGTGCATAAAGGGAGGCAGGGTGAAGCCCATGGTGTTTTTCGGTGTGACCATAAATCAGGCATATGAGTGAATCCTACAGTATAATGTGGTATTACTTTGCTGTTGCTGAGGAAATAAAAACAAGAAGAAAAAATATTTTAGGAAAACAATGGGTCTACTGTGTTAAGAAAAGAACAAAAGCTGCTGCTCACCAAGTCTTTCCGTGTGTCTGCTTTATGCCACGCCCACATTTGTGATGTCACGTTAGGTATTTTTCATCACCTGTCAAAAGATTTGCGTTCATCGCCCACTGGGGTGTGGTCAGGAGTGAATCATGCTCGAAACTTTCAGGATACAGAGAAGCAGTGCAGCTGCAGTTTTCTGCATTTATGGAGGCTCAAAATGTGATGCAGCTCACCAGTAGGGGGTGGCAGAGAGAGCGCTCATATCAGACGTCAACAAAAAGCCAAATAAAGTTTCCTCTGGCTGGCCCTTGTTATGACAGTACATATTAATGTAATCGTCCTTTGAGCTATGTCTGTGGAGGCTGAGAGAAGCTGTTAAATGGAGAGTTCTCCGCCCCTCAGGTTGGTAAATGGTGATATGGAATCTAGGTTTGGATTCTAGCCAACGAGACCTTCAGTGGGCTATATGCATGGCACAAAAATACTCTCATTGTCAGCATCAGCAGTAAACATAATAAAATCAAACCTCTGTGCTTAAAACTAAATATGGCATTACTAATATACAACATTTGAAGCTGCTATCTAAGGTGTACGTTTGGACGAATTAAAGAAAGGACATTTGTACACTAAAGCGAGGTGGAATATTGGTAAAGCTATGTGTCTTATGTATGTATGATATATCATAGTTTTACACGAGTAGTCGTCTAGTAAAAGGATAGGGTAACAAATACACACGCAGTGACTTTAGAATGTGACTGAACATTCCGAGTTCACAGTTTTACGAGGTTTCCCTGAATGCATCACGACACTGGCAGCTAGCCTAGCCGGCTAACTTGGCTAATCTGATTTATCGTCTCAGTTAAGCGCACATAACGCCAGCCAGGATTACCAAATTTAGTTTTCAGTATTTTTCCTTTTAGCTAACTATCTCCCTAACGCCAAACATCCTCCTAGTTCAATAATGGCATCGCTTGGGGAGCCCGTGCGATTGGAAAGAGGTGAAGTTAATTAGCTAGCTAGCTTTAGCTTAAAAATATTTGTTGTGATATGCGGGCGACATAAACCTAGCCTAGCTAGCATTAGCTCATTAAAGCAAGCGGTTTATTTTTTTGTCTGTGTACTCTGTTTTATGGTGGGATAACGATAGAATAGACATCTTGCGGTTAATTCTTGTATGATTATGTATATATAGTCACCCAGCTAAAGCAGCCACAGCTATTACGGCTACATTTTTGTACTTAGTACATTAGCCACCTAGCTAATATTAATGACAACAGACAGTGATTAGTCAATCTGGCTGGTTTGTTCACTGTATCTTACCATAAAAGAAAGAATATTTTACAGTTACCCTGGTTGTATCATTATATTCATTTTTGTGACCTGTCTGTAAATAACAAGTTCTGGGTGTGTGTTGCTGAAATGTGCAGAGGAAGCCCAGATTTGTGTGATAGTTTAAACTTACGGGTTACACAAATACACACGTAAACCTTCACGATTAGAAATATTTAATAAAATTACAAATGCTTATGAATTCATTGCTATTAACGTAAGCTGTACATTCACAAAAACAAAATAAACAAAACAAAAACGTGATGCCTGGTGCCTTGAATTTACTTCATGTTACTCTGAGAGTTGCTTTATTATTGCATTATAGCGATTTGTACTAATTGTAGTATGTTCTGGTGACCGTGGGAGTCAAGCTTGTCCGGAGCATATCTATAATCAGAACAAATGTAGTGCAAGTAAATGTGCTCTGACACTGATGTGGGAAACTCTCACTGCCAATGCTAAAATCTACATTTGCAGGCCTCAGTAATGGTTATGTACATGTTCTTGTTGACAGATATCAACCGTGCTATTGAATTGCTTGATAAACTCCAGAGGACAGGGGAAGTGCCTCCCCAGAAGCTGCAGGCACTGCAGAGGGTCCTACAGAGTGAATTCTGTAATGCTGTCAGAGAAGTGAGTCTCTTTCGTCTTGTATCATTCACTTATCAAACACTTAATTAAGAGACATTAGTTCACAGTTTGGAGCTTAACCCTCTGCATCCCAATAGGATTCCCAATAGAATACTCCAGAATTAAGAAAAAGAGTGGAAGTCTGGTAAAAAAGTTAGTTTAAATTTAATGTCCAGCTATATATGACCATTTAAGATTTGTACATTTATGTTTTCAACATCTCTTTATCATTACTTCTTTGTCCTCCTCTTCTTCATCTGGCACATCCACCCCTCCTCTCTGCTCCCTAACCTCCAACTCATTCTCGTTTTCCTCACCTCACGCCTCATCCCCGCAACTGAAATTGAGACTCTAACATAATAAAACATGCATAAACATACTTATTCGTTCCCGATAATATAACTAACTAAATAACTAAAAGTGTACTGCCACTTTGGGACAGCTGATAGCCAGACGGCTATAAGAACAAAAGCTAGTGTATACCAGATAACATTAAGCTAGAGAGTCTGAACAATCACATTTCCCTTTGATAAACATTTTCACATCATATAAGTCCCCTTTTACAAAGTTTTGCAGCCTCCTCGAAATTGATGTGATCGAATGCTGTAAATAGTGGACTGACAACCGACACTGTTTACAGATGTACGTCAGCCATAGTGTGAAATAAAATGTAAAATATTGCAAAATACTTAAATTGCACAGCCATTTCTTTTTTTCCCCAGATTTATTCAAATTTTTAAAGTATACTGTGTCCAAAAGTGTTTGTGACAGTAGTAGAAATATGCTGGCTGCCCACAGCTTTTATGGGTTATAGAAGATTAACCCTTTGGTTTGGTTTGAATTCTTTGTGTTCGCCGGTTGAAATACTGTCCACTAATATCTCCTCAGGTCTATGAGCATGTGTATGAAACGGTGGACATCAACAGCAGCCCCGAGGTCAGGGCCAATGCCACAGCAAAGGTAGACAGTTGTCAGTTACTGTCTGAATACAAGATTTGGTCTTTTTGTAATCTTAATTTCAGACATTTAATTTCTTAAAATGGGTAATTTTGTGCTTTGACTGCAGTACATACAGACGAGATATCTAAACACCACTTTCCTATTTGTAGGCTACAGTGGCAGCTTTTGCAGCAAGTGAGGGACACTCACATCCACGAGTTGTGGAACTGCCCAAGACAGAAGAAGGGTTGGGTTTCAATATAATGGGCGGAAAGGAGCAAAACTCACCAATTTACATCTCACGGATCATCCCAGGAGGCATCGCTGACCGACATGGAGGCCTGAAAAGAGGGGACCAGCTTCTCTCAGTGAATGGAGTGGTGTGTGTGTAATTCACAGCATGGTTTACATTTTAGACTGAGCCTGAGCAAATTCTCTATTTCAGATTTTTTTTTTTTTTTTTAAACAGACAGATATTAGAAATAATACATTCTTCAAAAAAAACGAATGCACAGCTAGATTTTGTTTCAGGATTTTTAAAAAAAGGAACTGCAATCACCGTGCAAAAATCTGGGTCCCATCTACTTGTAAAATCGTTGTTTATTAACTTGTTACACCATAATTTATTAATGAGAACTTGTAAGGCAGGTCAACAACTCTCCCGCTCGTTAAACTCTTCTAGTAGTGCCTTAAAATTAAGCTTATTAAAGCCTAATAAACAGGGGAGTGCTATAAGAAGATATCAGCTTGTAGCTTGGAGTTGTTGGCAACAGTTTGTCCATCTTAGGGACTGACAGGATTCAATCAGTGGAATTTGGATCAACAAAGAAAACCAAAAAAATCAATAAAATCCCCTTTGCTCACCTGTGCTTTTTTTATTTTCAGACTATCATCATCATGTTGGTTCATTGTTAGCCATAGAGTCTGACAATGATGGCCATTTACCAGCTAAACCTTCTTCAGTAATCCATATTACCAGTGAGCTGTCAGAAAAAAACCTCAGAAACCCTGTGGAGTCTTTGGTGTCTTCTTGCCGCAATGGAAAAGCATTTCCTTATGTCAGTGACAGGAAGCTGTCAATTGTGTACGTTTAGAAATAATACTAATAATAATAATAATAATGATGGTAGTAATAGTACATTGATGTAAATAATGAAGGTGTCAGGTTCCTCTTGTAAAGCTCTGGAAATCTTAATGTGTTCAACATGTTTATTATGGCTTAAAGATGGACACAGTGAGTACTGATGGAACACTGAATGTAAACGTGCCATGCTATTGTCTGGAAGTGTAAATCTCAAAGTTCAGCCAATAGCAATCATCCAGTTGACTTTGTTTATTGCTCAGCTTGTTCCCTCATTAAAATTTCCAAATTGCAGGCTGTTTTATGTGAACAGCTGCTAGAGCTTATGTTGGAACTACATTCACTCCAGTACATATAAAACTCTTGTTTACTCCAAAAGTGGCCACATACCTCGTTGCTCTTGTGTTTAATAATTGGACCCAGTAGGTTAATCTGTAGAGATCATGGACTTTTATCTGTTCCTGGTGAAATCGTAAACTCAATTTCTGTTTCTTTTGCCTTCAGAGTGTGGAAGGAGAGCACCATGAGAAAGCTGTGGAACTCCTCAAAGCAGCTCAGGGCACAGTGAAGCTGGTAGTAAGGTACACCCCCAAAGTCCTAGAGGAAATGGAGTCACGCTTTGAGAAAATGAGGTCGGCGAAGCGCCGGCAACAGAACAACTTTCCCAAGTAGGATTTTCCCATGTTGATGCCCAGCTCCCGTGTCTCTCCTTCTTTAGCCTTCTGGCCATCTGTTCTGATCCCTTTCTCATCTCCCCGCCCCTGAAAAAAGAACAAAAAAAGAACACGCTCATGTTTAGTTTTAGCTCATACATACTGTATATTGCGCTTCTGCCCTTTTCTTTAGCATTTTGATATTCAGCATCGTGTATTGTACTAGACACTACAACTCTAGACGAACACTAGGAAGATCACGATTGTCAGTGTGTGTCACACCATGTGCATTATTTTTGAATTGACAATTTGAATGCAACTTCTGAGACAAACTATACAACTGCTTTGACTGAAAAGGTAGTGTTTTTCAGTGATTTATCAGAGCCACTACCAAGTGCCTCAGGGCAAACACATTTATCTTATGTACTGTTTTTTCGTTTCTCTTCTTTCTTTAGCCGTTTAAATTTCTGGAAATTAAACTATTGTGGCAGGAATTAATTCATGCTTTTCACCTGTTTTCTCAGAGACCGTAGCTTTAGAGGTGCTGACGACAGTCTAAATTAGTTAAAAAGTGATAAGTTGTTAGATTGGTATTATGGCTACCCTACAAAAAGTAGCAAAAGTGCTGGATTATGTTTGAGCGTTCTCTAGGCTTACCCTGCAAGACTTTAACATCATGCCACGCTATAAAAAGCTCCAGTAAGTGATGTAATGGGGTCTCAGCAACTTGTGAACTAAATAGCTGACACCACAAAGACTCGCACATTTATCAAAAAAAAATAAACCCTCGAAACTCTGGAGTCAGTATGACATGAGATGAAAGTCAGTTATTTTGTTTTGACATAAATGAGGAATGTACTGTGTCACATTTTTACTCTGCCAGTGACAGAACTTGATAAGAAGTCAGTTATCCAGTGACCATCAGAATAAGATAAAATTAGGCATTTGTAAAATTCAGCTAGTCAGATGCCTACAGTCTCTGTAAGGCCCTGGTCATGCAAGCCTAGAAACCAAGCTGTGACCCCCTGGCAACCACCGATCATTAGGGAAAAATGTATATTATCCAGCCGATTGGAGATTGTTTGCTGGAGATTGCTGGCTATCTGTGAAATCAACTGCTACAGCCTCAGTCACAAAGGCTCAGAGGCTTGTTAGCAAATCCCTGGAAACCTCTGGTTGCCAGGGAAAATAAGTGTGCTCCTCAACCAGCTGGCAAGTAGTTGCTGCCAGCGACTACGTGAAATGATTAACAAAGAGGTTTGGTTGCTAGCTTATTGCTGTGGTTACTTACAGTTTGCATGGATAATACCAACTTAGCTCCAAATACTCGCCAACTGTTCACTGAGTGAAATTTCAAAAACTGTGACACAAACCAGAAGCTGATCCATTTGCGCCTTTTAAAACATGTTGACAGCAATAGTAAGACACAACTTTTACTTTGAAGGTGAAAGTTCTCCAAACTTGCACTCCCTCAAGTTTCACTATCGCTCAGCGAGTAATTGGCGAGTGTCTGAGATTTTTGGTGCAGCGCCCTCTTCGGAGCTCATTTCCCCCTGCTTGCAAGCAATCACCAACTAGTCAAGGAATACACGTTTTCCCCCTAGCAACCAGAGGACACCAAGGGGTTGCCAACCAGCCTCTAAGCCCGTGTGACCAAAACTTCAGTCACATTAATGCAGCATGTGAGTTTTGATCACTTGTTCAATGAATGAAATGTTAGTACACATACTGTATATAACCTCTACAGTGTTTGGTGTATTATGCTGTAAATGTGCTGCAGTGACATATATCTATTTGTAATCTTTCATCAGTTTTTTTTATTACATTTTGTAACTTAACATCTAGCAAGGGAGTCGTAAATCAAACATTCGCTTAACCTGACGTTTTTTATTCACATATCGCATTCATGTTAAAGAACAAAAGACGATACAGGTGCTTGGGTAAGATCTATCGACAGCTACTTTTAAAAAAACCATTTTTTGATGCTTGTAAAATGTTAATAAAATGTTAGTAAAGCCCATATTTCAATAATTTACAGCAATAATTTCAAACTTGGTCTTGCCTGCATGTTATTACCAATTCATTTTCCATTCATCTTTGCGCAAATAAGTTTTTTTCTTTTTTCTTTTTTAGGTGGGTTGGGCACAAATGTACTCATATATAATATACAAAATGCATATCATAAAAATGAGAAACACTTTATTACCAAATACTGCCAAACAATCAAGTTTGTTCTGATGTGAATTGTTAAGCAGGCAAATCACAAAACAGTCTTAATTGTCTACTGTATATTTTAATGTGTAGGCTGCCACAGTTACACTTATTCATGTTCCACATTTTATAGTTATGAAGTGGCTGCATGTTTAGCTACTGTGTTGATAGTCATCATAGGGAAATCTTCATTCAGCATCTCAGTCAAACAAGTCCACAAGTCTTGGTTTTCTCTTAAAAATAAAATGTATTGTTTAAATTAAAAAAATCAACTCACTAGATGTCTAATCATCCACCTTTTTTGGCAAAATGTCTACAGGACAGATTTAACTTCAAAGATTTATTCCTAGAGGTTTTTTGTTTGCAGGGTAGTTCTAATAATATGTGTACAGAATTATGGAAACCAGGCTTTTGCTGACTAAGCCATACTATTGTCCAGTCTCAGGATCAACACCTGGCATTATTGAGACAGGAAGGTAGTAACGTAACGGTAGTGATTCCTATCGGTGTAGATTAACCATCCGATGCCAAACTGTTCTTCAGAAGCGAACCGTTTTATCGAGAGGGAGTCTTATGAGCATGCCGCTGATTGGCGTGTGCGGGCACGATAGATGTGTGCTGTCTGGTTCTTGTGACCATGTCATCTGAAATGAGGTCACTTTGAGTTTCCGTTTGCCTGGTTAGCTGCTCCACAGCTGTTTGTATTTCCATCTGTTTCTTTTATTACTTTATCCACCGTCTCCTGGCGTACTCTGATGTTCCCCAAGTTACTAACAAATCATAAATGGGATGTTCAGAGGTCCATCGGTACTGTTTTTGGGAGGATAAAATCTAAAATCCGGCTTCTGAGCTTTTGGTAATCGATCCTTTAAGTTTTAAAAGACTCGTAAAAAGATTACTGTAGATTAAATCCGTTGAAATGAATCACTGGTTAAAAAGCAGTACCTTTTATTAGTTGAAAGTGGCGTGCTAGTGTTGATGATTTGAATGTCTCTGCACGTTTCCCTCACATCAACTTGCTCAGCTGTTGCTTTGATTAGCAGGTTTTTGTAAGTCAGTGAAAGGGGTCATCGACTCTCATCTGATCGTATGGTACTTAAATAATGCTTTAAATATCACAAGAAATGACGACACATGACGAGTACAGGTAAAATTTGGTGGGTGAATCCCCTGTAATCCATTTATCTTTATGAAGACAGCTGAGTTGAAGGTCAAAGTCTCAAGTAAAACGCACTGCAAATATGGAATGCACATCAATTATCTATGCAAGGTCTTTAAAAAAAAACCTTTATTGGTGCAAAATAGTTGTCATTTTCCTCCAGAATGTTATTAAACTTACAACAATAAGGCTGTGTAGACGAATGTCTAATGAAATATGACATTCAGCAGGATTTTGAGAAGAGTTGCATGTAATTGGATGATCCTATGAGATGTTTACAAATTTTGGGAGGTTTTTTGTTTGTTTTTTTGATCTAACATACTGATTACCATGAAGGAGTCAAAGAAGGCAATTGGCAAAACTTTGGGAGATGGCTCTCTATTAAACATTCATAAGCAGTAGTTAACAGGCTATAATGTAGTTGTAAACTAAAAGTTGTCATCAATGTGATGTATTCTCAAATTGTGACAGGCAATAGAATAAAAATATTTAAAAACATTAGAAATGTTCTTACGTGTCCTTACAACTACAGTATAGTGTGGTTTTGTTGGTTACTTGTACACTGCTGTACACACTAAAATGCTAAATAGTGGGATTTAAATAAGCGTTCCTGAATAGTTTCACGTAACAGTTTATTTAAACTACATTGATTATGCTTTTGTTTGGAGGCAGAACATTTAGCACAGCAGTCGGGGTGTACATAAAAGACTTAATATGATGTATAGTTTGTCCCTTGATTGTGTTTTAACTAACATTAGCTAGCTAGATTCACTTCTCACGCACATACAAACATGTATAGTAAATCAGGAAAAAAATGTAATGAGACTTGGTATTGATATTGCACACTCTCCACTGAATGTCACTGACTATAGTCTGATTTTAGTTACAAACCTTTGGTGAGGTAAACCTTCAACTTTCTACCCGTTTTCATTGTGTATTGGTCAATAGAGTATTTTTTTATAATGGTTTTCTTTTTTTGATATTTTTCTCAATTTTTATAAGTGATTTTCCTAAAAAAAAATCAGATACCAGGAATGATTGGTACTTCCATTTTGACTGTGTACCAGGGCCATATCAGCACAGCGTCTCTGAAAAGCGGGGCAGATGTGGGACAGATTAACTGTCACAGATCAGCTCCTCTTTTCTGAGCTCTGCACTGATCTCTCCTTTCTTTCTAGGACCGAGACCAAACTTAAAATGTTGATACTGTTTTAGTCGTTGCTTATTTATGATTGCCTGTAGATAGTGTTGTGTTATTTTATGTTCTCTAGTCTGTTTATCTAATTTACTGTGTTACATTGATGTGGAATGTAAAATGTTGTGATGTAGAACATAATAGTTGGACAGGAGGCTCAATAAACCGTGCTTAAGTTTATGACTTTTAAACGTGTTTTTCCACTATCTGTTACACGTTACATTCATTTTTAGAAAGAAAGACACATCTCTGTCACTCTTGTGGTACAAGGTAGGTGT
This sequence comes from Rhamphochromis longiceps, assembly GCF_057381845.1. NCBI lineage: Eukaryota > Metazoa > Chordata > Actinopteri > Cichliformes > Cichlidae > Rhamphochromis > Rhamphochromis longiceps. Next base: position 23,890,655 of record NC_140557.1, read on the forward strand.
CAAAAAGGTAAATCTATAAAGAAAAGAGTAATATGGCAGCAGCGCAGCATGAAAAAGGTGGGTCATGTGATCAGAAATGGTAACATGGACCCTTCAGGGAATTCACAAGGCAAATTTGAAAGTGCTGTTGAGGGTGCTGGAGCCAGTTGCTAGTCTATTGCAGGCCTAGCAGAGAGAGAAAGACAGCCATTCACACTCCCATTTAAACTTTGGGCCAATTTAGTCATCAGTTAACCTAACATGCATGTCTTTGGAGCTGGAAGGCACAAAGAGAATGTGCAAGCTCCACGTAGAAATCTGTTCATCTCATCTGCAAATGATTTCTGCAATGCGGATACTTTCTAAGAGCAAAGACACAGGGAATAAGGAAAACTCTGGAAGATGAACTGATGGTTCCTGCTGTCAGAAGAGGTGCAGTCTCAGCAGGTTTTAGCTGCTTGTGTTCTGCTAACCCTGCATGCAAAATAGTACAAAAATAATGAAGCAAAAATAACATCATCTTCTTTCCGTTGCTCTCTTCAGGGGTCCGCCTCCATCTCACCCTATCAAACATCCTCCAATCCACTGTGTGTCCTTCTTCACTGCATCCATGAACAATCCTCCTTTCCTGGTAGCTCCATCTTAAACATCCTCTGTCATTTCTTATCCTTTCCATTATGGTCACTCCCGTCTTTTTAACTCTGCCACCTCCAGCTTACCCTGCTGTTTTATTGTCAGTGCCACCATCTCCAAACCAAACCATACATCACAGCAGGTCTCATCTTATAAACTTTCACTTTTTCTGCTGTCCTTCTCTCACACTCACCCCTTTTCTACACCCTGCCTGCACTCTCCTCTTCACATCTCTTGTGCGATTAAAATCAATTTAATTAAATTTTATTTATATAGCACCAAATCCCAACAACAGTTGCCTTGAGGCGCTGTAAAGTAAAGATTCTACAATGATAGCTAGAGAGAAAACCACAGTAATCATAACCCCCCTATGAGCAGGCACTTTGGTGACAGTGGGAAGGAAAAACTCCCTTTTAACAATAAGAAACCTCCGGCAGAACCAGGCTAACATAAGGACGGCCATCTACAGTCTCCAGTGGAGGGTGAGGGGAGGAAGACAGGACAAAAAACACACTGTGGAAAAGAGGCCCTGTCCGTTGCTTCGGATGGCCCCTAGGTTTTCAAACTCAACTGAACTAATGCAGTTACACTGGTCTCATTAAGCATTTTTAGTTGATAAAACTAAGTATTTGAGGTATTTTTAATTTGGAAATTAAACCTCGTCTGCTTACTTGTTCACTAGATGGAAAAATGTCCATTGCATAAGCAAAAAAACTGTAAATAGAAAAGCACTGGCCTTTCTATCAGCTAAAAAGAAGAGACACTAATCAACCAGCATGAGTCAGTGTGGAGAACTGAACTATCAGTGGAGGAAGCAGCTGTGATTTCCCAGCTCAACAAAACAAATATAGGCCTGGTGATCTTTATGGACCCTGGCAATATTTATGTTTTTTTTATTGCATAGTTGTTGTTATTTCTCTCTTTTCTTTCACTCCAGGATGTTTAATTATTTTTTGAAACATGTAGCACTACTTGTTATGGCATAGAGGAAATGGTCAAATATTTGCTTTCACATACTTCCAGATCATCACCAAAACTAAAAGGTAAGGAAACGTGGTCGGAGCATTATGGAAATACCCAAATGGATGTGAAAGTAGAACATAAAAATAAAATCACAACCATGACAATCATGAGTAAGTTCAGAATTCCATTTAAAACTGTATTAATCATTAGATGCATATAGAAAAATCAAGTAGCATAGAAACTGGAAATTCGTTGTCTGAATAAACGGCTTTCGTGTGAATGTGATTCATAAGCCTTTTTCACAGCAGCTATTTTGACTTCTCTAATATAACCAACTATGGCTCTATGCCACAAACATATAGACATACTATGTGGCAGGTTGAAATTAATTTCTGACGTCACACAATCACACAAAGAGAGACACGGCCATCAGGGGTAGAGCGAAATGCATAGGATAACAGAGGGGAACAAAGTAAAGGAACGAATGACATGACTGCGTGAAGGTCAGCAGTTCTTTTGTGTCCATCGTTTTCCTTTATATTCGAAACATATTCAATATGAGTCATCTCTGTGGGCTGATTGCTCCAGAGGGCGGAGGAGCTGACACTCATTGATATCCAGAGATATTTTCTGTTGGCTCCTTCCACAAAAAAGGAAAGATAAAGTACAAATCCATAAAACAAGTATTTCCTAAGGTTTTTTCAATGCAAAGATAAATTGTTAACATTCACAAATATCAAGGCTAATAATACACTATACAGACAAAGGTATTGGGCCACACTTCTTAATCTTTGAAATTTTAAAAGTAAACATTAAAAGGTTCTATTGGGGCTTGTAGTAAAAAGCACCTAAGCCACCAACACTCTGCAGACTCAGAAACTGCAGCGCTCCAAACCTCTGGCATTAACATCAACATGAAGACTGTGCACAGGTAGCTTTGAGGTACAAATCGCCATGAATGATGAAATCCAGAAATAAATGCTTACTCACTAAATGTTATACATCCAAGATCGTTTAAGACAACAGTCTGCCTATCTGACAAGTATCCCTCTCAGGTAACTCCTGCAAGTTTGCTGCTCTTGTCAGTATTAAGTAGTCTTTGCACCCCATCCAGACTGTATATGTCTGAGAGGAAGGAGGTCTGTAACAAGAGCTCGGGCCTGTTCTCCTGGAACCAAGCAGCGCACGTGACAGCGATTCATTAGAGCTGGTTGTTCACACTACAGCTTGAGAGCACAGCACAGCTGCTGCCTTCTCATGGCATTGACGCCATCCGTCGCAGGCTCTCATGTGTGGATGGTTCACTTCGTCTCTTCTGGCAACTGAAATCAATCACACCCAGGACCAAACGCAGCAGCAGCGGGGACAGAAGAAGAGGCAGGAAGCCAAACCGGACCAGGAGCCAAGTGAGCAGTAGCAGCAGACAAGGAGGAAGAAGCTGATTCATGTTCATATACAGTGTAACACACACTGAAATGGTTAGAGGAGAGCTGCTGCAGAGTCACGAAAGCACAAAGCTTCATGTGCAAAAAGATGCAGATGATTTATAGATATTATCTGATTATTATCTTATCTTATACATGAGTATTGACCCAAATAATGAGGTGGGGATGGACTTCTGCAAACAGCACCAGAAGAAGGCTGATAAAAGTCTCCTGGATGAGATACAAATATGGATTCCCAGTAACCTTTGTGGATCATTTAAGATTTTATTTACTTTTCCTGTTTAACTGGACAGAGTGCAAATTAAAAAACAAGCGAACTATAATTTAATGTTGCACTATGCTGAAATAAATCTCAGAGGTTCGTTCCCACCCATCTTGAAAAATCACAAGATTAAAATAATACATCTACATAAATGTCTTTACTGCTTTTCTTCTTGTTTAGTTCCTCACTATCTAACAGGGTTATGATTAGGCTTTACAAACGTCTCTAATACTGTATTATTAGTTAATTAGCAATTGATTACTATTATGCATTATATTAGGCACTATGTTAACAAAAAACAGCTGTGTTTTGCGACATTGATTTGTCCATATTGTAACCCTGGCTCACTGGAAGTTAGTTCCAAAGAAACTCGGCCCACAACTTGTAAACTTTTACATTTATTCACAGTTGGTCAAGTTTCATATATAATAATTTATAATCAAAGAAAAATGTCCACAGGATGTCCACTCTAGGCCTCCAAGTGTCCACAGCCAAACCACTCACATACTCAGTACAGGAGCCTCTCAAGGTTGCGGCTGGAGCCCTTCTCTTTACTCTACATACTCTGTATGCATATGACTGCACACCGCGTTGTAACACAAAACCCAACACTGAGTCCACAGACAATGCCATGGCGGGGCTGATCAGTGGAGGAGATGACTCTGCCTGCAGAGGTTCAGAAGATGACAGGCTGATGTGCTAAAAACAAGTTGGTTCTAAATACCAACAGGACCAGAGAGCTGATAATTGATTTCAGGAGAAGTCAGAATGGCCACTTACCACTGAACATACAGTGCTGTTCTCAGGAAACAGTCTGTGTTATGCTTATTTAATGAGGCGGTGCGTGTTGTGTGTCCATGTGAGGTCCCTGAAACCGGAGACTCTCTAGACGCCCTTATGTATACAGTGCTGTGAAAAAGTATTTGCCCTCTTCCTGATTTCTGTCTTTTTTTCATATTTGTTCACAACACATATATGGAAAAGGGTTGGAGAGAGTGTCAAGTTTCAGGGGCCTCACACAGACACACAACACACACTGCCTCATCACAAAAAGTACAACATAGACTGTTTCCTGAGAACTCCTGAGAAATTAATTTTCAAGGAAGTGTAGTGTCACTTTTTTTTTTACACAGCGACATTAAAGTAACCTTGATTCTTGTAAAAGTGACATTTCATCCAGCGCTTCATATCAATAAAGCATGTAGTTACAAGCTCCAAATCTTTTATACAGGATATGAGTACATCAGAGGGACAGCTTAGTTTGAACGGTTTGAAAGCAAAGTTAGAGAGACAAAGGATGTTGAATATGGAGATGCCAGTTAGGAGCAAAAGAGTAAGACCACAAAACTGATTCATAGAGTGAGAGATGGAGGACATGGAGAGGATTGGTATACCAGAGGAGGATGCAAGACATAAAGTGAAATTAAGGCAGATATTCAATCCACGGTGAATCCAAGATCAAATCCAATCCAAGAAGAAGAAGAAGAATGTATTTTTTGTGTAATATTTCGCGTTAGGTAAAGTTTTTACACCGAGGTTGCAAACACACTCCTGAGCAGCAGGCCTCGCCTCGGTTCCTGCTTACTTTTAATGCTTTTACGAAGAAGAAAGGCTACTTTGCTTTTTTCCGGTGACGTAACTTCCTTTCTGTCCCTGCTAACCTCAGAGTGAACACGCGCTCTCCTATCTAGCTCAAGTAAGTTTGGTTTTAAAACGTAAATAACGTATTAAACACTGAGAAAATAACTGAGCCACCCAGATAAGCATGTACACTTTCAGCCCAGGCATTTTAAGAATATTAAAGAGCGTTTAGCCAACATTAATTCCTTTCTTTGGCTCCCGGAGCTTACGCTAGGTTGGCTAATGGTAGCGGAGAGCCGCATGGGTGTTAAAATTATGCCGTGTTTTCCCACATTGTCGCATTTTTGAGGATTTATAGAGGTAGAGAAAACAGTATTTTAGTAGAAGCATATTCAATATTCGAAAATATGTAGTTTTTAGATGAGTGGACGATGGGTATCGGCTGTAAAGTAAAGCAGCGAACTTCTGTTTTACTGAAAATCGCCGTAATAACTCAGAAATGCGTTGGGATCACAGTCCTGTAGCTGTCTAAACCCAGGAAAAAACGGACCCCTAAAGGGGTCGACCCTACGTCTTTTGATGTTTTTTGTTTGTTTGGGGTTTTTTTGTTAAATGATGCACTAACAAGGACAGCATTTAATATTCCCCTGCTGTGGTGAAGCCATATATTTCTTATAAACTGTAACATTTTCACATAAAAATCAGAGATTGAGCTTTTGAGGCATACCATAACTTTCTCCAGGCTTTGATTTTTATATAAAAATTTAGCATATGCTGATAATGAAGAAAAATTAACATGTTGTATGAGTTGTTGTGTTTCCACTTTTGTTAATGCAAAAACAGATTGTCTGAACTTTAGACATAACTCATTTTCCTGTGTCCATAAAAACATCCCGCATGGTTACTAATGTTTCCAGTAAACTTGGTGTTTCAGGATGCGTTACGTTGCTGCTTACCTGCTGGCTGCCCTCGGTGGCAATGAAAACCCTGATGCCAAGGACATCAAGAAGATCCTGGAGAGCGTTGGCATTGAAACCGATGACACACGCCTCGACAAGGTACACAGCCACCTGCTCCTGTTTGTGTTTTATTACTGTTGTGGCTTCAGTTTTTCCCGGCAGCTGGTTCCTACCTTTAGGTTATGTTTATAATTGCGTCTATCTTTCTCTCTCAACAGGTTATCAGTGAGCTGAAGGGCAAGAACGTGAATGACGTTATTACCACAGGTGAGTTTCCCACAGTTTCATTTATGTGTGTGTGAGACCATGATTAATTTTGGTTTACAATTTTGTTTGGCTGAAATGTTGTTAGGTCTGAAAGTTTAGAATTAAATGGCTTCAGGCAGTATTTTAATACTGACATGGACTCCCTGCAGGGGTCTGAACTAGTTTATGATGTTGGATACTGTGACTAGTGATAAACTCATTTGACGCACAGGGAAAACAGATTTAAGGGTAAAAAAAAAAGAGTTATTAAAAATATGAGTGAACTAAGCTCTCAATGCTGGATTCCTCCGTAATGGAGGATGGCACACTGTGTATGGACCACAGTTATACTGGAGAATTTGTTCATTGAAAATGGTTCATAAGGGTATTGTGTATAGACAAATTACTTATTGTATGCACAAATTATACTTCTTAATTAATTTTTATTAGTCATCTTACACACTCAGTGCAATAGGAGTAAAAAACAGAAACCCAGTAGCAAGTTTAAAAGACTAAAAAAAGAACTCATTACTAAACTACTACTAAAAAAGATACAGCGAAGAACAACAGAATGAAATATAAACGTCATAATGTAGAGTACTGCAGATGGGCAGAAAAGTGGCACAGTGTTAAAGGGTTAATATCAGTGCTACTGGTGCATGCAGCAAGTGATACTTGTAATGCAAAAACAATCCTAAAATACAGTTGGGATGGTGTGAGTGCAAGTTGCAAAACATCAATATTTGATTTTCTTATTTGGGTCTTCGTGATAGCTGATCTTGCACCCTATTTGTGGGCTGAAATAAAATATTTCCTGAGTGTGTCATGGTGCATTTGCTGTGATAATGAGTTTTCTTGCCATAGTTTCTATAAACCCGCAGGGCATGATATCTCACTGGACAAAGTGAATCGATTTGAATATAAGATAAGAAAAAAGTTGTATTTAATCAGATGTGTAAAGTCAGACCACATGTAATGATAACGGACCGTTTCTGACCTCTGTCTTGTTTCTGACTGCTGAGTGTCGATGTTATCACTTGTGCTTCATGTCTGCCAACTCGTGTCTCCTCAGGTTACGGTAAGCTGGCCAGCATGCCAGCAGGTGGTGCCGTAGCCGTTGCCAGCTCTGCAGCTGCTGGCTCGGGCGGAGCCGCAGCTCCTGCTGCAGGTGAGCATTGCAGCTTAGCACCTTGTTTGGCACCATCAATCATATTTGCCACTTTGTGATTTTGCCTTCACCTTGTATGCTTGTACGACTACATGGAGCCAAATAATGATCTGTTGACATGAAAGATGCATCTACACAAGTTAATCTACACAAAATCCGCACTATACTGGGTAAATACAGTGCAGGCATTTAAATTTATTCTACGGTTTTAAGTTGAATGGTTTTAGAAAAGAGGCTTTTTTTGTTTTTATATTAATACAGCAGCGTGTAAGAAACGCTCAACAAAAACTGGGAAATTCCAAAATAAAAATCAGTTGCATTTAAATATATTTTAAAACAACCGTTATATTAGGCAACCACGTGAGCAGGTTGCTGTGTCATGGTGATGACAGCAGGACGTGATGTCAAGTGCTTTTTGTTTTTCAGCTGAGGAGAAGAAAGAGGAGAAGAAGGAAGAGTCTGAGGAGTCTGATGACGACATGGGATTCGGCCTTTTCGATTAAACTCCTTGAACTGATCAATAAAGTTTTTACAAAATCCCTCTTATGCAGCTTTTCTCTTTACTTTAAAACTTGTGTGTGGGGGGGTTGTGTAATTTGACCTGATCGGGCCTATTCTTTGTTCGGGTATGTGATCTTATTCAGTTTAATGGAGAAAAAAAAACTGAAAAGGCTCTGGCTGATGAGATTGAGCCCAGTGTTCAGTAGATGGCGCTGTGGAGCCTTTGAGCGCTAAAGCAGACGACACCAAATCCTTCATTTTTGGGCTTTTGTTCAGCGGTTTGAATGATCCACGAGCTTAGACGCAGATATCCACACTTGACACCTGTGAGGCTAACACTTAAATTATTAACAGCTAGGGACAAAGTGTCACGTGACGGCGAACTGCTGCCGGCACGGCTGAAGCTGCACGTAGTCCTCTGTGCGTCAGCAGCAGTGAGCCTCAGAGGGGGAAAAGCAAAGTTGCAAAAAAAGAAGTATTAGTTTTGAGGAAAAGAAAGGATGCTGCTGCTTCAATTGCATAGCGTAAAGGTAAATAAGACAGTTGTGTAAACGATAAACGCTTCGCCGATTGAGTGTCGGCAGCCTGTCGCTATGACAACTTTACACATTAGTAAATATCTATTCGCATACATCTTAATGTTTTATAAAATACATATTTAACAAGTAAGAAGACTGTTTTGCAGTGCTTGATGTGAGTAAAACGTAAAACTACATGTATGTAAAATTCGAACGTTGGTCTAGAAATGATACTTTTATGGTTAATTCATTAGATTTTAGCAGGGAACAAACGGTTTTACAAAACAGCTCAGGTGTAATAAGCAATAATAAAATTAAAACAAACACTCTCCTGAAAGCATATATTATCAGCGTGTAAAGGTCAACACCCAGAATGTAAATTATTCACCACAGTATAAACCGCGCAGGCGTCCAGTATCAAGAGCGATTTTCTCTCATTATATGGGACCAAACATCACATGTTGTTTTTATTGACTGGGAGTTCTACTGAATGCCTCTTCCAAGTATCTAGGGTGACAAGATGTCCTGCTTCACGTGGAGCTTAACAGCATTTTTATACCTTGAACCCTTGTCCCACATATTAGGACATTGCTCTATATTTGGCTCTTGTTTAAAAGAGACAGATAGCTCCCTAGAAAGATTTGGCTCAAATATGGATTCGTTCCTACTGAAAACTAAAGATCAAATGCTGAAATATTTGCTTCCTTGTAAAAAGCTTTAACATTTTAATTTAAAAACAATTACAGCACATTTGTTCTTTTTTATGATCTGTGCCAAAATTTTAACCGAAACACCTTGTCCGTGTTTACTTTTCAAGTTAGATACATTAAAAAAAAATTCAAACAACCTCCAAACTTTAGAAATGGGTTCCAAGCAAACATACACTCAGTGGACAATTTGTTGGGTGCACCTGTTCAACAGCTTGATAATGTAAATACCTAAAATCAGCCAATCACACCGCAGTGGCTCAGTGCAAGTAGGTTTTTAAGGATGGTCACAATGACTTGCTAGTTCAAACCAGTTCAAACCAAGCTATCATCACAATGGGGGAAGAAAGATGATTCAAGTGACTCTGAACGTGGTTGCTGGTGTCAGATAGGCTGGTCTGAGTGTTTCAGAAACTGCTGATCTATTGGGATTTTCCCACACAAACATTTCTAGGGTTTACGGAGTATGAAAAAGAGAAATTATGCAGTTTCTCTGGATGAAAAGCCTTGTTGATGTCAGAGGAGAATTGCCAGACTTGCTTCAAACTCTGGAAAACAACAGTTACCGAAATAACCACTCATTACAACAAAGGTGTGCAGAAGAGCATAACACTGGATACACAAAACCTGAAGCAGTTACACAGCGGACGACCACACTGTGTGCTACTCTTGTCTGCAAAGAATGGGAAACGGAGGCTACAATTCACACAAACTCACCAAAATTGTACAACAAAAGACTGGATAAATGTTGATCTCATGAGTCTAAATTTCTGCTCCCACATTCAGAATCCTGATCAGAATTTGGTGTAAACAAGATGAAAATACTGATCCATACTGTCTTGGATCAGTGGTTCAGACTAGCGGTAGTGGTGAAAAGATGTGGGGATATTTTTCACCATGCTTTGAGCCCCTTAATATCAACTGGGCATTATTTAAACACCACAGCCCACCTGAGTACTGTTATTGACCATGTCCATCCATTTGTGACTACAATGCACTTATTTGTGGATAGCTACTTCCAGCAGAATAATGTGCCATATCACAAAGCTTGAATCATCCCAAACTGTTTTTTTGAAGATGACAATAAGTTCACTACACAAATGATCTCCATGGACACTAGATCTCAATCCAGTAGAGCACCTTTGGGGTGTGGTGGGTCAGGAAATGTACATCATGGAGCGAGTGTGTGATGCTGTCACATCAATATGAACCAAAATCTCTGAGGAGTGTTTATAGCACCTTGTTAAATCTAGGCGATGAAGAGTTTAGCTGGTCCAAACTTGTACTAGAAATTGTGAGTGTACTCTAGATCCCAGTTTGTTGGCATCTAAGTGAGGAAAACTACACACAATGCTCCAACAAATACAATACTTAGTATGTGCAAGTAGTGTTTATTTTTTTCTCTCATTAAAAACAAAAAGTGAAGAAACAAACAAAAACAACCCTAGGGAGAGCTGGTTGCCCCTTTGGGAAACCTTGCCTTGGTAATGACACAACAAGCCTACGCTATGGATTTTTACCAAGGCAACTCCTGTGCAGGGTGTCATAATGAACTTGTTAGTCATGTTCTGGTAAGTGATCATGAGACTGTTTCTTAACCTCCAATTTTCTGGAATGTTTTAATGACATAGTAAAAAAAAAATAAAAAAATAGATGAATCATTCCACGTGATCAAAGGTGAGTCAGCAGATCTTGTTACAAACCACAAACAGGACCAAAGACGTATGAACTAGTTAGTATTATCACTTCTAAGTTGACTTTGTTCACATGTGAATGAAAATGATGAAAAGGATGTTTTGAAATTAAACAAAATAAAGTCAAATAGGCTCACTAACACTGGGGTACGTGCTCTGATGTTCTGCCTCTTGGCCCCTCCCACACCCCCGCCAGGTGACGTCACTAAGTGCTAATCTACAGGCGCCTGAGTCGAAACATTCAGTCGTGTCTCTCGTTATCGGACAGTGAAGGTTACCTGCTTCAACAGTGCTTGAACGGCAACCTTTCAACTGTCTTTATACAGCACAGCACGGGACCAGTCGCTCCGATACATCGAGTGAATTTGAACTTGAAACATTAGCTAGCTTAGTCAGCCTTGAAAACCACCTAGCTCGGAAGCTAACTCTTTGTTTTGCTAACAACGCACTGCTTCGACCTCCTCTCAACAAGACCTGCCACTGAAATTTGGTAAGGAAACGTTCCCTATGTTTTCTTTTCTTATCGTTATGTTTGATTATAGATTCCAGGCTGCCATTGGCTTTGTAGTTTGATAATACTGGTTCGATTTATCCGCTTCAGGTCGCAGTCAGTGTGGGCCTGTACGCATTTGGCTGCCCAAGCTTTGCGCAGTGTTTTCAGCGCCATGTGTGGCTTCCTTCAAACACATCGTACTAAATAAATATTTACTTTATTTAAACAAGTCGAGCTTTAACCAGATTCATACTTTACGTTGTGACTTATGTAATTGTTAAGGCCTGTTTTAATGGTAAAGAGTGCAAAGTTTAGCAAATGTTTTCATGAAACTTTTTTTCCCCTGATTTTTGCCTTACGTAACGTACATGGTCTAGCCCAGTGATACTGTTTGATGAAAGAATAACGTTCGTCAAACATCAAAAATACTGAGCAACACAATCAGTATTACGCAGCTGTTATGAGGTGTGACACTTATAAGTCGAGCTATTGTCTGAGGTTCGTGGGCCAAACCCCAGAAATGTATTTAAACACAGTAAAAGGAGCCTATTTAAAAAAAAAATCAGAACCTTTTCACTGCTCTTGAACTCGTCCTACTCTAATCACCTTTGCAATTAGTTACTGATATAATTGTGATTTTTATGTTTCAGAACCATGAGTTCCCAGGTCAGACAGAACTTCCACCAGGACTGCGAGGCTGCAGTCAACAGGCAGATCAACCTGGAGCTGTATGCCTCCTACGTCTACTTGTCTATGGTAAGAGCAATCCATGGTGCACGGTCAGATTAAAAAGGGTTATTGAAGGACAGCTCAGTGGAAAGTACCAGTCTGTAACATCTGGTGACATTCGGGTAATCGTGCTCGGAGAAAAGGGAAGCGTGAGTAGATTTTATTTATAATCAAGAAGTGATTTGAATTCCTTTTAACTAGGCTGCTATGTGGTATAAGTGCTGTGCTTGGTTTCAGTCCAGGTACAGCCATTGAGCTGAGAAAAAGGCAGGGGAAGTGGTTTCGGAGGTGTTGAAGCAGCCTACTGCCATTTAAAATGGATAAATAAATAACCCACTATCAGAGCAAGCTGCTTTTTAAACAGGATTAGTCAAATATAAGGGAGGTTTTTAAACTGAGGGGATATTAATGTTTAGGTATTGAATTAAAAAAAGTTGAAGTTCCTTTGAGTATGTATAAAGAACAGGCAGGCAACTATGGTTTCTGTCCTCTGTATGACAAGTCCTTTTTGTTTGTAATGGTTTTGGCAGGTAGATTTTAAAAACCTTACCTAAAGTTTACAAACTTTCTTCCTTACAGTCCTACTACTTTGATCGTGATGACCAGGCATTGCACAACTTTGCCAAGTTTTTCCATCATCAGTCACATGAGGAGCGTGAGCACGCTGAGAAGCTAATGAAACTGCAGAACCAGAGGGGTGGAAGGATCTTCCTCCAAGACGTCAAGGTATGAGATTTGTGAAAACAAATGGACTGTAACTTATGTTAACTTCTGGCTGAGTGTGAGATTGTTCTGGGCTATCTTAAGCTTCACATAGGGACAGAGAGATACCGTGGGCGTGCAGAGTCTCTTATCGCTTTCGGGCATGCAAACATGACCGCCAGAACTCGAGTGAAACGTTAAACCGCAAATCTGCTTTACATATTCAGGAAGCTTGTTTTTTTAGGTCAGGTTGGTGAACGTTTATCTTTCATTAATAAATGTCTCACTTGTTTTTGGGTTTTGTTTTTTTATGATGCTTTAATTGCAGAAGCCAGACAGGGATGAGTGGGGCAGTGGTGTCGAGGCTCTTGAATGTGCCCTGCAGCTCGAGAAGAGCGTGAACCAGTCACTGCTGGATTTGCACAAACTCTGCTCTGAACACAATGACCCACATGTGAGTACTAAAATATGATGTGTATGTTACACAGCAAAGTGCAGTGAGAAGGAACACCAAAATTAAATTGTGAACACACGTAAGGCATGCTGATTGGTTGTACACCTGCAAATCTGGAAATCCATTTTATTTTTTGTGTAATATAAAAACATAGGTGACTCTGATGTGGCCTGTATGACATTTATTTTTAAAGTGTACGTATAATGCAGGAGATGTCTCTCCTTTCTTGGTTTTTTTGTTTGGTTTTTGTTTTGGTGTCGTCTTATTAAACCAAACTGTCTCTTTCAGATGTGCGACTTCATTGAGAATCACTACCTGGATGAGCAGGTGAAGTCCATCAAAGAGCTGGCTGACTGGGTGACTAATCTGCGCCGCATGGGCGCTCCCCAGAATGGCATGGCGGAGTACCTGTTTGACAAACACACTCTTGGCAAAGAGAGCAGCTAAATCTCTCACACCACATTTACTACAGCTTATGTGTATTTGTATCTTGCTTCAAAATGAAAAGCCATCTGCATGTTGCTGGTTAGACCTTTAAAGTTATTACTCATGTTATTATTAGAAGCCCCTGTGAGTTTGTTCAAACCCTCCCTATATCTTGCATGTCTCTCTACAATTAGAAATGCTCGTCATTGCTACATATTTGCTGTATTTTAAAGCCTGGAGGTGTTACTCAGACCAAATAAACCAACCCTCTGGATTCTGAACAGTTTTTTGTCTTTCATGTTTCTGTGATGGTAAAAGTGCAAAAAAAACCTGCCTACACCAAACATCAATCTGTTTCAGTTCCTTCTCCAGAGAAAATAAACTGCAGCTGATTGCCTTCAGATAAAAAATTCACACACGTTGGAGCTAAATGGCACAAATGTCAGGTCCGTTTAAATTTTTCAGCAACTGGTAGTTTAAAGTCTGGCAGCAATTCTTGTTTTAGCATAAACAAGCAAAATAGTCAGTTTAGCTGAACGTAAACAGTTTTCAGAAAGCCTCAATTCTCCTGAAACGTACCCACCAGAAATCCCAAATAAGCACCTTGATGTTATACTAATTGGCAGTTTGTTGTCCAAGTTTTTCAAATTTACGTTCTCAAGCTCCCTCAGTATTTTATTTTATTTTTTCCCTCAAAGTTTACGAAACTAATCTGGGGATTTCCAGCTTGAGCAAAGCTTGTACAGGAAATCAAGATGAAATGTCCGAGAGTCTATCTGCGTCATCAGCAGTTCCCTCTGTTTTGCAGTCGCATACATGTTTTCTTCCAAGGATACAGACTGTGCGCTCTGGTATTAATTGTGACTCCCTCCAGTGGTGAGTTACAGCCAGCAAGACTAACAACAGCGTTGGTGGCAAGAGTAAAGGTGTCAGCAAGGCGGAAGAATGCCTTACAAGCCGCCATAATGGAAAAAAACTGCAAGTTACTAAATGCAGGATAATGTATGCCAGGGAAATGTGTTAATTAGCCTAAATGAAATGAACGTATTTGGGCTTCACCTAAAACAAACTTAAGATTTATTTTTTTATGGCTTGATTTGCATCCATCCATTCGCTTCCGCTTATCCTTTTCAGGGTCGCGGGGGGCGCTGGAGCCTATCCCAGCTGTCATAGGGCGAGAGGCAGGGTACACCCTGGACAGGTCGCCAGTCTGTCGCAGGGCTAACACATAGGGACAGACAACCATTCACACCTAGTGACAATTTGGATTAATCAATTAACCTATCCCCACAAGCTGCATGTCTTTGGACGGTGGGAGGAAGCCGGAGTACCCGGAGAGAACCCACGCAAACACGGGGAGAACATGCAAACTCCACACAGAAAGATCCCGGCCTGATGGTGGAATTGAACTCAGGACCTTCTTGCTGTGCGGCAACAGTGCTAACCACCGTGCCACCGTGCTGCCTGGCTTGATTTGCATTTAAAAATATATTATCAACATATTTTATTCAGAACTAGTTCAAAATTTAAAGGGATTAAACAGTAATCAATGCATCAGAGTAGTCCAATTTAAACCATGTCAGTCAAAATGCAAAAGTGAATTCATGTTAGTGAGAAAATCAAACTTACTCCCACCTGAAGCTATCCTACTTTATATGCACCCATTGTGCAATTTATCAGGAAAACCTGTTCAGCTGCTTCCTACTGTAAATCTTACCAGCCAATCACGTGGCAGCAACTTATGTAGACATCGTCAAAATGACCTGAGGTTCAAACTGAGCGTCAGTGACTTTAAACATAATATGGTTGTTGGTGTTAGATGTGGTGGTCTGAGATTTTCAGGAGTTGATCTACTCAATTTTCTCTCAAGCTCTCTTTTCTTTAAAAGCATAATTGTCTTCATAGACGTTGATATTGATAGTCTGTGTTCTCTATTTATTTAGGTGCTAATTTTATCTTAGCGTTTTCCTCTTACATACTTTGTAAATGCACTTCTGTCTACTAGTGAAGTTAAGTAAAGTCTGGATATTTACATTACAACAAATCCTTTAACTATGAATGCTTTAAGAATTTTCTGTGGGTGAAAAAAGTCCTAATGCAAGAGTTCAAAGAAGAATGACCAGAGTGCTAAGGCTGCAATTCACAGGCTCACCAAAACTGGAAAAACATTGCCTTTCAATTTCTGCTTCAGTATTTAGATGGTAGGGTCAGTATTAGTTGTTCAGACTGCTGGTTTTGTAACAGTGATGGAGAGATTTTATTGGGACTCTTTTTACCAATTGAGCATCTTTTAAACACCAGTGTGCCATCGTCTGATGGCTGCTTACAGCAGGATATCTTACATGTCGCGAAGCTCAAATTATCGCAAATTGTTTTCTTGAACATGACAGTGAGCTGACTGTACTCAAATGGCCTCCAGAGTCACCATCCAGATCTCAGTCCAACAGAGCACCTTTTGGATGTGGTGGAATGAGAGATTGACGTTGTGGATGAGCTGACAAAAAATGCTATCATGTCAATATGGACCAAAATCTGTGACGAATGATTCCAGCACCTTGTTGAATTCATGCTCTGAACCCAAGAGGAAGTCCAACCCAGTGCTGTATCTAAGAAAGCCACCATTTACTGTATGTCACAAATTAGCAGATATGGGAAATATCAAATTTCTATCACAAACACTTTAGGGGAAGCTGTTAGAACAACACACCGCATACTAATACATCACATGTTAATGTACCACATAAAACTTTATTCCATACAAAGAAGAACTGTTTTTCCAAAAGCAGAAGTGCTATAAGGAACAATCCCCGCTATCACTCTGATCATCAAACTGCCTGGAAAACTCTCAGTCAACAGCAGGATGTGATGTTTCACGCTTCTTCAAGCTCCACCAGCACACCGTCACAGTCTTTAGGATGGAGAAACATGACCGGTTTGCCGTGAGCACCTATCCGCGGCTCCGCCGAAAGCATTCTGATGTTCTTGGTTTTTAGGTCGGCTATCACAGCGCTAATGTCGTCTACCTGCAGTCATAGGGGGAACAAAACATTATTGTTCAATTCACTTGTTATCATTAGGGTTAAAAATGATCACAACTGAGTGTCAACTCTCATAACACTGCAAACTAACGCACAGGCCCCCCGTGCTGAGTCACATAATTTGGGACAAGCTGTTACTGGATTTATAGGACCAACAACAACACTGACATTTGTTGTCTGACATGAACACATAACACTAACAACAAACTCTACTACACTCACACAGGCCCTAGATAATTATTCCTAAATACTTTTTAAGCTTCGATACACGTAGTAATTATGATTTCTGCAAAAGCTGAACTGCTTTTTTAAAAAAAAAGTTATTTTACTTTATGTAATTTAGTAAATTCATAATATTACATTAGGCCATTCTCATGGTCAGTGATGACAATTATTTTTCAGTTTTTAGTGTTTGAAGATGTTCATTTTTAGATTAATTTGTTAGTTTCCGTCTTTTAAATTATTACCTTATGATGGGTATTTGTAAATTCAGAGTAGATCTTAAAATAAAAACACAAGCAAAGATAATCGTGTGGTCATCCCAGGTCATATCATATGTATTTATATGTACCAAATAGCAATACTACTACACCGGTTCACAACACAACAAATGCAACACAACAGTTTCTTATAAATACCATGTCACAGTCTGAAGGAAAGCATGTTTTCTTTGGGCCATTCTGACTCACAATCCTCATAAAACACGAGAGAAAGATTTTGCTGCAGCACATCCTCAGAGCAAAAGGAAAATGAATATGAACCAGAAGGCAAGGATTGTCTCATAAAACACTAGTGCAACTAATGCTTTAAACCAGTACACTCATTCATTATATACACGTCACAGTAGACGTAGACAAGAGGAAGTACGAAAATGAACAAATTCTGAATTCAGTCTCGTGAATTTGGGGTCACGTGAACAGATAAATGAAGCGGAGCCATGCAAAAATGTAATAAAAGCTCTCCCCTGTCATCGCCGTCTCACCTCGATACAAATGTGATGCATTCCTCCTGACTTGTTTTTCAACAAGAAGCCCGAGATGGGGCTCTTCTCTCCGAGAGGATGGAGCAGCTCCAGCTTGGTGTTGCCGAGCTCCACGAACACAGTGTAGACACCATGATCGGGCAGGGGCACCTTCTCACTCACCGTGGCCCCCAGCACGTCCCGATACAGCGCCGTGGCCTTCTCCATGTCGGGGACAGCGATGGCGATGTGGTTAAGCCTGCCCAGCTTCCACAGAGACGCGGGAACACCCTGATGGAGGGGCACCGTTGTTGAATGTGCCCTCCGGAGCGCGACGCGAGAGCATCTGGAAACACCCGCCGCTAAATATGAAATTAAAATACAAAGAGATCAGCTGTGTTTGTTGTTTCTACTCGAGTAGCTTTGATGTATGCTGTATATTCTGGACCAAGTCCCGAGTTACATTAATGATATTTAAATCCTATGCTTCCTGCACTCCCAAATCTGTTCTCCTTTGTGTGACTGACTGTTGGTTTTAGATCATATACATAATAAATAGACCAATCTTTACCGTTTGGTGTTCTGTTTGATGCTTGCTGACTTAATGTAAACATGAATAACACTAATTTGTGAAAGAAAGACTTTTCAAATTAAAATGATTAGGCTTCCCTTCCTCCTACGACCAATCGACAGGGCAATTCCTTAAAGACGACTTTTTAAAGTAAAGTGCTCATACTGAGCATAAAATAATACCCTCATTTTGGCTTTTCTGCACCTTACCATTCATTCAACTCAATAAAGTGTTTCATACTTTCAAATGACTTTATTGAGTTATGTTGTAAAATAAACCTACCGTCTCCTTATGAAGACATAGTTTTTTACTGATGATACTTAGTTTTTTATTTTAAAGCTGAAGTATCAGGAGAACATATCAATAATCTTTGTTTTATTACTATAAGAGCAATCTTTTGTTTCCCAGGCCATAATCTTGTTTTTGCCTTCATTGGAGGTCATCTTTGAATTCTTCTCCTAGTCTCAGACAAGGCTTAATCCCTGTCTGGGAAACCTGCTGTTTATGTACTGAACATATACATATAATTAGGTTATTAGGTCAACCCTGTGTTTCAGAGAGTAAATAACAGTACCCATATAATTTTACACACATCTCCTTGCCATACAAAAATCTTGGAAAATGCTCCAGTGTGAAGTTACTTCATGGTATGGCTTTGGCTTAAGTTAGTAGTTAGGAAGTTAATAGGTACCTTGGCCAAGCATCTCTGTCTGTAAACGCAACAGCTTGAAGTGAATGATAAAACTTTGTAGGGGTGTAGCGTGGGGTCATGTTAACTTGGCTTACATCCACCAAGGTCAGCGTAATGATTTATTGGTCACAAATTCACAAAAAGCTTTGTAACTTAGAAACTATAATTCTTATGATTGTCCTGTGTATTGTAAACATGGAGAAAGCAGATTGTAAAGATTTCAAATGTGTCACCTTCAAGGTCAATTGATTGATCAATTGATAGCCTGATAGACTGAATTGATTGAGAGGTGATAACAACGCTATGTGGAGCTATTTTATTGGAAAACAAAAGTAAAAACTAGTTTGATCAAAGACTTTTTTCACCTGACATGTATTGCTAAACATTTTAGGAACCACTGAAATAAATGCTACACATGTACTATATCCACATAAAAAATGATACTCAAAATTATGCCAACTATATTCAAATGGGTTTCAAGGCGGCAAATAACAAAAGCCTTTTTGCTGCACTACAAACTTCCTAAAGTATATTTGAAAAGAACAAAGAAAATAACTGAATATAGAGAAAATACAATACTACTCCCTTAAAAGTAAATACTGTATACAGAGTGAGCTGCCTTGGCGGAGGTTTGCGCTTTTTGAGTGCTTCTGGTTCATGATGTAACGTAAACATTGTTTATGTTCGTCAACTTTGCGGGCTCGTTTGAGCTTCCGAAAAAAATTACAGCTCACTATAACGAAGCTTAGTATCATCGTTTATCGTTTGCAGAACAGTGAACTTAATAGCGAAAATTTCGAAGCTGAATAATTGTTGACACAGACCTGCAACCTTCAGCACGGCGGACGCCATGTTCGTTCCCCGGAACCAAGTGGCAGGTACAGAGCGGTTTCTCGGTGAGCCTGTTTACGTGCGACACAGACAGCCACACATGTGGGGACAATCATGGCTAGTGGAGATGTGCTCGGTGTTCTGGAAGAGTGTGTAAAGAAAATAAATGCCAACACAGCACAGCCAGAAAACTTCCTCGGGTAAGTGTTTGTTGTTTGCGTTGAGTAATTTTTTTTAAAATCTTTTGAAGAAGCTGTTAAATATTTTTATAAATTCGCTCCAGCTAGCTGAAGCTAACTGTAGCGTTAGCACAGCATTAACACATTTACCTGACAACACGTTTATACGTCGAGGTTTTGGTAAGATATAAATGATTAGGCGAGTTTCTCCTTTTTGCTTCATGTAGAAACATTTAGTCGCTTTATGTTCCTAAAATCAGCTGGCTCACGCATTTGGGGATTGCTACACCTTTAAACAGATCTTCATGGTATGAGCGTATCCAACTGCAGTAACATTTATGCTCATAAAATAAAAGTTAGGTCATTACTGTAAGCTGTCTGTAGAGCTACGTAAAAAAAAAAAAATAAAGAAAAGAAAACAAAGATGATGTGCTTGTAATAACTGACGTGTGTTAGACTACCAACTGCTGTGACACACCAGATGTTTATTCATTGCATATCATGTTTGTCAATCCTGATTTAGACTCAGAAAGTCCACACCTGTTAGAAAATGTAAAACTTCAAATGTCTTGAATGAAGTAAATATCTAGTACGGTATATGCATTTGTGCACACAAGTCTGTGTTACCGTATTTCAAATGGGGGTTAAGACCCCTCACCAAACGGGAGACAACTTGTATGAATAAAATGGTGGAGAAGCCCTACTGAATTTCCACAATCAGACAGGGAAGTTTTTCCCAACAGAACAGGACTGATTCCACAGGTTTGCCATAGACGGCACATCTCAAAGCCCAGTAGTCAAAAAAGGCCTGAGCTCTTGGTGCTGGAGCTGCTTAAGCAGTTTAACAAATAAGCACAATGCTGTTTTGGTGTGGGAGGCCTGGATCTCACACACACACACACACACACACACACACACACACACACACACACACACAGCACAGCTTTTTCTTGAGGAGCCCAAAAGTCGGCGTAATACAGGAAAATTGTTAATCAATCCCAAATTGTGGCATTTCATTGCTTTTTGGAGTGGCAACTGTAGTAATTTATGTCGACTGCTACTGCTGCAGTCATAAAAATATGATTTTCTGTATCAAATTTTCACTTCATTCTGAGCTACTGAAACAAGAGAAGAAAATTGCTGAAAAGTGGCAAAACGTGCACTTCTAGACTGTATGTGGTATAGTAGTGATCTTAGAGCCAGCCCAAAACCACAGGCCACATCATCCCATGGCAACTAAATCAATAATTTGAAGGATGAAACAGTCCCATGGGGCAAGTTGCTGCCCCAAGTGGAAGAGTTTAAGCATGAATGAGGGGAGGAGGAGACTGGCAGATGGATTGAAGCGGCATCAGCAGTGATGCGGATAGTCTGTCGGTTTGTTGTGGTGAAGAGAGAGCTGAGCCTAAAAATGAAGTTTGGATTACCGATCGATTTACATTCCTGCCCTCACTTATGGTCACGAGCTCTGGGCAGTGACCGAAAGAACGAGGTCACGGATGTGATTGCACCCATCTGGATAAGCTGCAAGAGGTGGTGAGGGAAGTCTTCTCTGATTAGACTGCTGCCCCTGCGACCTGAACCCAGATAAGCGGTAGAAGATGTATGGATGAAATGTAGTGGTTTTGTTTTTGTACCAACACATTAACAAATAAACCACAGACTTTCATCCAATTCAGTTATTTAATAAAAACAACAACAACAAATTTCCCCCCCAATATCGCATCATAAGACATACCCGACTAATTCTGTGTCTTTTCATCTTTGCAGCCTTCAAGATGAAGTGGCAACAGACTTTACCTCCATCACTAAGACTCTGTATGACCTCCACAAAGCTCAGGAACCTGGACATTATACAGGAAGCCCGCTAGCTCAGCTGGTTGTGGAAAATTTTGATGAAGAACAGATTTGGCAGGAGCTAGAGCTGCAGAACAAAGCCGTACTGAAACACTTTAAAAACACCATAGACGAAGCTTTAGCAGATGAGACGTTAACTGTGCTGGAGGAAGAGGAGCAGGAAGAGAGTGGTCAAGAAGAAGAAGGAGCATCAGCAGATAATGATGACGATGAAGAAGAAGAGGAGGAGGAACAAGAATTGGAACCACCGAGACGGACAAAGAAAATGGCTGTGGAGGAAGACGATAACACAGAGGATGACTCTGATTTGGATTTTGATGTGGATGCTCTGGAGAAAAAAGAGAAACAGAAGAAGGATACAGGAAGGAAGGCATCCAAAGCAAAAGTGGTGCCCTCTGAGGTTGATGATAAGTTCTTTAAACTGTCAGAGATGGAGGCATTTTTGGATGATATGGACAAGCGCGAGGGAAAGGAGGATGAAGATGACGTAGACTATTTTCAGGATCTGCCCTCAGATGAGGATGATGATCTTGACCTAGAGCAAATCATTTCCACCAAAAAGCAAAAGAAAAATACTGTATGTAACTTATCACACATTTTCCACTCATTTTTTTTGCCTCCCAGTAGTTCAAACTACAGCAAATATGTTGATTGTTCTTTATACCGACAGGTGAAGAGCTCCAGGAATCTCAAGTACAAGGACTTCTTTGACGCCGTGGACAGCGAACCCGCTAAAACAGACGACCCGTCAGATGGAGAGGATGACAGCGTGGATGAAAGCCAGGAGGAAGGTGAAGAAGTAATAGATGACGACTATGATGGCGAAGAGGAGGGTGATGATGAGTAAGTGCAATCAAAAATTATAAAACGTGCAGTTATGTGTGGGAGAAGTCAATTTCACCATGTTCGTGTCTGCACTTTGGCAGGGAAGAGGAGAGGGGTCAGTCTAGGTCGTCTCATAAGAAAGTGACCTTTAATCTCTCGGATGATGAAGACAGCGAGGGAGAGGATGTGGAGGACATTTTGGGAGGAAAAGCCAAAGGCTCAGCCAAGTCTGAAGCAAAATCATCGTTTGAGAAACGGCAAGAAAAGGTAAATGAAATGCAACTGAAACGAGGTTTTAGATGTCTCTGGTTTGATTAACATATCCAACACAGCAAGTTGGAGCAAGTTTTTTAATTTGATTCCAATTTATCCCTGTTTGACTTAAGAGGATGCAGCTGTAAGCCCTCCAGAATAATAAAAAGCAAAATAAAGTGTTAAATCACAAGAGGACTGAGGGTGTGCTCACACTAAGTGTGGTTGTCTTGTATCGTGCTTGCTCTTTCATGCACGTAAAACTCTTAAAAGTGCTCTTGTAGAGCACAGTTCATAATTCTAGGATGCATGTGTCCTCTCACATGTGTTATAGATGTATTTAAAAGGCCCCATTAAACTTGCATTCTTTTGAATGGCCCCCAGGTGGCATAGTTGTGGTTGCAGAAAGACTTAAAATCCTATTCAAGTCTACAAGTAAATGAACCTCTGTAAACACTTTGCTGATTAATTTTGGTCATTGTGTTTGTCAGAAAGGAGAATTATCCAGGTTATGCTCATTGGCTTGTGATTGACAGCTTATTAGGCGATTTACTTGTGGTTTCACAGTCAGATCCACCCCTCATCTCATCTGGTTTTAAAACACTGAGATGGCAAGGGTGAAAACTCTCATTTCGAGGTATCAGGAGTTCAGAAACCAGTGAATGATGATGTAGTAGTTGCATCCATCTGTATCAGGCCTGAGTTGAACTAAACAGTGGGGAGCAGCGATCACACTTGACGAATGAACTAGAATTTGGGGGTTTAGGCACGATACTGATTGCTTTGTGTGAGTACACTCTTTAAATCTGCCGGAGTGCTAATACCACTTTTTGTTTGTTTATTTGTTTTGAAATCATAAATTTCAGATTCTTGCACTATAGGTGATCCTATAGTGTAAATTTCCCAACGTATCACATTAGTGAACAGCGTCCTTCACTCTTGTTGGTAGTTGCTTCAGAGTGGAGATTAGTTTAACTCCTTACCTGCCTCCTTCGATTGAATGTCTCACCTGTACCTGAAGGAGCACAGATCATGGGTACCCAACATTGACCCAACAGGGCTGATTTTTAGTTCACTGTTGGTGACTGTGCAATCCTGCATTTGCTGTAACCTGCAGATGTCCCAGAAGATTGAAGAGCTAGAGAAAGCAGCTTTAGCAGAAAAATCCTGGCAGCTGTCCGGAGAAGTAACTGCACAGACCCGTCCTGAAAACAGCATGCTGGAGGAAGACGTGGCGTTTGAGCAGACGTCCAGGACGGGTTAGTGACCACCCAGCACCTCCCAAACTCCCACTCTGTTTGTGCATGCTTTAGTTTGAATAATTAATAGCAGCCTTATTATGTCAAATCATAGAGTAAAATTTCTCATTTGTTTTTTCAGCCCCTGCAATCACAGAAGAAACTACACTACAGCTGGAAGACATCATCAAACAGAGAATTAAAGACCAAGTTAGTAACAGTAACCAGTATTTTTTTATTATTATTATTCATTTTTTATATTATTATAATGAATAACCTAGTTACTTATACTTGTGTTTCTGGAAGGCTTTCGATGACGTGGTTCGCAAAGAGAAGCCTAAGGAGGAGGTGTTTGAGTACAAGAAGAGGCTCACGTTGGACCATGAGAAGAGCAAGCAGAGTTTAGCAGAAATCTATGAGCAAGAATATCTCAAGCAGAATCAGGTTTGACTTTTTTTCTTGTTTTCATTAGAACTTTGACACATATGAAGCATTTCCTCAAATATTCATTGTATTATTATTATCATCTTTTGTAATTTCAGCAAAAAACGGAGGAGGAGGAGAACCCAGCCCATGTAGAAATTCAGAAGCTTATGGACACACTCTTCCTAAAGTTAGATGCTCTTTCCAACTTCCACTTCACACCTAAGCCGGTGAGTTTTTCCTGCTAGCAGTGACTAAAACTAGATACTCTGCAGTTTCTCAGGTGCATGGTTCTTTAAAAACCTGTCCCAACGTGATTGTAGTCTTTAATTTAAGCTGTAATTATCGTTGGATAAACTGAATGTATATTTACACAGTGCTGTACTGTGAAAGGTAAAAGGTTTCTGATTCATTTTGTATTCATGTTTGCTTTTGTCCATAGCCCGTTCCTGAGGTCAAAGTGGTGTCTAATTTGCCATCCATTACAATGGAGGAGGTGGCTCCTGTCAGCACTAGTGATGCTACGCTACTCGCACCAGAAGAAATCAAGGTTAGTCTTCAATCCATGTACAGAAGTCCATTATTTTCATATGAGGATTTTGTCTAACAATCCTCTCCTCCAACCAAAGGAGAAGAACAAAGCGGGAGATTTGCTGGGAGCGACAGAGAAGACATCAACAGACAAGAAACGTGAGAGGCGCAACAAAAAGAAGGTTAAGCGATTGAAGATCAAAGAGAAGGAAAAGAAACAGAAACTTAAAGAGGCCAATAAAACAGAGGAGAACAAAAAGCCATCGAAGGCTCAAGTGACAGAAACCCTCAAGAAAGTCACAAAAGGAGGCAAAGCGACGATACTCAAGGTGAGTGCCTGATCTCGCTTCACTCTGCTGCTCTCGGTAGGAAGTCGTCATCAACCTGCTCAGAGTTCTGTCAGATCAACGTTATAAATGTTTGGAAGTGCTTTAAAGATGCACACAGGAGAAAGTAATCATTATTCATATGATACAACTAAGTCTAAATATCACTAAACACCAATGTGATGCTTTTTTTTTTTTTTTTTTTTTTTTTTTTTTTTTTTTTTAAACAAAGGAAATTAAAGGATTTTAAGTGTGCCTTCTAGTCAGAAAAATACGGTACTGAAAAAGTTATTGTGCTTAAGGTGCTTCGCTGACATCATCTGAGAGGTTCTACCCTTGACTACCTCAGATTGGTTTAGACCATGATTTGGGCTCAATGTTGTCTGCTGTTGGCCACACAGAGACTTTCAGAGATGTGGAGACTTTTTTTTTTTTAGTAACTCGAATGCCTGGTCGCACCGGTGCGACCTAGGATGTTTTTTTTAGTCACACCATTGAGAAATTAGGTCACATTTGCGACCAAATTGGTCACACTCTACAGCCCTGTTTCATGTTGTTTATAACCAGCCACGCAACCATCTGTGTGATGCAGCAGAAATCAAGACTCATCAGACGAGACAACATTTTTACAATGTTCTGTGGTTCAATTTTCTTGAGCCTCTGAAAACTGCAGCCTCAGTTTCATGTCCGTACCGGAGCAGCACCCAGTGTGATCTTCTGCTGCTTCAAAGTTCAACGAGTTGTGCGTTCAGAGATGCTCTTCTGCATACCTTAAGCCCCTTTTTCCATTAGTATCTACATGGATCGACTTGCCACTGTTCGCCACGACTTGATTGGGATCGACTGGTTTTCCAATACAATAGAGTACCACCTAATGTGTGTGGTCATTGTCATAGCAACATGGCCAAGCATCCCGTGATTAGTTTGAGACGTGAACCCTACAACAAAGGTGGATGTCGAGGCAAGAATATACCTGCTACTCGGTCTGTGGCTTTCCGTCAGACTCGGGAGGCACCGGCATTATTTGTAGCCATTTCCCTCCTAGCTGGGTTTAAAAAATGGCAGTTTTGATTTTCATGAATGAGATAATCTAATGACTCATGGAGTGACCCCCTGACAGGCCAATCGGTGGCATGTAGTCTGACGACGTCACACTTAAACTGTGGCGAACTGTTGCGAGTCGATCTGAGTAGCTACCAGTGGAAACGGGGCTTTAGTGGTAGCGAGCAGTTCTGTGAGTTACTGTTGCCTTCCTACCAGTTCGTTATCCTCTTACATCAACATGCCATTTTCACACATGGAACTACTGCTGACTGGATATTTTGATCTTATTCGGACCATTCTCTGTAATACTAGACATTGTTTGGGGAAAATCCCAGTAGATCAGCAGCTTCAGAATATTCTCAGAGTCAACGACTGTGTCACGTTCAAAGTCACCGGTGTTCCTCATTCTGATGCACAGTTTGAACTTCAGCAGGTTGTGCTCTATGGATTAACTCATGTTTTAACTATGTAGTGCCATCACAGACTGGGTAATCTATTTTTAGCAAACAATTAGTCAGCCTTTTCCACTTCTCAGACACACCACACCTTTTAAGGAAGGCTTTTGTTGTAAACATTACACAAATTCCTACTTTATGCTGCAGATGTTCCTGAGGTGACTTTACTAACCAAGTGTTCCTGTTTCAGGACGAGGGGAAGGACAAGGCTCTGCGGTCCTCTCAAGCGTTCTTCTCTCAGCTGCAGGACCAGGTCAAAAGTCAGATCAAAAGCGCAAAGGACCAGCCTTCGAAGAAGAAGAAAAACAAAGAGGTTTCTGTTAGCAAACTCAAGTTATAATAGCTGTGATGGTTTGTTAGGGATTAGCAATGATTTATTGTATATATTTTTATGAAAATGCAAAATAAATGTTATGTCTGAAATTCTTGTAACATTTTGATTAAAAATAATCAGGATTACAGATGTGCTGGTGCTCTGTTTGGTTTTTGCTCATTTCCCATATCCCTCTGTATGAATAGAGACTCCACCACATGGCTTTAGACGGTCCTCTGAATATTAAGCCATTTTCTAAGGGAGTCTTATCTCTTTACACTCTTATAAAATGTAAGCTAGTGATCCTCTGAATCATTCTGGGCAGACAACAACTGGGTATTGTACTCACTCTGTAGTGTGGGAACTATGCAAATAATATAAAATAGCCTCTAAACCTTGAATAAAGTAGGTACTTCTCTCACTAATGCATATTAATTGATATCTTTTTGTAAAGACTGTATTTATAGATCAAAGACATGTAATTTCACAGACTGGAAACGATCAATTTCACAGTGAAAAGCAGCTCTTCATTTTATTTTATTTCAAAAGTGGAATTCAAGTACAGGGAGTGCAGAATTATTAGGCAAGTTGTATTTTTGAGGAATAATTTTATTATTGAACAACAACCATGTTCTCAATGAACCCAAAAAACTCATTAATATCAAAGCTGAATGTTTTTGGAAGTAGTTTTTAGTTTGTTTTTAGTTTTAGCTATTTTAGGGGGATATCTGTGTGTGCAGGTGACTATTACTGTGCATAATTATTAGGCAACTTAACAAAAAACATATATACCCATTTCAATTATTTATTTTTACCAGTGAAACCAATATAACATCTCCACATTCACAAATATACATTTCTGACATTCAAAAACAAAACAAATCAGCGACCAATATAGCCACCTTTCTTTGCAAGGACACTCAAAAGCCTGCCATCCATGGATTCTGTCAGTGTTTTGATCTGTTCACCATCAACATTGCGTGCAGCAGCAACCACAGCCTCCCAGACACTGTTCAGAGAGGTGTACTGTTTTCCCTCCTTGTAAATCTCACATTTGATGATGGACCACAGGTTCTCAATGGGGCTCAGATCAGGTGAACAAGGTGGCCATGTCATTAGTTTCTCTTCTTTTATACCCTTTCTTGCCAGCCACGCTGTGGAGTACTTGGACGCGTGTGATGGAGCATTGTCCTGCATGAAAATCATGTTTTTCTTGAAGGATGCAGACTTCTTCCTGTACCACTGCTTGAAGAAGGTGTCTTCCAGAAACTGGCAGTAGGACTGGGAGTTGAGCTTGACTCCATCCTCAACCCGAAAAGGCCCCACAAGCTCATCTTTGATGATACCAGCCCAAACCAGTACTCCACCTCCACCTTGCTGGCGTCTGAGTCGGACTGGAGCTCTCTGCCCTTTACCAATCCAGCCACGGGCCCATCCATCTGGCCCATCAAGACTCACTCTCATTTCATCAGTCCATAAAACCTTAGAAAAATCAGTCTTGAGATATTTCTTGGCCCAGTCTTGACGTTTCAGCTTGTGTGTCTTGTTCAGTGGTGATCGTCTTTCAGCCTTTCTTACCTTGGCCATGTCTCTGAGTATTGCACAGCTTGTGCTTTTGGGCACTCCAGTGATGTTGCAGCTCTGAAATATGACCAAACTGGTGGCAAGTGGCATCTTGGCAGCTGCACGCTTGACTTTTCTCGGTTCATGGGCAGTTATTTGGCGCCTTGGTTTTTCCACACGCTTCTTGCGACCCTGTTAACTATTTTGAATGAAACACTTGATTGTTCGATGATCACGCTTCAGAATCTTTGCAATTTTGAGACTGCTGCATCCCTCTGCAAGATATCTCACTATTTTTGACTTTTCTGAGCCTGTCAAGTCCTCCTTTTGACCCGTTTTGCCAAAGGAAAGGACGTTACCTAATAATTATGCACACCTGATATAGGGTGTTGATGTCATTAGACCACACCCCTTCTCATTACAGAGATGCACATCACCTAATATGCTTAATTGGTAGTAGGCTTTCGAGTCTATACAGCTTGGGGTAAGACAACATGCATGAAGAGGATGATGTGGACAAAATACTCATCCATCCTCATCCGCTTTGTCCGGGGCCGGGTCGCGAGGGCAGCAGCCTAAGCAAAGAGGCCCAGACCTCCCTCTCCCCAGCCACCTCCTCCAGCTTATCCGGGGGAACACCAAGGCGTTCCCAGGCCAGCCGAGAGATATAATCTCTCCAGCGTGTCCTGGGTCTGCCCCGGGGCCTCCTCCCGGTGGGACATGCCTGGAACACCTCACCCAGGAGGCGCCCAGGGGGGCATCCTTGTCAGATGCCCGAACCACCTCAGCTGGCTCCTTTCGATGTGGAGCAGCAGCTGCTCTACTCTGAGCCCCTCCCGGATGGCCGAACTTCTCACCCTATCTCTAAGGGAGAGGCCAGCCACCCTTCGGAGGAAGCTCATTTCTGCCGCTTGTATCCGCGATCTCGTTCTTTCGGTCACTACCCACAGCTCGTGGCCATAGGTGAGGGTAGGGACGTAGATCGACCGGTAAATTGAGAGCTTCGCTTTTACACTCAGCTCCCTCTTCACCACGACGGACCGGTGCAGCGTCTGCATTACTGCAGCTGCAGCCCCAATCCGTCTGTCGATCTCCGGCTCCCTTCTCCCATCACTCGTGAACAAGACCCCGAGATACTTGAACTCCTCCACTTGGGGCAGGAACTCATCCCCGACCCGGAGTGGGCACTCCACCCTTTTCCGGCTGAGAACCATGGCCTCAGATTTGGAGGTGCTGATCCTCATTCCCGCTGCTTCACACTCGGCTGCGAACCGTTCCAGTGCGAGCTGGAGGCCTTCACCCGATGAAGCCAACAGAACCACATCATCTGCAAAAATCAGAGATGAGATTCTGAGGCCACCAAAGCGAAAGCCCTCCGCCACTTGGCTGCGCCTAGAAATCCTGTCCATAAAAATTATGAACAGAACCGGAGACAAAGGGCAGCCCTGGCGGAGCCCATCACCCACCGGGAACGAGTCCGACTTATTGCCGGCAATGCGAACCAAGCTCTTGCAACGGTTGTATAGGGATCGAATGGCCCGTAGCAATGGGCCAGACACCCCATATTCCCGCAACACCTCCCACAGGACACCCCGAGGGACACGGTCGAATGCCTTCTCCAAGTCCACAAAACACATGTAGACTGGTTGGGCAAACTCCCATGCACCCTCAAGTATCCTGGAGAGGATAAAGAGCTGGTCCAGTGTTCCGCGACCAGGACGAAAACCGCATTGTTCCTCCTGTATCCGAGGTTCGACTAACGGACGAACTCTCCTTTCCAGCACAAAATACTCATTTGCCTAATAATTCTGCACTCCCTGTATATTGATCATTTTAATTATTAACCAATCATGTCTGTAGATTAGTCTGTGTATTTTTAACATGTTTGTAGTTGTTTCGGCTTCCCAGTTATTTATTTCATTTAAATCTATGGTACAATGTTTACTTGGATACTTAATTTTGAGGTTTATTTCATTTAATTTATGCTGTGATAAACCACAGATTTGAAACAGACTGCTTCATCTTGATAATATATTCATACCCCCTAGTCCCCAAACCCACCTTTGTCCCCCCCTAATTTTATCAACTGGGTTATCCCACAATTAAATTATTTCAAGCAAAGGAAAAAAACAAACAAACATTGTAATTAGCCTCCACCTAACTTAACCTCTGTTAACTATTAACTTTTGGAGTTTTCTGTGTTAGGTAGCATTTAAACTGATTGGTTTACCCTGTACTGTGGACAGCTGCGGTATTTCTAAAATAGCATACAAACTGTTTTATTTATCTATAAGAAGAAGTATTAGGGCCATATTTAAAAAAAAAAAAAAAAAAAAAGGAAAAAGTAACGTCATCGGCTGACAACTGGGTCACACCTGCACCTGTGATTGACGCTCCTTTGATTCGGACAGCAACCCCGCCCCTGGGTTATTCCCCATGACGTCACTGGAGATAATCACGGAAGTGAAGTGAGCGACGAAACAAGACTCAAATAAGTTGGTGTGTGCGCTCGACTCGTATTTACAGGTAAGCTTCTGGCTTTTTTTTTAACCTGTTAAACTATTTCGAAACTATCTGAATTCTTAAAGTCTTTCAGTGTATTTGACTTGGTTTTGTTGACGTTAAACGACGGAGCTAGGTCGGTAGCTAGCACAAACGATAACAGAAGACTGCTAACAAAGCAAAGGCTGTAGCTAGCAGATTTGTTCACACAAGCACCGGCTCGGGTTTTTAAAAATGAATGATTGTAATGTTAATGGATAAAACGGTACTGGACACGATAAGACGGTATCGTTTAAAGTAGCATGGTTGGCCTTCTTGTTACCTGTTCTCGGCGTCAAGCTAAAGCTAATGTTTTGAGTCGTTGGTAGTTTAATACTTTGTGTTGGTAACTAACTTATGTTTATTCCTGACCTTGTTTACGTGTGTGTGTTTGTGTTGTGTTTCGCGTGAATGTGCGGAGTCATTGTGTTACGATGGGTTGGTCATGCTCACATGATTGAGTGACTCACTGGATCAGAGATGGTAAGTTAGATGGGCTCCATAGGTCGTCTTCACTTATTTCCCCTCTCCTCTCTCCTGTCCAAAGGCTGTCCGTCATCATGCTGGGAGGAGGTTTCAAATCAGAGAGGCTGAGAGTCAATCTCCGACTGGTCATCAACCGACTCAAACTCCTTGAGAAAAAGAAAAGTGAGTCACTGTGCTGCTCTCCAATAGCTGAAGTGGCTCTTTATTTGTAAAGTAGTTCTAATGTTTTTTTTTCCTTTTCCCATATTGCCAAATTTAATATAAAGCTGAGCTTGCTCAGAAGGCCAGGAAAGAGATTGCAGATTACCTGTCATCAGGTAAGGATGAGCGGGCACGGATCCGTGTGGAGCACATCATCAGAGAGGACTATCTGGTTGAAGCCATGGAGATCTTAGAGCTTTACTGTGACCTGCTGTTGACTCGCTTTGGCCTCATTCAGTCCATGAAGTGAGTACTGAGCATTGTAAATTCCTTACCTTCAGTGTCCGTCCTCGTTAACACGGTTGCTGTTTATCCATTATTAGAGAACTAGATCCAGGCTTACAGGAAGCAGTGTCCACTCTCATCTGGGCAGCTCCTCGTCTGCAGTCAGAGGTGTCTGAGCTAAAAATTGTAAGTTCTATCTAAAAATTTGTCTCCAGTGATAATAAACACTTGGTATTTACATCTATTCCTTTCAAGTCAGTATTGACAATCTTGTTTCTAAAATCTTCTTTCAGGTGTCTGAACAGCTGTGTGCAAAATATAGCAAGGAGTACGGCAAGCTATGCAGGACAAACCAGATTGGCACAGTCAACGACAGGGTAATTTTTTTTCCCCAGTGACTGTCCACAAGCTTGTATAGGAATGTATGAACCTTTTGTCTAGTGTGCTCTTAGCGACATCTAATCAAATATCTGATTTCAGCTGATGCACAAACTGAGTGTTGAGGCTCCTCCCAAGATCTTGGTCGAGCGCTACTTGATAGAGATCGCAAAGAACTACAATGTCCCCTATGAACCTGACGCCATGGTCCGGGTAAGCAGCAAAGAATCTGTTGTTACTCAATGTGAAAGTTGGAAATTTTGCCCTCTGTTTGTTTATTTACCATCCGCTACTTCTCCGGATAGCCCGAGGTGTGTACTGGGGAGGAGGCAGACCTGATTGATGTCGACAATGACAGGAAGTTTGGAGGAGGTGGTGGTGGAGGATTCACAGCTCCTCTAGCTCCTGGAATCCATATGCCTATGCCCATGCCTATGGCTATGCCAATGCCAACAGCTTTCAACTATCCACCTCCCAATGGAGCTGTAAGAGTTTCCTTTTAAAGACGATGATTTAGTTGAATAATATTGTGTTGCTTTTTACTTTCTGTTACAGATTTAACGTGAACATTTCACTGATATTAAAACAAAAACACTTTTTTTAACTTTGCCTTGTAATGACATGCAGATAATGTTATGCTCATTTTCAGGATATTGCTACATGTGTATCTGGATGGAATTTTGTTTTTGGTTCTCAGAACATCTAAAGAAATTAGCAAATTGTTACTACTGGCAGTGACCCCTCAGCTTTTCATCCATTTCTGAAAGGCATAGATGGCATGGAGCATTTACAGCACTTGTTCTAAAAAAAAGTATATTTTGTTACATTTTAACAGTATGAAAAGTCCTTCACAGCTGCTTCTGACTTTTGAAGCATGTTGTTTTGAGGACAATTTAATGGCAGTAAGATCACCAGGATGAAATAGATTCTAGTTTGTTGTATTTACTCTGTATGAGAACTATACACTATATTGATAAAAGTACTGGGCTACCTACACCTATTGGAATCAATCAAGACCCATATCATGAAGCTCCTGGCACGCAGTTTTTGGGCTGATGTTAATGCCAGATGTTAGAACTCTATAGTTATTGAGTCAGCAGTCTTAGTGACTCATTTAACAGCCTGACTTGTTAACCTGGTAACATTGTATTACAGTACCTGTTCAGTGACAGTGAATGACCCATTCATTCATAAATGTTCACAAAAGGGGTATGGCCCAATACTTTTGACCTTGTAGTGTAATATGTACTACCTTCCTCAAACTTGTTTGACTTTTTTCTTTTTTTTTCTTTTTTCTTTTTTTTTTTTTGGCTTACCCCCAGGAACCGTTTCATGCACCCGTTGGAACCTACAACAGCTTCCAGCCCCCCATGGGAGGAGGGCAGCCACCTCAGTTGCCCACTTCTCCCCCTACATACGAGTCTGTAAGTCTGTACGACTGAACCCTTCCCCTCCATCCATGCCCCCTTCATGTTTCCAAAGATGGGCAGGGAACCACTCAGGGAAGAACTGTTTATTCGGCTTGCTTACAGTTCTGCCTGTCCTCCATACTTTAACATTATTTCTCAGAGTAGGCCCAGATTCAGGTTCATCTGCACGGATGTAGGTAGCTTGAAATTGGCCAACTTTAACCTACTAACTATGACCTGATCAGCTTTTCTTAGCGGGACTGAAAGAAGCGATAACTGAGGCCCTTTACCAAAAATCATGTTTAGTGTTGCACACTAAAGGTGATGGTTTCCATTTTTCTTTTCTTTTTTGTTTTTTGGTTTGTTTTTGCATCTGCCTTTTATAAATGAAGTATTAATCAAAATCTTATTAATACTAACAAATATATGTATATATTTGTTTTTGTTTTTAAATATGGGGATGAGTTCATCACGAACACATTTGTTTGTTTCAGATTGACGACCTAACTGAAAAACCTTCTGTTCCTTCCCAGGGCGTAGGTGAGTTCTGTCAACAATCAGCAGCACTTAAATGATGAGAGGGGAATAGTTTGTTTTCTTATTGTCAGCGAATCAACTGAAATAACTATAACCCACATTGTGCCAGTTAGTCTTGAATAGCATTTAAATCTTTTAACTCTACCCACATGAAATAATTTTTTAAAACATTTCATATATATACGTAACTCTTTGACAAAATTATCTTGTAATTTATTGTGCAAATTGAGCATTATTAGCATGCCAGTGTGCTTGTTGGAAGCAGATTTGCTGCTTTGATGTGTATTTGCTGCAGAAGGATGGTGAGGCTCATACTAATGAAAGCAAAGGTTACAGAGTGCAGCTCACAGGTGGGGGAGGTCTGTGGAACAGACCTCGTTTGTTTATTTATTTTAATCTGTCTTGTTTGCAGTAGATTTTAACAAGGTGGGAAAATAAAGTAGGGTAGGACTTAAGTTATCCTTAAAATGCTCACCTGCCAAACATTTTCCTAAATAATTAATGCCTGTTACTCTCCAGGTCCCGCTCCTTCGGCTCAGATTTATGACAACAACGCTCTTCCAGAACTCCCATCTGTTCCTGACACACTCCCAACATCCTCCTTGGGCAGAAGCAACACCACCTCGGATGACATTGACTTTGATGATTTGACGCGGCGCTTTGAGGAGCTGAAGAAGAAGACCTAAATGCTTTAACCTGATATACATAAACAGGCCTGTGTCACCTACACAGCTCAGAACAGGAAATAGGAATTGTTCAAGGCTCTGAATCAGATTTGGGTAGCTCTCCTCCCTCTTTCTTGGTGAAGTAATTTTACACAAATATTAAACATACATGTAATCTATTACCTCATTTATATAGCTGTGACCAGCTAATGAGAGAGAGTACTTTTTAGCGCCACATGTTTTCATTTCTTCTATTTGGCACGTTGGATAAAATCTTAAACAATCATGCGGGTATTCACCCCTTCTCGCTCCTTATTTAAAATCGCACTGAAGTTTAACCTTTTCCATTTGTCTGTGTGGTAATTAATATGTTCACATTTAGATCTTAAGTGTTGATTTTTCTGAAGGTTTTGGGTTTGATTGATATTTATAGTACATGCCTTTATTCTACTTTGGACACACTGTCGCTGTGATCTTTGCCACTGTGTCGCTCAGTCCCGTCTCAGACCAGTTTGACAGGTATAGCGGGCTGCGCCACCTCTGTGGCGAACAAGCTTTTACGCATTAAAATCACCATTTAGTTTCCAAAGTGAGGCTCCAACAGTAGTGAGGTTTTTCTCAGCTGTACCGGGACACATAGAAGCCATATTTTCAGTGTGTTACGCAGTTTTTCTCACTGTGGGATTGTTAAATACTCATTATTACCGAGGTTCTCAAACTTCAAGGTGTATTTGTATCAGAAAAATAGTATGGTTTCAAACCTTTTCCGTTTGAGGGCGATGGGACACAGATGTAAAATGACAACATGTATGGAAATCTGTAATTTAATACACTTACAGCAATATAGGTAGACTTATGTACATGAATGATTTAACTGTATAGGAAAAGGAGTTTGGCAACCGGGAGTTGTTCAATATTTGACAAATCTGTTTTATATACACTATCTCCAAATAAAGTTTTCTTTTTGCCCTTTTGAATTTCAGTTTTACAAAATACCTGCACTTTTTTTATGACTGAACAAACAAATTTGCAATTAAAATCCTGGCAGGCAAAAGCAGCCAGCCAGCAAACTGATTTGATTAGATGTAAAGTTTGAGAGCAGAGGAAAAAGTTCGTGCCATTGTGATCTTGTGCATGGGTCTTGTACTGTATGTTCACCACTCCATTTGCCTTACCTTTCACCTCTCATCTGAGGCCTTGCCAGTCTGTTTTAGGATTAAGCACCTGTTATCCACCAAGACTGGACACATAATGCGTTTTTCAGTTTCTAATTGACTTTATTTGCGTTACACTCCACAGATTCTGAGTTTTAATTTGCTTGATAGATTAAAAAAAATCTGTACAGGCATTAGAGGTAGATGTTTCTAATTATTGTAATAAGTGTAGTGAGAGGTTTTTGTTATTGTTCCTGTAACCTGACTACACCGGGCTCTGCTTGCATGGCAAATAGACGGTGGCCTTGAATAATATGACTCAGCGCTTTGAAAAGCTTCCCCACTGGGTTATAC
The DNA here is from genome assembly GCF_057381845.1 of Rhamphochromis longiceps. Taxonomy (NCBI): domain Eukaryota; kingdom Metazoa; phylum Chordata; class Actinopteri; order Cichliformes; family Cichlidae; genus Rhamphochromis; species Rhamphochromis longiceps. The sequence goes on from NC_140557.1 coordinate 23,927,163, forward strand.
GTGCAGTTAATTAATAGTTTTACATGAGCTGGGAAAAAACGGAGAGATAATTAACCCTACAGAACTGTGATCTGCTCACTGTCTTTTCTATGTTCGATTGTTCTTTCATGTTAAACTTTAAGACACAAAATAGTGTCTTGTTGCAAAAAATAGTTCCCCTCCCCCCAAACAATGTATACTACAATAACAATTTAATAAAAGACTATTTGGAACTGGAAAGCTTGTAAGGTCTGCACATAATTTTCCATCAGTTTTTCTTTTTAAAAACAACCTGTAATGCTCAATGGTAACCAGCAGAGGTCGCTAATATTAAGGGAAAGCTCTGAAAGGGAAATAATTTTTTCAATTATGTAAAACATACTGTGATTTAAGTTAATGTGAAACTAACCTCTTTACATAATGGATCCTTTCAGTTATCGCAACATAGTCTTGCATCAAGTCATAGTTGACTCATTTTCTGTTTGACACTTGTGATCAATACAGGTGTGAGTTAAGAGCGGCTCAATCATGTGAAAACTCATCCTGTTAAGTTTTAGTGATCATTTGGCTTTGGACAGTCTCCTCTTTGTTCTTTCTTTGAGTTTCTAAAAGTAGGATGAGAGGCAGAGCCTTCAGGTATCAGGCCTCACTCCAGCTCTCAGTTTGGATTTGGGAGAGAGATTAGGCTTAAAATTTTACTTTTTTCCTAAAGCTCATGTTTTCTCTTTCATAGTTTGTTTTATCTGTGTCTCCCTATCATCTCCTTTTTTCCTTTTCTCTTTTCCCTCCCTGAGCCTGGTTATCCTGGATGTTTCTTCCTGTTGAAAGGGAGTTCTTCCTCCCCACTGTTGCCTAGTCCTAATTATAGGCTTGTTGTTGGTTTTCTATCTAATATTGTAGGATCTTTACTTTACAATATAAAATGCCTTGAGGTTGCTGTAGTTTTGAATTGGTATGAGATGAATTTCTTGAGTCTTGTAGTCTGTGGTCACACCGTTTTACACACTTGTGATAATATTTGTGTTTTTCTGTGTGATTGAGCCGACTGTTTTTTAAACTGGTGTCCAAAAAAGACTCGAGAGTTCTGTTTCCAAGGGTTGGGATGCTGTTGAGATGAGTAGATCCCAACAAACTAAATGCGGGAGTGTGTTTGTAAATAGTAAGTGGACTGCTTCTTATATAGCACTTCACAATTCACACTCTGACGAACGCATCAGAAGCAACCTGGGGGTCAATGTTTTGGCCCACGATACTTTGGCATGTAGACTGGAGCAGCCAGCCACTGAACTCCCAACCTTTAGTGGACAATCTGCTCCACCTCCTGAGCCTCAGCCTGGGAAAATGTGGATGAACGTGTGTGGGAAGTACTAAAGCTGGGAGGTAGTTAATTTCTTTTTTTTATATTGAACTTATAAAATCATACATACAAAATTTGCAAGAGGTTTAGCAGTAATCATGCAAAGGTCTCAAATACCACCTTTTGGTTCCGCTTTCCAGGGTAATCTGGTGTGATAGTCTTTGTGCACTGATTATTTTACTAATGCAATGACTGTTAATTGTTATGTAAGCTGCTGGTCATCTCTGGGATTCACTAGGGATGCATACACAGATCAGCACATCTCTTTTTGACCTGAGTTCAATTTTATAAATCATTTAAACATTAAACATCAACTAAGCAACTGCAGATTTTACCAGAGAGCTGTTTATTGAAATTCACACATATAATACTACTGTATGACACCAGTGAATAAATAGTTTAAATCATTTGTGATTAAGCACAGAAGATCTAAGACAGGACAATCAGCTGTCTGAAGAACAGCTTGTATTCCCAAACCAAAAGCACAAACTTGAATGAGATCTGTTACATAAGCCTTTTAAACTGAGGACTGAATGAATCTCAAAGATGCAGCCAAGAGTGATAAAGAGGCATGAAACACACTTTCAGAATCAATTACAGTGACAGGAGTAAAATGAAAAATGTAATCAATTAATCATTAGCTCCCAGATGGGCAGCAACATAAAAGCACCTTCGCACTATTTCACACAACTTCATTTACAGCTATTAACCGTTAGAATCATAGGGAAGCATTTAAACAGAAAGCTGTGTTAAAGTTACTGAAAAATAATTCTTTGCAGGTTTTTTTTCTGTTGAAATTTCTCTTCTATTTCTCCTGGATCACTACTTTATTGGATAAAAGACAGCTTTTTTCACACTCGATGATAATAGTTCTTAACGTGTTTACATATGTCTGAATCTGTATATGTGTTTTGCACTAGCATTAAATGAATGTATCAACAGTTTTTTTAAAAAGGAAAAAAAATCTCTTTTTCTCATACGTAATCCTGGTGAATTTCACATACAAGAACAGTTATTTAATTGCCCATTATTATGACTCACAACTTCAAAAAGATTCTCATAGGCACTGGAACCTCTGTACACATACAAAACACCATGACGTGTAATGCAACTCTATATCCAGAAAGTAAAACTTACAATAAGTGCAAAAGATTTCCTAAGAAGCGGGGGGGGGGGGGGGGGGGGGGCATGTGTCGCAGCTGTGCATGTCAGAGGAGTCAGCTCATGTCGTCAAATGCAGTAACCTCACATTGTGTCCCTGCCGCTGTACTGTCTGCACTTTTCCTGTTGCTCTGTTAAATGGAGAAGACACAACTGTAAGACTCAAAGCACTTATCTTAAGCTCCGCAAAGGGTACATGGATACACAGATGCACGAGAGAAAGGTAACAGGAAAAGAAAAGGGTCAGTCCTTTATCGCAGTCAACAAAATTTTGGGTGTGTGTGATCTGCATGATTACATCAGAGCTCTCGGCAGCCAAGCTGAAAAAAGGGGAAAAGGCTTCCTTGGTCTGCTTCGTGAAATATGAATGAGACGGTTGCAGTAAATCTTTCCTGTGTGTTGAATAATATTTAGACACTATCTCAGGTTAATATGAATCCATATAATCTTTGCATGTTGGTAAATAAATTCTTCTAATTTGAAATATGAATGATTATTTTTACATGTACACGCAAAATAGGTTCATCCAACCTGTTTCATTTTCTGTGAATTAATGAAAACTTCATATTTTTTGATTTTAGGACAGCCTGGTGACCACCTATCTGACCCATTGTCCTCTGACAGGAGCTACAGGCCACAGGAATCATAATGCCAAGGCCATTTGGACTCTAAGTCAGTGCAAACATGTAAAATGAAATCAGTCCACCACAATTTTGCTTTTTGCAACAAATGCATCCTTGTTGCATCTACTAATTTTTATATATATTCATGAATCTAATTGTTTACATTCACTTGTATAAGACTGATACATACACAGATGCATAGTGTTATAGTGGACAATATGTTAAGAACTTTAATGCACTAAACAATAGCAGCTCTCCTAACATCATTATATTTTAGTACGGTGACAATAAGGCTTTCTAATTTTTTTTATTTTAAAAAAAGTACTCCAAAAAGAAAAGATACTGATTATACGCTGCTGAGAAAAACGTCACAAGTAGCACAAAGAGGTCATTAAAGAGAGTAACAAAAGTGACTTGTTATTACTAATACTACTAATGATTATTATCAAAGAAAAAAATGTTTATTTAATTTTAATATCTATAGTAAATATCTATAAAATATTATAAAAATATTTATAAAAGAGAAAAAATGGGTACTTTTTTGTAAATATAAAAAAATTATTCAACAAAAACATCACATCACAGTATATACTTAAAGCTTTGCACTGACCTGTTCTGGCTGCACAGAGACTACAGAACAAGTTTTCTTACCTAACAGGACTTGCTCAACTTCTTCACTCTCGTCTACAGCTACAGGTTTGAGCAGCAGGGCGAAAATCACAGCAACGCCTATCACCTGTGAGAAAAAGCAGACCGCACAAGAAACGAATAGTGTTGCATACACGTTTGCAGAAATTTCAAAAACAGAAACAAACTATAACATTCTGTAGAAACCCAAGTATCTTCAAATACATACATCATCTCAGAGTGTGACATGCAGGAAACACTTCAGATTATCAGCCAAGCGAATTGACTTTAAAAAAAAAGGATTTATTTTACCCACCTTTAGAGGCTGCAGAATAAAGATGCTTTCGAAAAGGGAGAGGCCCAGAGACATGACCCACTTGATGGACTTCTCCTTGCCGTACTGAAAGCCATACAACAAGGTGAAGAAAGTTGAAATGCCGCTGATGGACAGCAACAGGAACCAGCCTACAAACACAAACCACCATGGCAGCCAACAGCCCAGGATGGTCGTTGCCTTCTTCTTTGGCTTCTTCGCAGGAGGTGGGCTGGGTTGGGACGAGATGGACAGAAAAAACACACGCATGACGTACCAGTTCAGTATAATAGCACAAATAGCTCTGCAAATATTTTTGTCTCACTGGCAGTTGGAGTACTGACCAGTAGGCCAAGTGGCTGCTGAAGACCATCTCAGTCTTGTGAACCAGTGCGTTGGTGTAGTTGAGGGCCTGCTGGTACTGGTCTAGAGTCGCAAAGTATCTGAAATCCAGTTTCTCCAGGCACATCAGGAGATGACAGAGACTAGCTAGGAGAAACTTGCTGCAGTACACCAAGTGATGGTCGCTCTCACTCTCTCCTGAGAAAGATTTATATTCAAACATATACATAAGAAGGTAGTTACATTTCTCTTGAAGTTACCTCTTTCTGAGAAGAAAGGTAACACTACTGTCACACTACACAAGGCAGAAAAGTGCTGCTGCTTGGCCTGATCAGACAGAGGAGAAGTTATTTGCCTAAAACTCAATTTGAATAGAAAGAAATAGGTCCTAGCAGTGTGCTACATGGAAATCTTTAAAAGACACGTCTGATGGTATTGATGTTTTTTTCCTGACAACATAAAAAAAAAAGAAAATAAGCCTTAAATACAAGCGTCATGTTTCTCAGCACTGTTGTTTCTTTGAGATAGGTCTTTGAGATAGTTTTTAGATTGTTTGAAATAACTGTTGATGGGGTGAGAGCAAGGAAATAAGCGTTCACTAGCCGTCTTATTGGTTCTTCTCAGTTAGAGTAGCAACAAACTGCTGTATTCATAAGCTTATGCATCTTATGTACTCTTTTATTAGTTTAAGATCACTAATAGTATGTTGCTTATGTGTATTCATGTTAATTTGAGTATATTATAAACATTTTATCTGTCTCTTTTTTCTTTCTTTTGCTGAGATTAAAGTGAATGAAATAAAACTACCTTGCATGTGCTGAATTAATTCATTCAACCTGTCCAAGGCCGAGAAGAGATCAACAACGGACTCCAGTCTGTGCATCTCTAACATCTTGTTTCTTGGGCTCTTGCTCGCCAAAGAAATGATCTGCTCTACATCCTGTTGCAGGGAAGAACAACAAGTACTAAATTATACATGAGCGGTGCACTGTTTCACTGCATAGATAAGTATGTAATAGTAAAAGAGAAACCAGAGCTACACGGACTATGACATGGACTATATTCAAAAAACATCTCAGGCTTGCAGGTTCTGTGATGAGTACGGGTCATCTGACAAATATAAACATGTAACGCACCCTCAGCACAGTCGGTATGTTGAGTATGGGGGGTTTCACGTTCTCCTCAGGGTCAGCTTTTTTAGATTTTGGAACTATGCGAGGTTTGATGCTTCGAAAGATTGTGATGATGAGGATGTTGATTGGGAACATGAGGAGACCGGACTGCACGCCCACCATGAGGTCCTGCCAGGTCATCTTTATTGAACCTGGACAGACACAACAAAGGACACGGTGATGATGATGTGAAGCAACTAATACAGCTCCAGCTAATAACACCCAAATAAACAGCTGCAAACAGTAATGCAATGTTTTACTGCAGGGTTCTTTCTCAGTTGATTTTAACAGAAAGCTGTGTGCGACTGTTTGCTCTCTGACCTCGTGGAATCAACTTTACATTATTTCAGTTTGAATATTGAATATCTATCCATACAATAGAAAGGTGTGACTAAAGGTCACATCAACAGAAGATCCAAGTGCAGAATGTAAAAACTCAATAACACGTAGATCTGCTAAGAAAGCACCAGTTTTAACAGTGTTTGGCCAGGTGGAGTTAGTAAGGTTCTGAGTTTGGTGCACATCTGGATGCAAATGTGTTGTAGGTAATTATTAAGAACCAGTCATGTTCACCTTCGGCATGCAGCCTTGCTCCTAGATACAATCGCTTGTGAGCAGTAATCCTTATCCAAACACTGCTAATATTAGCACAAAGAGCAGGTTCCCCTCCTGAATTAAACTTTGTTGTTTGATGCTAAGAAACAGATGTAATCAGTAATCAAACAATAATCTAAGACTTTGTAATCACCAATTGAAAAGAGTACTGTTGAGTTTGGATCCACAGGCATGTTCCAGAAGGCGATGTTGATGGCCATGGTACAGAGCAGAAGGCACATGCAGCAAGAAACCCTCTGGGCACGTGTGAACGGGCTGCGTGAGGGAGGATCCACGATGGACACCCAGATGTGTTCGTCTCTAAAACCAGTCGATGTCCTGGTCTGGAAAATGTTCCTGAGAGAGGACGGAGAATAAATAATCACTTAATTTAAGCGATGTGATGAGCAATTTATTTTCAGCAGTGTAAAGGGACTCTAACCTGAAGCTGGCAACCTCGTTGACTTTTGCAGCATTGAAGGTTTTTTTGGTCATGCCGTCTCCGCGCTCAGAACTCAGCCAGCATTCACAAAAGAAGTGCCACATGTGTCGCGTTTGGAGGTCCTGTACAGTCATTTTGTTTATGTACCTTTAAAGAAAAAATATACAGAAATGAAAGATGACACATTTAACATTTACCTAAGGAATTAAAATCATGGAAATAAAAAGCAACATTGCAAACTAGGAGCACCAAAACAGAAAAAAAAGAATTCAGTTATTTAACTCGCCATACCATGTGAAAGAAACACTCACCAGACGTCATTAGTAGAACCCAAATCTATATATTCATAGCCACACTGTAAATCATACCTTGCTTTATCATCTATTTTACTCTAAATAGAGTCACAGTTAACAAAATGAGCATTATATTGCATTAAAGGAGACTTGAAACGAATAAATAAACCCATCAGGAAGGTATTTAAAGGCATTTTTAAGCACCTTAATGCACTAGTCCCTTTTGACTAGTCCCTTACCTGTATAATACCAAATCAATCCAAGTATAAAAAAAACACACAGCTGTCTGTGTAGTATAGTAGTCTTTAAATAGTTGCCAACTTTTCAACACGTATGAGAGAAAACATTCTCATTTCTGATGAAAAGCACTTCATCCTGATCTGACGTAACGCCAAACGATCTACTTTTTGCTGCTCATGTCCTTACCACGATGGATGACCTCCAGAGTTGTCGTGCTGCAGCCTGATGGTCTGCACTTCACCCAGTGGGAAGGGTGTGGTCAGCACGAAATAATCAACAGATCCTCTCTCAAACACTGGCTTCTCTGGGTCTGTGAGAGTGTGTACGTTACTCTCTGCTTCTGAGCCAATCAGCTTCACTGTGACCTGCGGGAGAGCACAGCGTACCGGTGAAGTGACCCAGACTGTATATACAGGGAGTGCAGAATTATTAGGCAAATGAGTATTTTGTCCACATCATCCTCTTCATGCATGTTGTCTTACTGCAAGCTGTATAGGCTCGAAAGCCTACTACCAATTAAGCATATTAGGTGATGTGCGTCTCTGTAATGAGAAGGGGTGTGGTCTAATGACATCAACACCCTATATCAGGTGTGCATAATTATTAGGCAACGTCCTCGAACAATCAAGCGTTTCATTCAAAATAGTTAACAGGGTCGCAAGAAGCGTGTGGAAAAACCAAGGCGCAAAATAACTGCCCATGAACTGAGAAAAGTCAAGCGTGCAGCTGCCAAGATGCCACTTGCCACCAGTTTGGTCATATTTCAGAGCTGCAACATCACTGGAGTGCCCAAAAGCACAAGGTGTGCAATACTCAGAGACATGGCCAAGGTAAGAAAGGCTGAAAGACGACCACCACTGAACAAGACACACAAGCTGAAACGTCAAGACTGGGCCAAGAAATATCTCAAGACTGATTTTTCTAAGGTTTTATGGACTGATGAAATGAGAGTGAGTCTTGATGGGCCAGATGGATGGGCCCGTGGCTGGATTGGTAAAGGGCAGAGAGCTCCAGTCCGACTCAGACGCCAGCAAGGTGGAGGTGGAGTACTGGTTTGGGCTGGTATCATCAAAGATGAGCTTGTGGGGCCTTTTCGGGTTGAGGATGGAGTCAAGCTCAACTCCCAGTCCTACTGCCAGTTTCTGGAAGACACCTTCTTCAAGCAGTGGTACAGGAAGAAGTCTGCATCCTTCAAGAAAAACATGATTTTCATGCAGGACAATGCTCCATCACACGCGTCCAAGTACTCCACAGCGTGGCTGGCAAGAAAGGGTATAAAAGAAGAAAAACTAATGACATGGCCTCCTTGTTCACCTGATCTGAGCCCCATTGAGAACCTGTGGTCCATCATCAAATGTGAGATTTACAAGGAGGGAAAACAGTACACCTCTCTGAACAGTGTCTGGGAGGCTGTGGTTGCTGCTGCACGCAATGTTGATGGTGAACAGATCAAAACACTGACAGAATCCATGGATGGCAGGCTTTTGAGTGTCCTTGCAAAGAAAGGTGGCTATATTGGTCGCTGATTTGTTTTTGTTTTGTTTTTGAATGTCAGAAATGTATATTTGTGAATGTGGAGATGTTATATTGGTTTCACTGGTAAAAATAAATAATTGAAATGGGTATATATTTGTTTTTTGTTAAGTTGCCTAATAATTATGCACAGTAATAGTCACCTGCACACACAGATATCCCCCTAAAATAGCTAAAACTAAAAACAAACTAAAAACTACTTCCAAAAACATTCAGCTTTGATATTAATGAGTTTTTTTGGGTTCATTGAGAACATGGTTGTTGTTCAATAATAAAATTATTCCTCAAAAATACAACTTGCCTAATAATTCTGCACTCCCTGTACTTGAAGGACCGCACTATTTTTGGCCTTGTGCAACAAACTGTGAAGACTTGACATAACCGGTGACCGAGGTTTCTAGAGGGATTTCATATGTAATTTCAAACCGGCTTCCATTAATTTAAGTACCTTCCCTCTTCTTGTAGATATAATATTAGTGCTTGACAAAATAATGTTAGGAAAACACAAGTTAACAATATTCTTTGACATGTAGTCCTTAGGAATTTCTTTCATACTTCTTCATTTATAGTTATCATAGTATTGTTGTTATAGTGAGTGACTCTGTCAACCTATCCAGTAATCCAGTGTCAGTGGGAAGTTGTGAGTTGGCTGTAAAATAGTCTTATTCATTAAAGACAGGTATGTCATCCTGTCTGAAAACAACACTAAGATGCCTGTCTGAGCGTTGAATCGGGTTTGTTTTCTGTAATCATCTCTTATCCGCAGTGATTGTGGTTTATAGTCTTCTACATGTAGTAAAATTTAAATGAGCCTATCCTTTAGGGAGGCGCCCATATTTACATAGTCCTTTTTCCGATGGCCGTGTTTGCTTCTTGTTTGCCTAAATGGAGCTTTTTTTTTTCTTTTTAACAAATATATTGACTTGTTTTAAATGTAAATGTTCTTTATCAACTAAATTCCCACTATAAACTGAACTGAATCCACTGCCTGTCTGTAAGGTAGTGATTGTCAGTGCTGCATGATACTGCAAATTTTGGTATCAATCTGATACCGTGTAAATACAGGGCCAGTATTGTGAAGATCGACACTTTGCAGGGGAAAGCAATGGGTCATGATGTATCAGATGAGTCATCATCAATTTGCAAATTCTAAACACATTTTAATGACCACTAAAAACTGTGATTTGTACTTTTCACAAAACTTAGTTAATGCAACAAAGCAATGCTTCGCAGCTTTTTGTGTATTTTGAAACTGCGACCTGGAATGTTGATGTGTCTCTAAAGCTATATTGTGCCATCAGCTACAAATAAAGACGTGACCATCAACACGAAAGGCTTCAGAGATTTTTAATAGAGCATGTTTGAGGTATATTTTTCATTAAAAGAATATTTAACACAGTTCAGTGGACTACATACTGAACTTAGAGGATACAAGCAAAGTATCAATCCTATTGTGATAGTATCAATAATACTAATACCAGCACTTGTATTAGTATTATTGATACTAAGCGCCTTGAGATGACTGTTGTTGTGATTTGGCACTATATAAATAAAACTGAGTTGAAATGATATTTTGATTGATCTGCCCATCTCTGCTGTCAGTGGAAAAAAGACTTACATTGGCACTGGTCCCAGCATTTCTGCGGCGTCCAGTTTGGATGCCGATCAGGTAGCTGTACTGTGCAGCTGGGTGATTGTCCTCCAAGAGTGTCATCTTTCTCTGATGGTTCAAAAACGTACAACATTGTGATGTTAAATAACATGAAAATATACATGCAAAAAAAGGCTGGATTTATGAAAACTGGCGGGAGACAGGCTGACCCTTGTGCGTGCCCTCCGGTCAGCATAGCAGGCCCACAGCAGTGTCATCAGGTAGAGTCCGAAAAATGCACACAGCAGGGCCAGCACCACATAGTTCTGATTCACAGTGGCAAACAGCTCTGCAGTGCGGGATATGTCGACGTAGTTTGGCATCACAAAGAAGGAGCTCCCAAAGATAGTGAGGTGATTACAGAGACACTGCGTTCGGTGCGGAGTGCTTTCTTTCCCCACCTGAGGAAAAACACAACACATGACTGACTGGTACTCACCTATGCTAGAATATTATAGTGCATGCAGAGCCAAATGATCAGATTTTATCCAGGGGAAAACATACCATACAGCCTTCAGTGCTCCATTTCTTTGCGTCTGTGTTCCAGTACAGGCACTTGCTCGTAAAAGTGGTGATCTTCAGGTTCATGTCTGGCTGCCATTCAGAATCAGAAACTCTTGTATCAATATACCAAATCCCAGGAGTCTTTTGTAACATCTCTGGTGTTATCATCCAGCGAAATCCCTCTAAAGCAAAAAAGCAAAACCCCCCGAAAACAAAACTTAAATATACTGCATAAATAAGTGTTTTTGCTATGATCAGTACATATAAATAATACCAGAGCGAGGTGTGGCCATTCTAGTGACCTAATATGACTTTGCTGACAGCTACCTGTGCGGTTCAGTACAGTTCTGTTGCTGTAGTTTGTGTTATTAGGAGGCAACCCATGAGACAAGAGGAGAACCAGTGACACATTCACATTGGGCTCCACGCCGAAGAAGATCGTCACATTAGGGTCTGAGACATTGAGTGTAGTCACCGATTTTGAGTTTTTCTCTAACACGACAGTAGTGTTGATCAGAGCTGCAGCATTTGGACGAGCCAAAAAGATCTGGTGAAAGGAAGGAAAGAATTTGTGGCATGAAGAAAAACATCTTATTTCAGTCTGGGTTTTAAAATTAAATATTCAGATGTTTTTGTTTTAAAGCAAGCTTCCTAGTATTAACCGACCCATCTTGATTCATATTTAATCGGTTATTTACTAGTTACATATTAGAAACGATTAAAACTATAAACCAGGCATCACTGAAAGCTTTACTGTACTTACACCTCCATTCTTCTAACTGTAGCTACACTAAGAATGTAAAAGTCACCTCCTGTGACAACTGACATTTGAAACAATTAGCAAATGAAGGAACTGCTGGTATTCCTTATTCAAAAATTAAATAAAACAAAAAAGTAAAACTATGACCTTAAATCATGTTATTTTAGTAAAGATAATTGACACTAATCACGATGTTTAAACAGTTAATTATTAACGTCATGTTATTGATGCATACGCATATAATTGATCTCATCTAAGTAATTGTGCCTTTGTGCTTCCAGTAGGTTATTGTGCACTTTCATACCTCCCGGTACTGATATTTTCAAAACTGACAATAAAACAAGATTTGCGATTAGATTTTTTTTCTTAATTTTTCTATAGCTGTGATGTCACTTTTGTAATTGCGTTGGGTGTGTTGACTGTGCGGAGAAATTTGATATTGGCAGGTGTGTTGGCAAAGAGGAGTTCAGGAAGACAGCATGTTTGGAGTACACTGAGGATGAAGGCTTGAAAAACAGTATGTAAGTTAAATGACTAAACATTATGAATTTTTGGACTTTGTATGTGATTATTTTGAACCGTTTTTATGTTGTTTGTTTTGTTTTGTGGCTTCATTGTCTGCGTAAGCATCTCAGCATGTTTATTATGTTTTGTCTAATTGTGTATTTATTTTTGTTTTTCTGTCTTTTTCTACTACAACTGCAAGACACTGCAATGTCAAAATGTCCACTGTATAATGAATAATGTCGACTGAGCTGTTCTCATACAGTAAGCAGTAAGTTGGCTGTACCTCCACCATCTCTGTCAGGTTTGCCACCTTAATGTCCTGCGTTCCATCACTAAGTGAAAGGCTGCACACACTCCCTGTTATGTTGTCTTCAGATGGATAGGGATTTTCATTGAACGTAGTCATCTAATAGTGACAAATGCTCAGTTAAACAGGCTGTGGATGTCAGCAAAGATAAAAACACTAATGATGATAACACACACACATACTCAGACCTGAGAGATGATGTTGTTGTACTTATTAAGCACTGGTCCAAGCACTGAATTTGAAGGGAGCTTAGCGGAATTGCCAACTTTTTCTGAACCCAGCACTGAATTGCCAATGTCAGCAGGTTTTTGTCTGATGGAGGGGAAAATTAATTTTATATGTAAAAGTTTTTAAAGCAGAGGCAAGTGACATTTTAAAGCAAAATACCCACGTTTTCTGATAAATGGTGCCCATTGGGTATTGCATGACAAATTCGTTCTCTCCTGATAGCAGGTTAGCAACTTTCGCTAAAATCTTAAAGACATCTCCAAACAAATCCTGGAGAAGAAAAAACATCATTCCAGTGTGAGAGCTGAAACAATAACAGAGACATTTATGTTGCTGGTGATGTAGTTACGTGAACTTACTTTAGGGTTTGGGTTGTTTTTAAGATCGCAGTTTTTCAGTGACAGACTCAGGATGGCACTGCTGCAGTTGAGGATGTGATTGAGTGTCTCGGTGTTGTTCAAAGCAAATGAGACGTTCAGTAACTCAACACTTTTCAACAAATTACTCACGAATGCTTTCTTTTGGAAGAAAAAGGAGGGAGAATTTAGCACAGCATGAATATAAAAACATGAGAATAAAACAGTAATGATGACAATATGGGCATATCAATGGAAATGTAGCAGCTCACAGAGCTGGAGGGAATTTGGGTGGAAAACCTGATAAGATATTTTATTACACCTCACCAAAAATCTCACTATGAAGGTAACCCTCTCACTTGCTGGAGAAATTGTGGAAATACAAATGCAAATCACTATCATATTTTCTGGGACTGTCATGTTATTAAAACTTATTGGAAGGGAATACATGCAGAAATACAAGAGACATTTGGAAGATATTTACCTTTGAAGACTAGAGGAAATATAAGTTATATTAATGGAAACAGAAACACACTCCCTACATGCCTTTTTTTTCCTTTGTATTTTTTATTTATTTTTCTGTTTTGCTTCTTTTTCTTTTTTCTTTCTTTTCTTTCTTCTTCTTTCATTCTTTTTGTATCGATATTTTAGTTGTTTAAATACAGAAAAAGGGAGGAGGATGTAGTAACAAATTGCTAAAGTTGATGGTATGGTACAGTGATTCCTAAATGTCAATTAAAAAAAATAACAGTACAAAACTAAAAACAGTAATGATGAAAGTGTTCTTGCTTTCGTAAATAAAGGTACCCACCCCGTTGCTATTTGTCGGTTCCCCTGGTGTCACGTCCATCGTATTTAGTACTCTGTCTGCATCCTGTCTCAGAAACAAGGGACAGCTTTTAACTCTGGGGTGCTTTTTTATAAAAAAAAAAAAAATTGTAATTCAAAGCTCCTCATAATTTATAAAAAAAAATGTTGATATGTAAAATGATTTGTCTCACCTTGAGAAATACGTTAATGTTTAAGGTACCCAAAGCTTTTTTAAGGATTGTTTGGATCGTTGGATCGTCAAGGTTTGGAATTAAATCTGAAAGTAGACCCCTTTTGTGCCCTGGAATCAAAGAGTATGTGATGTTTAACAAGGTCCAGTAAAAAAAAGAAAAGAAAAGGGAAAAAATAAGCGATACAACACTAGATTTATGTCATTTAGGGTGTTGAATAAGAAGACACAAATAAAGTGCATTCTAACTTACGAAGTTTGGTTGCATGGCTGGAAATTTCGGTACACTACAAAGAAAACATGAACAAGGTGGACAATATGAAAGCTGAGTCTTGGAGGCTTGCATGGCTTATTACTGCCTGTGAAATTTATTTGTCTTACCTTTGTGTTTGAGGGAGACTGTAAACCTTTAAAACACAAAGTTATGTTATGAATGAAAGAGCACAAATGAAGAATGAAAACAAATCTGGTTAGGTTAAAGCTCGGATCAGAAAGCTTCACGTACTGTGGGTGCAGAGGAAGCCTCTTTTCTTTTTACAGTCAGACGTTACGAGCTGGAGAGGATTCAGCTTCATGTATGTGCATGAGGTGTTTTCTGTTGAAAAGAAATGGCATTAGGAAAGGTTAGTTTTTGAGACAAAGGTTTAACAACGAGACAACAACTAACAGGGCTGCAACTGTCAATACACGGTTAATTATTTACAAATCAATAATTTATAGGTAAAATGTAAACAGATGATCCCAGAAGCCACATAAAGCCATGTGTAAAGTCTTCTCATTTCTTGCTTTATGTAATTAAAAACACACATTTGAATGATCATAACACAGGTGGATGGAGCAGATTTTCCTTTTTGATCCTGGTAGTGTTGTGGGAATCTTATGAGGCAAACATCTCATCGTAGAGATAATCCTTCAGGTACGGAAACTTATTTCTGCCACCATAAGTTAAAATTTTGTATTATTATCTAAACATTTTGACCTAATAACTTGAAATTTCAAGCTGTTTTCTCAACGCTTGAGAAACACAAAAAGTTTTCTTTGTTACAGATGTGGAAACAAATTTCCATATTCTGGAGACATGGGTGTAAAGCATAAAATATATAATCAAGGAGAAGAGTTATCAGCACAGGTGTTCATTTAGTTTTGAAGGATTTCATTTCACAGAGATTTCCTTATACCTTCATTCCTTGTCTACATCTACTTTCACTTCTAGACAAGAGAATATGCGCTCTCCCACAGCTGGACAATATGCAACCAGGCTATCCTCGAACCCTCTGCAGAAGACCTGCGGTTAGCTCATCGAGCTTTATTCAGGCTCTACCAAGCCTGACTCGTCTCACCCTCCAAAGCAGGCCTCGCATAAAGACGCAAAGTAAAAAAAACCTTAACCTAATCCCTCACAGGAAGCAAATAGTGTTGGAAATCTTATTGGGTAATTTATTTATTGTGATCTGCAAGTTTGTCTTATTTTATGACATGAATCTTCTTTAAAAAGCAAAACAAAACAAAAACAAAACAAAGCATTTACACACCCAAGGGAACATATTCAAAAATATTTAAATTCAATTGGTGCTGGTGACATGACAAAAATTCAAATGAAACCCAGCCTTTTCTCAGCACACAAACGTCATCAACCTCTCTTACATTTATGTCAATTTATTGTAATGTATAATTATTTCTTCTTAACGATATAGTGACCTGAACTTACTTTCAGGTCCTGGTTGATTTGAAAATGGCAGTATTTCAGTGAGAGACTCATGATGACACTGCCACAGTTAGTGAAGAGATTTGAGGGTTGTTTAAAGCAAACAAGACATTCAGTCTCTTTTTTAAGATTATTTTTATGGCATTTTGATTTTTTAGATAGTGGAGCAGTGAAGACAGACAGGGAAGTTGAGTGAGAGAGAGAAGGACTTACTTGCTCACAGAGTGGGCTAAACTGACAATCGACATTCAGTATCTTATTGCTTGCCAACAAAACTATTGTGATTAAACCATTAGCAACCCCCCCCCCCCTCCAAAAAACCCCCCCAAAAACCAAAAAAACCCAAAGCACTGGTGATTGATCAATTCAAACAGACAAGTATTACTTTTTTCTTTTCTTCTTTCCCAACGTCTGTCAGACATGCCTTCACTTGAAAACTCACAGGCCACAAAAGCACAATAACCTGTGCAACAGAAAATAAAATTACGGCACCAAAATGCATGTTGTGTTTGTGTATTTTACTTACTATCGGTGGATTTCCAGTTATCCTCTCCAACTGTCTTTTCAAGCCACCATGTGTGATTGAAGTTGGTGTTCCAGTCTTGAGTTATGTTGTCCAAGAAGATTTTGGTTGGGTTGTTCATCACCTTCAGGAGCTCTCCTCCTTGCTTTTCACAGCTGCTCCTAGCCTGGGAATAGGTTTTCGGTTCTCCAACAAACTCGAAACATACATTTCTGAAAACAAATTCACAGTTTGCCGTGAAGTTGTTTCCTGGACAGTTCTCGGTTCTTTCAGCTACACACAGAAATCCAGCTGAAATCCACACAAAGACAGCTGTCCGGAGTACCGTATCCATTGTTATTGTTCTGTGGAGAGCACGAGCGCTTAGTGCTGCTCGAACTGTGGCTGGAACAGATACTGAGCAAGGTCACTTCAATCCATCACATGAAAATCAGAGAGCTTTCTCCAGAGAAACCCTGCATATGTTCTTAATACATTAGGAAAATCACCCGAGACACTCAAACAAGATGCAAACTGAAGGAATCACTCGGTGTCATTAAAGGCCAGTCAGGCTGACCTTCTAAGAGTAAGGACAATTCCATTGTTTGATTTGCAGTTAACAGTAAAAACACTTTATTCCATTACAATGACATTTTCCCCCCAAAATAATTCTTGAATCAACGCTTGCCTGTCTTCGTGTTGACTTTTTGTGAGAAGCATCTTCTTATTAGTCGTTTGCATTTTCTTTTCTTTCTTTGTCTTCTTTTTGCTTTAGCTGTCCATTGTTATGATCCCTGTAGTCTACTGTTGTTCAGTATTACCCTGTTGTTACCAGAAGTTATGAAGTTTCATTCTCATATGCACAGTGGAGATAAACACAATGGTTTACAATGTACAGTGAAATTCTTATTTTGTCAGTCTCCCTTCACACAAAACAATTATAGCATTCTAATAAAATAACAATAAAGATCCAAGAAATTTACAAAGGAAAATGATTTATTACTTATGATAATGATTAATTAATTAATGATTTATTATTATTTATTACTATTAAATAATTTATTACTTATGCTTATAAGTAATAAATATGCAAAAAAAATTAAATGAGTTTAAAGAAATGCCTTGAGCTAGTCTGGAAATATATCTGTCCCAGCAACAGCAGAATATAATAATTACAGTAGCAGTGAACAGTAGTGATGGGGTGGGAGAGGGTTGTGCTGACATATTCAGGAGTCTGATGGCCTGTGGATAGAAGTGAGAGTCTTTTAATCATTCATTTCAGCCTTCTGTACAGTTTACCTGAGGGCAAATGTGTGAACAGGCTGTGTTGTGGGTGAGTATTGTCTTAACAACCCTGCTACTGTAAAGTGATGTACTGTGCAGTTTTTTACCACATGCTTTCCTGAACAGTGTACATCTGTAGAAGTTCCTGAGGACTTTGTGCAATTTTTTGTGTTTTTTTCAGTGGAAAAAAAATCACACTGATGGTGTAGAAGTCTGACAAAAACTGTATGTATCAAATATGATACACTAGGGGTTAAGAGGTTAATACTTAATCAGGTCTCTCTTCTTAAATTCCTTGCCTATTCCCTGTCTAAGGCATTATAGTTAACTAATACTAAACTAAAAAAATTACTTAATTAAATAAAAATAAAAATTTGACTTTTGAAAAGAATATATAAAATCAAAAGAGTTTGATGAATTTGGAAAACTAAAATTAAATTAAATTAAATTAAAATGAGGAAATATCCTGAGTTTTATTTCATGTTAGTCTGGTATTAATTTTATTACAGTACACCTAATGAGGCTTAGATGAACATGTTTATTAAGACTTTGTGTACAACAGACTTGAACTACTTTCAAGAAATTCTGTGTTTTTATTGTACTGCTTTTCCTAAGTCTTGTCCCCAACATATGCTCTCCATACAATAATAAAGCATAAAAATTAAATAAGATTAAAAAAATAATACTAAACTTTTTCACAACAATAAAAACTAAACTGAAATGAGAAAATCCACTCTGGAAACCAACTGACACTAGACTGAATAAAAAATAGAGGCTATTAAAAAAATAATTACCAAAAAAAACCTGTATTAAATCTAATACACACGTAATGTAGTGTAATGCACGTCAACTTTAATCACCCGTGGTATCTGAGAATGTCACTGTCCGCCCGCCCATGATTGAAATGTCGCGAGATGATGTGCCGGAAGTTAACACCGCGTGGGTTTGTGTAACATGTTAGGAAATACATTCAATGCCCTTTATTGCGAAGGCAAAACTGCGTCTATGGCGGGATTGAAGGTAACGTCAGAGACCGTGGACAACAGAGTTTGTCTGGCAGGGTTTCAGCGTCGCAGCGATACTTGTGCTCCTGTTTGCTAGCTCGTTTTCTCTGCCTGAAAGTAATATTACTGTAAAACACTCCAGGTCGTCTCTTCTCGTTTTACTGCGTAAACACAGGCATGCAATGAATGAGTTGTTATTGGGTTTATTTGCATTTACTCTAAGAAAGCTGAACAAAGTCTGCTGTTTAAGTTTTTTAATGCGTATCTTGCATCTACTACTGACAGGGACCAAACCTGACCTCAAAAAGTAAAACTAATTTTTTTTTTTTTTTTACTAATAATACTTTATTTTTTGTCCATTTGAAATGCATTTTCGTATTAAAACACACATGAGTGAGGTATGTGTTTGATACCACACATCAATTTGTATTGTGTCTGTTTATTCAACCCCAGATTGTGTCATTGTAAACAGAGTGAGTAGTCGTATTGAACTCTTAGCAGTCTGGTCACATGATGTTTATCACCGTTCAACAGAAAAAGTTAAAAGAAGCCGTGAAGGTCATCAGCTCAGGTAGCCTCCTGTTCGCTTCCTACCTCACTGTGACTGGAGATGAGCGTTTCTATGCCAACCAGCTAATGCCCCTGCTGCAGAGGATTGTGGGGCCTGAGACAGCCCATGTGCTGGCAGTGAAGATGATAGGTTTGGGTCTGGTACCTCTGAACCGTTACCAGGACCCTGCGTCATTGGTAAGCATGTCACAGGGCTGTCTCCTCAGTGGGTTGCATGCGCTTCTGGACTTCTCTAAGGGTTTGTTCTGTTTGTCTGCAGGAAGTCAACGTCCTTGGGTTAAAGTTCAAAAACCCGATTGGGATTGCGGCCGGCTTCGACAAGCACGGAGAAGCCGTTGATGGCTTGTACAAACTGGGCTTTGGCTTTGTTGAGGTGGGGACAGTTACTCCCAAACCTCAGGAGGGGAACCCGAAGCCACGCGTGTTTCGCCTCACTGCAGATAATGCAATAATCAACAGGTGAGGTTGGAAGTGCTGCACCACAGTTGGTGCTTTAAAAGGCCTGTTTTATGTCTTTAGGTTGACATACTTAGCTGAAAGTAAAAAGTGATGGCTCATGGTTCTGTGTGTGTTTTATGTCTAATAACCTTATCTTTAGTTGTAAATAGTCTGTAATCGACAGGATTTATGAAGGAGTTTTACAATTTTTTGGATGAACATCTTTGTAGAACTGTTAAGTTTGTTAAGTTCTATTTGTTGTCATTCCTGATGCCCTTTTGGCTGGATTGCTCTTGAAAAAGAGATTTTAAATCTCAGTGAGACTTAATAAATAAAGAATATATTAAATCTCTTTGCCGAGCACTGATTGCAGCTTTTATCTTGTGACAGAAATGTCCTTTGTTGTTCAAAATGACAACATGTCGTTCATGAGCGATATGAGAGATCATTTGCAACTGTTTAAACACAGACAACACTGCCACTGAGGTTGTGGGCAGTATTCTCCTGAATGGTAGGTGTCGTAAATTGTCCAAAACCGCAGCATCAGTGTTGGTGTGTGACGTCACTTTTGGCGTGCGCTTACGACAATGATGACGACAACAGGTGTTGTGTTTTTGATGCTGTTTTTGGCCAGTCGTGTACCTCACCACAGCCATGTCGAAGACACGAGTGTATGCTCATGTTGGTTTTTACCGTCATGTCAGTGAGTTTCCCAAATTATTCAGAGGGCAATGATGCAACAGCTAGGAAAGAGAAAATCTTTTCTCTGCTTTTTTGACTTACATTAGTGCTGATGCTGAGGTTTTGTCTGTGTAGTGACACCTGTCATTCAGGACGATACAGCAGCAAGTATAGGACACTCAGCGCCAATATAAATAATATCACTGGCTTGTAAGTAACCTGTCGAACTCTTATGTAAATGCACATCACACTGACATCAGAGGTGGGAAGTAACAAAGTGCAAATACTTAAGTAGAATTTTCAGGTACCTGTACTGTACTTGAGTATTTATTTTTCAGACAACTTACAGCTTATGTGTAATTTGAATCACATATTGGATCTGTATTTGATGTGTTTTGCAGTAATTTGGTGAATTAAAGGTCTGTGTTGGACTGGGCCACAGTGGTGCTCATGCTCACATTTAGGTTACATAGCAGAGATTAAATTGCATTTACAATGAGGATACTTACATTAATTCACTGAATGAATTAAGCGAAGAAAGTCTGTACTTTTGCCACATCTGCTGTTCATATCCTTTAGTGCAGCGGTCCCCAACCTTTTTTGTGCCACAGACCAGTTTATGCCCGACAATATTTTCACGGACCGGCCTTTAAGGTGTCTCGGATAAATACAACAAAATAAAACTAGTACCAGTACCGAAAAAAAGAAGATTTATTCATAACACACGTGAAAAGACCCAGGAAAACCGAGTTAACAATAAAAACGATAACAAAATAATGCTGAAAACCGATAAAAACCCTGAAAACCATACATTTCACACCTGAGCCTCAACTCTCGCGGCCCGGTGCCAAACGACTCACTGACCGGTACCGGTCCGAGGCCCAGGGGTTGAGGACCGCTGCTTTAGTGCATTTGCCAGCCTAATCCGGAAGCAGAGGATGTTTGCTTGTAGAAAATACTAGAAAGGTAGAATGATGTCAAAAAGTAAGCCAGATATTAGTTATACTGATACTTGCACTGGATGTTTGCAGGTCTGAGCATATACAACAAACAAGCATTAGTAATTCATCACTGGATTTTTTTGCATTAAATTACATGTTTCTGAGATGATTATAGGTTTTTCTTACATAGGTAGAGATTTCATGCACTCATGATTTCAAAGATGTTTAATATGATGTCGAAATGTCAAAGGTCAGCTTGACTGTCACATTATCATGTCTTGTACAAAATTACGTGCCATAACAAACCTATAGTTTTTTGACTGTATGTGACATTTGGTCAGTTAATTACATTCTTTACTAAACAGGGTGTGTGTGTGTGTGTGTGTGTGTGTGTGTGTGTGTGTGTGTGTGTGTGTGTGTGTGTGTGGACAGACATGATTTTAACCCTCTCCAGGCAGACGTTGCAGATTTGCAACAGTTAAGAACTGACAACCTGATTACCCCACATACATATTTTATGAGTTTCTTTTACTCAGAAGTACCACTGCAGGACTTGGTTGTGCATTAGCAACAAAAAACTTAATTTGGGCCTGAGAGGGTTAAGCTTCAGTTTGTCTGTTGGTACGTGCATAGAGTTTAAGCCAATGTTTTAACAGGGGTTTTTTTACCCCCTCTGTGTGTAGATATGGATTCAACAGCTGTGGTCTGGCAGAAGTACACACGAGGCTGAAGGCCAGAGAAGAAACACAGCAAGGGCGAAGTAAAGGTTAGCAGATTCTCTTTGTATTCTCTGAAGTACTGTAAATGTGGCACCAGAGATTACATAGTTCACTTTCATTTAGATCTTACATACTTTTGTTTTTTTGGTGGCTTGAGATGTGGGATGTCAGCATTAAATTATGTATAAGGTTAAATATGTTTTTAATGATCTTGACCTTTCCTCATCTTGTATTTTAATCACGCCTGCATACTTACTTAAATCTCATTTAGCACGTCAGCAGCTTGTGCCCCAGTTGAGTCATGTGCCTGATGATGCAACCTGTGTCTGTGTTTTCTGAACTTTCCTGTTTGTGTGTGTGTGCATGTTTGTTTATAGCTGGCCTTCCCCTCGGCATCAACCTGGGGAAGAACAAGCTGTCACAGGATGCGGGGACAGATTATCTGGAGGGCGTGAAAGTGCTGGGCCCGCTGGCCGACTACCTGGTGGTCAACGTTAGCAGCCCTAATACACCAGGTCTCCGGGATCTACAGGGCAAGGCTGAGCTTCGCCAGCTTCTGCACACAGTAGGACTACAGAAGTGATAATTGAATTGCAAACACTGAGAAGCACAAACAAATCCTCACCGGCATATTGGTGCAGTGATTAATGGACGCATGCCATGTAATACAGTTTATAAGACAATAACATTTGTAAGAAGCAGTTCTAACAAGCCTGAAGTTGATAATTTGGTATGATCACCTCTATTCTTCAACATAACCTGTCTATCTTTACTAACCTGTAGACTACACTCTTGAAAAGTGACGATGAGGATGCTATTCAAGGCTGAAGTTATAATCCACAACCTCACTGCTAGATGCCACTAGGTCATATGTGCTGCTCTTTTGACGTAACAGTTTGTAGTTTTTTGTAACTTGAACACAATGCTTTGAATCTGACCTGTAGCCATGTGCTAATTTTGCCTTTGTGTACTGAAAAATGGTTTCAACAGTGATTTGTTCAGCTGATATTTGTATAATCGATAGTATTTCTCCCGTGTTGGTTTTGCTTTAACTTCTACAGCTTCCCCAGCTGTAGTATTTCCCCCCCACACCCACCACCACCCTCCTCCACCCACACCCCTCCAGTGAGAAGCAAATGTTGTTTTCCCCTGCAGCAAAAGGGGAAAATAAGTCAAGGACAGGGTTAATGAATGTCACAGAACTGCGACATCTGTGATAAAAGCTTCATGCCCCATCAGCACCAATTTGAGTACTCATTGGCTTCACTGGTTCAGATTGGGTAGTGATGGGTAATAATGGAATTTTAAAAAAGGCATTTTTATAAACTCCCCGTTAGGTTGACTGAAAATAATTAGAAAGGCATTCAAGTGGATTTGATGGGTATATGTTAGGTATTCAATGTAATAAAATCTGTAGCTCCAAAGTCTCTTTTCTGTACATCAGTTCTTGAACCATAGGCTGTATTTTTAGCCCTTCCTATTTCCAAGGCTTTAGATCTTATGCCACAGTAAACCATCTTTCTAACTAGTCTCTCTACCTCATCACTTGCACTATCTGCTCAGGTGCAGAAAGAACGTGATGCCCTGCAGGAACAGCGTAAACCTCCCGTCCTGGTGAAGATTGCTCCTGACCTAACTGCCCAAGACAAACAAGACATTGCTGATGTCGTCACTGAGGTGGGAATCATTGTTATGTCTAAAGTAAAACATGCTTTATCTAAAAACTAAAAAAAAAAAACAGCCTTAACTCTGCGTAAAGCTTCACATGGCTCCCTTCCTCCTCTGTGCTCGGGTAACCTTGTCACTACTTCAGTAGGTTTTTGTGCTCATTGGAGCGGTGAGGAGTTGCACTTTAGTAGATGTGACATTGAGGACGGAACAGAAAGCGAATCACACTTTGTCTCTTTCTTTGTCACTGAGTATTTCACATCAGAGGTCACTCGCATACATACATCAGTTCTGCTGCTGTAGGTGCCGCCACCTGTGACACCTACTTTCTATCTCCGCTTATGCTCTGTGTTTCCAGCTGGGAGTGGATGGTTTAATGGTGTCTAACACCACTGTGTCAAGGCCAGAGACACTTCAGGACCCAAATAAGTCTGAGGTTGGAGGGCTGAGTGGAGAACCTCTCAGAGACCTCTCTACTACAACTGTCAGAGAGATGTACAACCTCACCAAAGGTACGGAGTTATGTCCATCTCCCTCAGTATCGACTGTGCATATAAAGTAAATTTCCTGTATGTTGTTATTATTGTAGGTAAAATACCAATTATTGGGATTGGCGGTGTTGCTAGTGGGCAGGATGCAATGGATAAGATCCGTGCTGGTGCATCATTGGTTCAGCTCTACACTGCTTTGACCTATCAGGGTCCACCTGTAGTGATAAAGATAAAGCGAGAACTGGAACAGCTTCTTAAGTGAGTATGAAAATAACCATTAAGGCCGAGTTCTCAAGTGAAAGGTTTAAGAATTTTTCTGGTGTTTTTAATAGTTTATTTTAAGAGTTGTTCTTGTTTAGGACACATTTTTCTTAGAACTATTGGATGTTGTTCCTACTGTTTATAAATTTTAATTTTAGTGTAGGGACACAAGAATTGTGACTGTCTGGGCTGATATGCAAGCTTGTAGAAACAGAATAGAGGCTTCAAGTACAACTTCACTTAGTTTGAAGGTGAACATAGAAGGAAAAATAAAAAATCTGAAGATGTTAAAGCTCCAGGAATGGTTGTAGTATGAAGAAACACAAACTTGTGTGTTCTGTATTAACACCAATGAAGATTGTATTCATACTATAAGTTTTGCTAAAGGTTTAAACTCTTTAGCCAATATCCATGTTGAAATAAGAGTTTGGCGATACTTTATCGTTCACTCCTCCCTGTGTGTTTTAAAACCTCTTCATCCCCCCCCTTTTTTAAAGCCAGTGTAAAGGTGTGTTAACATGATAACAGACATACAGCAGCCAGTAGATGACATCTTTTTTTGCCTACTAACTACTCTACTATGTAGCCAGGCTGATGTGATATACCGATATTTAGCTGCTAGGTCGGAGGATCCTTATTTATATATGATTGTTTAAAGTCTGAGACAGCAGCAATCACCAGCCCCCAAAAACTTCCCTTTCATTGCATTTTCAGAAGAACTTTTGTACATGCATACAGCAACCATTTAACCAGACTGTATCACTCCTCAGTTTTATCAGTACCTTTGTTGGCACACCTCAGCAAGGCATGAAACAGCTGTGCCTAAAATCTTATGTTATTACGGGATACAAATTTGGAGCACAGGCTTCCATCAGTTTATTCCGGTCCTTTTGCTTCTCAGGACAAATACTTATAACCTACGCTGCTGTGTCTGCTTCCACAGAGATCAGGGTTTCAGCAGTGTGTCCGAGGCAGTTGGAGCTGATCACAGGCAGAGCAGATGAGTCGACTCCTAAGCAGAGCCCACATCGGGAGATGGGGGATTGCTAACGTAGCCAGCCGTGGCTCCTGAACTGGGGTGAATCCGGAGTATTTATTATCCGTCCATCTTAATTTCCAGGGTGGAGTACACATTATGGTCTGAAATCACAGTAAAAACCAGTAAGTGAGTAATGATCAGTGTTTTATGTTGTCGTAAGTATTAAGAACCTGAGATCTGTACCTTGATTTCAGACATTCAGACTTTGTTACAGTGTAACAGCAGTTGGTGTTTCTCACATGCAGGCCTAAACCTTTCAAGCCCCACAACTGATTTTTAATGATGCAAACTTTTCTTCAGTGTGAAGAAAATCATTGTTTGTGATGCAGAGTATATGACCTTGAAACATATTTGTAATGGTATTGTGTGAAAATAAAATCAAAGACTTTAAAGGCTCAGATACCATCAAGTCATTTATTTTGCTCTGAAACATCACAGGAGCATCCTTGAAGGACTTGAACTGTTTCATGGTGGAGCTTCAAGTTACAAAGAAGAATGCCCTGAACCTGACAACATGCACCAAGTAAAACGGATAGTTTTGTTATTCATTTCCCTGCTCAGAGAATGTCGTGATTTTACTTCTAAGTGCAAAACTAAAATATTCAGTAACCAATGAGCCACAAAGGCCAGTATTCAGGAATTGCTGGGCTGATAAATTTTCAGAGCGCTTGTTTTGTTCTGGTGTATTCTGAATATGTGCTTTGAAACGTTTGCAGGTGACGCATTAGAAAGATTCTAGACTTATTTCTGATTCAGTGTGTAAAACGTACCTTTTTCACTTCAAAGATCAAAACCCAACTTGTGTTCTGAAAGGTAACCACTACTGAAAGCCCATGTTTATCACTATCCAGAGGATCCAATAAGCTGAATGTGTTGACTTCTCATGCTAACAAAAATGAAGTTTTACGTCATCTTAGAATCTGTTTTCAGTGCTGTGTGTGTGTGTGTGTGTGTGTGTGTGTGTGTGTGTGTGTGTGTGTGTGTGTGTGTGTGTGTGTGTGTGTGTGTGTGTGTGTGTGTGTGTGTGTGTGTGTGTGTGTGTGTGTGAGTGATGGGGATTGGAACTGACTTAATAAATTGTTTTGGCATGTTTTATATAAATGTGGAGATATAAAGGTCTTAATAATGGAATAATTCATGTGGAGTAGAAAAAAATGAAGGTGCAGCAACAACATAAAAGGTTCACTCTAGGAGGAACTGTGCATATATGTTCTATTATAGATCCATACATGAAGTGTTTCTTGTGATTGAAGTAGTTTCAGACATGAAAGGACTCTGAGTTTTCTGTGTTCTTGACAGCAACGCATGAAGCCCTTAAGTCATGCTCCTCTCAGCTGGACTCCCACTCCTCTCTGTTCTATTAGCGGTGTTGCATCATGGCCTCCCATTGGTGTCGGCTGCTGCTTTTATAGTTATTATTGGATTTCTCACTTATTGACACTTTGAGACGCCTTTCTATCCCGTCACAGTACTGCCTGTTAATCCCAGAATAGACGGCGGTCATTAGGTACAACCAGTGAAGCCAGAGAATCTGTGAGGATCAGCTGTGAGCTGCCAAGCGCCGCCTCCTTCCTTTCCTGAGGCTACTCTAGGTCCAGACTGGGTTTTATCCCATGTGTGGTGTTAGAGGGGCAGGAGAGGCGAATCCTAGCCTCCAGACAAGCAAAACTAAAACTGAGGGCCACTTACATGTACTCTTATAACTTTGATTGTAGCCAGGAGGCAGCACTTATCTGTCCCTGAGATGGTGTTTGTGCTGCGTTTTTTAAAATCTGAACACTAATAGGAAAGGCCAGGTACATCATCTTCAGCAAGGATTAACCAAATATTGTCTTTTGTAGATAGTGTTGTACACAAGGCCAATATGTGGATGTAGAGCGGAAGCATTTTTTTCTTCTACTCAATACTGCATGGATCGTACTATTCTCCGTGGAGGGCATGTCCTTGTAATAGGACAGCGAGGGAAAAAAGAAAATTGCTGAATGAAAAAACAGTCAATTAGCACAAAGCGCTCATTCAGTCTTAAAATCTGTCTGCAAAAACGTTTAAAGCTCTGCTAATGCGGTAGGAAGCGTGGAAGAAGAGTTCCAAGGTTTATAATTTTGTGAAATTTCAGGGTTGCAGCTTTTTTTCACTGGTGTAGAAAGCAAATCATTGTTTTTGAATGAAGTGCCTAAATGTCAGATAATTATGAAAAATGCTCCAGAGCACAAAGTAGTTTTCACAAATTGGCTGTTTTACATGATTTGATCAAACCCAAAAGCAGCTAGCTGTGTGTAAAATGGCTAAATGTCACACGAGAAAAAAATGTCATTACAAAAAATGTTTTATGAACTGTTAAACGAGTTGCTTGAAACTTTTGTACAGGTTGGAATGGTCCCCAAAGATGATGGTGCCGGCTTTTATCACTATTTCTCCAGCATCATTGTGAAGTTTTGGTAAATGTCTCAAGTGTAGTAAACATTCAACTTCTACACATCGGGCTGATTGTCATTAACATCTGTGTGCTCAGAGTTGCTCAGATCTGCTGTAATGCTTCGTTACATAGATTCAACAAGCTCCCTCAGAGATTTTGTTCCACACTGGTGTGACTGGATCACACAGTTGCTGCAGATCTGTTAGCGGCATATCAGTGATACAAGTCTGCCATGGCATAACATCCCAAATTTGCTTTATTGGACTGAGATCTGGTGACTTTGGAGGTCATTTGAGTGAAGTGAACTCATAGTCATGTTAAAGAAACCAGTTTGAAGTGATTTGAGCTTGGTGACATGGTGTTTTATCCTTCTGGAAGTGGCCATCTAATGTTGAATACACATAAAGGAATAAACATGGTCAACAACAATACTCAGGTGGGCTGTGGCATTTGAAGAATGTGAAATTCAAGGTTTCAAAGTTTGCCAAGAAAATATCCTCCACATCATTACACCGCTACTGGCCTGAACTGCTTAATATGGGTGGATGGATCCATACTTTTGGGATGTTTACACCAAATTCTCATACTGCTATTCTGTGTGAACTGTAGCCTCATTTTCCTGTTCTTAGCTGACAGACGTGACACTTGGTGTGGTCACGTCCGCTCCTTTAGCCGGTCTGCTTTAAATGTGTATAGTACAAAGATCCACTGTGGGGTGTTGCAGTGTGATGTTATGTCCAGTAAATGCCAGGCCAAGTCACCAGAACACATTTTATTATTATTAATATTAATATTCATTTATTTATTTTTACATTTAGAATGATGCAATCATAAAGATAACATTCTGTAAATGGGGAGGTGAGGCATTTCATTGTTATGTGGCAAAGCAGAAGAAACGCTGTTTAAATTAGAGGGACTCAGAGAGGGGAAATATAAGGACTGAAGGATTCAGTGTCTTCTGGGTCACTGGCCATCCACAAATGTTACAAAGATGATGTGATCACTCTGAAATCCACTGAGGTTGCTTGAAAACAGCTTTTTCACAGATGATTTTCAGGCATCCTGATTTAGCCAAGCCACATCTGCGAGGACCCCCCCCCCTCCAAGTCTACATGTTGATGTATGCATTTTAAGTCCAAATAGGATTTGCACCCGAAGGCGCTTCTTATGTAGCTACACGGTACCATAATGTTTGTGTTCTCATTGACCATATACAGTTCAGTGTGTGTGTGTAATCCGTATGTTAACATCATGTGAAGGTGTGCAACATCTCAATGATACACAGAACTGAAAGCAAGAGCAAGAGAGCACTTCTAGCATCAAGAATAACTCATTACACTTGACTGCGATTTTCATTTAGTTGTTTAACGGCATGTAGGAAAAAATACCATTATTTGTTACAACATGTTCCCCAAATCTTCGGGAGCACTTTCTAATAACTAAGTAAACCTGCTAACCTAACAGATGCAAACTTGTTGCAGCTAGCATGCACCTACTAATATTAAATAGCTGTCTGTCTGTCCGTCCGTCCGTCCGTCCGTCTGTCTGTCTGTCTAGTGAAGCTATCCATAGAAAGTAAGGTGGATGTAAAGCAGCCTGCAGCCGTGCTGTCTGAGGTGTTTGTTTTCCTTAACAAGCAGGACGAATGACAGGTGAGAGCGTGTCAGGTCAAACAAATAAGGAACATGTTCTTCTCAAATCCTGCTGGTGATGTAATCTCAGTTGGATATTTGTATTGACATATTTTTAAGCTGAGCGTGACTTATCAAAGTTACATTTGCTGAAAGATTCACTGAAGGTTTACACATTTTATAGATATTAGTTGTTTATTATCTTTTGGCTAGTTTATTACCTTGTTAAATCATGCGCGTGTTGTTACATTGGTAGTCAACCCAGTCACAAGAGTATTTTCTAGAATATATATCTTTCAAATGAACAGAGACCAAATTAGCACTTATAGTACCAGTCATTTATGTTTTAGAGAAAAAGTAGAGTTAAAATCATTGCTGATTTTATCCACATCCACCGACTGAATTGAAATGAGTGCCTTTAATCTTAATATAAATATTAAAAATGAGTATTAGTATGTTGTAGGATGGTGTCTGATTCAGGAAAAGTCTCTGACCTATGTTATCCGCAGTATTTATTCATTACGCAGTTCTCGGTATAGGAAACATCTTTTTTGATGTCCACAGTGGGCACCAGCATTACCACACCCTCCTCGTCTTTCATACATCATTGCATTTCATGCAAACAAGAGCTTTGTAGAAAGATTGTTTCCAGGATTTTTACTTTTTTTGTTTTTATGGTGTGCCACAGGAGAAAATGCATATAAATACCAAATAAATGAACAATCAGACACTGCTGAGGAACATCTGCAAGGTGATGGAGATAAGAATTCCAATTTAGTGTAATTGGATACAAAACACATGTATTAAAAGAAGGGTGGAAAAGGAAGATGGTGGCGTGAGCACTTTAAGAACTTTGTTCATTTTGAACTTGAATGCTCCATGTTCGCACTGCAGCGTGACTGAAGAATAAAGACAAGTGTCCTTCTGCAGATGGCTGTTATGAAAGCTGGTGAAGCCTCTGGCTACAGGAAGTCACAGGTGTGGTGGAGGCAGAGAGAGCTATAAATCACACACCACCCTGCCCAAACCGATTACAGCTGATGGGAGGGTGTCTATACATACAAAAAAAAAAAAAAACCCTAGAGAGGCAGGAGGGAGATACAGCCCTGTTAGATGATCTAATTTGCATGAAATGTATGTTATATGGGTGCTCTTTGCTTTGTACTACCAAAGTTATTTTGACACAGGTTTAGTATTTTTATATAAATATTATAGCCTGGAAAATGCCTTACAATAGCTTGCAATCAGCAGCAGTTTGACTTGAAAGTGTTATCATACCAATATATGCCTATATATATATATATATATATATATATATATATATACAAAATCCCCACTCGCCCCTGCGGGCGGTCTCTCCTTTAAGCTTGGGTCCTTTACCAGAGGCCTGGGAGCTTCAGGGTGCTGCACAGTATCTTAGCTGTTCCTAGAACTGCACTCTTCTGGACAGAGATCTCAGATGTTGTTCCTGGAATCTGCTGGAGCCGCTCGCCTAGCTTGGGAGTCACCGCACCTAGTGCTCTGATTACCACGGGGACCACCGTTACCTTCACCCTCCACATCCTCTCGAGCTCTTCTCTGAGCCCTTGGTATTTCTCAAGCTTCTCGTGTTCCTTCTTTCTGATGATGCTGTCATTGGGAACCGCTACATCGATCACTACGGCCGTCTTCTTCTGTTTGTCTACCACCACTATGTCCGGTTGGTTAGCCACCACGATTTTGTCCGTCTGTATGTGGAAGTCTCACAGGATCTTAGCTCGGTCATTCTCCATCACCCTTTGGGGCGTCTCCCATTTTGACCTTGGGACTTCCAGGCCATATTTAGTACAGATGTTTCTCTATACTATGCCGGCCACTTGTTTATGGCGTTCCATGTATGCCCTGCCTGCTAGCATCTTGCACCCTGCTGTTATGTGCTGGATTGTTTCAGGGGCATCTTTACACAGCCTGCACCTGGGGTCTTGCCTGGTGTGATAGACCCCAGCCTCTATGGATCTTGTACTCAGAGCTTGTTCTTGTGCTGCCATGATTAGTGCCTCTGTGCTGTCTTTCAGTCCAGCTTTGTCCAGCCACTGGTAGGATTTCTGGATATCAGCCACCCCCTCTGTATATATATGTGTGTGTGTGTGTGTGTATATATATATATATATATATATATATATATATATATATATATATATATATATATATATTATCTGTGCCACAACTTTAATAGCACCAACCATTCCCATGTTATTACGGTGTTTCCATATAAATGGCCCACCCTGTATATTGTAATGATTCTGGGACTTTTGACCCAGTGTTTTGTGTTTTCTATTATTGTGATGTATTTTGGTTCTGGTTTTCTATTTCTTTGGGTTTTGGTTCTGTTCTTCGTCAGTTTAGTGTTTAGTCTTTTCTGCCTGTGTATTCCTGTGCCATGTCCGCATTTCTTAGTCTGTCTTTGCATGTGTGAGTTCCTGTTTTATTTTGTAAGTCTGTGTCTCTCATCAGTGTTTCTAGTTTCACTTCCCTTCTCTCATTATGTCCAATTATTCCCAGCCGTGCCTCCCTCCTGTTTCCCATTCCCTGATTGCCCTGTGTGTATTTAAGCCCTGTGTTTTCTTGTGTGGGTTGCTGGTTCATCTGCGTATCTTCTTCCGTTGTCTCTCCCTGCATCTCCCTGTATCTACGTGTATCTACGTGTGTGTCTCTAGGTTTCTGGTTTGTTTTCCATGCTTAGTTTTTCCCAGTTTAGGTTTTACTGAGTTCTGTTTATGCCACCCTCGCCTTTTTGTATATTCACCCTCCATTAATAAAGCTCCCTCACTTCAATAATGTCTGCATCCTGGGTGCTTTAATAATTTACACACAGCTTGCCCCGCAATCCGGCAACAGTGGTCCCTGTGGTAATTGGAGCACTAGGTGCAGTGACTCCCAAGCTAGGCAAATGGCTTCAGCAGATCCCATGAACAACATCGGAGATCTCTGTCCAGAAGAGCACAGTCCTAGGAACAGCTAAGATACTGTGCAGCACCCTCAAGCTCCCAGGGCTTGGTAGATGCCAGGAGAACTTGTCTGACTGTGTTTGGTGGAGGGGAGATTATGGTGTTGGGGTGTTTTCCAGGAGCTGGGCTCGGCCTCTTAGTTACACTGAAACTCTTAATGCTTC
Source organism: Rhamphochromis longiceps (assembly GCF_057381845.1). Classification (NCBI taxonomy): domain Eukaryota; kingdom Metazoa; phylum Chordata; class Actinopteri; order Cichliformes; family Cichlidae; genus Rhamphochromis; species Rhamphochromis longiceps. The sequence goes on from NC_140557.1 coordinate 23,959,653, forward strand.
AGCATACCAAAACATTTTCCAAAATGTTTTGGTATGCTGTTTGGTTGAGTTGGGGATCCCCAACTCAACCAAACAGAACACCTTTGGGAGGAATTAGAGCAGAAATTGTGAGCCAGACCTTCTCTTTCAACATAAATTACTGACCTCATGAATGTGCTTCTGGAAGAATGGTCAGAAATTCCCAGAAACACACTCCTAAACCTTGATATGGTTATAGCTGCAAAAGGTGAATTCAGATAATCCTGCTGCAATACAGTACATATATTGCTGCAATCTAAATAGAGTTAATTTGTTTACATTTCCTATTAATGACTGGTTCAATACACACAGAATATTGAAAGTATTAGGCAAAAGAGCAAATGACCCTGTTCCAATTTTTCCTAGCTTGTGTGACTTTTCTGCTTCTATTTTTAATCTTGTCCTACAGTTGGTTTACATAACTCCCACTTCCAAAACAGTAAGTAAACAGCCACTCTCTCTCAGCCATGCTGTATAGCCATATGGGACTTCAGTTCTCATTAGCCCAGGACAGCATAAAACAAGCTGGCTGAAAGGCATCAGAGATAACTGCCATTCAGTAAATACGCACACTAGGTGCACTGGAATCAATCAAAGTGAGAGATAGAGAAACTAACGGCAGTGTTTTATTGCAGTGTAACTAATAAAATTTCTGTTTTTAAGCAGATGCGAACAATGATTAATATTTAAAAGGCATGAAACTTTTGAAGTTCATAGTGTACTTTTCACTTGAAAACTGATCACGTCATGAGCAGCAGATGTTGTCTGTTCATCGCACCTTTTTCAAACAGGGTAAAATCTCTGTGTTAAATATTACAGGGCACCCTCTCTGCACGAGGACAGGCTGCAGTGACAGGAACACTCAAGTTAAGTGCACTAGTGAGCTCACTGAGGAGACTGGATGAACTGTGCAGGATTGTGTATTTATAGCTGACAACATAAGCGGGGAGTCCAGGAAGACTAAAGGTCTGTGCATACGTGCGCTGGCAGGTCAGCTCACCGGGGCCACGCTGTGATTATGGATGAATAATCTAGCTGACATATCAGCATGATGTGTGACTGAGCAGCATGGATGGGTGGTGATGGCGCTGGGGTTTTGTTTGGGCTCTTAAAGGATATTTTGCTCTTTTTGACCCTGCATGAATGATTACTTTAATAATGCCAACCTTACACTTTTCCAATTCTCCCTTCAAGCTGTATGCAGCACTTCACAAACATCACCAATAAACCAGTAAACAGGGAAGCTGTTCACTTTCCAGAGTATGTAAATTACATATGAGAGATGGCAGGCAATCAGATCGGGATAAGGACCAATTATCTCTCTGCAGCTGAGTGAATAGTTGAACTCCCAAACGTCACTATAGCAGTCTCCATGATAAGTGTACAGTCAGCTCTTCAGAATATTAACAGACCAGGTCAGGGACACGCTGACAGACAGTGGTGCATTGAACACCTTGCTGCAGGAAACTTTCTCACATGACTTTAACTGCTGCAAAGCATAGAGGGATACAGAGATGAGGGCAGTCCCAGTTGTTTTGTATCATCTTACAGATTAGTTTAATTCATGTGAACCCAGAGTGGACAGTGGCTTGCTGTTGCCCCTGCTGGATTAAGCACCGCTCCCACGCCCCCCTTCCATGTCACCCCTCTCAGCCATCTCTGCCTTTGCCCTTTCCTCTGTTGAGCCAAAAACAGACACCAGCCACAGGTGGTCTCTGTGCTTTATTGGTTCTGACACACATCTCTTGCCTTAAGAGCTTAGAGAGACAATTAAAAATTCATTAGGACACTGAAACGAGAGAGGGGGAAAAAATAAATAAATAAAAGAAACGGGACAAACAAAAATATATAACCTTGCTGTGGCTCTAAAGATCTCTGACCTACCATTTACAATATGTCTCGCTGGCGGTATTATTGTGCACGTCTGTGTGTGGTTTCGTTGTAGTGTAACTATAGAGATACAGCGCTTGTCTAAAACAAAAAAGAAGGTTGCCCTGGTGCTGCCCTTAGAGTCACGGGGGAAACGGACATTTTCTTTAATCTCTACTTTGTTGTTTCAAGCCGTTGATTAAAGTCTCTTCTGTGTTTAAGCAGTTCGTTTCTCACTTCTTCAGTCCATCAAAACAAAGGTGGGGATTATGTCTCAAGTACACTATCGTCAGACATTTGAACACATTTAAATGATTCTGAATAACAAATATTTCCCTCATGTTTTTTTCTTTTACTTGCAAATTAGCCTTTACTGTCACTCTATAGCTTTTTTAAAATAAGGAACTGAATTTGTTTTTCTCCTTGACGTATCCTTGTTATAACACACAACACCTTTAAACCTATTCCTCCTGTTCCCGTGTAATCATTAAGTGTGCATATCCATGAGTGGTGATTATCAAGCTAGTGAGTCTTGAAGGGCTTCCATAGTCTTTTGTAAGTAATCAAGTAGAAATAAGACCAATGTACTTTTATTTGTTTTTTAAGAAGCATAATTACTGTGTACAGTGTGTTAAAGACATCATGTGGACTTTTAAGCCTACTAGCATGATGTTTTGAAAGATCTAGTTTCCTTTTTATTTGCATGAACACACAAACACTCAGGACTGTGAAGGTCCAGCAAAGACAGTGGAAAAAGAACAAGTAAGCAGCAGACGTTATAGCATAAAATCTTTTGTCAGGGACGATTTTACTATATGAAGAAAAGAAATAGAAAACATATTCAGGTAACAAGTCTTTTCATTGCTGTTGAAAATTAAAATGATATAAACTTATGGTACTGTAAAAAAAAGTATTTACCCCTCTTCTCCAGTTCTTATGGTTTTTTTTTTTTTTTTGCATATTTGTCACACTTACACATTTCACATCATTAAACAAATTTTAATTATCCAAACCTACCGAGCCCTGTTTGAAAAATAACCGTCCCTCAGCCTCCCGCTCCTTGTTGACTTATAAATAACAGTAATGTACTAAATTCAGATCCAGATAAATTCACACTGCAGTTCTATCATGTGATTACTTGTCTTACAAAGATTCTGAACGACAGGTGAATAGAAAGAAAAACAAAACAAAACATGAAACGTGACTTTTTCCTCCTGCACACTTCTGCTTCACACATGTCACAATCTGAAGAAACAGGTGACAAATGAAGTCACTGACATCTATCAATCTGGACAGGGTTACAGACTGGCTTTTGGACTACACAAAGCTTGTGTCCACAAAAGGTGAAAACTTGGAACTGTGGGGAACCTGCCCAGGAGTGGCCAGCCCACTGAAATTTTATGAGTTTTGGGAAGCAATGTAAACAATTTAGAAGGTTTGAGTCCCATTAAATCAGACATGTAATTAAAAACAGCATTTCATAAAAATAACATCACACAAACAGTCATGTGTCAATCATAGTGGTGGTAGTATGATGGTCTGCAGCTGCTTTGCCGCTTCAAGATGTGGACTTGCCGTAACTGATGGGATCATGAATTCTGCTGTCTACCAGAAACTCTGTCTGGGAATGAGTTAAACGTGAAAAAATCCTCGAGTGTGGCTGAATTAAAACAGTGCTGCACAGAAGAATGTGTGTGAATGTGTGGATGACTGGATATGTAAAGTGCTTTGGGGTCCTTAGGGACTAGTAAAGCGCTATATAAATACAGGCCATTTACCATTTACCATCAAGAATGGGGCAAAATTCCTCCACAGCGATGTGAAAGGCTCATTGCTGCCAAGGTTGGGAGAGCAGTTACTTTGGATAGCTTTTTCATCTCACTAAATGAAATCATCATTTAAAAAGGGAATTTTGTTTTTACTCAAGTAATCTTTGTCTAATATTAACATTTGTTTCATGAGCTGAAGTATGCAAAAAAAAAAAAAAAAATCATGAAGGCAAATACTCCACGGCACTGATTTATGTCTGTAAGATTGACTTGACAAGCTGCAATAGTTCAAATATGTCTCAAAATGCCAGATGCAGCTTTAAACATGCCTCGTGCTTTGCAAAAGTGTGACTCACAAAATATAAAAAACAACAACAACAACTATAACAAACCCACCATTAATCCACCTGCAGCAAGTATGAAAGCATGCATGAATGATGCAGTGAGTCAGTGCTCTGCACAATGAACATGATTCACAGGACTGTTGTGAGGGTACAATGTACTGATTAATGAGTCCACAGCAGAAATACAGATCAGATTCATTTATTGTACTGATTATAAATGACATATGAGGCTACTGGCTGCTAGATGCCATTCCAGAGTACATGATTTGTTCTCTCTCTTTATTGTTTCTACCCATTCTCCCGATATCTGTCGGACAGCTTTGTGTTTTTCATCGTTGAACTCAATTACATGAGCAACCAAATGTCAGCTCATTTATCTTGTGGTGGGACTGGTGGTGGAGTAGACTTCTATCATGTCACTACTGATAGAAGTCTACTGCTCTACACTTCCGTCTCCACCCAAATGTCTTCCCACATTACAAGATTGCGCTTTAACCGTGTAAATGTAAAATATAAACTCTGTCCCCATCTACCCAAATGCACACACACGCAAAATACAATTTAGGTCACTCGGTTTTAGGATCCTCTTCTCTAGATGTAAAGATGCGAACTCGGTCTACCTAATTCTGCTTTCTCTCCTGTACACAGTCAAAGAGTCCTCCATGCTAAGTATCCAGGTGTCCCATAGCGTCACTGCCACTCCTTCTTCTTCACATTACATAATGTGACAGCCCTTCAATACTCAAGAGTAACTGTGGAGGTTGTGAATATCATCGCAGTAAACTGAGTGCATTACTGTCACACTGAAACCTATTAAAGTCACAAATGATGTGTTCACAAACACATTTATTGTTACCAAATCTGACGCAGTCACCACTGAGGAATTATGCACTACTCATACAAGTTTATAGTCTCAGTAGTGCAGTAGTAGTAGACAATTTGACCTTTACACTGAGCCCAAGATGATTGAAATGCTTTTGATTTGAAACCTTGCTGTGACAAATTTTTAAACTAGAAGATAATGATAGTTTTTCCTGGAAAATGTTTTTCATTCATTCATCCATTCTGTGAGATCTATGATTTAAATGAGTAGTTTGACAGTTTGCATCCATCCATCCATTCCGCTTATCCTTTTCAGGGTTGCGGGGGGTGCTGGAGCCTATCCCAGCTGTCTTAGGGCGAGAGGGATGGATGGATGGCTGGATGGATGGATGGTTAGTTTGACAGTTTGGTAAGTACATTATTAATCTTCTTACTGAGAACTGAGAAAGGTAAAAATCCCGCAATTTGGTTTAACACAAACACTGGACGGCAGGGCAAACTGCTAAACTGGTCTGTCCAAAGGTAACACAATCCTTCCAGCCCCAATAAAGCTCATCCTAAAAATTATGTACAAATTTTGGGCAAGTTTTTAAAATTTGTGCGACTGTAAATGTTTTATAATATATACAATTGCATGTCTATGGTGTTTAATGGTGTTTGGTGTAAATAAATAAAAATAAAGTGTCTTTGATTTCATTTTTTATGGTTTAACCCTGTCATGCATGAATTATGACAACCTCAATTAGGACTTTTTTTTAAGTGTTTTTATTCATCTTTAGGCATGAAAAGATGAATAAAAATACGTAAGAAAAAATCCTGATTGAGGTTGTCATAATTCATCCATGACAGGGTTAAATAACAATATTTACAATGAAACACGGCATACATCTATAGTAACATTAAACGACCAGAGGGTGGCAGGGTATGGAGTGACACATCAGTGTCCAACGTAGTGGTCTATGTGCAAGTATACCATCAACACTGACACAAATACAAGAAAACAGTCTTTGAATAGCTGCTCACTGTAGTGACCACTATGCGTGAAAGGGTTAAATAAATAAAACATATTAATTGTGAGCTTTATATTTGCTGGCAGGTAAATTCTTATTTTATCTTACGTCGTCGTTTTCTAATATTTTCCCAGCTACATGATTGGCTTATCCTTTTGTCTTTTTTGCAGTTTTAAATCTTTTATCCAAATATGCAATCACAAGCTCCACAGATTCCTCCAGTTCCCTGATTTGGGAGGCTGATTTATTATGTAGTGTATTTTAGAACTTGTTTTCAGACTTACCTCTAAAATCTAACTTGCCTATCAGCCATTACAATGCGAGTGTCCATTTAAAACACATTAGCATCAATCAAATGTTTCTTAATATTGCCAAAAACAAACTTCCATGTACCATATGTCAGCATATTTGACATTAAAAACCAAGGTACTTGTGTGTGGAATACCAATTTCTTTTAAATTTCGTTGCTGTGGTAAAGGTGACCAGTGAGCTAATAAATGTACTTTCCAAATGTCAAACAATCACTTCATGGTAAGTTACAAAAAATGTTTTCACTCTTATGTCAATCGAACTGTTGGGTTGCTGTTTATGGATTCACAGAATAATCTGTAAACTGCTTACAGCAGCAATGGCAAGAATAACCTCCTCCCTGCATTCAAAGGGATCTCAGTTGTGACAGAATAGCTCAAATTAAGCTATTCTGTCAAGAAATAAATTAATGACATTTTATACTTCAAAATTCTCATTATTTATAAATATAATTAATTCGTACAATACAGAATTAAAATAAGTACACAAGAAACACATTATTTCATGTTATACATTGTATGTTATACCCTGAAAAGATAGACCGAGGGTCCGCTATATATCATAATGTTTTTATTCTACATCTCAAGTGGCTGGAGTCCCATTCATTTAGTCAGTACTGATTTAACCCTTGTATGGTGTTCGGGTCTGTGAGACCCGTGTTCAGTTTTTTTCAAAAGAAAAATTAAACAATTAATTATTTTTTCACGTGTAAATGTGTTGTGTCTTTCCACTCACTCCACTTGATTATAACTGATTTATTTATAACATTTTATATAAAAGAAAAACGAGAAGCACATTAATTCATAAATGTGATCTAACAAAGGTAAAGGGAAAAAATTAACCATGTTTGCTGTTCATATGTCTTGTAATTGGGATGAAGTAAACATCTGTTGAGTAATTTAACATAAAATTGTTTGATAGTGTTAATTTGGAAAGCCAAAACTCTAGCGGGTCCACCAGACCCATGAACACTGGCTGAGTAACAAAAATACAAACACCACACAAGGGTTAATAAATACACAGATCATTCTTTAATATGCAGACAAAATACAAAGCTAAAAATAAAAATCTGTCCAAAATAATATTTGTGTCCGACACCTGGCACAATGGAAATGGCTCATATAGCAACTGATAAAGTGCATTTCTGATACTTGAGGCAGACTGTTATCAAAATAAACTGAATTAATGGATTTTAAAAGTAACCTTAACTGTTTCCTATGAGGAGGCTGTAACATGATTTCTAATTACAAACAAACCCCATTATAAATTAACAGGTGACAAAAACACTGCTGTCATTAAAAAACAACACAAAAACAAACAAAAGATTAAAAAAAAGTTACAAATAAACTACTCATTATGCAGTTGTGGCTGTTGTGGCTCCTTGACATACTTTTTTCTCTGAAATTTGTGAAAGGCTCATTAAAGCCCTTTGAAAGCAAGGTTTAGATTTGGAGAGAGGAAACAAGGACACCCGGGGAGAGGATATGGATTTGTTGTGGCAGTAGACTCACTGCAAGGACTTGCTGTTGTGCAGTTAATGACCTTTTCAGTCACGATCCATAATATGTGGACAAACCTGAAAGCGTTTTTTAACTTTTTCAGAACTTTTTCATTTAAAGTTTTATGTGTTTCCATTTGAATGGCATTTACATTTGACTTATGGGAACTCTTGAGCCTCGGCTTTTTTGGAAACGTGTTAGGTGATGAAAACACCTCAAATTAGCTTAAACCAGGAAATGGCTTGGTCTAAAAACTGGATACAAAAACAAAACTCTCCGCCTACCAGCACCTCTAAACCTCACAAAGGTGTTACTAAATTGTTTCTTTGTTGACACCAATAATCGTCTAGAGTGGTTACTTGGCAACTGTTTATTTGTTGATTTATTTTTTACCCTGGACATGAACCACAGAAACTCACATTAAAAAAAAAAAGAAAGGTAAGGAAACTTTCTATGTGTTTATAGGCAGATTTCATCATGTTTGTATAAACCCAGTCCAAGAGACAACATATGGGGCTTAATAATGAAGGTAATGCTTAATGCCAAAAACTGCAGTTCTTCAAATGACCACTTGAGGCTGATTTAAAAAGCAAGTCAGTGGTAAAATGGTCAACATCTTAGCAGAAATAAATATGTTTACTACCTGTAAAAAAAAAAGCGACTACAAAGACATGACTTATTATGCCCACAACACCACAACAACTTAAACATGATGTAATGTAGATATTTAGTTTTTTTTTTAATAAAAAAAATAATAGGCCACCATTGTTATTTATGGTGCAGGTAGGCTAGATCAGCGGTCCCCAACCCTTTTTGCGCCACGGACCGGTTTATGCCCGACAATATTTTCATGGACCGGCCTTTAAGGTGTCGCAGATAAATACAACAAAATAAAACTAGTACCGGTAGCGAAAAAAAGAAGATTTATTCATAACACACGTGAAAAGACCAAGGAAAACCGAGTAAACGATAAAAACGATAACAAAATAACGCTGAAAACCGATAAAAACCCTGAAAACTATACATTTCACACCTGAGCCTCAACTCTCGCGGCCCGGTACCAAACGACTCACGGACCGGTACCGGTCCGAGGCCCAGGGGTTGGGAACCGCTGGGCTAGATAGCACATCCCATTCAACTAAAATCTGAGAATGACATAACTGAACATGAAAAGACTGTTGGCATAACTCAGAATTAAAAAACAAAAAACGAGGATGACCTTCTCCCAGGTTGAGCAGGCAACCATGTGCTGAAAGGCTAAATGCATTTAACCAGATTTGACTTTGAACCGTGGCCCTTTGTGGAGTGTCTTCCACCACTCTCTCTTCCTGCTTTCTGTTTCCTCTTCACTAAAAAACCCCAACAATGAAGACGATCACAGAGCTGAAGAAGCAAGCATGGGACAAAATCCTTTTCTGTGCAGCCACTTGAGAGGTGTGAAAGGGGAGTGTATCAGGTTATGATAAAATGTCTTTCCTAACCTGTAATTTCAGCCTACCATCCACCTTTTCAATGTAGTCAATCTCTCCTCAAGACACTTTATGTTTATAGACTCTTAAACACACTTTGGTGCACTTTCAAAGGCAGCACCTGCCATAAGTTATATTTTGCTGCCTGCAGAGCATCTTTACATTTAATACTTTCTGTTCCCAGGCTATCTTAAAGTTATTTTCACTTTCACTTGCTGTCTGCATTTTTGGGGAGACAAATTATAGGTGCAGCTTTTGGTCTTAGCTTCTGCTTCTCACCAACAACAACAAAAAGTGTTTGTGAGCTCTAAATTAATCAAATGTGTTAGTACAGAAGTGTCAAGAACACAGCTCGGGGTCTTTTGGAAGTTGTCTTCATCCGCATGTGCCCGATCATTTCCCTTTCTCTTGCTATGGATGAGAAAACTGTGTAGATTAATATCTCTTTTCTTGTTTCCTTTAGACATTTCGTAGCGTTCATACATTATGTACTTGGTTGTGAGACTGATGTAATGAGTCGAACTCGTTTCCATCATCAATCCAGAGTGCATTGCACATGTAAAATAATCACAGCCTTTATAGGTCATAATATGGAATAACGTTGCTGCTTTTTTAATGGATGAAATTCATATGTTTTTAACATAATGCTTTAGCAAGAGAGATTATTGATGGCATATTAAGGACCACAAGTTGAAATAGGCAGGGTTCCTTTTTTCCTCTCTTTGAAAACAGGAAAGGGATGACAATCTTTTCACAGAGTAAGCGAATAAACCCATTCTTCACCTTTCTCTACTTTTTAAACTATTCCAAGTCATACTTTGGGTCACAGCCACAACACAGATTTACGCGTCTCTTAGTTCTTCTCGCCATGCGGGGGGGATTGATCTCGTTGAAACAGCAGGGTCACACCCTTCCTGAAGCGGTGGTCCCTGACGCTGTAAATAATAACATTACAGCAACTGTTTCCTGTCAGAATCCAGAAGGCAAAAAAGGAGAAATTACACCAGGTGTATCCCACCACGTTCCCGAGCACAAACACTGCAATGGGCGTGAAGGATGCTGTAAAGGCAAATGTTAATATGCCAATTGTTTTGGCTGCTTTGATGTCTGAAAAAGAGGGCCTGTGAGGGCATCCTCCACCTCCTCCTCCTCCATCGCTCAGACTCCCCTCTGAGAGTAGTTTGCGTTTTTGGGAGTACCGCCGAATGCTAGTGAAAGACACGATATTAACAGCCAATGTGCCACCGAGCAGTGTGAAATCGAACGCTGGGAATAACAACAAGATGTTGGCATCAGGCGGGAGATGGCCTCCAAGCATGAGTGGGGTGTAGTTACACATGCGACTGCACTCATTGTACTCCAAAGTGAAGTTTCTGCTGAAGATGAGAGGCGCTAAAGCCAGCAGAAAGCTGGAAGCCCAGGAGAACAGGATGAGGAACAGAGTTCGTCTTCGGGTCACCAAGGCGTCCTTTTGGAGTGGCCACAGGATGGCCACACTGCGCTCCAAAGTCATTAGGAAAATGGTGCTGATGGAAACAAATGTGCATCCAGCAAACACTGGACCAATCAGCATGCAGGGCTGCCATGGGCTTACTAGTCCACCACGAGAAGAGGAGTTGGCAGGGGAAGTAGAAGTACCCTGATACCAAACAGGGGGCGTGGTGGTTACCATCAGAGAGATTTCAGTGTAGATGGAAAAAGGAACCACGAGGACACCGACCATCATATCTGCTATGGCCAGAGACACTGTCACAGAGAAGAAAGAAGAGGAAGATGTCATGTTGGATAGCTGTATTTAGTTTTCCTTATTATCATTTACTTAGCATTTTACCATTAATCACAAGAACTGCTTTATTTGCAGAATTTAAAAAACAACCTTTCTGATTTAGGTTTTCCATAAATTTAAATGAATCGGTTGTGCTGAATGAAACTATTTAGTATAAGACATAATGTGGATTGCACAACACTGGTCACTATATTCTTCATTTCCAGTTAATACTTGTACAGCTGCTGTTATTGTGTATATATTTATTTATTTATTTATTTATATTTCTTCATACATTCTTATATAGTTCTATATTGTGTATTGTGTATTTTGTTGTACAGTTATTTTATTTTCAACTTTAATTTATATATTTTATCTTATTCTTTCCCAGTTAAATTTACCCTTCATTCTAAATTGTGTTGTACAGTTATTTCATTTTTAACCTTAATTTATATTTTATTCCTTCCTAGTTAAATTTACCCTTTTTAATTTTTCATATTTATTTCCTATCTTATTCATAGCCTTTTTTTTTTTTTTTTTTTTTTTAGGTCACGAGCAGTTGTCTAAGCATTTCACTACATATCATACTGTGTATGACTGTGTACGACTGTGTACGTGACAAATAAAATTTGAATTTGAATTTGAAGTTGATTTATAATACTTTATAATCCCTTCTGGTCACTGCCACCTTGTGAAAGGAATGCAATACTTATACATTATACATATAATACAATTTACAATATATTTATTGCTTAAAATTAAAGATTCTCTTATATCTCTCTAGACTGAAAAAAAAGTCTTCTTTAACCCTTTAGAGCCGATCGGAGCGGGAACGCTCTGTTATGCGTAACTATTTTTAAATCCCAGTAGCACTGCAACCACGTAAGCTAACGCAAAAAATTTTTTTGCATATGAAACCGGAGGAGTTGTACTTACATCTGATGCCATCAGCTTGTCCTAGGTCACGGTTTCCTTCCACATAAAGCTTTGCAAAAACTGCATAAAAAGCGCTTGCAGGAACAAAAACATAATATTCCAGAAACACGCTTTACCGATCTGATCAGCTGTTCAAAACACTTCCTACGTTGGAATAGACGTCAGCGCGAACTTTTGCATTTCCGCCATTACCTGCCCGAAACCGGAAGTGACGTCATTTTCGCGGAAATGTAGTCTTTTTTGCGATCAGGGCCTCAGGGCCTATACTGCTCTTTTTAAAAGTTATCTTTGACTTTATGACTTTCTGTGTCGTTTCTGGGATGCTTAGGACTCATATTGCACTGCTGGAAATAGTTTATTTTGATGCATATGCTGCTTTTTTGCAAATTTGCGGAATAATATTTATTTTCGTTTTTCCTACAGTGTATAAAAATTGGTGTATTTCAAAAATAAAACTATGAAGACACTCAAAATAATTTTCCTGTGGTGGGAAACTATTTTGTGCAACTTTTTTGTATTTACAGTTTTGAGGGATAAGACTCTTAAATTTCTCTAACTACAAATATATGTCAAAAAATCAAAAACGATTTTCAATTTTTTTGTAGTTTATTGCACTTTTTTGCAATTTATGTAATTACTATGCACTTAATGAATACATATTATTAAAATCTGGGCTATAATGGTTGTATTGATGTATAGCAACTTGAAATGCTCCCAAAAATGGCTCCACAGCATGTAAAAATATAATATAAGCTCTGGCGGACTTGGTTCTATGGTAGGTCTTAAAGGGTTAATATTACTGCATTTTACAAACAGGAAATTAAATTTTACTAAGGAATTGTTTTTTGCGTTTCTTGAAATTAGAGCCCTACCAATATAATGTTGAGGGACGATATATTGCCCAGTAATATCTATGTGATATACCAGAGGATAAATTAAAATACAAAAGGAAAGAAGAGGTGGAACAAACTCTTATAATCTTGTTGTTAGTATTAAGGTTGCATAGTTTGTCCACCAGAGGGCACTCTACAACGTTCCTGCATGTGTTTGGAACCACACAAACACAACAGCCAGCAGATACAAGAAATGTAAACCAGTGATCTATGACTTAATGTAGCAATATGAACAGAATCGTTATATTATATTAGTAAGGAGTTATAAATAACTGCACATGACCAATGTCAGGTAAATCTGTTTATGTTTCCTGTGCCTGAAAGAAAAAAAAATATCAGCTGATATCAGATTTCATATCAAATATCGGTAAATATCTGATGTTGGTCGGGCTCTACTGGAATCAATCCATGAAACTTGATTTACACTCTAGATGTACATGTTAAGATGTGGTGATAAAGCAGTTCAATTATTATTTTTTAATTCAATTCAATAAATGTTATTTATATAGCACAAAATTACAACAAAAGTTGTCTCAACACACAGTTCACAACATTTACCTTTCAGGTATCCCTGTGGTGTTCTTGACTGTCTGGTCTGCACAAACACTGTAAGTGTGACCACGTTCCCAACCACGATGGCAAATGCTAGGCTGACCATGAATGCCACTGCCAAGGTGCGATTGAGAACCCCACAGCAACACACGGTACATAGTGGGGCCAGTGAATGGCCTGACCCCAGTCCTGCCTGAGCAGCTGCAGTCAGGTTAAACGGACAGTCAGTGGTCACCAGCAAAGCTGCCGTACTCCCAGGAACACTGACGTTGGGAAGCAGAGCAGTCATGTCCCAGGTTAGACTGGTTTTAAGGCTTGTGATGCAGTGGTGGCGGGACCACTCAGGAGACCATGTCCTGGACTGGGAAACTCTCCTAATGGGAAAAAAATAGGTAAGCATTGAAAACCTTATATCACATAATAAGCACATTATGTCCAACAGTTAACAGTCATGGTATTTCTCTTTTTGATGGCCGAATTGAACCAATGTTTTTTTTTCTAATTCTCTATTTCTAAAAAGATTTTCTAAATGCAGTTGTTAAAAATCGCATTAAATTTGTTATTTCTCATGATTTCAATAGAAATTTTATTTTTTAACAAATGTCAGATAATTTTAGGTCGTTCATACCAGACACAATAGCACTTTTGCAGCACTCAAAATCACATCATTTAAAGCTTTGAATCGGTTACTGCAGTCAGTAGCAAACCTTTTAATATATATGTATCATCTGCAAATTTAGGGATGTTTGATTTTAACCTCTGAAAGCCACCATAAGACATAAGTGTGTATACTCTATATCTTTGCTGCCATTCAAACAGTGGCATTAAAACAGTTCTTACAAACATAGCTTTTAATATAAATTGAAGCATGTAATCCAATAATATGCTTGACTCAAAGGGTTTGAAGTGCTAAAAGTCTGTAGTATATGACATGTGTAGGGTAGAGAGGTTGTGCTTATGTTGCAGTACAGATATGTTACACTAAAGGCTGAATAAAAAATAGCCTTACAAATCATAGGTAGTCTTCTTTTTCTCCAGCTGGAGAGTATTGGCACTGAATTTATTACTTGTGTGTACCAGCTACGTGCTGTTTCTGTGCCCTAACACTGTTGGAAGCACCTCGATGCTGTCAGTTCCCATGCTGAAACTCTGAGTTCAGTACCAAATGTCTGTCTCAGCTGACAACTAAATACACGAGTCCTTCAATCATTTATGCTGTTCACTGGGCCAGAGAGCAGGAAGGTACGCACAGAGGACGAAACAAAAGGTAACAGGAGTGGACATATTCAGACCAGAGCAAAACCAAATCAAAGCCTGCATTTGCTGTGCAGCTTTGTGTGCAGAAACATGGTCAACAAAACATCACAGCTGTGGCTGAAGTCCTTTCACTAATATCAGCAGGGAATTAGAGGTTCTTGAGAAGCAAGGGAAACACTTGTGTATTTTTTCTGTGACTGGCTCATGGTTCAGGGTTGAATTAAGATCAGATATGAAAGACCCTCAAAGCTTGTCTGGAAACAAGGGCCAGATATAAAACAACCTGACGTTTTACTTGTTATTAGCAATTTAGTGAAGTGGGTTTGATCCTGGGCGGAGACAAAAAAAATTATATGATATCACGGAAACGATATCACGCTAAATATCTGCTAAACGAAACACGTGGTGACCCTTCGTGAATAAGGGATCAGCTGAACGTAGCTTTATGAACAGAAAAATAAATTTATATTTATAAAGCTGATAAGAAATTTCATCATTTTGAAATTTTGGTCACTTTGTTATTTGTTTTAATTAAGTGACTCTTACTGAGATGTAAGATTTTACAAACAATAAATTAGATTACACAGATGCACCTTTGGTACAAGTGACTTTGGTACAAGTGGTTGAACGTCTGGTGTCCTGGTGCAGCCACAACAACCTGGTGCTGAATGCCCAGAAGACAGTGGAGATTATTGTGGACTTCAGGAAGCACACAGCCCCACTCCCCCCCATCATCCTGACTGACACCCCCATCACCTCTGTGGACTCATTCCGCTTCCTGGGTACCACCATCACCCAGGACCTGAAATGGGAGCCCACCATCACCTCCGTCATCAAGAAAGCCCAGCAGAGGATGTACTTCCTGAGGCAGCTGAAGAAATTCAACCTGCCAACACGGACGATGATGCAGTTCTACACTGCAATCATCGAGTCCATCCTCACCTCCTCCATCACCGTGTGGTACGCTGGAGCCACTATCAGGGACAAACAGAGACTGCAGCGTGTTGTGCGCTCTGCTGAGAAGGTGATTGGCTGCAGACTCCCATCTCTGCAGGACCTGTACACCTCCAGGACATTGCGGCGTGCAGCTCGGATCTCAGCTGACCCTTCTCACCCTGGACACAGTCTGTTTGACCTGCTCCCCTCAGGCAGGAGGCTCCGGTCCATTCGCACCAGAACCTCTCGCCATAAGAACAGTTTCTTCCCCTCTGCTGTTGGACACATGAACAATAACCATATGACTGTTCCCGCTACTAACACATGACCCTACGCTGTGTTCACTGCATCATTCCATGATTGGCACTGATCACCACCTGCACTCATGTATATATCTTTCAACGTAGCACTCTTAATTCTTATTCTCATGTATATATCTCATGTATATCTCATGCACATATCTTTCTACGTAGCACTTTTAATTCTTATCCCTACTTTTATTTTTTCATGTCTATTTAAGTGCTATTTATGACACTATGTTTGCACTGAAGCACCGCAGCAATTTCCTAATGTTGTAAACCTGCTCAACATTTGGCAATAAACCCCTTTCTGATTCTGATTCTGATTCTGATTCAGTCTCCAGCATGTGTGGGTCAATCGTTTACTTGCTGGAAACACTTTTACTTCCTGCTAATGTTGATAAGGCCTGTCAGATTGCAAATGTCTAGATGTCAGTGGTGTGTTCACACTTATCATCTGAGTAAATTATAAACAGTGTTCTCATTATTGGAGGTTTTCCATCCCTGGTTATCTTGAAACGAAAAAAAGACATTTGGTTGTCTGACATTTCTGTTTTTCATGTGACAAAAAGATTTTGGATCACTCCTAACGCCTTAATTTTAATTTGTTATGTTCTGTATTGGCTGCTTTATCTCATTTGCTTTTCAAAATACTAGAAATCCTAAGTATGTGATTACTTTTCATGTTTACCCATCGTTTGCGTATGCTTATGAAACAACGGGGCATGCTGTTCCTCATAGGTACAAATGAGCTTTCGTGGTTTTCTCACCTTTTCGCATTGTAAAATAAAGAGAAAGAGCTTTATTTGTCTTCTTGTACTTTCAAAGCAAGGCTTTCCTGTCAAGCTCTCGTCACTTCTGATATTTCTTCCTCTGAGCTCATCTCTTTCATGTCAACCCTGCCTCAAAAGACAATTACGAATCTTTCGTTTTCATGGTTATGTTGTGCTGAGAAATGCAATTGCTGCTTGGATTGTTTAGAGACATTTTTTCAGAGCAAACGATGTTCTACATTTATACGTCCTGGCCACAGCAGCAGTCATATGAATGCAAAGGATAGACATGTGAGTCCAAAGTGTGAAGAGCGAGCACACTCCTGTCTGTGATTAATTTTGGGCAACAATACCAACTCGGTCAGGGTGGTATTGTTGTATTGTTCAGTCTCTTTCTGCATAAAACTAGAGTGCAGTCTGATGTGTGCTGACAGTGTCTCAACACAAGCTTAAAAGTATGTTGAATACTTCAATATTAACATTGTTTGTCTTTATCCTAACAGAAACATAATCTGGTTGGCCCCATATGCCTCCATGAAAACATTATTGTTGTTACAAATTAGCTGCACATAAATAACAGCAGACACATCCGGTGCATATCTGTAATGTTTGTTTTTTGGTATCATGTTCCTGAGTTTCCCAAAGACCCCTCTGCTGCTCAAGCATGCTTAGGAAAATGCACAGCTGTGGCTCTCTGTGGAGTTCTGTTAAAATGAATTTTACATCCTCGCCGTCTCACAAGGGGCTTGTGAGACGGCGAGGATGTAAAATTCATTTTGTAAAATTCAGATGCACTGTGGTGCATCTGAAAGCTAACAATGGAAAGTTGTCGTCAGTGAAACCCAAACTGTCATTTAGTTGGAGTCAAGTCTCTTTCAGCTGCGGTTCACAGCAAAAACCAAGGGGCAACTTCCAGGGTTTTAAAATTAGGACAATGGAGAAGTGTCATTAACTGCAGCTCCTTAAAGGAAGTCAGTCCTCCCAGACCTGCCATGATAAGATTACACTTTAGAGCAGAAATAAGCAGTCGATGGATGCTTTTATCATTTTTCTGCTTTTTGTTGTTGTTGTTTTGCACACTTAACACTGAGCTACAGTATCGATCATTCAAATAAAAAAGGCACCTTACTCAAGTGATGAACCAGTGTTGTGTTTACACAAAACAGACAACTGAACCTATTTTAAATTGTGTCTTTATGCACTTTGTTAATTTTAAACTTTTGTTCACAGTGTCATTAATATATGCAGAGGAGCTCAGAGAGGTAAAACTGTGAGTGTTACAGTGAGCCATCTGTAAACACAGTGGAGGCTCTGTCACGGTTTGAGGCTGCACTTCAGGCAGTGGTGTTGGAGATCTTGTCAAAATTGATGGAACGTATTGTTGGATTTGTATCCAACATGCAATACTATCTGGAAAGCATCTGATTGACTACGATCAAAAACACACTGCTAGTGCAGGAAAAATATGCTTGGGCAGAAAAACACATCATTTAGGATGATCAGATTGGCCTCCTAAGAGCCTGGACCTCAGTATTATTGAACCAAAACAGAACAAGGCAGCCAACATCCAAGGAAGGGCTTTGAATGTTCTTCAAGAAGCCTGGAGAACTATTCCTGAAGACTACTTCAAGAAATTACAAGAACACTTACCCAGGGAAGTGTTGTAGAATAAATACTGATTTTCAAGCTTGTTAAAAATGTACTAACTCATTTTCCAAGCCACGTATAAAGAAACTTGAGACGTTTTCACAGTGCTCTGTAGTCTATGCTGTATCGTGCCAAAAGAAAGATCTCATTTCATTGCTTCCACCCTTGTAAATTAGTTTTATTTAACACAAAATATGACATTTAAAGCTATAAACAATTATTTTTCTGTATTTTTATGACTTTATCAGCGGCCAGAATATTTCTATGTTTTGTTCTTTTCTTAAACAGATTTTTCCTCTTTTACAGATTATACTAGATTATAGTTTATAAGTCTCAGACCAAAAACTTAATATCCCTGCCATTTCAGTGCTGCAGTGGCCAAAGGCATTCATTTTATTAGCCAGATATGTTGAAAATCAATTCTGAGCTTCGAAGAATCGTTATCTGTTATTCAGTTCAGCAAAATTCAGATTGTGAGAAAATCCATCTGCCCTTTTGATTTTCTCTAAAGCTTGATATTTGCTCCCCCTCTGTGTCGGTAACACTGAGCTGCAGGCACAATGATAACTCAGCCTGAACAAGGCCAAGAGAGTGTTTAAAGAAGACTGTTTTCATTTTACAATTTATGAAAGCAGCTCTTGAAAATCTAAAATTCTTAAAATGGGTAGCAGCGAATGGTGAGGAATTATGACGTCAAGCATAGTTCAGCCTTTGACTGTGTTTCGTCTTTTTATGAGTGCATTCTTTTGTCTGTGAAAGATACAGTGTCATAGGGGTGTTTAAAAAAACTGATTCTAGTCTAAATTATATGCTCTTAAAATCAACAGGATTAGACAACTGCTTTCAAGTCAGAGTAATTATTTTACTTTAAATTTCCTGATGGTGCTGGTGGTAAAACAAAAGGAAAATTATTTAAGGGAGGATGGGAGATGAACCTCATTAAGGGGCTTTTTGCCCTTACCTTGAGTGAAGATGACAAGTGGAAGCCTTCCCTGTGGCAAGACCTCAGGCACAGTGAGACAAGCAGCTGACAGCAAAGACCGCACACACACACACACACACACACACACACGCACGCACGCACGCACGCACGCACACACACACACACACACACACACACAACAAAATAGGCTGCATGATGATTTACATACGAGCTTTTTCACAACTTGAAATTTCAAGTCCTCAAGACAAAGGTCATTTATTTTTTATGTCTCAGTAGAAATCAGTTCTGGACCAAAGATCCAACATCTAAACTGCTTAACTATCAACAGTTACCCTGCGCATTTGTTTGTGGGCGTTACGACTGCTGTTTTTGTCGTCTTGTGCGACTGATGTGCTTTTCTTTCCTTTTATAAAAAGCCCTCCATTGCTGTGTCTTAAATCTGAGTAAGAGTGTAATAATTAGAGTGTGCAGATTCCTGCATGGGATTGGTGTGGATGTTTACAGCTCAAAGATGGCCGCCATCGAGAGAGGCTTTGTACACCTTTTCTGTTACCCACCACAGATTTACTGGATACTTTATTAGGTGCACTTTGCTGCTATTTCCCCACATTTTCTCCAACATAGTTCTATATTAGGTTCTTTATAGTTTGAGGAGATAACAAGAGGTGTACTGAAAAGTCTGATTTTAAATTTCCAATCAAATTCTCTCTACAATTGACTTCTTATTCCCTCTTGACAGGTTTTGCACAACTCTTCTCATATATTATCTGTGATTATAACATTTAATTCTAGTTCCCATCTCTCCTTAATATAGCCTGTGTTTTGGCATGACTCCTTTATAATCCTTTTGTAAATATGAGAAACATGTTTCTTAGCTGGGAGATGTTTTTCCATAATATTAATAAAGTATTCTTCTATGCTGTTAGGAGTTTTATTAATCTTTTTCTTTATGATTCAGGTATCTATAGCAGTCTTTAGGGGGGAGTTAGAATCGTTCCTGAAGTTCCTCTGTTCCCTGTCTTGTCATGGCACAGATTCAACAAGGTGCTGGAAACCTTGCTCAGTGATTTTGGTTCATATTGACAAGATAGCATCACACAGTTGCTCAATATACAATAATGCTTAGTTGTTACCAAGGGGCCCAAAGAGTGGCAAGAGAATATCCCCACACCATTACAATACCAGCCTGTCACTTCTCACCCTACTACCTGGTTTGCAGCAGAAGTTGAGACTTCTCAGACAACATTTTTCTATCTTCTGTTGTCCAATTTTGGTTGACCCATGGAAACTTTACTCTTAGTTTACTGTTTTCAGCAGACAGGAAAGGCAGCCGGTGTGCTGCTGAAGGTCATCTGCTTCAATATTTGACCTATCAAGCATTCAGAGATGCCTTTCTGCATACCTTGGTTGCAACAAGTGGTTATTTGAGTTACTGATGCCTTCCTATCATTTTGGAGCAGTCTGGTCATTCTCCTCTAACCTCTGGCATCTACAAGCCATTTTCACTCAAAGAACTCGATATTTTCTTTTTCAGACCATTCTCTGTTAGAGATAAGTGTGCAGAGAAAATCCCAGGAGATCAGTCGTTTCTGAAATACACAAACCAGCCCGTCTGAGACAATCAACCATTTGAGTTATTCTTGCCTTCCTATAAACTCAAAGTAGTCTAGCCATTCTCCTCTGACCTCAACCTGATTCAGACGATTCCCCATAAACCCTGGAGATGGTTGTGTATTTCAGTACATCAACAATGTCGGAAATACTCAGAACAGCCCATTTAACACGAACAACCATGCCACATTCGGCCATGTTTCATCTATTCTGATGCTCGGTTTAAACTTTAGCAGGCTGTCTTGTTCATGTCTACATACGTAAATGCATGGAGCTGCTGCTGATGTGAAAAGCTGATTAGATATTTGGATTACTTTATTGAGCAGTGGAGCAGGCATACTTAATAAAGTGGTTGCTGAGTGTATGTAGTGTGACTCTACTTCATAGAGTAGTTGGTGCTTTGTTCTCAGATCTATTTTCTTTGTCTGTTTTCTGATGCACACAATTTCACGAGTATGTTTTTACTTTTCTCCATTTTATATAAAAAAATCCTTCACATTTCATTTTTGCTTCTGAACATTTCTTACTCTACATTGTTTGCAGAACTCTTTAGTCAGGAAGGTTTTGATGACTCAGACTTTAAAGAGTGGTGAACTATTCAAGTTTTGAAAAATGTGAATGGGGTTTTGATTGTTGCAGCTGACTCAGGTACTATGTAAAATTCAGTAACTGCCAAATCGACTGAGAAAAACTGTAATGATCAGTTGAGCAGGTGACTGTATTTTGAACAGTTTTCTCAGGTTTTTGTGAATGAGAACGGCGTCACTGTCTTTTGGTTTGTTTCTTTTGCTAATACTATGTTGGTTGTGATTCGTTACATAGATATATGTTTATTTCATCTCCAGTTTTAATGAATCTTATCATTAATTACATCATATTAACTGCAAAAGTAGTTGCAGTGGCTGATAGGCACTCTGCCATGTCCACATTTTAGCACATAGCAAATAACAAATAAGTCTTCACATAATGACGATTAGTCATGCTCAGTCTCTGTCAACACTTCTTTAATTGATATAGACTTTGCAGGGCTGTCTACTGTGTAGTATGTTTTAAAAAAATATTTTCAAAAAATTCAATGTGCGTCATGTTTCTGAGGTATGAAAGTAGTAAATATATAAGCTACAGTATCAGTTCTTTGTGTGTATTCGAGTGAAATTCTCCTGTTTCTCACCTCTTTTGGTCTTCAGATCTTCCCCGATTTTATTTATTTATTTTTTTACTCAAGAAATAAATTGTTGAGTTAACAGCCATTTACAAGACTTGTTATCAGGTCTTTTTCTACAGGAATGTAGTGTTGACAACAGTGCAAACCGATATGAGGAATAACAGTGAAGATGATGGCCATTAGAATAAATAATTTTGGAAATAAAGATGCCTCTGAACCCTGTAAAGCCTGAACCATGAAATAATTGCCAGACACTCTAATTTTTTAATTTATTGACATTTCCGACAGATTTAAAAAAAGTTTGCGTTTGCATGTGTGAGTATTAATTGGATAGTTTTTGCTACATCTAACGTCTTTAGTTTTTTCTGGAAAAACTTTTTTCTGACTAAATAACTCTGACTTAATAAGTCATTTCTAATTATTTATTCGATTAAGTGTTCATTATTGGTTTCTAAACACATGCACAGATAAAACTACCCGAAAGAAGCTCCAGTAACAATGCTGTGCTATATGGAGTCCTTTGTGGTGGAATAGCTGCATTTAGGTTGTTGTTCTTGCATGCAGTGAACCTTCTTTGACAGGGCTGTGTCTCTGAGTGACAGATAATGTAGGAAGACCGTGGGGGCCCGGTCAGGGCTCTCGAGCCAGGTCGCCTAACGCACACAGGGGTCATCTGCAGTAATAAGTGGGTCAGAGTCGCCTGAGGCCGACTGCCACAGCACATGAGCAGAAATACAATTTTGTCTTCACATCTTGGCCTGTCATTCTGTCTGTGTTTGTTTCACTGTGTACAGCAAACACATACAGGCACACATTTAAAAAGGGTTGTTTTATAACCCTGTTCACAAAAACAGGGTTATAAAAAAAGAAGTGGGGACACTATAAAATGTGAGAACCTTATTAAAGGTTTTACTTTATTTAAAATAGTACAAGACTAACATTTCTAATGTTTGAACGTTGAATATGATGCCAGCAATGTCCAAAAATTGGATGGACAGGAACATCACAGGGTTAGGGTTCAAAGGATTTAAAGAGCATTTAAAGAACACCAGGTGAAGGCACTGCTGTGGCTCACCTGGTTGAGCTGACCACCCTCCTGACCATTCTAGGAAACCAGTGCCAGTCTCTCCAGTCAAAATATGGAAAAAAAAAAAAGTGATTCATTTATAAAATTGACAAAGATCCATCTCATATCCTTTTGCCAGAGTATGAGCTGCTGTCCTCAGACTAATCTATTTAAGCTGTAAGCATCTAATTTCCCATCCACACCTGGGATGGTCTGAGCTTCTGCAGTGCATGGGCTCATCTGTGTAGGCACCATTATTGCTAAATGATGTTGCAGACTTTGGAGTAATGCATGATGCCATTTTACAAAATCTTTCAGGGAAGGACTCCTAATTTCACACACACAATGCCAAATCGCCTTCTGCATGTATTACAGCACCATGGCTCATCACAAAGAGTCTGCCTTCAGTCCAGAGTCGTCCCCAACTTAAAATTGCACATTATGAAATGATGAAAAAATGTGAGAAAGGAAGCCCTGGATTGTTTAGTAACTAAAATATCAACTAATAAAAGGAAAGGTGTTTATCTCTAGAGTTACAGCAGTCAGTATCCTCAGTTCCCAAATTGAAAAACAAGGAGGTGATGAAACGTGTGGTAAACATGGTCGTGTCCCAACATTTTTAAACATGTTGCTTTCATAATAAATGAAAGCAAGTGTTCAAAAAACAAAATAAAACAATTATCCTTGTACTATTTTCATTTAACTTTAGAGTCTGAATGATCAAATCACTGCAGTTCAGTTATATAGTTGTATGCAGTTTATAAAGCATTGAATTTTTTTTTAAATGAGTTCACATTTTTGCCTTTGTTCGTGTGTTTTTGACATCATTGGGAATATTTTTGCTCTTGTTCTGTCTGAAAAAACAAATCTCTGGCAGTGTTTGTTGTCACTTCAGTAGTTTCTCATTCTAGCTTTTCTTCTTTTTATTCCATTGCTTAAAATTTCTTAACATTACACTTAAAATGATGATCTGAACACTGAAAAAGCCCCTTTTTAACATATAAAGATACCCTATATGGAGAGATCATATAAGACATTCAGGGTGTACCCCCCTTTTTTATGGACTGCAACATCTGGAAATACTCTGGAAGTCCCTCAACCCTTTTTAAACCACTTAAATTAGGTTTTTCTTTTTCTGTGTGTGGTCTTTGCTGTGCATTTAGGGTAACAAATGAATACTTAGAGAGTACAAGAACAACAAGAAGAACAAAAATAGTTTAATAGGATTTTTAAATGATCCCAAACAAACTGAATAAAAGAAACTGTGCATCACAGACTTGACATTCTGGTATTTAACTGTAAAAACATATCAAACATTTGACAAATGTCCAGTTTACGCTTTTACGTTTCCCGGGAGAAAAAAATAGAAATCAATAATTTATAAATTAAAACCTATGTTTCTTTAAAATTGCACTACAATTTCTAAAAGCTGTTTCTGTCAGTGATATCATGGTTCTCAAGGATTGCTATTGCCTTGTTTCCCAGTAATGGTATTTAATATTGAACTAAATACATTTGAAAAGTCCCATTCACCCACAAGATGATGAACTTTTTACATCAGAGCATGTGTTTCTGGACTTGTCCTTATATGTCTTTACATCCTGTCTGTCCCTATCGAAATTATGCACAGCTAACAGACATCACACCCACCTCTGGACTCAGCCAACAGCTGCTGCATGCCTGAATGGTCAGACACCAAGCATGATACACCTGACAGATTAGCAGGTTAGTATGAAGCGTTTTCCCCAATACAAAGCACTGAAGGTTTGATTAGGCTGACACTGCTAGCTTACACTGATTAAGATTTCTTAAAAAGCTTCCAACTGAAGAAATTTTCTTGTTTAATAAAACAGAAGAAAATAAAAACACTAAAAACAACTGTTGTGAAAAATATCATTGAAATTGAACGAGACACGTATCTGTGTGGCCGCAGAGACTACTCAATGTTTGTGTCCAATAACAACCAGCAAAGAAAAATGCAATGGGACTATTTAAAATATAAATATTTTGGTAAACTTAAAGTGAAAATATAAGTCTTATGCTTCAAATAATTATAGTATTTTTCTGAATGTTACACATTACAATTTAATTCTGTTAAGTGAGTAATTATGAGTTAATATTCAGAGCTAAATGCATACAGCGTGGGGATTTAGCCTTATATTATCAAGAAATTGTGTCAAAATAAAAGAGCTGCTGTCATTTAATCAAAACACAATTTACAAGAAATCTAATGAGACAATCTTACCGGCATTTCCTCAGAGCACTTGGCAAGACAGAGGTTGAGAGCAGGAACAAAATCCAGTATTTAGATGCTGACTTAGTGGAAATAAATTCCTGTTAAACACCGTCCAGTGGAGAAGAAAGTGGAGCTGTAGTCCTCATCATTCATTCTCCCGAGAAGCACACATTAAGCACAAAGCCTCTCACACACTCCGGCTCTCTGTCCATGTGATTCAGCCTCTCCCCTCTCCTTCCTCCCACTCTCTCTCCTTGCATTGAGCGCTTAATCTCCAGTCCCCACTACTTCACTGTTTCCCCTCTCTACAGCTTATCACATGCACACGGTCTTTCCCAGAGCTTCAAGGTAAAGTCCACAGCAGCACTTTGCTCCCTTTCTCTTTTTGTTTCCCTCCCATGTTTGGCCTCTCATGTGTCTCCCCCCACCCTCTCTCATCTTCTCTCTTTGGTCCTCGGTGCTCTGAACATCTGTCATGCTGTTGTGTCTCAGAGCTTCTGTTGCTGTTGAATTCTCACTTTCAGTCCACGCCTCATTATCTGCATAGACTCTTTGTCCTCAAGCTTATTGTAGCTTTCTTACATGCTTTCACTTTTGAACTTTTCACGTGCCTGTGCTGCTGAAAATCATCTCTAGCTCCATTTCAATGGCACCCATCGTTTGCCCCTAGTGGTCTGAGCCCATGTGCAAAGCTTGTCTAGCTTGAGGGTCACATCCATCCTCTGTTGTTTTCCTCAGGGAGAAAAGACTACAGCTTTCAAGTGAGACCTCCTACCTTCAAATATGATTGGAAACACTGAACATCAGGTTTAAGTACACAGCACTGATTTGTTCTTGCCTTAACAAAATCTCCACGAGACGGGCTGAAGTCATTCAACAGCAAATGCACTGAGATTGAAATGGAAATTGAAGCATTCGGCTGAAGAAATGTTGATGAGGCCTGAGGAATAAACAACAGTGTACGTGCTGAGCAGCTTTATGTAACTTAATCCTCAAGGGGTTTGTAAATCTGCCAAATAAATAGGACATATCCCATGTTATAGTCAGGGAGCTATAGCCTGGTTTCTGTTCTGGTTGATTACATTTGGAGGCCTACCAACCTGAGTGACAGGTCTTTTGGTGGTACAGCACTGTCAGCTATACATACTGTATCTATTGCTGTGTGAAGCCTGCAGACAAACTGAATGGCTCAAGCTCTGGTGGGAGTCACACTGTGAATAATCCAACATAAAACATGCAGTATTAACCTGAATGAAGTTCCTATAAGATCAGGGACAACACATGTGTTAGTGATTTGTCAACCCTTCCTTTCCTTCTTTTTTACTTTGTTTCCACAATCAGAGGAGTCGCCCTCTGTTGGTCATCATAAAGAATGCAGGTTTAACTTCTGTCTGTGTACATTTTTCCTGCCATTCCCACATACTGGATTGATTCATAGCAACTTTACTCAACCTTGCCTTCCAGAGCAATGCCGCTAACAAAGCTGGGTAAAGAACAAACATTTGTGACATTTTCTGTCCCAGAAAAATATTTGCATGATCTGAGTAGTTTGCACCCACTGACACGGTGATGAGGTTGAAATGTGGACTTTCAGAGAACAGAAGGGCTTCCTAAATGAACAGCTCTGTGTCTGACCCAATTAAAAGTGCACTCGCCTGAGTGTCATCTCCTTAGCACCGCCGCCATAAAGTGACTTACCCTGACATTAGTGTTAGAGTTTTAGGGTTTTGCTACCAAGTTATGTTCTTAAACTGATTACCCTTAGGAAATGTTTCTCAGGGCTCCCTAGAAGTCAAATCTTCACACCCAATTAGACTATATTTTAAGTACAGAGCATGAATATTAAATCTATCTAGTCAGTTACTGATAGTTTTTAATGCATGACTGAGAATGAGAGCATAATGGCCTCCACACATTTTCTGTCAGTACTCATAAAAAAATGAACACAAAATAAAATGTGTCAGGCCAGCACAAGCTGCCAAAACAGCTTCCCTTCAGTTTGGCATTGATTCTGCAAGTCTGAACTTTACTGGAGGGAAGAATACGATTTGTCCATAAGCAGTTCCCTCAGTTGGTCTTTTGATGATCTATCGCAGTGGTCCAAAAATCCTCAATACGTGTTGCAAACACTATAACATACAAGACTAATTCTGTGTGGCATGTAAATAAAAGCGGAATCCAATGCAAATCTCATATTTTATTTACATATCAAACATTTTTTTTAAAAAAAGTGTCATTTTAAGGAAAATATTGAGTCTAATTTGAATTTGATGTCATTGACATGTCTCAAAAAACTTGGGACCGGGCCTGTTTACCACTGTGCAGCATTCCCTCTTCTTTTAACAGCAGCCCATAAATGTCAGGAAATTGAGGACAGCCTCGTCTGATATAGGATTCTAGTCCTGGGCCTTCTTTGCCATATTTTTGTTTGATGATGCTCCAAATTGTTTTCAGCTGGTGAAAGGTCTGGACTGCACGCAGGTCATGCTGTTGTAATAGATGCAGTATGTGGTTTACCATTGTCTTGCTGAAATATGCAACGCTTTCCCTTAAAAATAAATAGTGAGAGCATATGTTGCTGTAAAACCTGTATATACATTTCAATACTGATGGTGCCTTTTTCACATGTGCCAATACTGCCAATTCCAAACTAATACAGCCCCATACCATCAGTGATGCAGGCTTTTGAACCTAGCACTGTTAGTCCCTTTAGAGGGTCACATCTTCCATGTTTTCCAAAAATAAATACGAATTTTGTTTTATCTGACCACTGAACACTTTTCCACTTCAATTCAGTCCATTTTAGATGCGCTTTGGCCCAGTGAAGATCGTGGCAATTAAAACATATGTTCACATATGTCTTATTCCTTGTGTCATAGAGCTTTAACCTGCGTCTGTGGCTAGCATAGTTAACTGTGTTCCTGAGCACATGCAATGATTTCCATGACAGAACCATGACTATTTATAATGCCGTGCTGCCTGAGGGCCCAGAGATCATAGGCGTTCAGTATCGATTTTCGGCCTTGTCTCTTGTGCAGAGAGATTTCTCTCAGAGTCTTTTTATCTTATTGGGCCCTTTGCCCATCTTTACTTCTGAAAAACTCTGATTTCATTTTACACCGCATCGCAACATTTTAGGCATTAAGGCTGTATGATTCTTCCTCTTGATAGTTTCAACCTTGGTTAGACCACTCCCAATGCGAAATAAAGTTATAATCACTAATAAGAACATTGTAGTGAACACAGACGTGTTTTAATCGCACGTCTGAGTAACCTCTACACAGCCTCTGTTAAATAAATGCCCAAAGCCTCAATTCTGGACTTCCCACCATGAAACACATCTAAATTATTCCAGCACAAGGTAACTATTTACTTCCATGAATCTGATGAAATGCTGCGTTTTTGTTCCCTACAGACAAACCCATTCATCTGAACCTCGTTTTGTGTAATAACAAAATAAACAGAACACAGTGTTGCAAAATACTTCTCATCCACAAGTGATAGCAGTGTGTCAGAATCCGTCAGCACTGTTTATCTTTAGTAAACTATGAAGTAAATCTATGACCAAAGTACAAACTGTTATACTTTGCAAAATTAAAAAACACAGAATTACAAAACCTGCAGTTTGTTAGATCCACTGCTGAGCTAAAGTGTTAAAATACAAAAAATAAAAAAATAGACTAAACCAGCAGAAATTAACACGTTTTACCACTGTGCTATGGTATTTTGCCATTGTGCATTTTTATACTTAATTTAATTCAGTTTATTATACAACAAAATATATCATATATATTAACAAAAGATGGATATGCCCCAGATTGTATGCACCCTGACTCTAGTCTTTAGAGAGCGTCTGAATAGAGGAATAAAAGTCAGATTGCACAATTATTTATTTTAGATTTCAGGAATCGATACTTTTGTTCTAAACAGAAATTTCCAGAGCAGAGGTGATGCCTCTGAGCAGATATAAATACTCCCAGCAGAAAAATGCACAACACACTCGACAGAAGAGACTTAGCATTGTTGAAGAAGATGAATATGATCTACAGAATGGCGTAAGTTGGATTATTTTTTGGTTTTCATCAAATCTCTTAATAATTACAATCCATAAATCAAAGCATTGTTTTACCATGAAAGGTTTTCCATTCGTCATCTATCATTTCCTACATGCTGTAAATCCAATGCTGATATATCGATCTCAGTAATTAAATAACTGACTCCTTACAGTTTCTCATTCTATTTTTTTATCTGCTCCCAGCTCCACCGACCCACAGAAGCAGAGGCATTTAATTTTTATTCATCATTTCTCTCTCTTGTTGTCGTGTGAAGGTTTTCTCTGACTGTGGTCGTCCTGGCTGCGTGGGCCTGCCTGGCAGATGTGGCTCATGCTGAAGAAAGGATGAAAGCCTCTGTGTTAGGTAACACATACTCTTAATTCGAAATAAGCTTTTTACTTCAATATTTCATGTAACAAAAAGGTTTCTGCATGGTATAGTATTTGACCAGCCAAGCATTTAAAAAACAGCCTTAAAAAGCAATGCTGCTTTGAGTCAAACTGAGACGTCAGCACGCTAACTGGCTCACCGTGACAGCTGATATTTAACAGATATGTTTATCATGTCATATCTTGCTTTATAAGTAAGCCAGTGATGTAAATATCCATGTAAGCATTCTAACAATTGACATTAATTAGCACTTACTACAAAAAGAAGTCATTCATTTTGCAGATTGTAGTAACTTGTTTTGAATGTCAGCAGAATAATCAGAGGTTATCACAGCTAAAGATCAGTCAGCCAGTATAGTAGGCTCAGTTGGCCTCGAAATAAGAAATAACAGCATAAAGTCAAATAATTCAAACAAGGATAGTTAAAAGTATTCAAGCATCATCAAGTTACCCTGAAAGCTGATTCTCTTATCTCAATGTTGCGTTTTCAGTTGGAGAAGCATTTCATCGCTTCTAAAAACCACAAGTTAAAAAAATCAAAATCAAAACGCTTGCAGTTTAAATATGGGTCTCAGTAAAGTTCAGTAAAGTTTAACCAAAACTAAACTAAAAACTACAACTATATGTCAAAAGACATTTTTGTTAATTACATATAAACATGACTTTTAAAAATAATTAACTGTAACTAACTGAACTGATTTTGTAAATTCGGAAACGTAACTAAAACAAAATGACAATATACAGGGAATACCCCTGTGATATTGTTGTGTACATGAAATTTTATGGTAATCCATTCCAGCTTTGTTCCGATAAATGAGTGTGGAACAAACCGTATTTTGACTTACTGCCATACTCTCAGATTACTGTGACATTTACCACTGCACTTCCTTCAGTATCAGCAGCAGCAGCCGCTTTTTCACTTCAACCACCCACAAAGTTCAAAGCTGTGAAAAAAACAGTTTTCACCAGCTGTGTCAAACGTAGAAGTGGGCTGTGAAAGGGCTCCAAATTATGCCAGTTGGGGGGGCTTGCAAATTACAGTAACAGCTGCAAAAAATTGTTTGTTGTTTTTAGACTTTTTTCCTATATTGTTGGTCTATTTTTGCAACCTAACACATTTGCATACCACAGTGTGGTGTGAGAGCTGCCAAAGTTGCTTTTTTTAAATGCAGGCTGTTCATCAATTCTGTAAATGGGTATACCATTCAATTTGATTACTGCAATAAAGCTCTTATACTTCTTTAAACTAAAAGGGAAGAATTTATAAATATCAGGTTATTAAATATGAGTTTAGTGGTCAAACCCACTTGAGATGAAATTGGGCTTCATGTATTCCTTGAACTAAAATGACTTTGACACCCTTGGGTTATAACGAAACCTCCTCTGCAGCTGCTGTTCAGACAGATAACTCCTGCATTAAATGACACGTGCTTTCCTGAGGGATCTGAGGACTGGTGACTTTTTTTCCCTTCATTTGGCTCTGAGGCTACTGCCTTTGAAAGGGAAATCTTCTGCTTCCCTGCTTCTCCCCAAACAGCTGATAAAAACTTTACAATAATCCAAACAATCAGTTTTTAGTGAAAGATAACTGAACCCACTGGAGACGTGATGAAAGACATTTTTAATAAGACAAAGGATGCTATTGTTTACTAAAAATATTAACATAATGAGACAAAGAAAACAAGAAATGTAGCACAGATACTAAATCCATTCATTGTTGCTGTGATGTGTTAAAATAATAAGTTGTTCATTTCTTGTAATACATTATGTGCTGTACTTAATACAATAAATGAACAAAATATTGGAACTCATTCTTGGTATATTAATTCTGCCAGAAGGATGTAAAATTAGAAGAAAATTGATGATAGTCTTTCAGTGCTGTACGGAGCTATCAATACATTAGTCAAAGCGGTCTTCATGATTATCTCAGCCACACAAAAGACTAGTGGATGAAAAGCACAGAGAACAGATTCCATATTTTGCTCCATGATACATTATTTAAAGTCTGTTGTTTTTGAAAAGGCTTTTTAGAGCAAGAAAGTGTCGTATTCAGATGGAAAAGCTCTGCTGAAAAAGCAGGAAGAGATAACAATATTCTTTAATGACTGAAGGGCACAAAGTAAAACGTGACAAGCCTGACATCAAGCAGGTCATGTTTTATTAATTAGGTTTAAGTTCTACTTGAGGGAAAATGGGAAAGAGCAAAAGTGCTGTTAACAAAGCAGAAATGCTCAAACTGACAAAGTGTCCTTAAGGTCTACGCCTAAAACAAACATGTTCTAAATATCCGTTTATGCAGGAGGTCTCATTAAGACAGAGAGAGAACAAATTAGAAAGCAGCAAAACAGGATGAGCGAGTCAAACATAACATTTGTGACAGTTTCAGGCAATGAAAAAATTGCAAGCTGTTTTTTAAAACAACAACAACAACAACAACAAATGAATTAGAATTTATGGGAATACCAAAAAATTTGTGCTTCATTAAAAAAGATAATAATTAAGATGACAATAAAAGTCATCTCAAAGCACTTTATACTATAAAATGAATGAAAACAAAGATACTACAGGACAACAAATCTATACTCTGTACTTGCATTTGACCAGATGCCATTGAATTGAATGGTTTACATTGTGTTTATGTGACAAAATTACATGGAAAATGTACATGTGATCACATTACTTAAAGTCAGCATTATGGGCATAAATGTTGTTTTTTGTGCAAATTATGTAGGGCTAAGAGTTGCAGCAAAGCACAGTAGTTTACTTTAAATGTTTAATTTCAACCAATTTGAATGGATGGATATATTTGAAAATTTGCGATGACGATATAACTGACGATGTAACTGATGCGAGACAAAATAGTTTACAGTGCAAAAACCCTCCACCAATGTATTTTCACTTAAACAAGCAGCAGTTTTTTATGTGCATTAAAGCTATATAAAAATGTAACAGTGCAAATGCCTTGCTGACAGTTTAACCAAAAGGCATTTGCAGTGGAATATATGGACATATCCTGAGCATAACCATGTATAATATCCACAAAAGTTAAAAAGAGGTGCTTTGCAACATGAAACTGCAGTGTGCCAAATAAATAAGTCAAATACGTATTTTTCAGATCATAAGGTGCACGGGATTATAAGGCGCATTAAGCAAAAATAAAGCAGTCAGATAAGTCTAACTTTATTCAACTCATTCTTCTTGCTTCCTCCACTTCTGCACCATTGACTCATTAATGCTGAATTTTCTCGCAGCTGCTCTGTTCCCAAGTTGTACTGCGTGACGCCTTGAGTTTAAAATCCGCTTAATACGCATGTCTCTTAACAGGTGCCATTTTGGGGTCCTTATACACACACAATACAGTAATATTATGTTGAAGCACAGTACGTATCACTCCGGGAGGCTCCTGACTACGGTAGCCGTAATGCTCCAACAGTCCATCAAGCATTGCGGGTTCGTAGCTTAGCAAAGTCGTACTAAAACATTTGACAGATTGCTGAGCGCCGTGTACCACATAAAATCGGTTTGAGGTCAGTAAGCACAACCAGAATTCATACATAAGGCACGCGGGATTATAAGGTGCACTGTCGATTTTTGAGAGTGCCTTATAGTCGGACATCACAGGTAAAAAATGTATCCTTTTTTAACACAAAGTATTTTAAAGAGGTTGATAATGAGTTTAAACACTTTACTGAGCAGAATTAAAGTATGAGGTGCCGGTCGAGTATAACGTCTAATGTCCCAGTATGTGGATAAATGGTCTCCAGAGGTCAATAGTTTTTGTAAAATGTGGATGGCGAAGCTTTTTTGTGATGAACTAAATTGTGTAAACTTGAACTGTAGGCCAAGACAATATTTGACAGGATCGACAGGATTATAAATAAGAATGTCTGCGTTAACTTCCCAGCCTCCAGGACAGCATCTGTCCGCTCCAGGCGAATGGTTGGTGGGAAACTGGCTCCTCATGTGCCCTGGCAGGCCATGGTCTACATTGCTGAGAGCATGCTGGATGGAGGTTATGCAGGCGGTGCTCTCATCTCTGACCGCTGGGTGTTGACGGCTGGAAGAAACCTTTTTGTTAGGAAGAGTCGGGAGGACATTCAGGGACAGGAGCCTGTCATCCCTAAAGTGTACCTGGGAATTACAAAAAAGGATGATGCTAAATCTTCCAATGAGGTTGCTGTTGAGAAGGTGAGGAAAGGAAACTGTTGTAGAGTCAAGAATTATATTATTTTACTATATGTTTGTTTTTCTTTTGTTTTCTTGTTCTGTCATTTCTATACACACCATGTTTTTAAGGTTCCACAAGTTTATAAAATAATCAAGTATGTGGATATCTTTTTCATTAAAGTCAAAGTTAAGTCATGAAAGGATTGCTTTTTAACACCACATAGTTGCTAGCATTTCTGAGCTTAAAGAAATTTGTTCAAACCTTCAGGGTGAGTGATGTGAATTCTACTGAATGAGACCAAATGATTCATGTGAAAATATATCACTTTTTATGAACTTCTTTGAAATCTGGCATACTTACATGTCTTTAGACCTTAAAATTTATTATCAACGGGAAATTTGTCATCATTTTAATGGCTCTTACTTCATACTTCATTACACGTTTATTCTGTGTTAGGAAGCACTGCTTGAAAGTGAAAAAAAAATACAAAGCTAAATGCAACATCAAACTTAAGAACAAACTTTTGCATTTCCCTCCTGCAGGTTGTTCTCCATCCAGGCTTTCAGAATCAGTCTGACTGGAACAACGACCTGGCTCTGATCCAGCTGAAGCAGCCTGTCGTTATAAATGATAAAGTGACCCCCATCCCATTACCAGAGAGAGGCCAGGACCTGGCCAAGGCCGTGCGTGGGTCAGGAATTATCACTGGATGGGGCTGGGGACCCCTTCTCACCCCTTCTCCCTTTCTCAAACACATCGTAGTCCCACTGGCCAATCACTCTGAGTGTAGGGCTGAATATGAAAGTCTTGCACTCACGCCAACTGTAGATGATGACATGATCTGCACTGCTGCCACAGAATATCAGGAGAATGTCTGTTTTGGGGATGCAGGTGGCGCTCTGGCTGTCACAGATCCTGAAACTGGGGACATATATGCTGCAGGGATCCTTTCCTATGATAAATCCTGCACTAGGTACAAGCATGCAGTGTATATGAAGCTTTCCTCGTATTTGCCCTGGATCCACAGCATTATGAGAGGAGATACAGACACATCAACTGCTGTGCGCTTTGAAGCGATGTCTGCGATGTACAAAAGGCAGTAGTAATTCGGCTGTCCTTTAAGTGTTGAGGAGGTGTTTAATCTGTGATTTGTTTTTGTTTTTTTAAAGTGCTTGTGAAGTAACACCTGTTGTTTTGTATCATTTAAATCTGTGAAGAGAGGGAAAAATACACTGAATATTTTTTTTTTAAAAGAAGAAGGAACAGACATTAAAATGTACCACAGTAAAAGCAATCTCTTTCCTTTCATCTTGGACAGTGATGTCATAAAGCTCCTCAAATAAAGGCTATCTCATCATCATCATCATCTCAACTGTCAATTAATATGTGTATCCATCATTTACATACTGCCTTCTTGCAACTCGCTGAAAGTTGCGCTTGTTTCATGCTCATAGGAAACTGCACCTTTCTCTGTCAAACCAGTGTGTTTATCTCCCGTTAAGACTCGGGCTAAAGCTAAAATGCTAGCAGATTTTTTTTCTGGTGGTTTGCACATGTTCCTTGTGGATAAAGCACTAGTATTTCACCGTTAACTAAGGAAAGACCAGTATACAAAGCAAGCTGCCAGTGTCTCAGCTTTTACTGCTCTGGGATCAGTTATGATTGCTGCTTCATATGGAAACACAATGACCATTAGCAAGTAAACAAGCTTCAGTGATATAGCATCGTAAACAAAGGAGTTTCATCTTGCTAACCACTTTGTCCAACATGTGCGATGTAAAATTTGAAAAAATTGTTAATAATTCATTTAATACATTAACAAAGAAAGCTCTGATGATGTGAGGTCTAATAAAATACAACAGCTCAGTTATCAAATTATGGAAGTGTTCACGTTATGTTGTGCCAAGGTTATAACAGAAATCCATCAGCTGCTATGGAGCTCTACTCAAAGACGGTATAATAAAGATGTGACATTAATATTACCCACTGCTATCTGACTCTTTATTTTGGGACCATATTTGGATGAGTGTTGTGCTCAGTTATTGGCTAGTTAGTGTTAAGAAAGAGACTCTAGACCTTCACTCATCAAAATGTAAGCATAAACTTATTCTTAAATGGGATTTCTTGTATTTGGCAATAACCAATACTACTAGAAGGCTAATCATATTAAGTCCTCCAAAAGCACAAGTTACTCAGTAACTCTAATTAATGGCCATACATCCACTGATACACATGCATATTGTAGCTGGCTGTGGGTAGTTTAAAGAAGGCTGACCTACTTTTGGAGCTGCAAGTGGCCATTTGAGAAACATTGGCATTGGCATAATTTTTTAGCCTTGGAGGTTCCCATTTGGCTCAATTTTACATTTTGAACTAACACTTGCAAGCGAAACACAACTCCACAACACTGGTGAGGAGTTCTGTCAAGGAAGAGAATGCTGCTGCTATTACAGCTCTAAAATGGTAAAACTGCTTCCTTTTAGCTAAGCTGTCAGTCTGAGACTTTTGGCTGGTTATGTGGTGAATAGATGTTGCCAATATCAACTAGTTATGAAATGATGTAAAAGGACAAATGGGTGCACAACCTTTGGACCAGTGACTATGCAAATATGGATGTAGCCACCAAGTCCTGCTGATCCATCTCAGCTTCTTAAAAAAAGAAATTATGAGCATGGGTCAGATTTGTTTGTGAAACCAATAACCTTTTATTGTCCTCCTTGATGTTTCTAAAAGGGCCATAATTTATGAAAGAAAAATTATGTTGTATTCAGAATGCTCCGTATCATCTTTTACTGACTTTCAAAAACTGAATTTTATTTTGTCTACTTTCCTTAAACACAATGATGTGAGACATCATTGCTGATACAGGTGTCAGATTAATAATGTGTCCTCATGAGGAACTGCTCTGCGCAGACGTGAAGTTTCCCTGTTGCCCATTCTGAAAAGAGACTTAAGAGCTTCAAAGGTTGAGACTACATTTCATCATGTGCAGTCATCAGCGTGAAAGCAAAAGTTAACAATAAATCAAAAGAAAATAACCCAATTCAGAATTTGAGGACTTTAAGTGTTGCCTCCACATTTTTTTTCTTTCACCTAGAGCAGCAAGACTTCAAAGATATTTTTGTCTGGCAGGTGTGTTCACTCTGCCACAAATCACGAACTGTCTCAACAACAAATGCCCTGAACAGTGATATGACGACAGCCGCCTGTCTAGTTGATTCAATGTGATAGCAAAGATAAAACAGAAGGAAAAATCAAAGTGTGGAGGAGAGATGATTGATTTTATACCTTGGAATCTTTTTCATTGTATTGTAAAGACAAACAAGTTTAGGTCAAGGAGACAGGCATAATGAGACTGATGGTCTTTATTACTATCATCTCAAATATATAAGTGAGTCATTTCATCTGCTTGCCATAGTCCCCAGCCTCCACGATGGAAACTGCTGCTGGCTTTTATAAAATTGCTCAAGAAATGAAATACTGTGATTCTCTTCCTTCTTCTCATTTCTTCCTCCATGCATTTCTAATTATGGTGATTTTCTTTAGTTACTTTATCTTAAAAAAGGAGGAGAGCAGGATTTTACCAGGAAAAAAAAGAAAAGAAAAACTTATAAATCAACCCAAGACAGTCAAAAATCATATTCTCTCCAACATTTCCAATAGAGGCATCCAGGAAGCGTGAAGTGATGCAAAAGTCAGTCTAATCTCCATGTTTTTTTTACCTTGTTTGTTACTTCCTGTTTTATTTTGATAGCCTGTCATCTAATATACCAATACATACATGTGTTGCCACACTGCCCTTATATCCTCCCATGTTTTTAAGCCCTCTGTTTGCTTCTGTTTTTTGTTGAGTTCCCCATCAAGCTATGCGTTTTCATTTAACAAATCCATTTGGGGCCTTTTCTGCTGAACACTTTGATGTCTAAACAGTTTGAAATCAAAGCAACAACTAAACTAACTCTTATGTTTTGGGTGCACAGATGTGACAGTGATTGCTCAGCACTGCTCTTCCTCTCTGGAATATCTTTTTATCCACTGCAAACCGTTTTATTCTCCGCGGGAGTTTGCTTCATTCATCCTGGCCGCTGTTTACATCCCGCCAGACGCAGATGCGCAGGCAGCTCAGTGCGCACTCGCGGAGCAGATTCTCCACACGGAGCGGACATTCCCGGACTCTCTCATCATTGCTCTTGGGGACTTTAACAAAGCCAATCTGAGCCATGAGCTTCCAAAATATAAGCAGTATATTAAATGCCCGACCAGAGAGGAGAGGACATTAGACCACTGTTACAGCACGATCAGCGGGGCCTATCGCGCGGTGCCCCGAGCTTGACTTTCTGACCACGTCATGATCCACCTAATCCCCGCGTACAGACAGAGGCTGAAGCTCTCCAAACCTGTCGTGAGGACTAAAAAACTGTGGAGCAACGAGGCTGTGGAGGAGCTTCGCACGTGTTTGGAGACCACAGACTGGGACACAATGAAGGCTGCTTCTAACAGCTTGGACGAGTTTACGGACACTGTCACCTCCTATATCCACTTCTGTGAGGACAGCATTGTGCCATCACGCACCAGGGTGAGTTATAACAATGACAAACCCTGGTTTACTCCTAAACTCAAAAAGCTGTGGCTGGAAAAGAGAAAGGCGTTCAGAAGCGGAGACAGGGACTGCTACAGAGAGGCCAAGTACAGGTTCACTAAAGAAGTGGACATCGCTAAACATCAGCACTCTGAGAAGATGCAGCAGCAGATCTCAGAGAATGACTCGGCCTCTGTGTGGAAAGGTTTTAGGAATATCACAAACTACAAGCCTAAACCCCCCCACTCCACTGATGACTTGCTCTTAGCCAATACCCTTAACGACTTCTACTGCCGTTTTGACGAGCCATCAGGCAGCCTTCACACCTCCAACGGCCCCAACAATAGAGGCACTTTGGACACTAATTCCCCCACCTCTCCCCCCTCCATAGAGCCATCACCACCTTCAAACCGTTCACCTACAACACCCCCCTCCTCACCCCACACAAAAGAGGATTTCACACCACCTCCTCCCACCACAACTCTTCATATTCATGAAGCAGATGTGAGGAAGCAGTTTAAGAACCTGAATGCTCGGAAAGCTCCCGGCCCAGACGGTGTGTCTCCTGCCACCCTCAGACACTGTGCAAACGAGCTGGCCCCAGTGTTTTCTGGCATCTTCAACTCCTCACTGCAGGCATGTCATGTGCCTGCCTGCTTCAAGTCCTCCACCATAATCCCTGTCCCCAAGAAACCTAGGATCACTGGACTAAATGACTACAGACCCGTGGCTCTGACATCTGTGGTCATGAAGTCATTTGAGCGCCTAGTTCTCTCCCATCTCAGGACCCTCACGGCCCCCCTCCTGGACCCCCTGCAGTTTGCATACAGAGCCAACAGGTCTGTAGATGACGCCATCAACATGGCCCTACACTTCATCCTGCAGCATCTGGACTCCCCAGGAACCTACGCCAGGATCCTGTTTGTGGACTTCAGCTCTGCCTTCAACACCATCCTTCCAGACCATCTCCGAGACAAGCTTTCCCAGATGAATGTGCCTGATCCCATCTGCCGGTGGATCACTGACTTCCTGACGGACAGGAAGCAGCATGTGAGGCTGGGAAAGAATGTCTCGGACTCCCGGACCATCAGCACCGGCTCTCCTCAGGGCTGTGTTCTTTCTCCTCTGCTCTTCTCCCTGTACACCAACTGCTGCACCTCCACCCACCAGTCTGTCAAGCTAATCAAGTTTGCAGATGACACCACCGTTATTGGACTCATCTCGGACGGGGACGAGTCTGCCTACAGGAGGGAGGTTGAACGTCTGGTGTCCTGGTGCAGCCACAACAACCTGGTGCTGAATGCCCAGAAGACAGTGGAGATTATTGTGGACTTCAGGAAGCACACAGCCCCACTCCCCCCCATCATCCTGACTGACACCCCCATCACCTCTGTGGACTCATTCCGCTTCCTGGGTACCACCATCACCCAGGACCTGAAGTGGGAGCCCACCATCACCTCCGTCATCAAGAAAGCCCAGCAGAGGATGTACTTCCTGAGGCAGCTGAAGAAATTCAACCTGCCAACACGGACGATGATGCAGTTCTACACTGCAATCATCGAGTCCATCCTCACCTCCTCCATCACCGTGTGGTACGCTGGAGCCACTATCAGGGACAAACAGAGACTGCAGCGTGTTGTGCGCTCTGCTGAGAAGGTGATTGGCTGCAGACTCCCATCTTTGCAGGACCTGTACACCTCCAGGACATTGCGGCGTGCAGCTCGGATCTCAGCTGACCCTTCTCACCCTGGACTAGAGATGGCACGATACCACTTTTTTATGTCCGATACCGATACCGATATCATAAATTTGGATATCTGCCGATACCGATATGAATCCGATATAGTGTTTTTTAATCAACAAAACTGTTTTTTAAATATCTTGCTGCATTTTGTATAAGTTCATACTCAAGTTTAAAACAACAACTACACTAAAGCTATTCTGTTATACCTGTATGCAAAAAAAATATTTCATAGTTCAGCAATACTGATCAATCTAATAAACTTAAACCTACACCATCCTCCCTATTCTGGTATTTTAAAGAGTACTTAGCATAAATATTAAGCAACCTAACTAATAGGGTTCCAACTCCCAGCAACAACAAAAATAAATAAATAAAAAATAGGGAACCACCCCTCACGCTCCACCTCATGATGCTTAATCGACGTAATCAACCTTAATTTGATGCAGTGTGACAAAAAATGCACAGAAATCAATTATTTTTCAAGAAATATTAAATAGATTCAACATCTTTCTTCAACAAAATTGCAGACTGCACAGATGGTACCTTCCCAAAGGAAAAAGTACTAT
The DNA here is from genome assembly GCF_057381845.1 of Rhamphochromis longiceps. Taxonomy (NCBI): domain Eukaryota; kingdom Metazoa; phylum Chordata; class Actinopteri; order Cichliformes; family Cichlidae; genus Rhamphochromis; species Rhamphochromis longiceps. The sequence goes on from NC_140557.1 coordinate 24,000,342, forward strand.
AGCTTACTAGGGTATATATATATATATTAGACTTAATAGTTACTATATACAGTAATTGACTTCTATTCATTTTACATCAAATTAAAACTTTGGGTGTCAGATAATTATTCATTAAAAGCTAGACATTTTAAATGAGAATAAGAAAGAAAAGTATGTCTTTGTGCCCCCTTTTCCCTGTTAATGCCCTATCGGCCCCCCTGGCTAAACTTTGCTAGATCCGCCCCTGCACAGTTACCAGCCGTCAGCTACGTAGAAAAAGATCCTGGTGTAGAAATTAATATTAAATAAATTCTAACAACAGCTGATCAAGCTTAAACGTGCTGCTGTTGTTCAGCCGCTGGTTTCCTCTTTCTGGTGCAAAGTGGGCCAAAAGCAAACTAGAGACACGGACTCGCGACAGAAAAGCCGATCAGCTGATCGTTAAGCAGTTTCATGATTGAAGTAGCAGCAGGAGAGGCAGTCGCTTGTTAAGCTTAACGCAGGAATGCTTTACAAACATTCAGAGATGGACTTACACACTTGCTTTACTTCTCTCGGGATAACTTTGTCGGAGATGAAATGCCGGGTTGCTAGCGAAGCTCCAAATGCTATCCAGACCACCGACAGGTCCCGCATGCCACAGCCGCTCTATCACGTGATGCATACTGCTCCGACGTGCTAACGTTCTGAGGTGAGTTACGGCGTGTTGCAAGTTTTGTGAGGTGCTTTTGTGATATTTAATGGATCGGATTACATTTTTTATTTTTCTCCGATATCCGATCCAGTAATTTAGGTCAGTATCGGACCGATACCGATACGTAATATCGGATCGGTCCATCTCTACCCTGGACACAGTCTGTTTGACCTGCTCCCCTCAGGCAGGAGGCTCCGGTCCATTCGCACCAGAACCTCTCGCCATAAGAACAGTTTCTTCCCCTCTGCTGTTGGACACATGAACAATAACCATATGACTGTACCCGCCACTAACACATGACCCTACGCTGTGTCACTGCATCATTCCATGTTTGGCACTGATCACCACCTGCACTCATGTATATATCTTTCAACGTAGCACTCTTAATTCTTATTCTCATGTATATATCTCATGTATATCTCATGCACATATCTTTCCACGTAGCACTTTTAATTCTTATCCCTACTTTTATTTTTTTCCATGTCTATTTAAGTGCTATTTATGACACTATGTTTGCACTGAAGCACCGCAGCAATTTCCTAATGTTGTAAACCTGCTCAACATTTGGCAATAAACCCCATTCTGATTCTGATTCTGTAGGAGGTGAAGACGTGGTACCAGGAGAGAACTCAAACTCTTTGGTACCTCTGCTCTAAAAGACTGCAGGTGATAGGAGGTTTAAACCAAACTGCCTCACTGTACCAACATACTGCCCCTGAAACGAGACATCAAAGATATTTATCCTTATTACTGACACCTACCATTCATCGTACCACAAATGTAAGGAGCTTCCCATGGCCAGGACTTTCCCTTGAAAGCTCACGATTAAGAGAAGAAAACATGAATTTACAGTCCTTTCTTTGGTGGTCTGACTGTTTTTATACTAATTCCACGTCTGTAAATCACTTCACGATCTTATAACAGCTCACTTGTCTGGCATGCTGACAGTCCTGGGCAGGAACAATAGAAAAAGAAGTTCTACCCCTTAAGCTGCTCGCTGAAGTGTGCGCAAAATCATTTAATGCTTTGACCTTTTTTTAGCTGAAATAAAAATCCAGAGAGTTAAAAAGTACTTTTTTTTTTTATCTGATCTGCAGCAGAGTGCAAGGAGTTCTTCTCCATGGCTGTTAAAATATTAATATCCCTGTCAAACACCATTACTCTCTACCAGTGTCAGGGAGTGCTCTGTCTGACTCCATCACCCCTGAAAGCACCAGCATAGGTCACAGCTGTAGAATTAACATGGACATTTTTTTTAAATGCATACTTACATTTTTGTTTAGTTTATACAATCATATGCATTAGTTCTTAAACTGAATTCAGTTTTTTTAACTGCATCTACAGCAGAAGTAGACTATCATTCATGTTAAAATATTCACTGCTCTCAACTGCCACTTTACTGAATATTTGTTACCCATGTTCTGTAAAAACACCAAACTTTTAAAGATGAGACAAGATTTTGGAGGTTTATATGTCACATCTGATGAACTGTGGGGCATGAGGCCAAACGAAAAGAGGTGTCACACGTAAAATTCAGTTCAAAGTTTTAGCAGGTCCTGAACTCATATGGGTTCATCTTGACAGGAAGTCATTATTGTTGTCGTCTAGTCATTTTTATTCAAGCTCTTTATTCAGACTTCCCAACACAGCCCTGTTCCTGTAGTTCCCGTCCTGCTTATTTGTCACAACAAACAGGAACTCAGTTTCAAGGCAAATTTACTCTGTAAATTTAATCTTCATGGGAACGAATGGGTCTTTGTGACACCAGTTCTGCAAAATAAAGCTATTTTCTAAGTCAGTCAGTCAGTTAGAAGTGCGTTGTGTACTCAGCTGCTGGTTTGTGTACTCTGTTGTCGTGGGTAACTGGGAAACAGAATCCTTTTAGGCTTCACTGACCATTGCCATATTCACTGCACTGCACGTTTTTCGATAAGGCAATAATAGAGCAGGATTTTTTTTCCTGTCATTTGTTAATCATAGATAGCCTTATTCGTGGTAGACGTGCTTGCTTGGACACTTCCCTTCAGATTTTATCAGGAAATAATAGAGTCAGCCATCAAAACAACTGTAAGATTAAAATATAAACCAGTCTTTGTGCTGAAATGCCAGTATCTATCCTCCTGATTTCTCTTTTTTTCAGAATCATTAAAATCCATTAAAGAGTATCCATGTCTGTATTCAGTTTTTACATATATTCTTATACGTGATAATTATCATGCTTTACTGACACCTCGACTGAATTCATCAAATAGATATTTTAGTGCTGGAGTGATGTCATCTAGCCTGAATCTCTTAATAGAGCTGAGGTCTCAAATTAAGCACGGAGGGGATCCGGCTTTTGCAGTTACAGCCACGAGACTGTGGAACAACCTTCCGCTCAATATTCATACTGAAAAGTCTCTACAGTCTTTTAAACTCTGTCTTAAAACTCTATTGCTTTGTAGTCAACCTTGTTGCTTTTAATTGTGCTATAGAGATCAAATTACCATGGGTAGCCCCTTTTTTAATGCGTTGATGATGCCTCTATTGAGTGGAGGAAAGTAACTACATATTTTCACTCAGGTACTGTAGTCAAATATTGTGACATTTATTCATGCTTGTATGTATTTATGTTTAAACATATGCCATTTTGAATGTAATAATCCAGATAACAATGTACCATAGGTTAAAGGTCATACAGCTAACATTTTTAAATCATAAAATAAACAAATTATTAAATAATATCAACAGTCCTGGCATTATGTCACTGGTGACATATGGATTGCTCTCATGTAAAAGCATTTAGGAAACAGGCTAAAAAATACAGTTATCTTTGAAAAACTGCTACTAATGATAGTAAAATAAAGAAAAACACTCTAAAGTAATGTTATGTACGGGTAAAGTGATTTGTTCACTGTTTGCAGGGTTGGCAGTTTGATTTCTGGCCCTTGCACATGATAAAGCATCTTTGCGCAAGACTGTGGCCCAATATTAAAGACGCAACATCAACTATCAGTGCAAGGGGCGAAAAAGAAGAAATCATTGGGCAACTGCTGTAACCACAGGCCTGCTTGAGCTCAAGTTAGAGAGATAGGTTAGGCCAGACAAAAGTATTTAAGGCTCCATGCAAATCACTGGTGCCTAAAGTCTTTCACATCACACCGTTATTTTTGTTTTTACTTACACTCTACTTCTTGACGGGAACCAGTATGTTCTTCTTTAAAATACTGTGTGGTTTAGAGAGGAACTGAAATACTCTGAGTCCTCTGCAGCTGTGCCTTCTCAGGTTCTGACACAATGGGGAGGGATGATGGACCTAATGGGTATTAAATGCCATGCAAATGCCAGGACTGTCACGCCTTCCTGCCCAGAGTACAACCAGTTGTCATGACTCAGCTGTGTATTGCCTTTGAAGTTTGGATAATAAGTTGATACTAAGTCATTGTAGACCGAAAATCATATATAAAGCTTAGACATGTGTTTAGAGAACACTTTTTTTCCTGAGGGAGGGTTTTAGCAGAGGCTTGCAGAGCGAGGATAATAGTAACAGGGAGAAGTTTACTCTGCGCAGAATCTTAAGCAACTTCTCGTTGTTTTTTGAAAAACAACAGCATGCCACAAAAAGACAACATGCATTTAAGTGCAAAACTTCAAAGATGTACACTTCCTTCTGCAACCAATTACAACAAAGTGACTATTGTAGCTGTACGCCACTGCAGCTGTCATAAAACTGTGCCACTGTGCTTTTTCCTCCTCAGTTTCACAAGTCGTTGTGCAGTGAAATATAAATCTGCAGTCTGTGACACCCTAAAACGCTAAATATGATTTGACTGTGCCTTTCAAACTGTATATGTGCACAGTATAACAGGTACATTTTGGAGCCATTGTTGTTTAATTGTCTTAAGGTCATATTTCAGTGATTAAATATTATATTAACAGAATTGATTTAAAAATCAAAGATCTCCAAACCCATAATACAAACAAATGGTTTGTTTCCCAGAATTAAAGTTCTCTTCAGAAACACAGTCTGCTTCTTCACCTGCACCACATGTTTCAGACCATCAAAGAATTGTTAATATTAGATAACAATAACCCAAGTGAATGCAAACTCCAGTCTTTAAAAGATTATTTAATTTAATAAGAGAAAAACCTACCTGACCCTGTGTGAAAAAGTAAGTTTGCATCTTCTACCAGAAAATCCTGAAGGAGAATGTGCAGCCATTAGTTTATACCCTGAAGCTCAAACACACTTGACTTATGCAGGACAACAACAAGTGGTCTCTTCAAGATCCTTTGGGGTGACCTTAAGCAAGTTAATGCACAAAAACCCTCCAGTGTGGCTGAACTGAAACAATTCTACAAAGAAGAGTGGGCCAAAATTCCACCATGATGAAAGATTAATTGCCAATTATAACAAATGTCTTTTTGTAGTTTTTGCTGCATGTGGCACAACCAGTTATTCAAGTTTTAGGGAGATATTCACATAGGACCAAGAAGGAGAATATTTCTTTTATTAGACTGGAGGATGCACATGTTGTTTGTATCAGTGTGATGTAATATGTGTTTCCTTTAATAGCCACAAAATCTATAGGATACTGTAGCTAAACAGCGAAATATAGAGAATCAATATGAGATGATGCTTAACAACAAGAACCTGTTTAGTCTAATAATGAATTTTTAAATATCAGGATCATCAATCCATTCATTACCACATAGAGTACGACCTCTTCCTGACTTATTCTTCCTATTACCGGTTTTAGTGTAGACTAAATTACTACATTGTTGTCATAGTATGACAACAATGTAGTAATTGTTGTCCTGCTTCCTATTACCGGTTTTAGTGTAGACTAAATTACTACATTGTTGTCATAGTATGACAACAATGTAGTAATTTAGTCAAGAATAAGTCAGGAAGAGGTCAGGAAGTCGTTTATTTACCAAACACAAAGTAACTCACCTGCACATCTGAGACTTGGTTCAGTTTACCACATCAACATGTGAGGCAGAATCCCCACTTCCACACTGCCAGAGTAGTACAGACCTTTCTGGATCAGGAGCACATCCAAATACTTCCTTGGCCAGGATTTACTCTCAGTAAGCCTCCTACTGAACATGCCTGGGAGATGCAGCGTCAACATGTTTAAAGAAAGCCACAACCAACCAGCATTGCACAGCCGCATGCTGCACTCCTCCAGGAATGGAGGCAAACTACTCAAAAACAGATGGTCCATCTCATAACATCCAGAGCAGGCCATAACTCATGTTAAACATCTTGTATATAAGTAGATTGTCTATAAATGTGTCTATAAAATCTTTGATCTAAGAACAAAATATAAATCTCAGAATGTGTGGGCTAATTACAGCTTACAGCAACCTTTGTATCAGCCAAACATCTTGTCCTTGCCAAAACACTCTGCCATCATCATTGATAATGATTAATATGAGGCTAAATGAAGAAAAATCCAATTTTTTAAAAGTCCTGCTGTGTTTAAACCGTTTAACACTGGCAGCAGCTTTACCCTTCAACCTCCTTGCCCTCAGCAGAGTCAGAGAGGGGTACGAGAGGTGTGAAGTGAATTCTCACATGACCAAAATGTGTGAGCCTGTGTGCACAACAACAGCTCGAGAGCTTCAATCACCGGTGTTTGCATGTGGGGCTGTGTATGGGGCTTTATCAGCAGCTGATATAGCAGCACATGTGTGCCCTTGTCAATTTGAATATTCAGGACGTTGTGACAAAAATCGAAATAATCAGTGACAGAAGGTGAAAGACGAAGAAGAGGCCAGCGTCTTTTATAAACAGAGGGAAATGTGTATCCCTAATAAATGGTAAAGATAAATCAATCCAAAATTTATTGAATGTTCTGCAAGACATATTTATCTCACAATCAAAGGCAGAAGGCCTAAGCATAGTTTTCTTTCTCTCATTTGGCTCACTTTCCAATAAACCTCCAACAAACCTTAACTGCATTCAGAAGTGATGATTCTTTCATTAGGGGGCTTTCACAGCTTCAAGGTTTTTCAAGCTTGAGTTTGAATGGTTTCTTTCAAATCAGGCCAGATGACGTCTCGATTTAAAGGTGCACGCACTCAATGAAGTAGCCAAAACGCAGATTCTTGCACACTAACTGTCATGATTCGGCTGTGTGGCAGGCAGGAGAGGACCCAAACGCACACTCACGGGGACACGAGGAATAAACTCAGAGAACACAGCTTTATTGCTGGAAAGGCAGATCACAGGTAATACAAAACTAAAGTGGGAAAAACTAAATATAAAGCGCCCCAAGAAACACAGGGAGACTCACACACAGCATGAGGGAGAACGCGACACCGAACTGAGGGAGATGCAGACATAAATACACAGAGGGTTAACGAGGGAAGTGGGAACACACGGGGAACACAGCTGACACAGATAACCATAACGAGACAGGGCAGGAGTGAACACAACATGACGCATACTGACGAGAGACTGTCAAAGTAAAACAGGAAGTACACGGAGGTTCAGACAGGAGGAGAGAGAGCACGGGGAGAACACAGACATAACGGGCTGGGGAAAACATGGAATAAAACACAAGGAGAGACGAGGGCTCACAGATACACAGGGGCACACAGGAGGTAACCAAATAAGGAACATCTTAACTAAATAACCTAGGAACCAAGGCATAAATAGGGAACAAAACACACAAAAACTAAGAATACTGGGCCAACATGGCCCAGGACCATGACATCAACATGAACTGCACAGACAATCACCTGTGAAATAAAAAGCACGCTCAGTGGCTGCTCATGTTAAGTGCTGTGAGTTTCAACATCACACACTTGTTACACAGACATAAATACATACAGACTAAAGAGACTGCTTAAAAAGTCTAAAGCGTGGTTGTGCTTCAAAAATTCAAATCCAAATCAAACAGATACCTGATGTTTGAATAAAATTACTTTTTTATGCATATAAATCTGCTTAAACAGAGGTGAGGTGTTTAAAGTAAAAGGACACACAAGGACGACTCAGGCATGGGGACAAAGAGCTTTATGTTAAACCCTGTCACCTGGACTTCTCCCTCTGCTCTTTGTTGTCATGGTTACGTAACTGTCAACTTCTTAGCCTGAAGTGTAAAGTGCCACTTGTTTTGAACCAAGGAAACAAAAATGACATGACACATTCAAGCATATAAGCTTTATTAATCTATTTATAACTTAAAAAGGAGAAAAAGAAGAAGAAGACAACCTCAAAAGCATCACTGTAGGTTTCACATGAACAACATAATTAAAGAATTCAAAACATAATTATCACAAAACAAGTGAAGGGTTAACATATACTGTAATCCACACATAAATGATTAACTAGTTTGAAAGGGATCAGTTGATGTGATCTATACTCTCGTGGTCTGTAGGACCACTACTCCCACACAAACTCTAAAGTGCTGTTCTCCATCATCTTTGAGGTGAAGACGGTTTCAAATTTTCTACTGTCCTCCTCTGTGAACATGTTTTTCCAGTCTCCCACTTTACCTGCATTGCAAAAAGGAAAGACAGAGAGAAAAGTCAAAATGATCTTTTTTTTTTTTGTCCTGTTTGGTTCCTTAGCCATCAAAACTGTTGTCTGAAGGCCAACAAAGACGTGATTTTCAAATATAAATCAGAAATGTATTTTAAAAAGGGATTTGGTTATAGTTTACTGGGTAGTACTGTGTTTTATATTAAAGAGTTATCATTCAGTTGAACCTTTATGTATGACAAGACTGAATAGGACTATTGAAGACTGAATAATTACCTCGTCATTTTATGCTACTAAAAAAGGGACAATTTCAAAAATTCAAATGTCTATAATTGAGTCATTAAATATTAATTGAATAGTTTCACAGCCAGAAGACCAAAGGTGATATTTCTGTATATCTCCTTCTAGATGGCGGTATTGTGAACAGGTTGCGGTTAGGCTGGGTGAAGTTGTTATTCAGTTGAAAGGAAATTAAAAACACTTAGACCGTTTAGTGTGAACAGGAACGGTGAACTGTGCAGCTAAACCAAACAGACAGTTTTTCTCTCATTACTTATTTTCAAGATAATTATCATGAAGATGAAATGATGCAAAAAGCAAAGCTACTGAGAACATAAATTTTCCTCCATTTCCTTTTATTTTCTTGAGACCTCTAAGATTCGTCTATCATGCCCTATGACACACTGATGAGAGCTCTCAATGTGTCATAGGTTACCAAAAGTCTGTCAGTAGATTATCAGCAAGTTGCATTTTTGCAGCTACTATTTTGGTCACATTAAGACACTCTCAGACATCTAATCTGCTTACAGTTCAGCAGAACTTGCCTTTTCTCATGAAGGAGCCCTTGCTGTGGTCCATTATTTCCTGAGGGACGAGAGTGTAGTTGATCATCTTGTTTTCCTTCATGCTGCTGAAGCTGCAGTGTTTCACGCAGTTGTTGACCTCGTCCTCCACCAGGGGACACTGAAGGAACGAGCTTATTTTCTTTATGGTGCCGTGCAGATCCTGGCAGCAGGAAGAAGAGTGCAATTTAAATTTCCTCACTTCACTGACATGAGAGACCTCCTTGAAATGCTAAATAATTATGTAATGAGCCATAGGGTTCAGTTTGAAGAAGTGTACTTCCACTTTTCAGACCTGCGTCTGACTTTGTGACCAGGGAACAAAGCAAATGAATATTTTACAGGGGATAGTGTGCTTAGCTGTGATGCAATAATTTACCAGCGACATTTCTTCATAGGTGATGTGAAGCAGATTGCTATTAATCTGACTGGTCCAGCCTTTAATGTGGTCAAACCAGGAACCGAAAGAAACTGAAACAAACAAGCGTGTGAAGAAATACTGCACATCTGATCAGATTGAAACTTGTAGCTGCACAATGATACAACAAGCAAAACAGTCACCCTCACCTGTTTCATCCAGGAATCGGTCCAAAAAATCTGGAAATGAATGAGGCTCAGGGAGGAAGTTGGCCATTTTGTGGAAGTGGTAAAAGGACACGACCACATCTTTAGGATTTCTGCTCACATAGATGACCTGTGACATGACATGTGTTGTTAAGTTTACTCACAGTTATGTCCATAAATATTTAGTTGATCCTTTTTGTGGTAATCTTTCCCTCTGTGCACAACCACAGAGGATTTTAAATCAGACTATGTGCTTTTACTCCAGGAGTTTCACAAAAGTTTTGCAATAACTGTAGAAATTTCAGAGACCTTTAAACATAGTCCCCCATTTTCAGAGATTTTAATTTAACTGGACAACTGACCCACAGTGTCATAGCTGGGTGTGGTCTCTTTACTTAATAAGAAATTATGCTTTGTCCTTTACGCTCAAGAAATCATCCCTAGACTTCTATCAGCAGTCAAGATTGTTAAGTAGAATTAGACGCTTTCCCACAATGGAAACAAAAACAGAAAACACAAATATTTATCAGTTAAATTCATGGCACCTAAAAGTCTGTCAAGTCTGGATGACAGTGCTTTCTCAGAAAAAGCTGTCAATCTTGAAATGTTTCTCTGTGATTTGTGTTTTTGCTTTAAAAGAAAAAATACACAATTACTGAGATACAGCTTAATAATGAGATTTACAGCAGAAAAATCAACTAGTTGTGTTATCTGACAGACAAAGTGTAAATAATACCATAACTAGTAAAAACAACAACAACAACAAATAAAAGTCAAAACTCAGCTTACTGTGTACATCAGTATAGGGTATCTGTCAAATCAGTATATAAACCAGCCAAACCAGTGGAGTTAAGTTAAGCTTCCACACTACAGTCAACTGGACACTCTGCCTGATCAGATAAAGAAGTGTTGTTTGTTGTTCGGATCTACCACAAAATAATTAATAATGTCCTGTAGGAATTATTTTTAAATGAATGCATGACATTACAAATTGGACATTATTTGGCTTGATAAATGTATTAACTTGTCTCACTGTGTTAAAAATACACATGCACATTTTAAAGATCTGATGCCGGCACGTTATGCTTTCAGTATTAGGTCTTAAATAGTCAGTAGAGTCAGTAGTTTTATAAATCCCCTTATTAGACTAGTTTGGTGCGGCAAACTGCTAACGTCAGCCAGGCTGCAGAGAGCAGGCATGGGCTCAGTGGGTAACAGCCTCCAACATTGGCGAATGTTTAGAATAAATCTATCAATTAAATGTGCACTTTAATGACCTTGGTTTTGGAGTGCTGGAGGGCAGGGCCCAGCAGGTGATGAGGCAAGTGTGTAGTGATGACTCGAGCTGTAGTAGGTAAGGCCTCCAGCAGAGCAGAGCTATAATAGTGCTCCAACCAAGGAGCTCTTTTCCAGTTTTCAACAGTCTGGGACAACCCTGGGTTCCCTCTGGTGCGTATGAGAGTCACAACTTCCTGTAGCCATGTGGTACCTGTTAAGAGGAATGAGTGAGAGGCATTGATGAGCCCACATTGATGAAATTCAGTCATATAAACCATAGAAAGTCACTCAAACTCAGCGAAATGCTTAAAATGAAAAGTAAGAAGTTATTATGTAAATTGCTAAACTCACCACAATCTATGTCACCATGTTTTCACTGAGTTGCTTAACATGCTCATCTGGTTAGACTGGAGTGTGTGTGTGTGTGTGTGTGTGTGTGTGTGTGTGTGTGTGTGTGTGTGTGTGTGTGTGTGTGTGTGTGTATCTTTGGAAGTTTGTTCTCTCTTACCTGACTTTGGATAAGACACTATGAGAATATCCGTATCCAGAAATGGAAAGCTGACAGCATATTTCAAGGAATCCTGAGTGTGCAGGTGTCCAGGAAACGAAATGCCATGAAACATCTCTGTGACATCTAACCTGGCCATATCCACCTTCAACAAACTATTTACTGCTTTTGATATCCTTTCAGCTGCCTCTGCTCTAATCTCCTTTTTGTGATCTGCTCTGTAGCTCTGTCTGTCTGTAGCTCCGCCTGCCTCTCTGCCTCTATGCTCTCCTGTTGTGTGTCTTTCTTGTTGAGAACACACAGACAATGACCACACAGACTGAAGCAGAAAGAGGAAACGCTAATTAACGTGTCACACAGACAGTGGGGGTTACTTGCAGTAATTTCCAAATATCGTATGCAGGTATTCACACTGAAAGAGGAAATAACAGCTAAGTCAGCAACGTGGGAAAATCTGTACATGTTAAAAAACAGAGACTGACGGGACAAAAGAAGAAAAGTAGTACAAGTGGTACATTTTCTCAATGACTGCTTTCAAAATGTACAATGGGTTTCTTTTATAGCTTTAAATGTATGAACTACTTGGACACAAAAGACTATATAGTATTACTCACCACTGAAAAACACTCCATAAGCTGCTATCAATGGCCTCCAGTCTTTCAGTCTCTCTCTCTCTCTGTCCCTCTCTGTTCCTCTCTCTCTCTCTCTCTCTCTCTCCCTCTTTGTGCTGACAATCAAGCCAAACACCAACATCATAAAATATACAGTTGAAACTAGATATTAAGTTAACAAATAAAAAACATATTTGTTAACTTTAAGAGTAAAGAGAGAAACTATCTGTATTTCTTAATTGTAAATATCACCAAATTGTATTCCAAATGGAGCCACACACATTCTTTTCCTGGTGTTTTGGTTGACATCTCTTGATTTTCCCATGTCACAGAAACAGGCTCTGTGTTTTGCCTTATATCCACAGGTGTGCCACCAATTTACTCACATGGACTCTACTAACCTATCAGAAGCTTCTTAAAAATAAACTTAGTGTATATGTACTCCTAAATCTGATGAAAGTGATAAAAAATAGACAGCTCTGTCTCTCTTTATTCTGACATTTAACGAATTCAAAAGATATTTCAATATTTATTTATCCAAAACAAAACAAGTTTACTCTAAATTGATGTTGTACAGTAAAACAATGTTCTTGTGTTTTCCATAAAGTGTATGTAAATATCTGGTTTAAACTGTGAATATACTGCTGTGTGTTGAAATTCCTCTTGTTTTGCATAGAAATATACTGAACAACATACAAAGCATAATATATAAAATAACATCTACCAGAGTTTTTTCTTTGAAAGAAGCTCCTTATGTCCATTCTTGTATATCACTGCATTACTGAAACCGATTTATTTAGCCGTGGACGGAAACAACTGAAAATATGAAATAAACACACGTAAGCTAAGACTCTCTAAAGAAACCGCATTGTTGTTGTTCAGCTTTTCATTTCGCCATTTGTTGATTCACTTGAAGAGCAAGTAACGTAATATGGGTCAAGTGATCAGTTTGATATCAATCTTTCGTGATACACCGTCACATTTACATTATTTGTACAGTACGAATGATTTGCTTTGGTACCTGGTCAAACTTCAGCTGTCCTCTGTCTGCCTGGCTGCGCTTCTCCAACAGCACTCGCAGGCAGCAGCTGCCCCGCCCCCTCGCTAAGTCCTTAGTGCCTGCGCTCGGATAATACCAATATTAGGCAGTGTGCACTATGTGCTTCGAGTATTGTGTGTACTTTTTGTTTTATACAGTTGTCAGCCAGGCATCTAACTATGAAAAAATTACACTCCAAAAGACCCCGGGCTTCTGACAAAACAACCCGGGCTTAAGCCCAGTAAGTATCCCAGAATGAACAGGCAGCAATGGTGGTGGTGTAAAGTAAAATATCCCGTTTTTCTGTCACCAACTACACTTTTAATAGTGTTTTAGCCCCGAATGTTGCTGCGTCACTTGTCTGGTCAGGTTGTCAACATAGAACATGTTTGCAAAAGTGCTCAGATGTTTTCAGAGATGTCACTAGCTCTGCTAACAGTCAGCTGACAGAGTGTACCGAGCTCACAGCCCCGGTGTTCCAGCTTCACTGGTTTTGTTTTGTTTTTACTTTTTTTAGTTTGTTTGTTTGTTAGTTTGTTTACATATTCCACTCTCCGTGTTCCACATATTCGCAGATTCTCATTTTCACCAAACGATTGTCCCTTTCCGCCTGGTCTTGTGTCTCTTTGCTTCTGTAACATAAAGAATGAGCCGCCATTTTTCTCAGGACACCAGCGATCAGCTCAACAGGCCCTGAAGCTGTGTCCCAATTCAGGGTCTGCACGCTTGAAGTACGCGCACTACGCATACTACGTACGGTGCGTACTATAAGTATGAGAAGTGCGGAAGTGAGAGGCTTGTGAAATGGGACGGTATACGCTTTGTCGCGCTGTTCAGGTTGCCTAGCAACCATGATACTAACCGCGAGACACGGTACATACAGCTTTGTTTGACAGAAATGAAGGAGAAAAATGTTTTGTTAGTCATTCATTTTTGTCATGACATCACTTTGATTAGTTGAGTATCTGAGGCTGAGACCAAAACATGATTGTTGGGCTTCATTTCTGTGCTGAACAGTTAAGATTAGTTAGTAAATAACAATTAGTTAATGTTGTTCATGAGACTATAGTCATCTCACTGTGGTAATGTAAATATAATATGGCCAATATAGAGCTGGGCGATATGAGATTTTTTCATATCACGATATGTTTTTTTCATTTCAGGCGATAACGATATCTATCACGATATAAGCCAAATAACTATATTTGTAAGATTTAAATGTGCCGTTGCTCACAAGTAAAATGTGAAATAATCAGCAGCTTGTTTTTATTTAAATATTTATTTCCCATAATAAGTTCAACAGGGTAGATGTACTTAAGGAACATGAGACTTTTTCAGATAAATAAAGGCAAATATTGCAAACTACACAAAAGGCAGCCGCTAAAGCGTTTAAGTTTCAAAACAGAACAAACGAAACAGACTAATTGTCAATTCCACTTAGAAACAAAATATTAATTCTAAAAATAAATCTTAGTTTGTTTTACAGAAGAACAGACAAAACTGACTAACTTTTGTCAATATCAAATAAACTGAGAACTAAAAGGAAATTCTCAATCTCTCCTTGTTGTATAGCTGAGCTTTTCAAACAGTTTTAACAGTTACTTTAGTCTGACAAAAGCCGAATGACGAATTAGCGCTTCCAGTCAGAGACTGAGGCTACGTTCACACATACACGGGTATTTTTGAAAACGGAGATTTTCCGTTTTCGTTTTAAAAAAGAATCCCGTCCACACATAAAGGCAGAAATGAAGGAAAACGCTGCTATGAACATGCCAAAGCAGCAGGTGGCGCTAGATTCCTAACCGTGCAGAAATGTTGGCCAATCAGAAGTCTAGAAGCCTCTGTGGGAAAAAGTAAACAAAGCTGGGGCATAGAAGCTAGTGATGGGATTTCCGGCTCTTTTTAGAGATCCGGCTCTTTCGGCTCCGAACCGGCTCTTCAGGTTGTTTTGTTGCTTTAATTAATTTATTATTAACAATAATATAAAATTATGCACAAAAGGAATTACTAACATAAAAACAAGTGGTTTTATTTATATATGTTTATATATAAATATATGTGGTGGCCCCTAGAGACAAAACACGTACAAACTCCAAAACACATTTCTAGCATGAACTGAACTTCCAAAGCAGAGCTACTAGATCACTGAAATTACACAATTGAAAGCATGTGTGCATTGTTTGTGTATTTATACACAGGCACTCATATATATATTCAAATAATTTAAAAAAAAAAGTTCATTCACCTGTTATTTCCACACACCAAATCCGGTCGTTGGTACTTGCTGGCTTGTGTAGCCACAAGATAACAAAGGCTCAACACTGCGCCCAGCATCCTGGAGCACTTCTGTTGTCTTTTGTACGTGTTTTGAGTTTTTATGTGCTTCTGAGTTTTTATATGCTTCTGAGTTTTTACGTGCTTCGGAGTTTGTACGTGTTTTTTTACGAGTTTTTACGTGTTTTGGAGTTTGTACGTGTTTTTACGTGTTTTGGAGTTTGTACATGCTTCAGAGTTCGTACGTGATTTGAAGTTTGTATGTGCTTTGTCTCTAGGGGCCACCGTAAATATACTTTTATTTATTCACTCCACATAAAATGTAATAAATAAATCATATAATACAAAAATCAACTATTCACATTTCAAGTTTTAACTATTTAAATTTTCAGCTTTTTCCTTTCACAAATTTAAAATGAAAAGAACACAAAACACTGCAAACCACAACACAATTAAATATAAATTATAATATGAAAACTAAAAGAACATGCATATTCTCTGTCATATGGACCTGCATGAATAAACTTTCTCAATCCTTTATCATCTGCAACCGAAAATAGTTGTGGATGATTACTATACCTTTCTAATGTTGTTGTCCCTGCCTCTCTTTCTCTCTCTCTGGCTCTGTTCCTGTGCTACTGAGTGTAACTACCGCCCCTCCCCCCTCTGCCCAGCGTAAAGCACAAGGCTCGCGTGCAGAGTGAAGCGGAAAAAAAGTGCGAGAGAGAGGCTGAGAGAAAGAAAAAAAAAAAAACCCACGTGACGGCTCGCGATAAGGAGCCGGCTCGCGTCGTTCACGTCAAAGAGCCGGCTCTAAGAGCCATTTCGTTCGCGAACGACCCATCACTAATAGAAGCAGAACCGAGTCGTATGTGTGGAGGGACAGTAACTGTGTGTATATATGTAAGCATTTAAACACTGCAGAGAGTACAATTAACAGAAACAGTATTGTAGAAATTCATTTCACCGAAACAATAACGTGGCGCACAGTGTGACGCATGCACCAGTTTATTGTATTTCCAGACTTGCTTTCGGCACAATTTACAGTGCACGCTACTCTGTTTTTTGTCAGACTTGAAATAGCCGAAATACCTTCACACTACGGAACTTCTATGGCTCTTCCGTTCAACAATCTCTCCGGCATTGGAACCATCATCTGTTTTCTCTTCGGTCACGCTCGGTTGATTTTTCTAGTCGGCACACTCATTTCCTGCATTACGCGCTGGCTCCATTACCCGCTGGCTGCTTCCCAAACAAACACACGTGCGGCTTGGCACTTGTGCTGTACGTAACAAGTCACGCGACGTGACGCTGCGGCTGTGATTGGTTCGGCTCTGCGCTACTTAATTTAGATTGGCTGACCTTTTTTTTTTTTTTTTTTAAGAGGACGAGAGCGGCGAGGTCTATCGCGATAGCTTAATTTCTCTATCGCGTAAAAGTTATATCGCGATACATATCGTTATCGTTCTATCGCCCAGCTCTAGGCCAATATTATAGTATTGTCAGATTATTATTCTATATTGTGTATTTTGTTGTACAGTTATTTTATTTTCAACTTTAATTTATATATTTTATCTTATCCTTTCCCAGTTAAATTTACCCTTCATTCTAATTTGTGTTGTACAGTTATTTCATTTTTAACCATAATTTATATTTTATTCCTTCCTAGTTAAATTTACCCTTTGTAATTTTTCATATTTATTTCCTATCTTATTCATAGCCTTTTCCTTTTTTGTTTTCTTTAGGTCACGAGCAGTTGTCCAAGCATTTCACTACATATCGTACTGTGTATGACTGTGTACGTGACAAATAAAAAAATTTGAATTTGAATTTTATGATATATATATATATATATATATATATATATATATATATATATATATATAACCAATAACCTGCCTCAGTACTACATAGAAGCTCCTGTCAGGCATCATATCGGCTAAGATGAACAGGCACATGGGTCAATACATGAGCGGGACACAGAAAGGAATTGGCAAGAATACCAGAGGCGCAAAACACCAGCTACTGGTAGACAGAACAATCAGCCGAGACTGCAAGACCAGACTGACCAACCTGTGCACTGCCTGGATTGATTACAAGAAGGCCTATGACTCAATGCCCCACAGCTGGATACTGGAATGCCTAGAATTGTACAAGATCAATGGGACCCTAAGAGCCTTCATCAGGAACTCAATGGGGATGTGGCGTACAACACTAGAGGCCAACTCCAAGCCCATAGCACAAGTCACCATCAAGTGCGGGATCTACCAAGGAGATACTCTGTCCCCACTGCTGTTCTGCATAGGCCTGAACCCCCTCAGTGAGATCATTAACAAGACTGGCTACGGATACAGACTACGGAACGGAGCAGTTGTCAGCCACCTCCTGTACATGGATGACATCAAGCTGTATGCCAAGAGTGAACGAGACATCGATTCACTGATCCACACTACCAGGCTATACAGCAATGACATTGGAATGTCGTTCGGACTGGAGAAGTGTAGCCGGATGGTAACAAAGAGAGGGAAGGTAGTCAGAACTGAGGGGATTGAACTACCAGAAGGCAACATTGCAGACATAGAGGACAGTTACAAGTACTTGGGGATCCCGCAGGCGAATGGGAACCATGAAGAGGCCGCTAGAAAAGCTGCAACCACCAAGTACCTGCAGAGGGTCAGGCAAGTCCTGAGGAGTCAGCTGAATGGTAAGAACAAGATCCGGGCCATCAACACGTGATCAGGTACCCTGCTGGGGTAATAGGCTGGCCAAAGGAGGAGATAGAAGCCACTGACATAAAGACAAGAAAGCTCCTTACCATGCATGGAGGGTTTCACCCCAAGTCCAGCACCCTGAGGCTGTACGCTAAGCGGAAGGAAGGGGGCCGGGGACTGGTGAGTGTCAGCACCACAGTCCAGGATGAGACAACGAACATCCAAGAATACATTGGGAAGATGGCCCCAACTGACCGAGTGCTCAGTGAATACCTCAGGCAGCAGAAACCCAAGAAAGAGGAGGGAGACGAGGAACCATCATGGAAGGACAGGCCCCTGCACGGTATGTACCACCGGCAGATAGAGGAGGTGGCTGATATCCAGAAATCCTACCAGTGGCTGGACAAAGCTGGACTGAAAGACAGCACAGAGGCACTAATCATGGCAGCACAAGAACAAGCTCTGAGCACAAGATCCATAGAGGCTGGGGTCTATCACACCAGGCAAGACCCCAGGTGCAGGCTGTGTAAAGATACCCCAGAGACAATCCAGCACATAACAGCAGGGTGCAAGATGCTAGCAGGCAAGGCATACATGGAACGCCATAACCAAGTGGCCGGCATAGTGTACAGGAACATCTGTGCCGAGTATAACCTGGAAGTCCTGAGGTCAAAATGGGAGATGCCCCCAAGGGTGGTGGAGAATGACCGAGCTAAGATCCTGTGGGACTTCCAGATACAGACGGACAAAATGGTGGTGGCTAACCAACCGGACATAGTGGTGGTAGACAAACAGAAGAAGACGGCCGTAGTGATCGATGTAGCGGTTCCGAATGACAGCAATATCAGGAAGAAGGAACACGAGAAGCTGGAGAAATTGTTACACACTGAAGGACGACAGGGTTCATTCAGGTGCACATGAAGATTTATTGCGCTGAAACACAGCAAAACAATTCAGTGTTACTGGCGGCTTCCATTGTAATAACTGGCCTGCGTTACTTTTGTGGCATTACGTGTAATGGCCACGTATTAATCAGCCCTTAACACACAGAGAAAATGACCAGTACACAATAGACAACATAACATGTACTGGCTGGTCTATTTCCTATAACTTTAACTGAAACCCGCTAACAGTTTCCTTTCACCTTACTGATGGAACAACACGTTACAGAGATTAATGCAGGAGGCTAACATGACTTAGCTAGCGCACAAATGTTACTAGGATTACCCACAGATAACGTGAAACAACTCCCTTATTCGCTCACATTAAACACCATATAAACAAGAATTACACTCCAAACATGTTAAATAAGCATCAACTTTACATAAATGTATGTAGTTCTCGTATATTGCTCTCACCTGAAACACAGCAAAACAATTCAGTGTTACTGGCGGCTTCCATTGTAATAACTGGCCTGCGTTACTTTTGTGAAGGATTATTTTGCCAGTTACCCGTTTGGCTGAGCCGCCACTGCCACCTACTGGCGAAACTAAATACCGCCCTCACATCACATCAGGTGGGAGCAAATGAGCTTTTCGCTCTGTGTTATGATGCAAATTATTGTCACAACAAATAGCAAAAAAATGATGATGGGGGGTGGGCACGAACACATAAGGAACACATCTGAGACTTGTTCTTAATGCTCAAAATACTCAGGGCGCCACACCCTCCCCTGCTTAATAAAAAAAAAGAAAGAAAGAAATTTTTTCCTAAACTCTTTGAACATGTTTGCTGTTGTCAGTACATTTCTTGTGTACTATTAGTATACCTATCCCTGGGTAACAATTATGGTTACACATGCTTCTGACATCTGTTCAATGAAACATTGCAATTCAACAATTTGCATTCAGCAAATTAAAAGTCATGGTAGAAGCTAATCATGAATCATGTTGTGCCAAGTAACCATTTTTCTCCCTCAAGGTTAGTAAACAAGTTCATCCTGTTACTCTGAATTTCTGACTGTAACCAGACTCAATATTCGGCCAACAATACACTAGTCTGTTACCACACTTAACTTTGTTTACATATCAAGGCATCTTTTACAGATGGTCATCATCATCATACGTTCAGCATGTGACAAGTTAGCACACACCATAAGAATGAATGTTAGATTCTGTCCATTGTCTGTTGGTGCTACATTTGCTCTATTCTGCTTGTCACAATGTTCATGTAAATGTCTTCATTTTGGATCAGTTTCTTATTACTGTCTCTCACACCTTGCTGGTATATCTTCAGGCCACCAAGGCCTCCACAGTCTCTGGGTGCAAATAGCTCCCATCTTAACACTGTCCATATCAGCTTGTCTGACTGTGGGTTGTCCTAATATATCATATGTCAGCATTTTGGGCTGACGTCGCTCTCTCTTGGGGTGTCTGAGGACAGGTGACAACCCTTGTTCACTGTTGGAGTCACTGTCTCCTTGCTCATCTTGTTGTTCATCCTGTGACTCCTGGTGGTTGTAATGTTGCTCTGCTGTCTGCAACTCAGGTTCGTGTATCTCTCTGTGGTCCTGTAAGAAAGGGTCGAAGTCAGCTGTTTGAGGCTCCCCCAGTTGTTGTTCACCCACCAGAGATTCCAGGGTTGGAGGGATAATGGTGGTGGTACTGTTTTGCTGTGGAAACCTCCACACAAGCTCACCCTCATCCTCACTCTCTACGTCTGTGTCTTGTTGTAGTAGCTGTTGTTGAGCTTCTACCGTTTTTTGTCTCAGGCTTTTTCTTCTTTCGTTTTGCTCCTGTCTGTGTGGATTTTCCACAGGTAGACTGTCACATGGAAGCAACAGGTTCCTGTGTACTGTGCGGCTTTTTCCTCCCCTCTCTGGCTTGATCTCGTAAACTGGGATGTCAGGGCTTTTTTGACTCACCACCACATACACTGTATCCTCCCAGTATGACCGAAGCTTGCCTGGGCCTCCTCTCTCCTTGAGGTTGCGGAGCAGGACTCTGTTCCCCGGATGAAGTTGAGCTCCGTAGATCTTACGGTTGTAATACTGTTTACCTCTTGAAGCTTCTTTCTGGGCTGCCATAGATGCAATCTCATAGGCCTCCTTCATTCGGGATTGCCATTTTGTCACATACTCCTCGTAGCTTAATTGCTGTTCCTGTGAAGGCAAGTTGAACAAGATGTCTATAGGGAGTCTTGGAGTACGGCCAAACAACAAATAGTACGGGGAAAACCCAGTAGCCTCATTCCGAGTGCAGTTGTAGGCGTGCACCACTTTTGTCAATGATTCCTTCCAGTCTGCTTTTTCAAGGTCAGTTAGTGTTCTCAACATGGACAACAAAGTTCTGTTGAAACGCTCCACTTGCCCATTTCCTTGTGGATGGTATGGGGTAGTGTGAGAGCCACGTAAACCACAGACTTTTTGCAACTGGGAAAACATCTGATTCTCAAATTCCCTGCCCATGTCATGGTGGATTCGTGCTGGGAAACCAAAGTTCAGAGCAAAGTGATTGAAGACCTTATCCACCACTGTTTTTGCAGATTTGTTTTTTGTTGCATAAGCTTGTGCAAAACGTGTGAAGTGGTCCATCACTACCAATATGTACTCATATCCCTGTTTACAAGTCTCAAGGTGCAAAAAGTCTATGGACACAAGCTCAAATGGGAATGTCGTTGTAATGGTGGTCAGTGGGGCCCTGGTAATCTTACTTGGCCGCTTTCTCTTGAGGCATTCGCAGGCATGCATTACAAAATGCTCCACATCGTTTTGCATTCGAGGCCAGTAGAACCTGTCCCTTATTAAACACAGAGTTCTTTCTGCCCCCAAATGTCCCATCTCTTTGTGCAGTTCCCTGAACACAGTGTCACGATGCTCTTTAGGGAGAAGAAGCTGGTCTCTGCCTCTCACTCTCCTATAGAGGACCCCATCATCATTTATGTGCACTCTGCTCCACTGCCTCAGCAAGATTCTGACATCAGGGGGTTCTGCTGTTAGGGCACGACCTTTTGGTAAGTAGTTGTTGATTTTGTGTTGTAAAAAGCGACTGATGATGGGATCTTTCTCCTGACTCACTCGGATTTCCTCGGGTGACAGAGACTTTCCAGCAGACAGTGTGACCGCGTCTTGCACTAAACTGACGGCACTCAGGCTGACAACAACAGTTTCATGCAGCAGATTCTCCCTCTGCAATACTGCACTTTCAACAGCAGCTCTAGCGACACCCTGTTTGACTTCTGATGTGCACTGTGCCATATACTGCTCAATGTTTAGTGGTAAGCGGGATAGGCCATCTGCATCAGCATTTTTCTTCCCTGGCCGGTATTTGATAGTAAAGTTGAAGTCAGCCAGTTCACTCACCCAGCGGTGGCCTGTGGCGTTCAGCTTTGCTGTCGTAAGGACATATGTCAAAGGGTTATTGTCTGTGTAGACAACAAAATGTGGGGCGTAATATAGGTAGTCCCGAAAGCGTTCACAGACTGCCCATTTTAAAGCCAAGAATTCCAGCTTTCCCGAATGCATATGATAGTTTTTCTCAGGGGGTGTTAA
Source organism: Rhamphochromis longiceps (assembly GCF_057381845.1). Taxonomy (NCBI): domain Eukaryota; kingdom Metazoa; phylum Chordata; class Actinopteri; order Cichliformes; family Cichlidae; genus Rhamphochromis; species Rhamphochromis longiceps. The sequence goes on from NC_140557.1 coordinate 24,022,808, forward strand.
TGTCCTTGAGCCATATGCAATGACCTTCATCTTGCCTGCTTGCTTTTGATATAACACAGCTCCCAGGCCCTGTTGTGAGGCATCACAATGGAGTACAAAGGGCTCTGAGAAATCAGGGTAACCCAGAATAGGTGGCTGTGTTAGACAGTCAGTCAACTCATTTAGGGCATTTTGATGGCTCTCAGTCCATTTAATGGGTGTGTTAGGCGGTGGTCGACCTTTCGGTTTTGTCTTAACCACTTTCCCCTTTGCCCTGGGCACTGGTGGCGGTGCTTTATCTGGAGGCAGTGTCAGCAACTGGTACAGGGGTTTTGCCACTTTTGAAAAGTTTGGGATATAGGATCTATAGTAGGACAGGAATCCTAGGACCCGACTCAGTTCCCCCACTGTGGATGGTGGTTTGTCTCTCAGAGCTTGTACAGGGACTATTTCCGCTGGGTCCATGGTATATCCCTCTTCGGACACCATCCGACCAAGGAAACGTACCTTTTTCTTGAAGATGTCACATTTCTGTGGGCTGAGTTTGACACCATGTTTTTGGTATCTCTGAAGGACGGCTCTGATGTGTTCAAGATGAGTATCAAATGAAGTAGAGTGGACTAGGTTGTCGTCCAAATATGGCTGACAGATTACATCCCGCAGTCCCCTTAAACAGTCCTCCATGCTCCGCTGAAACTCTGCTGGGGCTGAGCTGAGGCCAAAGGGTATGCGGTTCCACTGGTACAAGCCCCAAGGTGTGATGAAGGCTGTCAGGGGGCGACTTTCAGGGTCCAGGAACCCCTGATGGTATGCTTTCCCCTGATCAAGAACAGAGAACCAGGAGCTGCCATGAAGGGAATCTAGCATATCCTGAATTCTGGGAATTGGGTGTCTGTCTGGTACTGACTTCCGGTTGAGTTCCCTGTAATCACAGCACAATCTCAATTCACCTGACTTCTTCCGAACGCAGACGATTGGAGATGAGTAGGGTGACCTAGACTCTGAAATCCACCCACGGTTCAGCAGGTCTTGAAGATAGTCTTTCACCTCTTGGTGCAGAGGCTTTGGCACAGATATGTAGGTTTTTCGAACAGGTGTTGTGTCATGCAATGTGATGTGCATGTTTAAACTGGGGATGCACCCAACATCTTTATCATCATAAGCAAAAGCATGACATTCCTCTCTTAACAGCTGTCTCACCGTTTGTTGTTCATTTTCACTGAGATGGTCCAACTTAACTGGAGGGTCCCACTGAGGTGGCTTATGGCTGGAGGAGGGTGTGTTCATAACCTCATTCACCTGTATAGGAGGCTGTGATGAAATCTGCTCCACTGAGTCTTGTGTCTTTTCAGGGGTGATGGGGTACACTGCTTTTATTTCTTCCAGATGTCCCAGAACAGTGTGAGGGATTAAGTTGACATCCCGCTTGTTGGTATTAGCTATCGCGACTGGGATGTACACTGACCTGCCCTCCATTATGGTGACCAGTCCCTCTTGGATGACAAGACCCTCAGGCAACTGTGATGGTTCATTCGGGACAAATAACAGACTCTGTCCTGAAAACTGGGCTCCAATGTGTGCACGGACATATGTGGTGGTAATCTGTTCAGCAGCGAGACATAGTCCCCTCTTTCCTGCCAATACTGTGCCCACACTTTGGTTTTGGTCTGGTGACTGCAATAGTTTTAGTACTGATTTAGCAGTGTGTACTGATACTGAAAGGATTTGGCTGATTTTCCGAACGTTGCGTGAGCTTGGTTGTCGCTTGCCCCATTTACTCACAACTTCCTCTATTACATTAAATCCAATAATGGGCAGTTGTGCAACATTGGGGTCACTGGATACAAGCATTGGGACTAGAAGACAATTTTCAGGGTTACAGTCCAAATAGAATTCTGTCTCTACCCACCCATCATATGGGATTTCACTACCATTAGCTGCTAAAGCCACTAGAGGTTCTGTTCCCAACAGCTCAGCAAGTGGCCTGACAGTGCTGTGTGGTAGGTGTTGTTCTCGCCATTCATTGTTAATCAGACTTGCCTGAGCTCCAGTGTCCCACAGGGCCTCTACTGGTACCTTATCTAGGTGGCACTGAACTGTGCATCTTTTCCCAATGAGACTGATGAGCTTGGTTTGCCGTTGTGAGGGTATATAACCATTAGATGTGTCACTTGTCAATTTGTAGCTGTTTGGCTCTTTGGGGCCAGTTTCAGTGCGTGTGAAGTCATTTTGTGGTGCTTGTTGATGCGGGGTGTCTTGCCCATAGACAGGATTTACCTGGGACCTGGGTGATGAGTGGGCTACTGTGGGTCCCGGCTCAGTAGCCCCCTCCCGTTTCCCTGGGTGATCCTAGCCTGCCTGCACCCTCGGGAAAGGTGACCCTCCTGACCACAGCGATAGCAGTGTCTACACAGATCACCAAGCTGAGCCTCTCTGCACATTTGGCAACCTCTAGCACGTCTTGTTGTAGGAGAGAACCGACTGTCCATACTTGACCTTACTTTTGTTGCTTCCAAAGTCTCATTAAACATTTTCTTTACTTCAAGCACATCAGCTTTCAGGCCTTCAATCAGCTTAGCTGTCTCTGAATCCAGGCCCTTATTCTGTCCTTGCTTTTTCTTTGTGGCACCTCCTTCACCCCCCTTTGTCTGGGTTTCATCCTTTCTGTCTGGTTCACTGTTCAAAGGTGGCTGAGTGTGGTTGTGCTGTGACTCTGTGTGTACCTCATTTATCCTTGGTGTTTTTACTGTAGTATTTCTCCTCAGTTTATTTTGTCGCTCTAATTCAAGGCTGGCTGCTTCATTTATCTTCTCAATTAGAACCTCATCTGTTACTTGGTAGTTGCTAAGATAAGGCTTTAACTGAAACTTCACGGCTTCACTGAGGAGGCCAGTCTCTAATGAGCGCAGGAACTTGCGCTGAATTAAGTCTGGGCTGAACTGCTCCCCTTCATCGTCATCACCAGACTTCCAGAGCAATTTCTCTCTGAGTTCTATTGCCCTGAACAGAAAGCACTGAGCAGATTCTTTGGGGTCTTGAGATATGCTCATGAGTTGATGAAGCAGGTCAGCTGACGAGTCTACTTTGTAATGTCCCCGTAATATAGTTCTTAGTGTGGGAAGTGTGAGGTCACGCTTCACTTCCAGCAAGTCTCGAAGGTGAAGGCCAGGGCTTACTGCCTTAATCACAGCTTCAATGATTTCAGTCTCTGAGTAGCCTTTCTTAAGCCCGGAATCAATTTGGTTGGTCAAGCTAGTGAAAGATAACTTGTCTTTTTGTCCTGCTTCCCCGATCTGACCCCAGATCCGAAAGTCTTTTCTCAGAGTCACTTCTGGTGTAGTAAAGGGTGCAAGCTGACTTACTTGTTTTTCACTTATCCCAGCTGCACCTCTAAACTCGGTCCCCAACGCTTCAATTTTTTCTTCCAGAACACGTCGTGCTTCTGCTTGAGCTTGTTGGAGCTGACTGTACTCTTGTTTCAGTTTTTCTATCTCACTGAGCTCTGCTCGTTGTATCTTCACTTCAGCTACAGGATGTTCTTGTAATGACTGTATGAATGACTGGAGATCACGGATGAACTGCTGAAACACTTCAGATTCCTCTGTTTTTTCAATCTCGTCCAGAGTACTTTCTGCCAGCCGAATCAGAGCACGTCGGGACTGTCCTTTAAAACCCACCCCTGCTGGTTCGCTGCACTTAAGATGCTGGCATACCTTGGTGAGTTCGGGTTTCCCAAGTGTCCACAAGGCTGTGCTGATCTCATCCTGTAGTTGTTCCATCTTTACCAGATGTTGATTTAACGTGTTCTAGGTTCTTGTCTGGAGCAGGAAATCTGCTCCTGGCTGGCTCGCCAAATTATGTTACACACTGAAGGACGACAGGGTTCATTCAGGTGCACATGAAGATTTATTGCGCTGAAACACAGCAAAACAATTCAGTGTTACTGGCGGCTTCCATTGTAATAACTGGCCTGCGTTACTTTTGTGGCATTACGTGTAATGGCCACGTATTAATCAGCCCTTAACACACAGAGAAAATGACCAGTACACAATAGACAACATAACATGTACTGGCTGGTCTATTTCCTATAACTTTAACTGAAACCCGCTAACAGTTTCCTTTCACCTTACTGATGGAACAACACGTTACAGAGATTAATGCAGGAGGCTAACATGACTTAGCTAGCGCACAAATGTTACTAGGATTACCCACAGATAACGTGAAACAACTCCCTTATTCGCTCACATTAAACACCATATAAACAAGAATTACACTCCAAACATGTTAAATAAGCATCAACTTTACATAAATGTATGTAGTTCTCGTATATTGCTCTCACCTGAAACACAGCAAAACAATTCAGTGTTACTGGCGGCTTCCATTGTAATAACTGGCCTGCGTTACTTTTGTGAAGGATTATTTTGCCAGTTACCCGTTTGGCTGAGCCGCCACTGCCACCTACTGGCGAAACTAAATACCGCCCTCACATCACATCAGGTGGGAGCAAATGAGCTTTTCGCTCTGTGTTATGATGCAAATTATTGTCACAACAAATAGCAAAAAAATGATGATGGGGGGTGGGCACGAACACATAAGGAACACATCTGAGACTTGTTCTTAATGCTCAAAATACTCAGGGCGCCACAAAATACCAAGGGCTTAGAGAAGAGCTCGAGAGGATGTGGAGGGTGAAGGTAACGGTGGTCCCCGTGGTAATCGGAGCACTAGGTGCGGTGACTCCCAAGCTAGGCGAGTGGCTCCAGCAGATCCCGGGAACAACATCGGAGATCTCTGTCCAGAAGAGCGCAGTCCTGGGAACAGCTAAGATACTGCGCAGGACCCTCAATCTCCCAGGCCTCTGGTAGAGGACCCGAGCTTGAAGGATAAACCGCCCGCAGGGGCGTGCTGGGTGTTTATATATGTATATATATATATATATATATATATATATATCTATATAGATATATAGATATATATATATGAATGAATGAATGAATGTCTTTTATTCGAGCAACCAAATAATAAGGTTATTGTAATGTACAATTACACAAAAAAAGAAAAAACAAGTTTAGCTCGAAAAGGAGTGGGATGAAGACAAGCTTTTTAACTCCCACCCCTATATATATATATATATATATATATATATATATATATATATATATATATATATATATATCTGACTTTCAGCTTGTTGTGTTTGTGGATATATGACTGACTTTAATTATTAAACATTCGCACATAAATAAGTGACGTCATATTCAGTACTTTTGACAGTTCACTCTTCGGCCGCTCCATCTTATTAATTCCACATACATAAATGTCAATTTCAAGACTCAACCCCATCATTTAATTTGGTTTTGATTGAAATTGAATATTACTTAAACTCTCTTAAATTAACTTCCAATATAAAAGGTTTATCATTGATTGAAATTCATTCAGAAATGTTTAACGAATGAGCTGTCACAACTTTCAAGTACAAAGTTGTTATGAAGTCTGTCACATCCTCCCCCCCCTTTTTTTTCTTTTTTTATCCTTTATTTATTTATCCTTCTTATTTCATTGTACTGTATATTGTTACTCTTATTTGCCTTGTATGTCTACTGTACAAACTGAACTGGAATGATTGACTGTTCGCTTTATAAGTTCAATAAAGTTTGGAGAAAAAAAAACCCTCTTCGGCTGCTCCCTTCTGCCGTATTTTGCGGAAAAATTATCCACACCCACCACCGCGCTATGAATTGTGGGATATATGGGACCACGAAGCGTGCACCGGACCACGCTTGATATTTGGGGAAATCGACGGCGCATTTGGAGTATGCATTTGAAGTAGGGGAGACCGGGGATAGTTGTAACGTGGGTCAGTTGTAACACTTCCAATTTCTCCAATCAGGGCTAAGTTTCAAATGATGTGACTCATCCTGTGCATGCCCAACTCAGTTCTGCTATCACATGTGAAAAATCAGCACATTTTGTCAAACACAGACAATTTAACACGAAAAAAAAGTAATTTGTATGGCAAAAAGTAAGTTTTTCTACTTTATTTCAATTTCTAATAGCATTATTTGCTTTTCAGTTAAACTCATCAAACTTAAATTGTGTTATTTGTATGTCTGTGGGGATATATTCTGTGTAGGTCTTTAGTGCTAATGTTTTAGCCGTTGCCTGTAATGTTAGCTAGTTCATGGCTATAGGAGTCTGGGTCAGTTGTAACAGCAACAGTCTGGGTTAGTTGTAACAATAATGCAGATGTTACAACTTACCACACTATTACTTTAACTTATATTAAACAAGTTGGGGCAACGACATCAGCAGAGAGAGGTTCACTGGTTTCATTTGTACATGCGGTTAATGCCATTGGCAACACAATTCCTCCACTGTTTGTGTTCCCACACATACATTATGCAGACCACTGTGTCAGAGATGGACCAGTAGGAAGTACTGGTAGTGGAAATAAATCAGGATGGGTGCAAGAAACAGATTTCCTCATCTTTCTGAAGCACTTTGCAAACCACGCCAAGGTAAGCCATGATAAAAAGTAATGGAATTGCGATGCTGGTGAACAACTACATTTTTCCAGCTTCATTGTTATGTTCAAAATTGGTGCAAGAGTTGTAGGTTATAATGCCCACTGAGCCAATGAGGCCAACCTCGAGGAAGACCAACCAAAATTAATGAAATATTCAGTTGCAGAAAATTCCATAACTTGTCTTTTTTGGGGGGTTGGAATATGTTCAAAAGCTAGATTTCTGCATTCTGTCACACACACAAATAGCTACATAAATGGCTCTAAGTGCATTCATGTGTTGAATAAACAAAGATTACATGTTAATGTTTTGTTAGTACCCTTATTTCATTGTGTTACATTTCACCCCAGGATATGTTACAACTAACCCAGACTATGGGGTTAATTGTAACATTTCACTCTTTGTGTTTGAGGCCATACCATGCAATGGGTAATTGTGCTGCAGAGAAAATAGCTGCACTATTTAATAGCCGAGACATGTAGATACTTTGCATTAAATTTTGAATCCACTACCTTAAAAGAGCTTCAATTTACAGACAGAAATGTCAAAAATGTTACAACTATCCCCGGTCTCCCCTACACGACAGCCGTCGTCGCGTGGCGGTGACCGCACTTAAAATGCGTACTTCAAGCGTGCAGACCCTGAATTGGGACACAGCCTCAGTTTACCTGCATGCATCCTCCTCCTCCTCCTCACCTGTCAGCTGTTTAACACCTGCTGCTAATTCAAGAAACACGCCCACGTTACCTGGTGATAGTAACAGTTTAACTGGGCAGCCGGTGCTCGATATAACGCAATGTCGGCGCATTTTTCTGCACAAGATAAGTAAATATAGTTTTGTTTTTTTTCCGAGAGCACTTTATAGGCGAACCCACTTTATCAGCAGCTGATGTCCAATCACCGGCACACATCTTTGAAACCTCACCTGAGTTTCAGCTCTCAGTGGTTAAACACTGGCCTTAATTCACTCAGGTTTTGTTTGTCGCTGTTTTATTTACAACTGAGCAAATCGGTTTGGCTGAGGTTAAAGCTACGTTTCATAACTGCATAGTTTTACTGAAGTTTAATAGTTCACTGGCACATGTGTTAGACTGAACCGTTCGCTTTTCTTTATCTGGTGTGTTTTGGATTTAACAGTGAATTTTGAGACTAAACTGACCTTTAAAATGTTTTATACAAAGAGGAAAGAGAAGGCGCATTTCCACCGAGAGGAGCAGAGTTTGCAACAGCGTGTTCATCATGGAGAGTGCTGCACTTGTGTCAAGCCAGCCTCCAATTCGAGACTTGCAGTCAAGCCAGCCTCCAGTTTGTTTTACGTTCCCTGTGTATTCAAAGTATTACGGGAATGGATGTGGAAACCGGATTTCAAAATAAAAGCCAACTTCGAGTGAATTAACAGATATGTTAAGAACATAATAACATATAATTTAGGCTTTTTTGAAATATATTTTGAAATCACTGAAAGGTAGGTCAATTGTGGACAATTTGAAAAGGCTTTTACTTTGGAAGGCAAAATCAGAATGACTTGATATTAATATGGTATCACTGTGGGGCTGTATACTGTTGATCTGGAGTGGAATTACCCTGTGGAAACAGGAAATTTCCATTTTAGAGCATTTTGAAATCACTGAAAGTTAGGTCAATTATGGACAATTTGAAAAGTCTTTTATTTTGGAAGGCATAATCAGAATGACTTGATATTGATATGGTATCACTGTGGGGCTGTATACTGTTGATCTAAGGTGAAATTACCCTGTGGAAACAGGAATTTTCCTTTTTAGAGCATTTTGAAATCACTGAAAGTTAGGTCAATTATGGACAATTTGAAAAGTCTTTTATTTTGGAAGGCATAATCAGAATGACTTGATATTGATATGGTATCACTGTGGGGCTGTATACTGTTGATCTAAGGTGGAATTACCCTGTGGAAACAGGAATTTTCCATTTTAGAGCATTTTGAAATTGTTCCAGGAGCAACTCAGATATGGGCAGTTTGAAATTGCTTTTATTTTTTAAAGCAAAATCAGAATGTCTTGATATTGATATGGTATCACTGTGGGGCTGTATACTGTTGAGCTGGAGTGGAATTACCCTGTGGAAACAGGAAATTTCCATTTTAAAACATTTTGAAATCACTGAAAGTTAGGTCAATTATGGACAATTTAAAAAGTCTTTTATTTTGGAAGGCATAATCAGAATGACTTGATATTGATATCGTATCACTGTGAAAAAGACTGTGGTTGGAAAGTGTTGATATAAAGTTCAAATAGTATTTGGAAATACGACTTTGGCTTTTAAGAGCATTATTAAGTCATTGAAAGAGTAGTTCAAAAATGAAGATTCACAGGGCTTTTACTTTGAAATCTAAAATAAGATGGCCTTGATAGTGACAGGGCACAATTAGGGTACAAGGCTGTGTCATATAGATCTAACATTAGAGTTTTGTAAAAAAAAAAAAAAAAAAAGCCTAAATTATATGTTATTATGTTCTTAACATATCTGTTAATTCACTCGAAGTTGGCTTTTATTTTGAAATCCGGTTTCCACATCCATTCCCGTAATACTTTGAATACACAGGGAACGTAAAACAAACTGGAGGCTGGCTTGACTGCAAGTCTCGAATTGGAGGCTGGCTTGACACCAGTGAGACTGCAACCTGGACAGAAATATTATATCATCCGTTTTTTAATAGTTATTCAACTGTATTCTGAGCACCAGCGATCTGTTAGAATTTTTAGAGTTTATTTAAGTAAAAATAAATGCGGTTAACAAATAATTTGTGTGTTTTTTTTTTTGTTTTTTTTTGGGGGGGGGGGGGGTTGTTGGTGTTTCGGTCATGTTATGTTTAACTGTCAAAGGCTTGTTAGAAACTATGAAACACATCGTGCAGACTTCTGGATGTTTGAAGAAAACTAATACTGCTCATGAATGACACTAAAGGCAGGAAGGTGTCCTTTAAAACTAAACATGTTAATAGGACCTCCCTATTTATATCATAGTTTATGACAGCACGTGTATTTAAGTAATAGCCTACTGACTTCAGTGCAGTGGTGAACAGTCACACAGCTCACGTGGGTGTTAAGTGTGATACTCTTTAACTATAATTTATCCAAGTTAACGTCAGTTAACCTTCAGACAGTTCTTTTGCAATGACAACCATAAACACTCATGTCGCCGGTAGGTTTCTGCTGTGCCAGCTGTTTAGATTACAGCTGATTATGCAGTAACCATGGTAACCACGGACTCTGAGCGACTGGATCGATGCAGGTCAGACAACAATTTTACATGTATGATCTTAAAACAGGACACAGCCACTATACACCCTGAGCTCATATCAAATGTGAACACAGGCTGAGTCTATGTTTGACGTTGTTTTCTATCTAATCTTCCTCTCAAACATTTAAACAGCAGCGAGTCTGCAGCTGAGGGAACACAAACTCAAACTGTCAGAACAGATTTGCTCGTTTCTTGGATTCATTTGGTGATTTATTAAATGTATAACTGTTATTCTAATCTGCTGCTGAGTCTCTTACGCTGATGAAAACGCAGATGACACAGATCACGAACACCTGTTCAACCAATCACTTTCATTCCACTTTGATCTGCGACAAACGGATGCGTTCATCTCTGTTACAGTGTTGCGTTAGACTGCTATATTTTTTTTGTTCTTTATGCTGTAGATTTTCACGTCTCTGGAATAGTTGGCAGTAATAAGGATGATTTTCTGTAAAATCATTTTGATATGACCCGTGAATTATACGTAGATGACAGTTAAATTACTCAGCCGGGAAACTGTGTTGACTCAGAGAGCTGAAGATATCGTGGACATGCTGACCTCGCTCCGTGGTGTACAGGTCCGTTTACCCTCATGATTAATATTCACAATTAAAATATTAGCCGAACATCATGAAGTCTGTGTTTCATAGTGTCGAACAACCTTTGTACAGTTAAAGCCAGCAGTTACTACATGACGGAAACACCAACGTTATCTCTTTTCTGCGTTTATACGCAGGTCACGCTGATTACTGAACAAAAACCCAAAGATCAGCTGTTAATCGAATTTATTTGGCGACTGAAACACGTAGGACACATAAGAACATCAGGAAATAAAAAGCCGATAAATATAACGTCAGTAAAAGAAGTCAGTGTCAGCGGGGGTTATTACAGCTGTGTCCCGGGCCTGCGCTTTGTCGGTGGTAATTACAGCTCGATTGCTTGCGAGGCGAGGCGAGCGGGTCTATCGCTTCGCCGTGAGACTGGGCAGTGTGGAGCAGGGAAATTATTTTACTGCTATTGTTAAATAATTGTCATCATTACCATTGCATTAATAATATAATCTGGAGTTTATATTGCATTCAGGGGTTGAACAGTGTGTGTCTTTCAGAAAGGCCAAAAGTAACAGGACAGGAAACAGGCTTGGAGAGTTTTGCAGAAGTGGAAGTTATTTTGAGCAGCAGGCTAAGACGAGGCTTTAACAATGTAACAGATAGCTTTAAGAAGGCCTTAAGCAGTTATGACTATTTTATACACAATGCATATCTGTGCTTATTTGAGTTGATGTTCAGGTTCATTAATGGTCTTAAGCTTCATCTAGTGAGAGTGTCTAGATGATCCATGCTGAGGGAAAACTAGAACATAGAAGGAATTACAGTACATGCTTACACAACAGTTCATTTTAATATCTTTTATATGTTCATATTCTTGTATTAAGCTTTTAGTAGGGGTTCTTGGTTAAAACATTTATTTAGTAGAAGACATACACATAGTCTCAGTGAGCCTCTGGTCTGGTGAAAGGTCAGAAGTGCAACAGGTGAATTGAGAAAGAGCATGTGAGGTCGTGACACACACACATGAGTTAAATTTATTTAGAGGAGAGATTAGTCATGTCTGGTTGTAACTGCAAAAGTGTCTCGGTAAAAGAGGAACCGTCCTTGTTGTCTCGGCAAGAAAGAGGAACAATTCACTTTAAGACAAGAACGGAAAGTACCAGCCATGAAAATAGAAGATGATCTTCTGGGTGAAAAGCCATTGTGGTGTTGATCTGATCTATGTATAAAATGTATCTGTGACGCATGAAGGGGCGTCAGTAAATCAAACCCTGATGCTATAAAATATCTGTTCATGCTTTGATTAAGTCGAGGACTACTGGCTGTCGGCGTACAGAGTGTTCTTCCCACACGTGTGTTCATTAAAATCATTGTTTGACCAAGACCTTCTGGACCATGGGTGGTTTGTACTCTCCCTCCTCAATTGTGAACCTTAACATTTGGGGGCTTCGTCCGGTGGTTGAGGAGGGAGAATTGGAGGTGTAGATGGAGAAATTTGGTGGTCTCTGAGGTGGTCTGACGGGCAGACATGAATTCCAGTGGTCGAAGTGAGTGGGCATAAGCCGGCTTATCCAAAAGGTAAGGCACTACCTGTTGAATTATTTCCAAAGTGTGCCAAATTGGATATGATAAAATTTAAGTCTACTCACTGAAGTTACTGGTGGATGTCTGTTTTGATTTTGATGAAAAATCTCATGAGTTGAAGCAGTTAGAGTTCTGCTAAGAAGAAATGAAAGCAGTTAAGAGTCTGATAAGAAAAGTTTAAATACTGGGTTGAAGTCCCAAAGAAATTGAGTTAGAGTCTCAAGTAGTTTGGTAGGGAATTGGTTATTTTGTAGGTTAGAGTTCAAATTTGGTCATAAGAGTGGACCTGAGCGGTCATTTTGTGAGTTGGAGTCTCCATTGACCACTAGGTTGCATCTGCCTCAGTTATACACTTGTTTTGGGTGTTGATTGTTGTTTCAAAGTATTATAAATTATTTTAGAACGGAACCGTGGGGGTTCTAGGAAGCGCAGTTCTCGGAGGTAATGCTCCCTCCCGGCCAAGGACGCTTGGCCCTGACCTATCGGCGAATAGGGTTAGTACGGTTGGCAACCGGGGAGAACTTGGGAACCTCCAAAATAGCTAGGAGTTAGAGTCTCCTTACCGTTTGGAACGGTAGTCTGCGCTTTTTTGGACAGGAGAAGTTGGACTTCGGGCGTGTAACTTTAACCTAACACTTTGGGGTAAGCCTTGGCTGTGAAACGCCAAAATTAGAGCTTCAGGCAAAGTTTGGGTTGGTTGACGCTTTTAAATTGAGTTAGGGATTTTAGAGATGAGGCCAGAAACAGTTAAAGTCTTGATACTGGTTAATTGGTCGCAAAAAACTCAGGGAGTTTATCCGCTGGGCGGTTATTTTAAATTTGTCTAAATTGTGTAGGCGCTAAAGCTGACAGATCTGACAGTGGTTGTAAATATAAGATGTCTTTGTAATATAAAATAAGAGATCTCTGTGTGAAAGGAGTCTGAGGCAATGCTGGAGCTATTTTTAGACGGAGTGTGTGTGAGTGTGAAAATGCAAATGAGTAAGCAGTGAACTGTTTAAACCACAGTTGGTTTTACAAATACTGCTGCAAACATTGTAGAGTGTGTGTTTAAGATGCCATTTATGTTTATTAGAGGGTTATAAATAAAGTATTGAGTTGCCGTAGTGGATGTATAGTAATTGACTGAGTTTGGATGTAGATATATAAATATATTGAGTGCACTGTGTATACTTAAGATTAACATATTACTTTCAGTAGTAACTTCTCTCCAGCAATAGTTGCTGGTGTGTTTTATTTTTTCAATTTCTTGTGTGTGCGGTGAGAATTAATGGAGGTTTCAATTTTTCGTTTGTTTGTTTTTGACTTGCTCTTTTTGATTATGACAAGCATGTCTAAAATACTCTTAGGAAAGTGTGTTTTGAGTTATATTCCTCAACTCTGGTCACAGTTTAAGTGTGTGAATGCGGTGACTAGAAGGTTTTAAATGATGAATAAAGGTGTGAGAGGTATTTCTTTGGTGATGTAAAGTAGGATGTTTTAAAGTTTGAAAGTGTTTTTAATTTGAGAGAGGCATGAGTGATGTTATAAGAGTTTGAGTTTCTTTTTCTTTCAGTTTAAAAAACACATAAGTACATACACTTGGTACACCTGTTTACTCTTTGACTTTATTAAAACAGACGGTGTATTTGAGTTTGAATTTCAGTAATTGTATGTTGATATGGTAATTTAGTTTTATGTTAGGTGAAGGAGATGTCCATCTCTGCGTCTTGCAGGATTGAAAGTGAAAGTTGAAGGTTGTGATGTGAATGCTGTGAGTACTCGATTTGAATGATTCTGTGTGAGGTGTACAAAATACTAAATAATAATAACACTATGAAAGTTGATAGTAGAGTGAGTGCAAGGTGGTGTGTGAACAGAGGAAGTCTGAGAGAGAAGTGTGTGCGTAGGCAAAATGCAGAGTGTGTGCGCGAAATAAGGGAGTATTGTTTTTACGTCAAGATTTAGTAGAACTAAAGTAGAACGTTACAAACAAACAGATAAAAAGTAAAATGAAGAGAGAAAATAACTGACAATTACATTAATGAATAGAAAACACACATACACAAAGTGCCATATGTGAAATTATTCTAGGAGGGAGTCAGAAGTGAGATAGTTTAATATAAGATGCAATGAAGGAAGCAGCTTACACTCCTTTAATTTCCAGAGCCAGTGTGTTCCCTCCCCTGCCCACTTGGGCCCCGTATCAGGCGAGTATGGAAGGCTGGATAGCCCATGACGGGTAAGATCCCACCTCGAAACCCTGGGACAACCTAAGGCAGGCACAGTCACGATTACTCGGCTTCAGTAAGAAGACGGGACCTGACGGGTAAGGCCGCTGGGCTGAGGCAGAGGGGGTAAGTGGCAAGTGGAGCCCTACCTTCTGGCTGAGGACAAGGAATGCTGCTATTTAAGGTAGGAAATCAGAATTTGGGTTAGTAAATTTGGGAAGGAGTAAATTGACTGTTTAAAGGCAAAATTATGAAGGAGTCTGACACACTGCAAAAGCAACATATGCAAATTCACATACACAAACAGAAAATGCATTAACCTTATAAAGACAAGACAAGCTCATGGAGTTTAATGCATAGACACTGATTAAACCTGGCTAAGAACACGAACATATGCAATGAAGAACAGCTTGCTATTTTGTATGAATGATACAATGGTGTGAATGTTTAATAAAATACATTTGAGTTTGTAATTGAGGAATAGAAGAAGCCATATGACAAAGGGAGTGAGTTATGTAAACAAAAAGTGATTAAAGTAGTTTTAAAAGAGTGACTTAGGAGTGCTCTCTCGTACTGAGTGATCAAAACCAGTGATCACTGTAGAAAGAAATAAAATAATTTAATAAGTTGGTAATGTTTAAACATATGTTTCTGTTGTTACAGCAACTCATTGAGAGATGACTCAGTATGCAAATTAGTTGGAGTGAGTGGTGACGAAGGAACTTCCTGTGTGTGTGTGTGACTGAGGAAGTGACTTTCAGGAGAGGAAGCACGGCAGACAAGAGGAGTGCAGACTTGGGTAGGAAATAATTTATAGTTTAGTGATATGTTGTTGTAAGGGGGTCTTATGCTGAATTTAAGTATGTTAAAGAGCATAAGGGGGTGATTTTTGTGTGCAAATTGTGTGGTTTTAATGAGACTTTCGGTGTATTGAGGAGGTGACCTTATGTGGTGGCAAAACTTTTGTGTGTTTAAGGTTGTTGAGGTTGTTGTGGTGATGGGTTGATTTTGTCAGTTAGGTTTGGGTTGGTGTTTTTGTTTTTAATAGAGGGAGTTTTAGGAAACATGAACATGTCTGGGAGGGGCCCATTATTTTGTAACAGTGCACTTAAAGAAAACCTGTCAGGTGATTTTGTTTTGTGTTTTTATGAGCTAACAATCAGCTCTATTTTTTTCATTTCTGTTTTAAGGAGGCCTGCAACAGTGAATAACGGCGCTGAAAATTCTCGGGAGGAGCAAATATAAGGGGGCTTTCCAGATTACAATTGGCTGAGGAGAAAGCTACCTGGGGACTATTCAGGTCGTAAGTCCCTGTAAAAAGGATTTTATGCGAGTCAATCCAGTCCAAAAGCATAAAGAAATATTTTCCTATGGAAAATAAAAAATGACTGAGCTCATTTTGCTGAGGGTGGAGAATCTGGCGCGGGACGCTCCACTATTAGCAAATATATGGTGTGAATGTGTGAGTGAATGTGAGGATGAATAAATGTGGACAAACAATTTGTTTTTACCAGAGAAAATTTCTGTTTTGTTTTATTAAGTGGGGTTAGATTATGGGATTATAGTATATTGTTGGGAGAATGCCAAATGCTAAAGGGGAAATATTTTTTGATGTAACTCAGTTACCATTAATTGAAGAAACACATGACTGATAACTGTTCTGTTTTAAGTTTATTTTTATGACATAGATTGGATCATGAGTGGGGAAACTGAGCATTTTTAAGTTTTGTATAGTATCTTGACACATGAAATGTATCAAGATAAAGGGGGGTTTAGGGTTTAATAATTTAATTGTTTAATAATTTAGGATCATTTCAGGACCTTTTGGGTTTTTGATCATTTGGATATGGTAAAACTGAAACTGTTATTTTTAAGTTAAGGTTAAAGGATTAAAGTGAACTTGTCACGGTTTGCGGGGCAAGCCGTGTGGAGTTGTAGAAAAGGACCCAAAAGGCGGCAGCTCTGGTGCAGGTGAATATTTATTTACAACGGTGGGCACAAAACAGCACTGGTGGAAAAACAAGAAACCGGAAACCTAAACTGGGTAAGCTAATAACACAAACCAGAAACGAGGATCCTGGAGATCTCGAGGCCTGCTGAACCACCAGAGAGGGACCGAGAAAACCAAAGCTTACACATGGAGTGTTCTCGAATGGGAGCTGGTTGAGCCAGAGGACGGCTAGAGAGGGTCTGAGCGAGGACACAATGTATTGCGACCTCTGGTGTTCCAGAGGTCGAGAGAGGGAGTGTGGAGCAGGGAAATTATTTTACTGCTATTGTTAAATAATTGTCATCATTACCATTGCATTAATAATATAATCTGGAGTTTATATTGCATTCAGGGGTTGAACAGTGTGTGTCTTTCAGAAAGGCCAAAAGTAACAGGACAGGAAACAGGCTTGGAGAGTTTTGCAGAAGTGGAAGTTATTTTGAGCAGCAGGCTAAGACGAGGCTTTAACAATGTAACAGATAGCTTTAAGAAGGCCTTAAGCAGTTATGACTATTTTATACACAATGCATATCTGTGCTTATTTGAGTTGATGTTCAGGTTCATTAATGGTCTTAAGCTTCATCTAGTGAGAGTGTCTAGATGATCCATGCTGAGGGAAAACTAGAACATAGAAGGAATTACAGTACATGCTTACACAACAGTTCATTTTAATATCTTTTATATGTTCATATTCTTGTATTAAGCTTTTAGTAGGGGTTCTTGGTTAAAACATTTATTTAGTAGAAGACATACACATAGTCTCAGTGAGCCTCTGGTCTGGTGAAAGGTCAGAAGTGCAACAGGTGAATTGAGAAAGAGCATGTGAGGTCGTGACACACACACATGAGTTAAATTTATTTAGAGGAGAGATTAGTCATGTCTGGTTGTAACTGCAAAAGTGTCTCGGTAAAAGAGGAACCGTCCTTGTTGTCTCGGCAAGAAAGAGGAACAATTCACTTTAAGACAAGAACGGAAAGTACCAGCCATGAAAATAGAAGATGATCTTCTGGGTGAAAAGCCATTGTGGTGTTGATCTGATCTATGTATAAAATGTATCTGTGACGCATGAAGGGGCGTCAGTAAATCAAACCCTGATGCTATAAAATATCTGTTCATGCTTTGATTAAGTCGAGGACTACTGGCTGTCGGCGTACAGAGTGTTCTTCCCACACGTGTGTTCATTAAAATCATTGTTTGACCAAGACCTTCTGGACCATGGGTGGTTTGTACTCTCCCTCCTCAATTGTGAACCTTAACAGCAGACATCTCCGAAATCATCGAAGCACTTTTGCAAAGAGGCTGTATCTTGACAAACCGACCAGACACATGAAGATTAAACCACTACATTCTAAAAAATATTAAAACGGTATTTGGTGACACACAAACAGGGTTTTTCAAAGTTCAGTTCTGTTAGTTTCCACATGCCGGTTGTTGTGTGCTAAAAACAATGGCCATCAGGCCAAAGCAATGGTTTTGACTCGATCAGCGGTAACCCCGCCCCCTGAGTTTGATGGGTGAGTTTGACAGATAAAATTATTTCATGGTGAGACCTGAAGGTGTCAACTGTGCCAAAATGAATTGATTAAATACACCATTAAATAATTATTTAAATGTGGCAATAATTAATTAATTAAATGTGTCAAAAACATTTTTTAATTATTTCCCATTTTAATTAATTATTTAATGGTGTATTTAATTAATTCATTATGGCAGTCCTGGTGTTTCATACCATACTAGAGGGACCGAATAGCTGAAGGCTCTCCCTCCCAATCTGCTTTTAGAAACTCTGCACACAAGCAGGCAGTCTGAGAGTAAAGTACTATTATGTCTTCAAGGTATAATAATGTGGAGAGATGGATTTTAAATTTCGTTCTGGATTCAGCGGTCAGCCAATGAAGAGAAGCTCACAAGGAAGCTCTTAATTTGTCTTAATTTGTTTGTTTTATTATTTATTTATTTATTTATAACTGAACTTTCAAATTCAATCAAGCCAATTTAGTAGTTCTTGTAACCTTTTATCCTTTTATTTATTCCGCATGCTGATGCAAAAAAGACTGCTGTCAAAAGGTTTTGTTGCTCAAAATGTGCACAATAACGATGGAGAATTTTCAATTCAGATTTACTTTTATAGCGGGGAATCACAATAGTAGTTGCCTCAATGCGCTTTAAGATAAAGACCAGACAATAATACAGAGAAAACCCCACCAATTATATGATATGCTCTCTCTTTCTAGCCCCTGTCAGTATACTTGCTGCACCATTTTGGATCATCAAGAATCTATCTGTATTGCTCAAATGCAAGAAAGCAGTCCTACATATTTGTGTAATGTGCACACTACTGGAATCCCAGATTTCTCACAGTGTTAAAGGAGATAATGGTATCTAGAGTAAGCATTTGGTTAGATACAATGTTTCAAAGAAAATTTAAGCCAAATGTAGTAACCTCAGTTTTGTCTAAATTTAGTCATTTTTGTCTTTAAAATAAGCTTTTAGTTTAACTAATTGAATTTTGTTAAATAAAGCCGGGTCCTCTCCAGTTCAAGGGGCTTATTATAGACTCATTGAACAGCATTCATTATAGCTGACACCGACCCAGCGTTCAGTACCAAAAGACAATCTTTATAGTTAATTTCTGAAAAGTCTAAACACACATACACAAAGGACACAAGGAGTTAGACTGGGGCCGTATATGTTACACAGAGGTGTTATTTGGGTTTGGACAGAGACGAATAACAAAAACAGCTGAAGACTAGAAAAATTTGCATTTCCTGCGAAAATGCTGTGTGGATGCCTTAAGGGCTGAAGATATCTGCTGAAAAAAGCTGAAAAAGTTGAAAAAAAAAAAAAAAAGCAAAAAATGTTGCTCTGAGCAGGATTCAAACCTGGCCCTTCTGGTACTCAAGGCAGGTTCTCATCTCACTTCGCCAACGTCTTTCTGACAAAGAATAGGTGGAGAGACTGACAATTGTGCTGAAATGAGCAGAAGAAGCTGAGAATTGTGCTGATAAGAGGTGAATCAGAAGAATTTCTGCTGAAAAGAGTTTAATCAGCAGAATTTCTGCTGAAAAGAGTTGAATGAGCAGAATTTCTGCTGAAAAGAGTTGAATGAGCAGAATTCTGCTGAAAAGAGGTTTTTGCTGAAAGCAGCTGAAAAAGCTGGTATTTGTGCTGAAAACTGGTGAAAAAACTGAAAAATGTGCTGAAAAGGGGTGAAAAAGCTTAAATTTGTGTTGAAAAGAGTTAAAAAAGTTTAAGTGTTAACTGAAAGAAATGTTGCCATAAGCGGGATTTGAACCCGGGCCTCCCAGTCCGAGAACAGATGCTCATCTCACTGAGCTAAAACACAGCTCAACCCGGCAAGGAAAATCAGTGAGGCCACTGATAATATGCAAAAAAGGGCAAAAAATATTGAAAAGAAAAATCAATATCTCAAAAAGTATAGAAGTTATGAGCACCAAAAGTCATAGCCGGAAAGAGCAGAAAGAGCAGAATTTTTTAAGATTTGAACGGTGAAAATAGCACAAAAACTGTGGGAGTAGTTGAGTGCCAAAAAGTGTACGGAAGCAACTAGAATAAAGTATAAAGATTAAAGAGAAACAGGAACTCAATAGTGTGGATGCCTATTAAGGCATCCACACAATTAAGACACTCAAAGGGAAAAGTAAAACACCAATTGAAACCAGTTTTTTTTCTGCTGTCAAGCTTCAACAGTCGTGTGACCCCCTTATGACCAAACAACAACAGTGGGAAGAAACTCCTTTTTTACCCAAACGAATCCTTCACCAGTTATAGGCTCAGGAAGGGGTGGCCATTTGTTGAGGGTCAGGGGAGGAAGACAGGACAAAGACACACTGCGGAAGAGAGCCAGAGATTAATAAGCTACTGAGCTGCATTTATTATAGCTGGCGCTGTAAACTTACTCAGCACATAGGAGGAGCAAAGAGTAGTCCTGCAATAAAAGGTACTTCGAGGCAGCCTTTGTAGTGATTTGGCACCATATAAACAACTGAAAACAGAAAGAATCTGGAGCGAAAATCTGTAAAGATCCCAACAGACAAAGGACTGAAGGACATTTAAGTAAGAAATCTGCTCAAGGACTAAGATTAAGGTCAAAGAGAGGCTCAGCCACTGCAATTTTTGATTTAGTTATCAGGATAAAACCAGACAAACAAAGAGTAAGACAGGAATCTATTTAGTGCGTTTAAACTTTAGGAAATGCTGCACAGGGTAAATTTGGCTTCATGCTTGGTGCTCTGGATCACTTCCTGCGCCATCACCTTGGCTGTGGATCCCAACGATTACATGGCCAGAGCCTTGCAGTTAATGTCAGAGACGCCACTCATTGATGGGTAAGTGAAATTTTATTTGTTTATTTATTTATTTGTGATTAGTGTGTAAATATCTGCGATTGAAGTCTAATGCTGACCCAATAAAACAAGTTCACTTCTTTCCTGATGTGATCTTTCTCCTGTGCTTTGTTCCAGTCATAATGACTTGCCTTGGCAGCTTCGGTCACAATTCAACAATCAGCTGAACAAAGTGGATCTTAACACACTGGCAAACACTCACACCAACATCCCTAAGATCAAGGATGGACGACTGGGTGCTCAGGTACACACGATGGAAGAATTATTAAAGAAAAACATAATTTCAGTGTCAATGTGCTCCTTATTCATGGGCTCCCACAGCTTATCTACAAACCTTCCTCACTGGAGACATCTCACAAAATAACATAACTGAATCAGACTGATCATTTTAAAAAGTCATGTTACACTCTCATTTTAAATATATTATTAGCAGAGAAGTCAGCCATTTCTTCAAGAGATTAAAAGCATCTCAAAAAATCTATATCTGTCAATACATTTTGTTTTTAATTGCAGTTGTACAGAGTTGTACAAGGAGTGCACAGGAGACGGAGTCCAAAACTAAAAGGCAAATATTGATAGTTAATTTCTAATCTCTAAAAAGTCTACACACAAAACACACACAGGACACCAGGAGGAAAACTGGGGCTGTACATGTTCACATTGACGGCTTTATTTGGGTTTGGACAGAGAAGGGTAACAAAAACAGCTGAACATAATTAAGATACTCACATGGAGAAATAAAA
Source organism: Rhamphochromis longiceps (assembly GCF_057381845.1). Lineage (NCBI taxonomy): Eukaryota > Metazoa > Chordata > Actinopteri > Cichliformes > Cichlidae > Rhamphochromis > Rhamphochromis longiceps. The sequence continues at coordinate 24,044,032 of NC_140557.1, forward strand.
CAAAACAATAAAATAATATAATAAAAATAAATCACTAATGGGAACCGTTTTTCGCAAAAGGAACAGAAGATGTTGAAACTACCATAACTGAAACAAATAGACACGAAATATGAAGCTAAAAACTAGTTATTACTTAAGTGATTAAGGAGGGAAACAAAAAACAGAAGGAAGGTGTTACACCATGTGGAGGGGAAGGAAACGGGGAAAACAAAGGGCACTTATATTGATACAGAGTGAAAGAGCTGGCACTCATTCCAAGAAAGCCCAGAAAATAAGAATCTAAATGAAAGATTCAATAATACTCCTTTCAGGCAACTATCACTAGAACGAAAATGAAATCAAGACAGGGATTCAGAAAAGCCAACAGAAGCCGAGCATTTGAAACACTCAAATTAAAATCCCCCAAAACAATAAAAAAGAATTTTTTTGGGGGGGATTTGTTTTTTGTTTTATTTATTTTTTGTCATAGTTAATTTCTATTAAAGTTTCTTGAATGATGTCATGTGCATTGCGCAAGAGGTGTTGGCTACATGGGGCGTGATACAAACAGTCATTGCTAGGAAGACATGCATTCACTGACTGGGTGGTTGTGGTCTCGGGATGTTGCTGACTCAGAACGTACACAAGTCTGTCACTTCCATGCAAACTACAGAGGACCGCAGCAATATCATAGTGACCAAACCAATCACCAGGAAATTTTAACCTACTGGTTAGGATGTGCACACTTTTCCCTAGCAACAGGTGGTTACTGATCTGTAGGCTTGCGTGACTTGGGCTTTAGCAATCAATCACTTTCCCAGTGACAGTCATTAGCTTCCAGCAACCACTCACAATCAATGCCATGAAAAAGAAACACGCAGCCGCCTCCACCCACACCCACAAATTAAAATATGAATTAGCCACACCCTGCTGAATCAGAGAATCATGAGGGGGGCAAATACCTTTTTTACAGCATTGTGCATATGTGTTTGAGAGTATGATTGTATTTTATTCATCTTTGTTTAACTTTGAAAGTTAATTATACATAGTATAATCTTTGCTCTGGTCCTCAGTTTTGGGCAGCATACGTCCCCTGTGACACTCAGTACAAAGATGCTGTCAGACAAACGCTGGAGCAGATAGACGTGATTCACAGGATGTGTCAGAAATACCCTGAAATCTTCATGTTTGCCTCCAGTAGCCAAGGTGAGACACTGACTCCGACAGTTCATAGCTGTCCTTCTCCTGGTTGTATCACACATCAACTGTCATATCTGCACAGACATCTTGAAGGCCTTTAATATGAATAAGACCGCCAGTCTGATTGGGGTTGAGGGTGGTCACTCACTCGACAGCAGTCTGGGGACCCTGCGCACCATGTACCAGCTGGGGGTGCGCTACCTCACACTCACCCACTCCTGCAACACACCTTGGTAAGACCTCAAAGATCAATTAATTTGCTGTTACTTATATGAAGAAATCTGTTTGAATTTTCAGAAGAATACAAACAATGAGTAGGTTATTTTCATGTTTCTATTGATTGACTATAATGCTGCGCAAAAGTCTTGATAAACACATTGTTTCGTTATATTTTGCTAAGAAAATTGAAAATAGCCGTAGTGATTTGCAAGGCATGGATCGAGCCTGGTCACAGACAAAAATCAATCGCAATGACAAATTCAATCAACATCTTCACTGAAAAGTGTTTTTGAGAACTAGTCTGGAAAACTGAGCCTCTATATTTATATGACATGTGTTTTCCAGGCAGAAAATATAGTAGCTATTAGTTCTAGTTCTGTATTTTCAGCTGAGTTAAATATGCTCAGTCACATGCCTTCACTTCCCCATTCAGATGAATGTTTATCCAAATTACAACTACACAACATTAAACAGAAAATGCAGAGTTAGGGGCTGTGTCACTGTGTGACAGTTTCAATAATAAATTAATGTGAAAAAGAATCAAGAGACGTCTTATGTGAAGAATAACTTCCTCTGGATCGTGTTTGCACTGTTTCCATTCATTAACTGAGCCGACAGTAAGGTTCAGATGTTGCATTGGAGCTGTGGAGAGCACGGGGGATTCCTGCAGGCCCACTCAGGCAGCAGTATCACATTCACTGGCAGGTGAATCTGTACTGATATGCTTTACCTCAACAGTGACCCAACCAGGTGCAACCAGCAGCTGGTTAAATTTAGGAAACAGAAAGAGAATAGAATGCCTTTTGTGTCACGATACATGTGTACAGAGAATTTAGAATAGCCTTTATTGTCATTGTACAGAGTACAACGAAATTGGAGTGCCACTCCCTTGGTGCAAGTTTCAATAATAAATATAAATGTAAAATATAAAAAGTACACAAAAACAATCGTAAGTACTCAAACAATAGTATGTACAATATATACAGGATAGCAGCATTAATATAATGACAGTATGAATAGCAGCATAATATAATGACAGTGATGGTATGGAATAGGTTCAATTGTTTTTGTGCTTATTTACTACGGTGATAGCTCTGGGAAAGAAGCTATCCCTGAATCTGTTTGTCCTGGTTTTATGTGACCTGTAACCGTCAGCCTGACGGTAATAGTTCAAACAGTTGGTTGCTGGGGTGAGAGTGGTCCTTGATGATATTGCCAGCTCTGCTGAGGTACCGAGAGTTTGCAGAGCATCTCCTACTCAGTGCAGCTCAGGATCCAGGATCCCCATGCTAAACAAATCAAGCTCTGGAATGGCGCGGTTACGTCTGCAGCTCGGACACAAGGATTTCACTACATGTTGTACTCTGTATGATTGTGTATGTGACAAATAAAGTTTGTTTGTTTGTTTTTGTAAAGGTTTTGTGCAGACATGCATGAAAGAAAGGGAGGTCTGCACCTCACCATGTGAACATCGGCCTCCAGGAAGATGTTAAACTATATTACTAAATTCTTTTACCAATTCTTTTATTTTTGTTTTTGTTTTCAGAATTGGGAAAACGGTGAACTTTATATAATCTGCTACGTCTGAAATCATGGAGAAAGACCTTAAAATATCTCTGTACATCTTCGCCTCTGTCAGTGCGCCACAGGGTGGCTGTGGCCACAATGTAGCTTGCCATCACCAGTGTGTGAATGTGTGTGTGAATGGGTGGATGACTGGATGTGTAAAGCGCTTTGGGGTCCTTAGGGACTAGTAAAGCTATACAAATACAGGCCATTTACCATCTTTCTCAATGTTTCATTAAATGTTAATGAACACTTCAGTTTACTTTAAATGAGTTCCAGATTGTTCGTTGTCTTAAGTTTTGCATGTTTACTAACACTTTTTCATTCACAGGGTAGATAACTGGCTAGTGGACACTGGATCAGAGCCATCGGAGCATAACGGCCTCTCTTCTTTTGGCAAAGTGAGTGATGCAAACGTGGGAAATCATTATTTCTGGGAGTACTATGTTACACATTAACATCTTTTGTGTAGCTTTATTCCTATTCCTCTTTTTTCATTTAACCTCCTAGGACCCTGTGTCCATATGTAGACATCACATTTTGGGTTATTTAGACTAAAATACTCAATTTTGCTCTACATGGGCCTGATATCCACTTACGAGGACATTATACTGCTACTGTTCTATCAAACTTTTAAACAAATATCCTCATATGTGGCTCTTATTTTTCTTAAAAACAAAAATAAGGTTAAAAATAATCTGGTAATTCTTTGTTTTTTCATTCATCAGGCCCCAATATGCCCAAATATCAAAGAGAAATTAAAAATGCATGTCGTGAAAGAGTTCAGGTCTTAGGAGGTTAAAGCTGACCTTCTTGTGTATATGGTAAATCACTACTTTTCAAATGTTTAAGAATCTCTTTATGTTAACTATTTAAGAGGCCTTTTACACAAGAACTGGACTGAAAATAAGTGACAGCAGGCCTGAAGGAGAGATTTGAAGTTAAAATTGTTGTTTTATATGCAAGTGATCAGGAGAGAGCTACAACTCAGACTGCTGACAGCCATTTGTAAAAACCATGACCTCATTAACTCGGAAAAGAAGCATCAGAAAACACTGACAGAGCATCAATAAAAAAGTATTCCGTTATTATGTTTTATAGCTTAACGACATTAGCCCAAAGTTTCTTCTGAGGCACTTCAAAGAAAATAACATTTATTGCCAGAGGTTATATTGGTGGAATTGGTGTAAAAAAACTCTGCTGTTGATAACACGCACATGAGCTTAGTGAGGTGAGGTGGAGGGAGTGTTGGAGCTGTTTGTGATGGAGTTAGATAACGGCAGACTAATAAAAAAAAATTGCTGACGCATGATTACATAAACAAATTAATGTGTTGTTGAATTTTTAAAAAAAAAAAAGCCTGAGAAAAGCTTTACAGATTTTCTTAAATCTTACCTCTTAGCATGTGTGCTACATAAAATAATACTTAAAAAGATCAAAGCTGAAACACTGGGCACATCCTCCCAACCCTCACTGAAACTAACTGAAACTAATATATAAATAAGGAGCAATCAGAAAATATAAAAACAATAACAACCACAGTGGTAACCAAAGTGCATTCACATTACAGCAAGTAATTGCGGAAATGAACCGCCTGGGGATGCTGATCGACCTGGCTCATGTTTCTGAGGAGGTGATGAACCAGGTGCTGACCCTGTCTAAAGCTCCGGTCATCTTCAGCCACTCCTCCGCATACGCCGTCTGTCCACATAAGAGGAACGTCCCAGATGACGTCCTGAGACGAGTGGTGAGTTCACGAGACACAACCGAAAGAAACAGCAGGTCAACCTAAAGGCTGAGGACCTCGTGAAGATCAGCAGTATATGAATAGTTCACATGGTTATTGTTTGATTCTCTCTCTTATTGCATCATCTTTGGTGTTTGCTCCTCAAATAGTTGAAACCATCTGAAAAGTGGGAGTAAAAGCAAGGAGTCACAATGCAAATAGAGGGTTTAAATTATAACAATATATTGTACTTTAACAAGTTAGCATCCACAACCTTTTGCCTGAAACTCTCACATCAAATTAATGGAGTGGAATAGGAATAATATTTAGCTCTTTCCAGCTCTTAGAAATAACACAAAACTGGGCCCAAGTGCACCACAGATGTTGTAAGTGATCTGGATGTGGGGGAGCAAAATGCATCAACAGATCACCTGATCACAGTAAAACACGCAGCCAGCTGATATTGAACTGCTGCTTGGGGTCTTAGATAACGCATCCATAAAAGCTCTTTATGCAACAGATGAGCTGCAAATGGCTGTAAATGGAGTTAAGTTAAATGATGCGTAATGACAACTTCCCTCCTAAAGTCAATAAAATAAGATAAAAGCAAGAAAGTTATTGTACAGCACTGTAAAATGATACACGTAAAGTTATAACCAGGAAACGTAGCAGAGGTCAGTGCACTCATGCGGATCATTGGGACGTGCATTTTGTGGCCCGGTTGATGCTTTTCTTGACTTTCTGTCATTCTCTGCAGTAGATCAGAGCCATTTAACACTAGTCTGTCTCTCCAGAATGAAACTAAAGGAATTGTGATGGTCAACTTCTACAATGACTATGTGACCTGCAGCAATACGGCTAAATTGTCTGATGTCGCAGGTAAATTACTGCTGTGACCATGACATCTGCTGTAAACCAGTCAAACATTAACATTTATCTTTTCATTCTCAAAGCTATCTTCTGTCCATTCACTTCATTCTCAAGTTTGTTGCTTTCATTATAGATCATTTCGACCATATAAAGAAAGTGGCCGGGGCAGACATCATCGGCTTTGGTGGAGATTATGATGGCGTTCCCAGGTGTGTTCCCACATAAACTCGCTGAAATGTGAAGACATTGGCTCACCGTGGAGAGATGCACCAAAGTTTTTTTTTGCTAATAGCTCTTTGGGAATCACCTTGTTGGTGCAAAAACACTTTCTTCTCCTGTCAAACTATTATCTTGGGTATTTTTCAGAGATTCGTCTAAAGAAATTGGAACAAATGATGTGTTTTTGTGCTACTAACAAAGTCTTGTTTTTAAGTGTCTATACTGGTTCATCCTTTTACGTGCCTTTTATTCTTGAATGATTGAAAGGTCTGTGTTATACATGGCTTTTAAAAAAAAGCAAAGAATATTCATCTGAAAATGGTTAGGTACAAGGACTGGACTGAAGATGCATGGAAAAAGCAGCCAGTGTCCAAAGAAACACTTTGAAAAACATTCACAAAGCCTGGAGAACTACTGGTCAAGACCACTTTAAAATATTGCAAGAAAGTGTGAGTCGTTGGAAGGAAAATATGATGAAATGAGGAGTGGTTCAGGATTTTTCCACAGTACTGTAACTTTGCCTGTTGGGTAGTTAGACTCGTGTCATATTCAAAATTGTCTTGATGAAGAAAAAAAACCCACCAACACTTTTCTTTACATTTTGCTTCCAATGAGCTGGATTTTCTTGTAATTTTTCTTGATAAAAAAAAAATTGTGTTTGTTTGTTTTAAATATAGTACTGCTTTTTGGAAGTGCTGTATAAAAAAAAATCCACTCAATTTTACATCACATGTAACTCGCTGGTTGTAAATTTGTCCTTTTAGAGTACCTGAGGGTTTGGAGGATGTGTCCAAGGTCCCCAATTTGGTGGCTGAACTGCTCAGGAGAGGATGGACTGATGAGGAAGTCAAAGCTGCTCTTGGAAATAACCTGCTCCGTGTCATGAGTGAGGTTGAGAAGGTAAGGAATAAATGCATGCACACAAACACACACAAGTAACCTAAACCTCGATGCACTTCATGGGTTCATGTATCATTTGGAGAGCTGTGTGAAGAAGCTTGGTCAAGTTGGTTGCACACGTTTGATTGATTGGCTTGTTCAGTGGTAAACATATTTACCTTAGATGCAAAAGATCTTCAGTTTGAAAGTAGAGGACAAAGCTAGCGTACTCCCAGTGCTGATCCCAAGCCTGGATAAATGTGAGGAGGAAGGGCACCTGGCCAAATCAAACATGCAGATCTGTTTCCCCTTGGGAAATTAGAGAGAGCAACCAAAAGTACCTGTTAAGACGTTTCCTCACTCCATCCATTTAAACCAGCGTGACAGAGATATCAGCCTCCTTATCTGAGGATCTGCAACGATAAGAAAGAATTAGATACTCAGCACACCTTAAAGCAATAAAATCTGATATAGCAGTTGTTTCCGGATTGTAATTCTGAGCTGGTTGATGAAGTGACTCTAGTAGATCTGTTATTCCATTAAAAACCACCAAATGAGTGTTTCCCACCTAACCCCTCAAAGTCAGGTTTTTATTCTCCACCAACTGTGAAATCATAAAATGGACATTTTCTTTGTTACAGGACCAAAAGTGCACAAGGTTGGGCTGAAATTTGGGTCCTTTTAAGTCACAGATTTTTCCACTATTTTTGAGCACCACAGAGACCAGCTGCATGACATCGTCAAGGCTGAAGAGAAAAAATCATTTCAACTAAATCAATTTTATACCAGCTGCAAATGTCTTAAAAACCAAAATCCATGATATCAAACTCTGACCATCAATATCGTGGGATATATCATCAACTCAAGAGCAACACTCCTCCAAGTTAATGCCTGCAACAAAAGCTAGACTGGATGTTTATCTGTAACAACTTAAAACGGTGCATTACTGTGCACATTCAAGGGAAGTTGATCAGGAGTGAGTGAGTTCTTCGCATGTGTGAGGCCACTCAAAGACCTGCTGTGGGGATCCGAGTCATCATGTTGGTTTCCTCTAAAATGGCTCTGAATGCAAGGTGTTTAATAATAATTCCTCCAATCACATCCATCACAAAATGTTTTGCACTAGCTGGTTTCTGCAGGTTGTCTTGTGACAAATGTCCTTTGCGACAAGTAGCAATTCACAAAGTCATTACCTAACCGAAAACTTAGATGTTTACGGTTAGGTAATGACTTGTCGAATTATATCTGCATCTCAGCTGACTTTACAGCACCAGATAAGCATCTGCATAATGATTGGGGGGGGGGGGTTTATAACATTTAACTATTGTGAGTCATTGTTCCTCATCCCCAGAAACCACACCTTCTACCAGTTTCTCTGCATTATTATCGTTTTTCTTTGATCAAGTAGACTTAAATTTAACAGCACTATAGATAAACAGATGAACCCTCATGTGGATCACTGGGACATATGCCTGAATACAATCTCTAAGCTATCAATGATCATCTAAAGACCACTGAGCTTTTTTAAAATGTGTGTGTATAAGTAATGTTGGTGTTGACAGCTACTCCGTGGCTACATCAGGTTTTAAACAATGTCTTTGAATAGCAGATGGGCTCACAGTGAATACACCCCATTAGTGTTTTTGTCTCCTGCCTGACGATGTCATCTTTGTGTGTCAGGTCCGCGACAGCATGAGCAACGAGATCCCGGATGATGTTCCCATTCCAAACGAAGATGTGCAGAACCCGTGCAGAACAAGCTTCGGATACCCCAGCACTCCAACGGATTAGCCCAGTCGCTCAGTACACTGGCGCTTCTGATTACACTGGTTCTCCAGGCTTGGATTACATCAACTGTTTAATGGGTGACTGTAGAACCTACAGTATGTAAGTCCTGAGTTACATCCTGAACTGTAATGCTATACCGCTGAGAGAAACTACTGCACAACTTTCTCCCCTCATGCAGTTTTTAAAGCTTTAAGACTCAATTATATTAACTAAAATGGTATAAAAGATGGACAAACAAATTATGTTATTAAAGTTTATTTAAACCTGAGTCAGAGTTTCAATTCATCCATTTTATCTCATTTAAAACAAAAACAGTAGTAAAGGTGCCTTTTTATGGGCAGGACTGTAAACAGGGTTTTTTTTTTCCTAGTTGAATAATGAAGTCACACAACTATAATCTGAGTAACACACCTGAACATTTTCACTCCAAGCAGTACATTTCTTTGTTTTGTAAAGTGAACAGGGCCATCTAGTGTTCAGAGAGAGAAACACCATCACTGAACATTTTTAAAACAAGTTTTGTCGATTTGAGTTTGCTTTACAGAGAAGTAAAAAAAGATTTAGATTATTTTCCTTAAAAAGTTAACACTCAGCTTTTGCACATTTTACTTTACAAAGAAACAATAAAACATTAGGTTTTAAAAGCTTACATCACCAACTGTAGTTCCAACACAAGCACCTTTGTTTGCTCACTGAAGGTAAAGTTATGTATTCACAAACAGTAAACTATCACACAACGACACTGACGGCTGAAGAAATGATCTCATCTCACAGTTCGAACTAAAGGCTTTAAACACGTAAAACATCCGCACTAGTAAACATAAAAGAACATTAAACAAACCATTTTTTTAAAAAGAATGTAAATATATGTCTACTGGTTCCACAACGTTGTTGCGTTTTAGCTGAAGCATTCCAGACACAGACGCACTTTTCGCTCAGCAGCTGCTGTGGTTAGTGCATCTTGAAATTTAGCCACTTCCAGTTTTTAAGTAGAAAACAACAAGACAGTTTTTAATGCAATAGTTGGTAATAGATGTGGTTTATAGAAGGAGCATGAAGACAGAAAAACGTAATGGTAAAGAAATGGTTGTGTTTATCCACACTGATCACATCCTAACATCAGAAAAAGGACAAATGAAGCTTGTTAGTTGCACAGGAAACAAAAAGCCTTAAAAAAAAAAAAAAAAAAAAAAACCTATAATTGATCATTTTTAGTACATCATCAGCGCCCCCTGCTGTGCTTCACGAGTATAGTCTTGGGTGTTCTGGTGATCTGTAGCTCACTCAGCGCTGCTATCTGCTGGTGAGTCAGGCAGACAGACTTAATGAAGAACTGTGTTACTGAGAAACGCAATCAAAGAGCTTTACATGACAGAGCTCCTCTGGTAACACTGGAGTGTGCCAGTTTGCTTTGAATGCCTACCACAGACATGAGCAGTGTGACCCCAGCTGCACTGGGAATGTACCAACATATTCCTACATCTCAGAAAAGGCTGACAAAACACAGCAAAAGGAGGCCATCGTCCCACAGCGGTGGACCGGATCCATGCGTGAAGACGCCACTGCATAGTAACAAAATGTAAAGAGACCAGATGGAAATATTGATGAAAACTGACAAAGTTGGAGCCATTGCTCTAAAGTGCATCCAGCTCTCCAGATGAGTTATGAAGAGCTAGTCACTGACCCTTGCACTGAAGGCTTATCATAGCCTGTCAGAGGTAACATTTCGGCTCCTCCCCTCAAGCTAGAGTGTAAAGAGGAGGAGAAGGGTTAAATTTAAGACACATCTCTCAGAGTTTCTGGTTCCTGTGTTTCATTGTTTGACAGCAGAGGGGGATGAGCAGGAACACCGATCCTGTAAGGCAAAGAATCTTTAGTCAACATCTTCCTGGTGGCAGACACCAGGAGGGAGTAGTTATCCGGGTTGTACTCCGACAAAGGGGCACGCGCGTGCAGTAGAGGGAGGCTGTCTCTGGTGGGCTGCGACAGGAAGAGGGGTGGTCGCCTCTGGTTCTCGCCGTCCTTCATGGAATCTGGGAGCGGTTTCCGTTTGCTTTCAGGTAGGAGCATTATGCAGAGGACGGAGAGGACAGCGAAGGAAGCGAAGACAACATGATGGAGGAAATAGCCACCATTGTTCTGGAGCTCCATCAGGGAGGAGGCGGCCCTGCCAACACAACCCAATGCCAGCACCAGGCCAAGGCAGCCACCTCTGGACGAGAGAGAGGAAGCACAGGAAAAGGAGAATAAATCACCAAGGTGAAAAGATCGCACGGTACTTTGTTTCAACCCATTTTTTTTTTTCTTTGTACTTTAAAACTTCCTTTTGACTTTGCAGCAAATGGGATCAATACGTCCCATTTTCAGTTTAATCAAGAACAAAGAGACATTTACCGAACTACAGTTGGCATCACCTCACAGGTGAAGAATGCACTGAGCATGGCGAGAGCCTGAGAGAACAACAAACCCACAACGGAGAGCACCAGCACCAGGCCACCCTGCAGGTCTGTCAAACACAAACGTCAATAAAAGAGTCATTAAAACCAGAGAGTGAAAAACTTTCTGGGATGTGATCCAAAACTTTTTCAAGGAAACTCTGAAGGGAATTTACAGTAGATCTTATGGGCCTGTGTGGATGTTACATACATGGTGTAAGGGCCAGCAGCAGGAGTGAAGACAGTCCAGTGATGATGGCAGAGAGGAGAAGCATGCCACGTCGGCCAAAGTGATTGATGGACAAACACAGGAAGATGCAGGCGAGCGCTCCAGTTACCACCCGGAGGAAGTAGCTGAAGTAGAACTTATTGGAGAAAGTGTGCAGGTTTTTGGTGAAGCAGTACTGGATGCCTGTTCCAATGAATCTGGATGGCAAAGGAAAAAATAAAATAATCAGGTTGAAAGCGGGTACCTCAAATCCTAAAAATTACCCGTTAGGGAATATCTCAGTCTATCTAGCTCTGGACCTGTCGTGGCACTTGGTAATCAGTTTTGTGGTTTAAGCGCAGCAGATATTGAAAGCATGTTGTACATTTCCTGCCCTCATGGTTGATGCCATAGCAACACAAACAAAAACAAATGAATTGTTTCCCCTTTAATTTGACCTCTTCTGTAACAAAGTAACAAACCACTGATGTGTACAGCTGATGACAAAGTATTTCCCCCCTTCCTCATTTTTTACTTTGACATATTTCCAGGATTTCAAATTTTCAGGTCAAATTTTTTTTTATATTAGACGAAGACAACCCAACAAGGAGGAAAAAGCTAACAAAACATGCCTTTCCTGTGTGGAGAGTAGATGCCCTCCTTGCTAAATCATGAACTAACTCATACTTTGTTTTGGTTTAGAAAGCTTAGTTCAATTTCACCAGCCACACTCAGGTCTGATTACTGCCAGTTGGATCTCGACATCACTTAAACAGGAACTCGAGTCCTCATTTGAAGTTCAGAGTTCATGATTCAACAATAAGAAAGACTGGGCAAAACATGGCACCATGGGAGCGATCCAAGGAAAAAACCCACTACTGAACAAAAACACCACAAAAAGGTTTTTTCTCACTTCTCCTCAGTGTTAAGAAAAACTCAGTATCAGTTATCAAACACTCGCCTGCAGTTCTTGTTCGTTTTTGTTCAACCCACTGAATTAAAGCTGAACGTCTGCACTTCAACTCCATCTGAGTTGTTTCATTTAAAATGAATTCTGGTGATGCACAGAACCAAAACTGTCCAAATATTTATGGACTTCATTGTAGCGCCCCTGACTCGGGACCGCTGATTTCATGAAGAGAGGAAACTCACAAGGTGAAGCCGAGTATGAGGCAGTTCTTCCAGATGACGTGAGTCCGACGCAGCTCCAGAGCAGAGTGGTATCGTGGCTGACTGTCCTCGCCGTACACTGAATCAATCTCTGTAACCACAAACAGGGAAATCATTTAAACTGATGTCCCAACAAAGTTAAACCCCACTGAGTTTGATTTGGAAATACGTGTTGCTTCTACCAAGGAAATACCAGGGTTTAGAAATTGGTGAGGTCCAGATTTTTCTTCTCTTAATGCATCACGTTTAAGGTTTAGCGCCTGTGCTCCAACAACCAGGAGAAAACTGTACACGCCTACAGAGAAATCCTAGAGGTGTGTGTGTGTGTGTACCTGACAGCAGGGTTTCGCCAGGGTAGAGGTCGTCTTGTAGAAAAACACAATTTCTTTTAGAGAAATCCTGAAGGCTCCTCTTCGCTTGAGGAATCTGAACTGTGGCCAGCAGCCAGCGAGGAGACTCTGGAAATACCGATGCACAGCTGAAGAAAAAAAACCAAACAAAAAAAAACAGTTATTATCCATCACAAATATCAATAGCAAGTCAAAAGGCTTTGACATCTCAAACAGCAACATCATAAGTGCTTTAGTCACCATGTTATGGCCAAGTAAGTGAAAATCTGTATTAAAGTGTTTTTTTAAACTTGATCTTATGAGTGGGTAAAAATGAGAAATCATACGGTAGGCATACTCTGCTTTATAGACAAAATATAGACATTGGGGTCATTTTTCTTCCCCATTGACTTCTAAGCAGTGTACAAGGTAGGAGTTGCCCCCTGCTCGGCATTAGAGAAAAATGCATGTTTAAAGTTTTTTTGCATTGGCTTCACTTTCCAGCCTGAAAGCTCCATCCATCTTTAAAATACAGTACACTGTTTACAGCTGGGAATTACAGACACGTTTATATACAGTTCCCCCCTCCACCTGAGGTTGGAGTGTAATTAGACAGATTTCAAGGACGTGTGCGGTCTACATCATGTGCTCAGAAATTCAATAAGACTTGAGATGATTCAATTATTGTATTTGTAGTTGGAAGCTGTTGCTGTGACAACAACATGGTGGAAGTGAAATAGTCTCCCTCTTCTGGGAGGAAATTTTTTTAAAATAATTAAAGAGCAGAAACAAGATCTAAACAATTTTGATGCCGTGTCTAAAATACTTTAATTTGCCTGCAGCATTTTGTATTGCTTGGAGTACTGACAGTTTTTTTCCCCCCCAAATCTAAGCTGGTAAATATGGCATTTCAGCCATCTAGCCACGATGACACAAATGCATGAACAATTTTTAGCCCAGAGCATACCATGTTAGTTTTGTAGATTCCCCATGCAAAATAAAAATGACACAGCCTCTCCTGAGGCCTTTAAGCTGTTACCTGGCAATTTTTTCAGAGCATCTGAGTGAATGATAACACTTGTTGTTATAGGGTCTCATGTAAAGACCGTTTGAGTGAGGACTGGGTGTTATCTACTAAAATATCCCAGATAACAATTAAACAAACATGGAGATTCTTGTGAACTCGGGTGTGGCTTGTTTGAAGAGGCCTGAGACAGGAACGAAGATCGCATTATGTTATGGCGTGAGGACGGCACATAGAGAACCGCTGGGGAAAAACAAACAGCGTGTTTACCTGTGCGCCTCCAAAAACACTACCAGCTGACTCACCACCAATAGGACAGCAGAAGAACTAAAGGCAAAGTGGCCACCGCCTGGAGGACGGGCCAATCACGGGACAGAACCGCAATGCCTGGCAACAGCAGTTCTGCCAGCACGCCGAAGAAACCACTGACCATAGCAACCATCAGACGATGGGGAGGGTCGCAAAGCTCCAACCCTAAGGGGATAAGAAGAAGAAAAAAAGAAAGCATCAGAGCACAGCTGAAGGAAAGCAAACCTATTCATCCCGTTGCTATGGCAGCCACCTCGTGCCTAAAGCACACTGTAGCACATCCTCAAACTTCATGTCAGCACAGGTCATGTAGCATGTAAGGGTGAAAGCCCCGCCTACCTTCACCTCCCGTTTGGTTTAAGAGAAAAGGAAATGCCAAATGGAACAGCCAGGAAATTTAAAAGTCCCATTTTAGGTGATTTCAATAAGAATCAGTCTTGTTTTTCTAATTTAAAAGTTAATTCCTCAACATCTGTCCTTTATTTAGTTTTTATTTACACTTATCACTTTCTAAATCTTTGATAGAGTCACCCCACTCATCCAGGGTTCAATCGGTTTAACTTCTGTACCACCATTAAGACTGCTTTTAAACCCTCATAGGCAGGGAAGTGGCTTATCTCAAGTGACTCCTGCCATCAAAGACCTGACCTCCCAATAGGGGAGACCTGAAGTCCACCCTCGTGCAAAAACATGAAAACCAGCATTAAAACATAGAATCTGCTCTCAAATTGTCAAAATAAAATTTCAACATATTAAGTTTATAATTTTTTTTTTTTTTTTTTTTTTAAAGAAAGAAGGATGAAGTGGAACGGTTTTCAGTGTGGACGTGGTCGTTAGGGTAGTGAGGAGCTCACTTCCTGGTTGCCCTGCCTTCAGTCCTGTCCTGCTATTATATCCTCCTGCCTATAGCACCCCCCACAAAAAAAAAAAAAAAAAAAAAAAAAAAAAACCCCAAACAAAAACAAAACATTTTCCCCTCTCAGCCTAACCCCACACAGCAACATAATCGGACAGTCCAAGAAAAGAAAAACAAACAAACAAACAAACAAATAAAAACAACGCCAAAACAAACCCTGGAGTGAATTTCGACCTGACCTTGCAGGAATGTGGGAGTACGCCTCCCACATTCCTCCCATTTCTCATATGCATCTACAATCTCCACCTTCGCTCACTGCGAATCACTACCAAGCAGAGAAGTTTTGCTGAATCTCCTGCTGAAGACTGAAAGCTGAGGACTTTTCATAGTGGGGTGGCTCACTTGTGCCGTTTGCCCCACAGAGAGAGGACAGCTGAAGTATGACCGACCTTCACACCTCTTAGCTCAGCTCCAGTCACCTGCCTGCTGTCAGTCACAGCCTGGTTTCTTTAGTTACCAATATAATATCCATCTCCAGTGTGCCTGCTACAAACAACTGAAGCTATAATTCTAATAACAGAAAAAATTCCTGCTCCCCCCCAATAGTCTTGAATGGTAGCATATTTGTACACCTACCAGTCACTGGGTAAGCCTGTGACTGGTACTAGGGTTGCGCCCACTTTTGCCTTCAGGACTGTTTTAAGGCTTCATGACAGATTCAACAAGATGCTGGAAATATTTCTCAGAGACTTCGGTCCAGGCTGACATGATGGCATCACAGATACTGCAGATCCACCACATCCCAAAGGTACTCTGAGGCCATCCGAGTTCAGTGAACTCAGTCATGTTAAAGAACTGTAGTGACTGGACCAAGTGGACCACGGTCACTGCTCAGGTATTTATTACATATCGACATGTCTCTGTGCATTATCCCTTACACTGTCAACAAATCAACTTCGCTCATTCTGATTAATGACAGTCTCCTGCCACAGCCTGTGAGCAGGAGAAAGTCCACAACTAGCTGGTGAACACAGTAACATTTAACAACAAAAGAATCAACTAGATATGTAGGCAGGAGGAAAAGAGGAAGACCTCAAGAGGAGATTCATGAATGTAGTGGAGAAGGACATGCAGCAGCAGATCTGCTGTCGGCGACCTGAATGGAGCAGCCAAAAGAGGAAAAAAGAAAGGGAATTATGACCACAATACGTAATGTCTCTGCATGACTTGTATATTTTAGTCTCCTAATAAAATTATATGACCAGACAAATGTGGAAGTTTGTCTGACGGATGATGTGATTTCATGAAAGTTATTTAATTATTCCTCATGTTATCAGAGGCTTCATGATGGAAGCTGAACTGATTAGAGACACTTGGTGGTTATATTTATCTACAGCCTCTCTTTGCAAACTACACAGTTTAATGAATACGGATAATAGAAATGAGCAGTGATGCAAATGCTCCAAACAACTTTCACAATAAAATGCTGTCAAGTTTAGCATAGAGTTTGAAGCATGAACGCATCTTAACTAATTTGTCTGGAGAATCAAACATGAAGCACTGCAAACGGTGATCTATCAAAGATACTGCTTTAGACTGAAGGTGAGGAGATTTAGTTTAATGCAATGCTGCAGTATATCCTTTAATGCATGAATTTCAGACTTTACTATGAAGGTATCAAGTCTCATTTCAGGACTCTCCACAAATAAAGATAAGATGGGCAAGATTGACCTGCTTCTGTGGGGACAACAAGGGCTTCTATCTTTTCCACTGATAAGATTAGTTCAGCACAGCACGGTGTACAGATAATTAGCTGGGCAAATACATTAACATTATTTAACTTTTACACGACATCAGATTTTTCTCAATAGAAAGATATAGTATCAGGTATCATTGCAATCTCTTGTTCAATGATTTAAGAAGGAAAACAAAATAAAAGAGAGACAGCAAGCTGATGAGCACGCTTTAAAGTTGAAACCATAACCCCGGAGAGCATGTCAGGCTGAGGGATTTTCCCCTCAATGACACGGCACACAGCACGCCATGACAGATGCACAGTAACGATCATGTGCCACTTGTTATTTACCCTCTGGCCTCTTATGTGTGTAACTAAAATGTGAACATGTGACCAGTCCATAAAACCTTTTTCTACTTCAGTGAGAAAGCTCGACTGCCAGACATCAGCTTTAAAATGTGGATACAGATTACTTACGGGCGATGTAGGAGGACACAAACAGCCCAGCGAGTGAGGCGCCTTGAGACAGACGCAGCAGCAGAAACACCACCACACTCCTGGACACAAACAGAGCTACACCCAACAGACTGGACAGACCGACGGACAGGAGGAAACCTCGCCGACGACCCAACCTGAAGACACAGACGTAAAACATGCACGAGTGAAACTTCACAGCCTAAACAGTCAACACACACACAAAAATGATGATCTAATGCAACCGTTTTAAACACATTTATTCTGGTGTTTATGTTCTTCATATCTTATTTAGAGTTACATATCAACTGAGGTTATTACGCACCAGTCACACAGGGTGCCTAGAAATATGTATCCCAGAATCCATCCAGTCATGAAACAGATATGCTGCACGGGGATTTTCCAGTAGTCACTGCAGACCAGGTTCCACTGCAGGGGAGGAAAAAGCAGCACAAACACTGATGAATGTCATGAGTTTAAAAGGAAATGTGAGACAATAATTCAATATTTCAGTGCTCTAATGTCAGAGTTCTTGAACAACACTGTAGGTATACACGAAGACTTTTAGGTACACAAGTTTAACTGCTTGCTAGCACAAATATCTAAATCAGCCAATCACATGGCAGCAATCCATCGCATAGTCAAGTTCAGACTGAGCATCAGAATGAGAAAGGTAATTTAAGCAACTCTGAGCGTCCCATGGTCATTCCTGCCAGACAGGCTGGTCTGAGTGTTTTAGAAACGACTGATCTACTGGGATTGTTCCCACAATCATGTCTATGGTTTACAGAAAATAGTAAAAAAATAAAAAATAAAAATGTTCTGAGGCTGTGATGAGTCTTGATTTCTGTTGCAATATGATGGTAGGGTTTTTTTAAAGCATGAAAGCAAGGATCCGTCCAGCCCCTACGAGTTCAGACTGGTGATGGTGATGAAATGGTGTGGGGCACATTTGAGCTCTTATAATCAAGTGATCATGGTTTAAACGGCACAGCCTAAGTGAGTACTGTCGTTTACGTCCATCCGATAATGCACCATGCCACAAAAGTCAAATCGTCTCAAACTGGTTTCTTGTACATGACAGAGAGTTCACCGTGCTCAAAAGGCCTCCACAGTCACCAGATCTCAATCTGATGGAGGTTTTTGGGATGTGGTGGAACAGCAGATTCACATCATGGATGTGCAGCCATCACTTCACCTTGGACTAAAATCTCAAGGAGTGTTTCCACCACCTTGTCGAGGACAGATCAAGGCTAAAGGGGCCCAACGTGGTACTATGCATGATTATAAAGGTGCTCATGGGTCCTGACAGCGAGCCATTTTCTGGCTAACCGGGTCCATCTACTGTTTGTAGTGTTGGTGCCTTTTGAAAAGTTTGGTAATGATATTTAATGTGTAGTTAATTCTAGCAGCAGTCCTTCCAACATGTTTATGCTCCAGTTCTGATGAGCATTTGCAAGCCAGTTTTCCAGAGGTACTCCACATCCAGCTCCAAAATGGTGAGATTTTAAAAAATAAAAAAATAAAAAGTCAATTTCTTCATTTTAAATTGCAATTGGATGAAAAACAAGTGACCAACTAAAAAGGTAAGAAATCAAGCTAAACGCCTACACTGCAGAACCTCAGCACGAAAGGTTTCAGTCATACCAATGCAATTATACTTTATGTATAAAACATTCTATCAAAGACTTAAAAGGCACAAATTAGAGCTGCTCCCAACATGCTGCATACATCATAACCTGACTATGTAACATGCCGAGAATAGCAGTTGAGTCAAACGCACAGAGAGCCGTCTGTGGGGGAATCAGGAATGTAGATCATGTTGTTTGTAATCGAGTTAAGATGCCTGCTGACAGTGTTATTACATTAGAATAAAGTGCCAGCAGCTTTACGCCTGGTTAGTACCAGTCCCTGCCTGTAAGAAAGATTCTCATCTACTTTCCCTCCAGCCTCATCTCCTCTACTTTCCTACAGACACCAGTCATGTTTTCTGTATTTTACAGATTGATCCAGCCGCACAGTGTAAAGTCAAAGCATCAAAGGAAACAGTGAAGAAAGTGAGAAGAGCTCAGAAAGGAGCTAAATGAAAACGACTGACTACGTGAGGTCACTTTCCAATGTGCCGAGCACATTTTAGGGTTTGCCTAGGAGGTTCCTGGGGGGATCAAAATTGTAAATACGGCTGAGAGACTGGTAAGTGGCATCAAATTGCTAATACTTAAAGCTAATACAGATACGATGCCTTCTGTCCCATCTCCTGGGACAGACTTCAGACCCCCACCCACACTTAACAAGTAGTTAAGAAATCTGATCATCTTGAGTATTTTTTCACTTAAATCAACAAGCCAACAAATATTGGTTCTTCTGATCAGTGCGTTTGTTGTTATTTTGAAAATAATGCAGTTTAGAAGTGGTACAAAGATGCGCTCAGGTGTGACCGGATCGCTTGACCAGCATCATGTGGAGTGAATCACATTTAAAACAGAGGCCAGGAGGGTCATTCAACTGAAGGTGATGGGACATTTGATCATTAACAGCTGTTCATTTTTGTTAATCTGTCAGCTGAGTAAGTGATACGGTTTTGTTGTAAACCAGTTTAATCAGGTTCCATGATTCATGGTTCCAGTTCAACGTTTCTTGCTCTTTAACAATAAGATCTTTAGGTGTGATCAAGTTTTTTGTAAATATTTGGTAAGGATTTACAAATTTCATGCAATGTCAGTGGTGTCCAATTGCACCTGGCCTTAGACTCATATGAGTAATTCTATGCAGACCCGCGATAAAGTGCACCCGTACCCCTTCCATAGAAATGAAGAGTCTACATAGCAACCAGGTGCTGATAATCAAATGCACTTGATTAACTGATCATCAGTAAGTGAGAGTTGTAGCAGTTGCAGGTCTGAAGCGTCAAAGTGTGCGTTAATATGATGCAACAATCTTCCCAGGAATGGACGTCCCAGCAAATTCACCAGAAGGTCTGACCATTCAATATTCAGAGAGACTGAAAAACAAAACAGAAAAGCCCAAGAGCTACATCTGAGACTCTACAGGCCTCAGTTAACATGTTAATGTTAAATTTCATGACAGTACAGTTAGAAAAAGACTGAACAAGCGTGGTTTGTTTGGAAGTGTTACCAGAAGAAAGTCTCTTTCTTCTAAAACAATCAGCGCTGCACAGGTACCGCACAGGACGGGCACACGGCAGTCGACCATGAATTCCTCTGTGCACCAAAGTATTCTAGAGTCAAATGTGAGGCCATCAGTGCAAAAGCTAAAGCTTGAAGGAAACTGGGTCACGCAACAGGACAACTGAATGACTAAGACAAAAAAAAAAAAAAAAAAAAAAAAAAGAAAAGAATCAAGATCCAGTCAGAGTACAGACGTCAACTGTAAGAGAGCTGTGCATAACTGAACACCTACAAACCTCAATGAGCCAAAGTAACTCTGTAAGGAAGAGTGGGCCAAAATTCCCCCACAGTGATACGAGAGGCTGATGAAGTAATGCCTTTTTTGTATTACTTTGAGTTAAAGGTGGTTCCTCAAGCTACTGAATTATGAGGCACACATAGTTTTTCCTCTTGTTCTTTTTCACATGACTGTGTGAAATAGTAGTAGTGAAAACAGTGTACCAAATAAGATAAGATAGAACTTTATTAATCCCTCGGGTGGGTTCCTCTGGGAAATTCGGTTTCCAAAAGCACAGCACTGACAGAAGTTACAGTATGTTGTTTGTTTGTGTTTTTTTTAATATATGTGTATATCTCTATATCCACACACACACACACACACACACACACACGTTTATAAAATTTGCTTAGGCTTTACTTGATCTTACGATTTACTTTTTAGCAATTTTAGATGAGCTTTATCTTGCCAAGTTAAAAAGAGGACTCTTCTATTAAAAGTAAAGCCATTATGTCAATATATGTGCTGAAACTAAGGTAATCGCAGCGGCACAAGCATTTTTTTTTTCCCCCCAAAGGAGGAATCCACAACACAGATAATTTCTATCAAGGTTTCAACCCTCTCCTGGAGTTTTTCAGTCAAAATAAAATTACATTTTGAGGGTATACGGGACACAATTGTCTCTCTTTGCTAATGTTTTTATTCCCACTGGGTCTTGTCGTTAGGATTTCCTACACAGACTTATTTTCCAATTGAACTTACCGTCACTTATTTCAAGCAATGACGACTGACGGCACATGAGAAGACAAAGAAGGAACAGTGATGTGAATTAGACATCTGATCCGATTTACTTAATCCAGGTTACTGGAGCAAACATGAACTGCTTGAACCTTTTGATCAGTCGGGTCTCCTCACCAACTTCCAGCTGCCTACAGAAGGTAAAAACTAAACTCCTCTCTGTGCATTATTTTATATAGGAATATCATCTGGTGCCATATTTGCTGCATGGTCATTTGAACAAACGCAAACTCATTTCAAAATATGCACTAAATAATCAGTGTGATTGCAAAAAAGTTGCATACAAATTAAGGGCCCTTTGGAAGCCTGGACCCTGCAGGGTAAGCTCCTCAAACATTAGTGGCCACAAACGTGAACATCCGTCTCTAAACTTGATAAAGTTGGTTTATAGAGGAGAGTGCTGGACAGCTATGGTTAGTGACTGTTATTCCACCCAGCGCCTGTGTTGTACTCTGCTCAGTTTTTCCGTTACTGGAGTGGTCCTTTGTCTTAGCGAATGACGACATGAGTGGAGGAAGCCGTTGTGTTCAGGGTCTCAGGAAGGAACTGGAGGGGGGGGGGGGAACTTCTAATTTCCCCACTGCCACAGTTTGTCATAGAGGCCTCATGATAAGGCACGATACACAGATGATAATCTGAGAACAAGCTCAGGGGCAATTACCCATAATGACTGTGTCCTGCTCGTATTACCCCCCCACATCAGCTGCTAACAGCCACAACTGTCCACATTTTGATATTTGTTTTAAGATACTACAGCACAAAACAGATGTAGTGTGATTGTGTAGGGGTGTAGCACAGAACTCTGTGGGCCCCTTTTCCTTCCCAGATCCATATCTGTCACGCATATGAGTGTTTTTTAACAAATGATTGAGCTGTAAACAACAATCTGTTCATTAGGATGCTAATAGTGAACTGTCCATGAACCACAGTTAGCTAAAACATCTATGACGTGTCCATACGTCTGCGCAGTTTGAAATCTCCCATGTCAACCCAGATGTCTTAACATATGGAAATCTGCAATTAAAATGAGTTTTTCCTTGGAGTACCAAGCTCTAGAGTGTGTTGTTTTCTTATTTTTTATTAAAGTATTTATAGTTCCCAGGACAAAAGAAAAAAAAAAATGCAGTCCTAGTTTTGTAACACTTTTCTAAAATGCTATGTTTTCCCATCACCCTCGGGGTAACCTTCATTATCCTCTCTCCCTTTACTTCCTCATCACATCCTCTTGCTCACACAGGACTGACGTGAGCCTCACACAGTTTTCAACCTGCCTGTTGATAAGGCACCTCAGAGGTCAAGCCAGATCACCAAGATCGTACAGTAATACATTCTGTCAGAGGTGTCCTAAAATACAAACCACGTGTGCTGGGAATTTACCCAGTGGGCTTCACGCTAACACAGAAACAAACAAATTATAGGGCTTTGGCATCTCTCCGAGCTAGGAGAGCTAGGTGAATTGCACCATACTGGAAGGGCATGTTTGCTCATTCTATGAAGCAGTGGATAAAGGGACTTGGTGCTGGTCTGGAAAGACTAACACACACAGCTAAAAGGAAAGAAGTTTGTGCACCTGCACTCATCTGTAAATTAATCAGTTTGTGCAATTCTATTTTGAAATAATGTATTTGATTGGTACGTCATTTGTTCAACGTTAATGAGTCTCTGTGCACCTGAATGATTTTTCGTTGATTTAGGACGCATTACTGTGGTCCAGGTGTTCATTTAAGTTGTTTTGCATTTGTTTTAATGAAATTGTGCCTGTATATTATCATCATATCATTATGTAACACGAGGTTTGTTGGTGTTCCTCTGGTGAAGTTATACAGCAGGACATACAGCAGACAAGTCTGGATGATTTACAACAGATGAAAACATTTGAGAGTCATGCCAAAACATGGGTGTTGGCAGCCTGCCTCACAGTGCTTCAGCAGAAGTAGCAAAAGCTAAATGAATGTGTCCATTGTCATCCACCTACCTGCAAGCTTACGTTTAATTATTTTATTTAAAGCAGTGTCACTGTGGGATTTTAAGATGCCACGTCATCAGCTTGAAACAACGTAGCTTCCTCAAAGTGTCCTGCTTACCTCGTGGCACCCTGGTTAAGAACCACTCGTCCAACATACAAAGCTTCAAGCTGCTTCACATTAGTGTTGCTGAGCTCTATGAGCCATATGAGCTCAGCTTGTATTACATGATTTGTAAAAAGCACCGCCTGCTGCTGATGTGCTCTCTCCAGCTGTTTCTGAAATTAAGTAGTGCACGTTTCATGCTGTTAAATTGTGCTAGGACTCAATGGTGGTAAAGGAAGAAACTGGGACTGCTGTGGAGATCCACAGCAACATGTTTATAAAGAGGTCAAATTAATAATGAGCAGAAGTGAGTTCAGCTTCTAGTCCTCCACAACAGTCCCAGTTTCTCATGCGTGGGTCGTTCTGATAGATTTAGGATCACATTTGACATTAAGCTCAACGCCTTTAACAGAGGCTTACGAATTCTCCTTGGAAAAAACAAAACACCTTGACAGATAACCTTCTGTGCTGAGAAGGCCAGTCCCACTGTGGGGTGGACTAAAACTGTTTTGCAGCATTTCTAAGGGGGCGACAGTGCCATCTATAATCAAAGTTCAGTCATCCAACTGTTGAAAAATATTTATGTCGGAAATTACCCAGAAGTTACAGAAAAGGTAGGAAACTAATGCAGATGTTTATTTCAGGCTTGCAAGGACCCTGGGTTTTCCCATGTAGAAGGCCCCTTGTTCATGGTTTAGGGGTTTGTGAGGTCATGATGGGATTTTTATTTTTTATCTTTTGGGATGACTCCAAAAGCAGGAGAAAAGCTTAACCTCCTAGGACCTGGTATCCACATGTGTGGACATCACATTTTGGGTTGTCTAGACCAAAATACTAAATTTTGCTCTACAAGGGCCGGATATCCACTTATGAGGACATTATACTGCCACTGTTCCATCGAAATTTAAAACCAATGTCCTCATGTGGATCTCATTTTTCTCAGAAACAAAAATCGGGTTAAAACAAAAAACAAAAAAATCTGGTAATTCTTTGTTTTTACATTAATCAGGTCCCAATCAGCCCAATTAGCAAAGAGAAACTAAAAATGCATGCCATGAAAAAGTTCGGGTGTTAGGAGGTCAAAGTCAGAGTTCACGCGCTGGGTTAAAAGACAGTTAAACCGTGCTTAAAAGCAAAAGTGCATGTAGGACTGCATATTTGAGTGCCAACCTGCTTTCTTGGAGGCAAATTATCATTATACACTTCTTATATGAACTATGAAGCATTTGTTCCCTGGCTGGCTGGCCTCTCATCTTCGTTCCCGAGAAGCCACGGCAGATAAACGACAGTCAGTAAGATTCAAGCCAACAAGAAAGTGTTAACTGCTCAACTTGAGTCAATATTGACTGAAAGCTGCCCAACAGTCGTGTTCGTGACACAGCGTGCCTTTAAGCAGACAGAGCAGCTCAACGAAACAAGGCCAGAAACGAGCACGTGAAAGGAAACTGCTTCACCGGGTAAGAAAATGTAACCCAAACCCACAACCTGTTGTATCTCTGCCTCCTAACTCCCCCACAGATCTGTATATTAACACCAGGGCTAAACGTGCGTCTTACCTCAGTGACAAAGTTGCTCTGGAGGCCCGCTACATGAGAGTACTCCCACCCTGTGGTGCAGGGCACCCTCTCTCTGGGTGCGTTCTCGGAGAGGTCCGAGGAGTTGGGGGGGTACTTATAAAGTTCACAGTGGCTCCGACCGGAGCCGTTCACCCAGGGGATGGTGAGGTTGAGGTACCCTTGTGTGGAGAAGTTGCTTAGGAGGAACGCGGAGGGCAGCAGCGTCGGGTCTGGCTTGCAGTGGTACGAGTCCGGGATGAGTGTGTAAAACACGTCGCTGAACAGATTCAGCGTGACGGCGAAACTGGGGAACCAGCTGAACACGACCACGATTCGGTTATAGCGCCCATAGCCCCCGGTGTGAGGGAAAACCTTAGTTTCATAATCCATTTGAAGTCGACAGCTCGTGGTAACAGACGGTCCGAAGACTTACGCAGTGAGAGCGCACAGCCGCACGACGCTGAAGCAGGCAGGCAGGGGGCGGATCTTAGGGTCACACAGCCCCGGGGATCGACTTTTATGACACACCTGCTACTTGGAGACTGAGTGACTAATTTCAGGGTAATCCCCACTGACAGCGGGAGTCCAGGGAGCTGTCAGTAACAGTCGATGCTTTTGATGTCTCCATGTGACTCACAGCTGGACTTGACATGAAGACAGCTACCCTGGTGGAAAGCTCACATTAATTTTCAAATTTAAACCTCTGTAATTTCATCGAAACGCTTAACTCACAGCTATTTTCAGGAATTTACTGTTTAATTTTACAGAGGTACATTTTACTCCACTTTGAAAATCTTGTTAAAACACATCAATATTTGTGCTATTTATACAACTTTACACAATATGGCTCCTCAACCACTTAGTGTATTATTATTACAAGTTAGACAGGACTGCATTGGAAGCGGGCTTATTTTTTCAGCCTGAACTTGCTGTGCAACAGTAGAACAGAATATATGTAATACTTTCAAACCTCAGTTAAAAAGATTGATAATTAGTTTTGCCAGCATTGGCTTTATTCTGCTGGTGCCATGTTGTTTCCCTGTTGTACAGGTTTTCTGGTAGTTTTTGAATGTATTTTTTTTCTGTTTTTATTTATTTATTTTTAAATAATATTGATATTATATATATTGTTTTGTTTTTAAAATCAGTTCTGAGATTTAAATTGACATATGGCTAAGTCAACTGCATTTACAGCAGTGCTTATTAATGTACACTTTCCCTGTTAAAAAGATTTATTTTTTTAAATAAAGAATATTTTATCTCTTATACAACAAGCAGTGTTTGTGACATCAAAGGAAAATGATTTGTTCTTACACAAAAACATAAGATTATGCTGGGTTACACAATGAACTGATTTAAAGTTTGTACGATCTGAAATATTAATATTTCTTTGAACCCATAAAACACAAAACTGCACTTTGATGCCTGCAGTGTGAGGCACATTTAGAAATGCCTTGCACTTCTTAGATGGGATAAATTAACACAAACGTCATTGATCCTATAGTTGGGAAATTCTTCTTTTGTTACTTCAGTTGTTTACTGTTATCTGAACAGCAGGAGTAACATGTGGGAGAAACATCTGTATTGCTTTAGTCTGGTGACTCATAAGACAAACAGGCTTCTTTTGCCTTGTGACTGTGCAGCTCACCTTATCAGCTGCAATGAAATCCATAAATAGGTGAGGCAGTGTTATGTAATCTGTTAGCAGACAGAAGTCCTCTGGGCATGAGTTAAAGGAGGGCTGGTAATTAAGGTAAAAAATCTGATTTACACAGAAATATTAAAGTTGACTCAGTGGACTCTTCCAGACTATGAGTTTAACTAAAGCACAAAATCCACCACTAGATAATTCAGACATTTAGATTGTGAAACGCTACAAAGATTGGACACCAAACACGTCATCCTGCTATCAATAGAAACACATCTTTGGAGTGAAGACGAGTGGCGTAACCAGGCCTTTTGGGTTGTTTGTGCAACTGCTCTGCCTTAAAGAAAACAGACATGCTTGTTACCTTAAACACTTTCCTGTTAAAATTTTTTTAATGGAAATTTAAAAACTGCCATTTTTTATATTTTTAAAAAACCTTTGTGATAATTTTAGTGTGCCATTATGCAAATATTATTCTGTACTTAGGAGGAGCTATTCAAATATGAAAGGATATTATTTCAGTATATTTCAATGTAAATGTTAAAAACTAGATGTGACAAACTATTTTAGTTAAATGAAAGCTAATAAGTAAAAACTAAAAATTTTGTGATCTTGGAAATGTCATTATAATAAAAATGATATTATAGATATTATTTGACTTTAGCATTTGTTAATTTAGTAAAGATGAGGCTGATAAAGATGCAATCTGCCTGATGAAGCTTTGATGGACATATTTGACATTTTGCATGTCTCCAAGTCTGTGAGTGAACCGCACAGATTTTCCAAAATCCTGCCTCTGACATCCTCCACAGAATAATTAAATATATGAATTCAAATAATAATTAAAAGAACAATCTAACACTGAAAAATACTAAACTGACACTCATTGTTTTCAAAAAATAAAAACATGAACTGAAATAGTCCAAAATGAAACAAAAATACAAAAACAACAACACAAAACTACAATATCTCTGGGCAGCTCTATGAAAACACAAAAACCAAAATGCAGAGAACGGCTGGTAATATTTCAAAATTTTATTAACGAACATAATCTCTGAGGAACAACAGCAGTTCTCGCGCTCTCTGTACATGCAACTGTAGAAAATAACAATTTAGAATTTTTACTTTTCAGTTTTAGTCTCCCCCCCGTCCATACTCACTTTCAGTTTCTCTCTTTTTTGTTTTTGCTTTTTTATTAAATTTTTTGTGTCTTTTTTTCCACGTTTAATTTTTTTTGTCACTTTTTTCTTTTTTGCAGGAAATCAACAACAGCTAGAGGTGAAAGTACTGGATTTCTGTTACAGCACTGACGATAGCATCAACAAACCCATCGTGAACCAACCCTCCCCCCTTTAGCTGCTCCATCAATATGTACACAAATAAACTACATTGTACAAATAAAAAAAAAGAAAAAAGAAAAAAAAAGTTACATTGTTACATCATAATCACCTGCAGCGAGCGCGACACGGCCCGTTGCTGTTAGAACCCCACATTCTACGCAATTTTTCAGACTAGTACAAAGAGGAGGGTGCAAAACGTCCTGGGAGGTTTTATTTACAGAGCTATGTACAGTATGTCTCTTTCACGCATTACAAGGAGGAAAATTTACACAGCGGAGACCAACTTCAACTCAAAACATACCACAGGTGCCAGAAAAAAAAAAAAAAACGAAAACAAAATAAATGATAATAAATAGGTTATTTCCCACCATTTAAAAGAGTAGTTCTCCATGCTTTTTATTAGTCATAATCCATTCTAAAAAATAAAATAAAAAGGAACAAAGAATTTAAAAAAACAAAAAGGCTTGAAATCGTGATTCTACATAATGAAACTAAATCATGTATATTTTTATGTCCAGTAAGAAAACACAACAAGTCTAAAAACAAACATTATAAGCGAATGTGAGTAGAGTAGAGGTAATATGTTGCTGACTGAGGTGGTGTCAGGCTAGCATCTGTATCACCACGGCCAAGAGCTCTACTATGCATCTGCTGTGTGTCTCTGTATCTTAGCCAAATATTCACGCCGGATGATCAAAGTGAATGGATGTGTGTTTGGTCTATTGCTCTGGGGAACGGAAGGGGGGAGGGAGATCACCTGTCGGCTGTGTCGACCATCACCATTTCAAGCCTTTGTAGGTTGTTAAACATACGAACGATGGCAGAAGTACGAACAAAGGCAGGGCTATGAAACTGTTTTTATGTTTTGTTTTCAAAAAAAAAAAGAAAAAAAAAAAGAAAAGAAAGGTGCCACTCAAAACGGAAACGCTCTCGATGTGTTGTAAACAATAGTGAGAGGGTGTCGGTCAGGGCGTTGTAGCGGTATACATTCTGCTCAATAAGCAACGTGATTGACATGCCACTGGTTTTTATACAGAACAGAACCCCTCCCCCTCCCTCCCCCAAAGATAAAACACAACAACATTCAAAGCTACATACACTTTTTGCTAAAAAACACACAAGGATTCTTGAACAAAAGACACCCGCGACCCTCGTCCCCAAAACTGTAAGAAACCAACAGTAAAATAAAAACATGAGTTTTAAAAAACAATTTTTCCAGACTTTTTGTTTCCAAACATATACCAAACCAGGGTGTGTGTGTGTCTCAAAATTAAAAGAAAAAAAATAATACCCAGGACAATACATCTAGCCACCTTGTCTGCACAGTGTAATAGCAACAACCATTGCACTTGACTAGACATACCATACACAGCTATGCTGACTGACAGTGTGTAAATAACTTAAAAGTTTAGGATCAGAATATTGCCATCAGGATACGTGAGCAGCTTTCACACACAAGACCGTGTGCGTGGGGCAGGTCGGGAAAGCTTTTCAAAACCCACTAAAAACAGAGAACCAATACAAGTCATCACAAATCAACGGTTCAATGGGATCCTTTAGTTTTTAAAAGTCAGTCTATTCAGCATTAACCTATTTCTTCCCCCCTCCACTGCTTCTGTTGACGTCTGTTCACTTTTTGGTTTGTTCTGAGAAGATTTGAGTCTGGTAACCTGTCTCCTCGGGCCTGACACAAGACACCACACAACTGAATAATAACAGGAAGTAACCGAAACATTTAAAATCCCTGACCACACTAGCCCCAGCCCCTTGTAGGATAAAAAATAAAAAAGGAGGACAACGTGACTTGGTTGTTGAGCCTATTCCCGTGATTTTAAGTGGGTGTTGTACTGGAGTCCTAACATGGAAATTAACACCTTTAAAATCTACTTTAAAAACACCCGTCTAAGTGGAAGGCCTCAGGTCTGCTGAGCCATGAATAAGTGTTTTTCTTTCTGACACACTGGCACCACCTAGTGAGTAAAAGTTGTAACAGCACCATGAAAATAAGCTGCTCACCAGTACTGTGACATAAGGGGCTGACAGACTGACAGTGTTTTTAGGAGTCTGTGAGGAATGAAAATGTCTCTGTGCCTGTTACAACTCTTCAGTCAGTTCAATGTGAAGTCAGACACTGGGAGGACAGGACGAGTAGTGAAGCGCTGAAAGACCCGTGTCTTGTTGGTTTTAGACGGTGACGTTGTGCGATGATTCATAAAAAAAAAAGTCAAATTGCTTTCTTTAAATTAAAAACAAGCGAAATAATAATTTCAAACAGTTCTACACTCATATGGTTTTGCTTGTGAATGACATCTCTCTTCCATCCCACCCATATATATATATATATTTATTTATATACTTCTGTGTGACTTTGCCCAACAATGAGTACATTTTTTTTTTTTCACTGAAAAAGGCATTTTCTTGGTTCGAAAATTTTCAGATATAATTGTGTAGTAAAGCAATGAATAATAATCCTCTGTCTATTCTTTAAATAAATCCTCAACAACTATTCTGCTACATCTGAGGGGGCTGTATGGTTGTCGGCCCGTGAGAGGCCCATTTGAATGCAGAAGTGTTCTCTGTCAGCTGCTTGTGTTGCGGTGACTCGGGTCCAGGCGAGCCGCCTCACCTAACCCCGGATCGAGTCAAAAAATGGGATTATACAACTGTGCACTGGAGTCTTTCAATACTGACAGAATCGTGTACATGTTTTGGCCCATGGATATGAAGGGGGAAAGTGCTGCCCAAAAGTGAACTGTACATAAAAAGATAATTTTTATTTCTTTTATGTTTTTTTTTCTTTACACTTAACTGAGTGATATTACAGTACATAGGTTATTTACAACTGTGCAGTAATGTGTGGCAAAATAAATTATCTAGAAGGCAGCAAGAATACATTGGTTAACGAATATAAAAACTGTACATAATTTACGGAATACAACTTTTTTTCAGTTTTCTTTTGTTTGTTTTTTCCATTAAACTAATATTGGCTCTGTAGTGTTTCAAGTCACTTCCTCAGAAACAATGAAATGCCCAAGTAAAGAAATAGACAAAAACAATATTTCTCTCCTGCCAAAAACCACAATTTCTCAAATAGTCTCTTTGAATCTCAACATTCGTTGTGTTTGTTTCTTCTGGTTGTCCTGTCCTGTGTGTGTGTGGTTTCTTTTTTTTTTTTTTTTTTTTCCTTTTTTTGCAGTCCATGGCGGTCTGATGTGTTTTGTGGTGGAACGAGCGGGATCACTGAGGAACACTCCGGTCTGTCCTCAGAGATCCGTTCATGTCCTCTTTTGTTAAGCCAGGCTGAGAGGCTGCACGAACGGTCTCTTCCTCTCAGACACTGGGCCCTGACGTGCACACACATCGTGACCCCCACCCTCTCTTGCTTTGTTCCAACCTGCTGCAGCCTTTGTTTCACTACTGTTTAGCCAAGCTCGGTGCAGTGTGAACAGAGAGGGCGTCCTCTGGGTATCTGGGTCTCATAGCCCTGAAAGTGGCTGCTTCTAACCTCCTGGATCAATTTAAGGATCCACACAATTCACCACGGCTCCACTGACTGCATCTGGGTCAGCGCTGGACTCTGTCAAGATCTCCTGGCCCATGTGGAGACTCGTGTCAAAAAGAAGGAGGCGTCTCCTCAGTCCTCCCCCAGGACAGGCACCACTCTGTTGGGAGAGCTCTTCTCTGGTAGATCCCACAGTAGCAGCGGTGGTGGTGGGTACTGAAGCAGGAACCACAAACGAATGCAGAAAATAAATCTGTCCTCCGTCTCACCAAAACTAAGCGATGAGGAGGTGTGTCCCAGTGCCAGAGCCTCAAAGCAAAAACTGTTTCTGCTTCTCTCGCTCTGATCAAACAAACGCATAAAAACTTTGAGGATGAAAGTGCAAGTTGTGTATTTTCTTTTCCCCCATTAAAAACATTTTTTTCTTTCTTCACGGAAGGGAATCGAGAGCAAGTTTTTCAGCTTTATTCTTTTTCTAGAGAATAAATTTTTTCCCCCTCTATGGTCCTCTCTCAAACTTGCTAGCCCTTTCCATTCGTTCGGTTCAACGAAGTCTCCTTGATAAGAAGTGATTGAGACTAAGTTTTCTCTCTGTGGGAAGCGGTATGTCACGCGGGCAGCAGGACAAAGTCGTCGTTGACATCGACCATTGGCACGTAGAAGGACGGCACTTCGTTGACGCACAGGGATTTGTGCCCCGCTGGGTCCAGTTCTTGGACTTTCAGCTGCCACTCCATTCTTTGCACCGCATTGAGAGCTGCTGCCTCGTGCTGCTGTCGCATCAACAAACACGTCTGGGGAAGGAAAAGCATAGCATGAATATAGTGACTATGCACACAGGTCATGGTTCTCATATGTAGAGATGTACCATTAAATATGTAATATCGGCATCAAGATGGCATTTAGCAAAGTCAGTGGTTGTTACTTTGTGCTTCTATTATCAGTTATTTTGTGCAAAGTGCCAGTATTTACCTTCATGCGGTCGTATTTATCATCCACGTCCTGGATCCAGGAAATGAACTGCCGCGCATTGAAGCGATCTCTCACAGATTTGTTCTCATCACCCTAAGAATGCAGAAAAAGTAAGAATGTGGACTAAGTAATGGACATAGAAATACTTAACACTTGTTTTTTTGAGATACTGATACATTTCCCACCTGGCTCTCCGATGGCATATTGTACACTTCAGAGTCCAACAGCATGGTGCAGGCGCTGAACGGCACAGCCTGATTGGCTATTGTCCTGGCTGCCCTGCAGTGGACCCTTAAAACCTCCTGTTCACATGAAACAATCAGCTTCTCCTGTGAACAGCAAGCACAACACAGAAAGAAATAAACATTGATGATATGAAGAGGAACATCATTGCGTCAAACAAATGGCTGTCATTCAAGTAAGTGAGATATATGAAACAGATTTGTTCACTTTGGCTTCACCAAGGCGTGGGGACTATGCCGATTTCACTTGCATTTCCATTTAAAAAAGGCTTTGATCTTTTATCAAAGAAGTGCTCCCAGCGTTTGGTGCACATGTGTATTGTTGATTGTATAAAAAGCAGGGAAGGAGTGAGGAATGAGTGAATTTAGGACAGTGAATGATCCTGAAGTATAAATGACACTTTCTTACCCGTTCTATGCTGTGTTGCAACCTAAGCTTGCCCCTTACTGCCTCTTGTTGCCTAAAGAGCTCCTTCAGAGGTTCTGACAGTGATGGAGGTGGAGCAATCTGATAAGCAAAACACAGCACAGCATTAATACCATTACATTGCAGGATAAGATTATTTTGAAATGGTGCAAAGACACCAGAACTTACCACAGGGATGTGCAACTTGCTGAGAGGCTTGCCATCGAGCAGGTAGGAGCCAGTGTAGGTTACATATTCAGCGTAACACTGTGGAGCCTGAGGCGTGATGTAGCAGAGAATCTTCCTCTTTTCCTCAATCTTCTTCCTAATCTGCAGATAGTCAAAGTACGGGTTGGAACGTTCGCTGCGGTAGGGTTCAATGTCGTCTAGCTTGATGGCATTGACCACTACAGCTAAAGTCTGCTGTATCATCTCCCTGGTCTGCTGCATGGCTGTATTTACCAGCTGAACCTGGACTTGCTGCCCTGTAGAACGTGGAAACTTCCTCTTCCGTGGGTGCTGGGTTTGAGATTCCTCTTCGTCGACAGGAAGAGGACGACCTTTTGTTGTCTTGCTGAGAACCACCGTAGAAGTCGTCACAGATACTGCTGGGGTCAAATTAGAAGCAGTAGACGGGACACTAAGCCCAGAGTCTTTCTCTTTCTTCAGAGCTGTAAAGGAAGATGCTGAGGTGGGTGTTGGGGTTCTAGTAGGAACTGGGTTAATGCTCACCACCGGACTGGTTGTCACTGAGGTGGCAGCGGTAGATGAGGTTATTATGCTAGAGGTAGGAGGGGTGGCAACGGCAAAAGCAGCAGCTGGATTGTTCTTGGCGCGATTTCGGGTCATCCTTTGCGGGATTTCATCCACCTTCTTGGGAACATCTACAGGGGTGGACACTGTGGTCAAGGTCACCAATGTTTGCTTGGATGTGTCCTGAGTGTCCTGTGGCTCCACGGAGGTGGAGAGGGTGACCACTTCTGGGATCTGAGGAAGAGGACTGCAGGACATAGGCTCTGGTACAGCCTCAGGCATCTCCTCCTGTCTCGTGTCCGGCTTGACAGCAGGCACAGAGTCCAGGGTTATATGCAATGACTCAGAGTGCGAATGCATCTGTATATGTGGTTGCTGACTGGCATCTGATTTTACAGATGTATACAACATGCTGGGATCAGACTCATCCGATCCCCCATAAGGTAGTTTTCTTTCCAAAATGCTGCTCTGTTGTTGGTTAAGTCCCACTGAGCTGTTGACAGGCACACTTTGAGGCTCGGGGTCCAATTCCTGCTGGAAAGGGGCACGTGGTGATGGCACAACAAAGTCCTGTCTAGCAGATTCCCCTAAGCCTAAGTCTCCAGCAGAGCGTGAGGTCTTTGCTAGGGTTGGCAGGTCTACTTCCATGATGTCCAGATCCTCTCTGTCTGTAATAGTGTGTCTAATGTGGGTCGACACACTCTTGTTGTGATCAGCAAGTTCAGGTTCCCCAGACTCAGCTTCTTCTGACTTGTCTGGCAGTGGAAGGTCAGGCAAGGAGAAAGGTCCCAGGTCGTCTTCATCAGCTGAAAATGGATCTTCCCAGGGAACCACAGGCTCAGGGCCCACAGCTGGAGCCATGTGAGTTTCAGCGGCAGCACTGAAACTGTGTGTGCTCTGTCTGCTGTCTGGTTCCACACATGTTGTCTCTGTCTCCACCTGGTGTCCCTCTTCGATGCTCGGCTTGTTGCAGTCTGGAAAGAAGGACTCCAGCCTATTGGAGGAAGAAGAGTTGTTTAAATAGTTGGGGTCCTCATCCATAGCAGTGTCTGGCCTCTCTGGAGAGGGTATATCAGCCACAGCCTCCTTCTGCTCATCAAAGTCCTCTGGGTCATCTTTGTGCCACCTGCTCCAGGTAGCATAAGGGGAAGTGACAGAGGGGTGTCCAGACAAGGGCTGCATGTCATTATCAGAATGGGAGTAAGGGCTGGTTATTTTGGAGACAGCAGCCTCTATTTCTCCATATGTCCTGTGGGGAGATTTCATATCCATGTCATTGTTCCAGCCCATGTTGTGATCGAAACAGTTCTCTCCGTGGTCAGCTGCAGGATGTGTGGGGGACAGTTGGTGGACTTCTGGCTCATGCTGATCTGGAGACTCTGCAGGCCAGCTCTTCTGCAAAGGATCCTCAACTTGAGGAGAAAACGAGCATGGCTCCCTTGTTTGGTCCGGCTCATCCACTGCACAGTGCTCTCCATCAAGTCTCTCATCCATGTCGCCCTCTTCCTCCTCCTCTTCCTCCTCCTCCTCCTCTTCTTCTTCTTCCTCTTCTTGTTCTTCTGTGACAGATGGAAGATTTGAGACGACCAGATTAGGCTCGCTGTGGTGGTGCTCCGTGATATCGTCGATATCCAAGGGTGGCAAGGCAGCTGGAGCTGGAGTTGGTGGTGCTGCAATGTCAAAGCATGGCTCCTGGGGGTCTGGCCTGTGAACTGGTGTCGACGGTTTGGGCAAGAAATTGTTGTACACACTTTCAGGAAGGTGTTCATTACCGTCGTTGCCAGCAAGAGTTGGTGTTGCTGCATCTGGTGTTTGATAGGATGGCTCTCGCCGAGGTGACGGTACCCTTATCGGAGGAAAATACGTAGACATCAACTCCAATCTATCCAGAGTTGCAGATTTGTCCTCGAGAGGCTGACAGGCAGACGTCTGATCAAATTCCGCCCCTGGATCATTCTGCTGTCGAAGAAACTTGTTTGCCTCTGCCTTGAACTCATCTTCTAGAGGGCGGCGGACATCAGAGGATGCAGAACGACTGACAAGGGGGAGCTGGAGGTTCTTCGCAGGGGTAGGACATGTGCCCTCCGGAAAAGTCTGGGGGTTAGAGTACCTGCTAGTGGACAAAGAGAAAAACAAAACATTAAGCCTCAGTCCAAAACAATCAAACTATAACATTAGTAACATGCAGTGTGTCTGAGTATTAAAATACCTTTCAAAGAAGGATGGGGAGCAGGCATTCATTGACATAGTCATTGCAGACGAGTTCTGACAGTCCAGTGGATCCAGCATAATGTCAGGGTAATCCTCTGCACTACAGGATGGTGTACGTGGAGTTTGCATTACGTCCTCGAAGCTGGGGCATGACATGACAGGTGTAGGTGTGGGAACACCAGTTGGCCTGCTTTGATCTGGCCTGGGAGAAGCAGGGAGGTTGTCCTTGATTTGGTGGCCAGGGAGCCAATCCTTTGAGTTCTGATTATCAGTAGGCTGGAACTTTCTGCCTGGAGACATCATTTGGGCCGGGAGACCAACATCCTTCAGCTTCTTCTCTTTAAGACCAGACTCAAGGCTGTTAGATTTCTTGGATGATAGCTCACTGCGGCTTTTCCGTATTTCCTCTGTAGACTTGGTTTTGTCTTTTAGTTTTGGGTCGCCAGACTTGGGTCTAAGCTTCTCCATCTGCTTCATTTTTTCTCTGTATTTCTTGAGCCGCTCTTCATTCTCTTGGTCTTTCTGACTCAACATCTGACCAAAACTTGTCATCTGAGAATCCCCATCAACCAACAGTTTTTCACGTGGTCGATTATCTTTCCTTGCATTGTCTTTGGGCTGAGAGAGCTTTTCATTTTCATCCTTAGCCTTAGATTTATTGTGGTCCAGTCTGTTGTCTTTGTCTAGCGTATCCCGATTTCTGTCTTTTTTCATATCAAATTTAGGACTGTCTTCCTTTGACCGGTCCTTCAGAACAGTGACCTGTGGGCTGTCTTTCAACCCTGACTTTGCGTCATCTTTGGAGTGTTTAAATGACCCAAAGCCATCGATATATTTATTCTTCTCTTCCTTAATTTTTTCTTTATGCTTTTCCTTTTTCTTTTTGTCTTTCATTCTGTCACTTATGACGCCAGTTCCTTTGTCTTTGTCCTTTTTGGACATCTCCTTCTCAAATTCTAATGTCTTATCGAAGTCGTCCTCTCCGTCTCCCTTACCTCCGTATGGGAATGTGTAAGGGTCTGCCTCTAGAGGCATAGGCTCTTTCTCAAAAGGCAGGCTCTCTCTGCGGCCGTAGGACTCTCTAATTTCTTCTGTTTTGTCACGTTTGTCTCCTTTGTCTTTTTTTGTCTTTTCCTTCTCCTTGTCATGGCTTTTCTTGGATGAGGACGAAGAGGAGTGCCGATGCCTCTCTTTCTCTCTGAACTTGTCTTGTGGCGTAGATATGGACAGGGAGTCTCTTCTGTCCTCGGCCATATCAGGCAGGCTGATTGAGTCATAGTAACTGGTGAGGACCGGATCGTGACCTCTGTCAGTGAAACTGTCGGAGGAGATTTCACTGTTCTTGTCATTGGAGTCATCCTTGTAGTCATTCATAGCCTCCTCCTCCAGTTTTTCTAAGAGAGACTTCTCATTCTCCCCGCTTCCTTTCGAGGGCTTTCTTTCCTTGGAATGGTCCTGCTTGTCTTTATATTTGCTCTTGGTTTTTTCCTCGCTCGTGTCCCTTTTGTCCAGAAGCTTCTGCTTGTTTTTCTTCTCTTGGTTTGAGTCCACTGACATCCTGTCTTTCCTCTCCTTATGTTTTGTATCTACCGGGTCTTTCCTGTCCTTGCCGTGTTTCTCCTGGGAGCCTTTCCTCTCTCTACCTGTGTCAAATGTGGCCTTATCCTTCTTCTTATCTTTGTGCTCTTTGTCTTTTGCCTTTTCTGTGTTATGTTTACTATCTGCAGAAGATTTTCTTTTTTCTGAAGGGAAGTGATCCAGCTCATCTTGATCGGGTGTCGAATCTTTTCTGATGGAATCAGACACCAGTACCCCACCGCTGTAGCTGTCGTCGTCATCATCGCTTTCATCAGTGAATATGTCGGCTATTTTGTACCACGTTTTCTCCCGGATCTTCTCAGTTTTTCTTTCCTCTTTCTTTACCTCCAAGAAATCTTTCTCCCGATCTGAATGTTTGTCTTGAGAGGCCTTCTCTTTCTTTTCCTTTGTCTGTTCTGAAGACATCTTTCGATCTTTGTCTTTGCCATGAGAGTCTTTATGTTTGTCTTTGGCCCCCTCCTTCTTGTCTTTGGTACTCCGGTCAGCATCTTTATCCTTGACAGTTTTTTCTGTGGAGCTTTTATCACTCTTGTCCTTCTCCTGATCAGCTCCTCTGTCTTTTGTTTTCTCTTTGTGCTTGTCAGCTTTTGTCTTTTCCCGTTTCTCCATTCCCTCACCCTTCTTTTCTTTCTCCTTCCCAGAGTGGTTCCTTTCTCTGATATCACACGATTTACTGACAGGATCAATGTCTTTGAAGAAAGTATCATTGCCATATTCATCTCTTATCGATTCCTGCTTGATTTTGATATCCTTTCTTTCTTTCATGAACTCATACGAGTCTTTACGGTCTCGACTGCTGTCCAGAGAATCCTTGTCTTTTTTGTCCTTGGCTGCCTCTGTGGACTCTTTCCTCTTCTTTTCTTTCTCAACTGAGTGGCTGGAGTTTAATTTTTGTTTTTCTGACCAGTCTTTCTTCTTTTCGTTTGTCTTTTCCGAAGGGTCCTTGTCTTTTTTCTTAGAAGTAGCCTCCTTTTCTGATCTCTTCTCATTGTGGTCTGATTTCTTGTCCTTGACTTTGTTTTCTTTCCTCCTCGTCTCCTCCTTAACAGTCTCAACAATAAGTTTAACAGAATTATTGGCTTTGTAGTCCTTGTACTCTTTGACAGGAGCATCCCAGCTGTCGTCACCATAGAGGGAGGAGTCAGAGGACATCTCAGAGCCCCATCTGTCATGATGGTCATCGGAGGCACTGAGTTTTGTGTCCTCCAAGTTGAGGAAACGATTAACGTCATAACTTTCGTACTCAGACTCCTCTTTCTGTACTTTGTCTTTTTTACACTTCTCCTTATCCTCCTTGGCATTTTTGTCCTTTTCCGCCTTCAGATGTTTTTCCTCTTTCTGCTCACTTTTCCTGTCTGTCTTTGAGGAGGACTTCTCCTTAGACTTTTTCTTTTTCTCCTCTTTGTGAGCTTTTTGTTTATCTTCCTTGGGTTTCTCCTTCTCTTTGACGTTCCTCTCCTTGTCAGATTTTATAGGCTTTTCCCTCTCCTCCTTATTTAACTTGTCCTTGCTGGAGTCCTTTGTTTTCTTGTTTTTCTCCTCTTTTGTTGTTCTGTGCAGGTCTTTTCCCGAGGACCAATCCTTATCCTCAGACTTTGTTTTCGAAAACCTGTCCTCCTTTTTCGAATGGTCTTTTTCATGTTTGGATAATTTGACTTTGCTCTCAGCTGGTGATTCTGACTCAACAATTAGGGACTTTTGCCTCGAATCATCAAAATCAAAAGAATAGCTCTTAACAAATTTCTCATTCATATCTTGATTAAGCACTAGACTAGGAGCTTTGTCCTTCTCCTTATTTTTGTGCTTGTGCTTCACTTTATGCTTTTTCACCACTTTGCCATCCACGTCAGTTTTGGAGATGGTGCTCTCTGTATTTTTGTAGAGCTCTGAGTTTTTCTTTTCCACAGTGTTACTGTGCACGTTGTTATTCTTCTTTTTGTTTTCCTGCGCTTTCCTCTTTACTTGTTTTATCGACTCCACGCAGGAATCTTCAGCTTCAGAGGAGTAGTCAGACCCACTGGACAGTCTAGTTCTGACCGAATCTGAGAGCGAACTGACGTCTGACCATGTGGGAGACGAGACGGTCTTCCAGTTATCCGTCCTCCACTGCTTTGGATGCTGTTCTGCTAAAGACGGCGTCTGTTTCTGAGAGTTCAAGTTTCCATGGGAGGAGGAGGAGGAGGAGGAGGAGGAAGCATTAAAGCCTGGAGAGTCTTTCAGGTTTGCTGCAGAAGAGTCTTTTATGCTATTTGAGCCCTTATCGTCCTCACTCTCCAAATCCGCGCAATCGGAGTCAGACGTACAGAATTTGTCGTTGACTTTACCAAACCGGACTTCTTTACTGACACTATTTTTACTGTCCTTCTTTCGCTTCTTCTTGACTTTATTCTTGTCTTTTTGTTGTTTAGAGCTCATGCTGCCAGAGTCTCTAGTCTTAGTATTTGTTTGCTGGGCTTGTTGCCGTGGCGTAGGCGCTGGCGTGAAACACAACGTCCTATCATCCTCGTCTGAACTATTACTGTCAGAGATGATCCGCCTGCCAGGTTTCTTTGGTGTGAGCGAGTTGCTTTTGGAATAGGTTTTAACCTCCATCTTGGGTATAGAGATGAAGCTGTTGGTCTTGCTTACTGAGTCCTTGCGGAAGTCTTTTTTCAAGAGGTGTTTATCGTCTACGGGAGGGACGCGTTCCTCCTCGTCATCCTCATCAAATTCGTATTCATCTTTGACAGGTGTGACGGCAGATTTAGGAGGGTCTGCGGTTTTCCCTTTTAACTTCGGGCCCTTCTCAACATCTGAGTCTGTGTTATTGCCATCAACAGAGCTGGACGGGGCAAACGAGGGGGCGTCTTCCTCCTCTGAAGATTCTGTAGAACATAAAGAGCACAAAGAGGACACAATTAATTTACTACTTATAGCCTCATGTATTTGAATAACTTTTGTAACAGTTGTGCAATTAGGTGACTCAAAGATTTAAGATTGAAAATGATACCTGATGAACTTTCTTCACTTGAGGTGTAAGTGCCTTTCCCCAGCAACAGATTGAGCATAGTTGGAGAGTTGGCAACCTTCAGTGGGGTTTCCCCTCTCCTGTTGCTTTGACGCGGGTCCCCTCCATACCGTAAAAGTAGCTTAACCACCTGAAAAGGATAAAACTTTAATGATTTTTTGCAATTTTAAAGGTAATATCAGCAACTTCTCAAGTGGTTCAAAGCTTAATAGGATAAAGAGTACAGAATTAATCTTCCACTTCAAAGTTGTTATTTAGTTACGACGAAGCTAGAGCGGGATTTTTGATGGACAGAACTTTTCCACACCAAAACCTCCAGACTTTACTGACAGCAGACTGGGTGATGTGGCGTCTCTGCAACCAATTTTAGTAAAATGCCAAAAGCCGTGTAGAGGTGAGAAAGTATGATGGTCTGAAGCTGCTTTCAGGCCAGGAGAATCAGAGTGAGACAAATTCTAACATCTGCAAAATAGCACCAAGTAAGGGGTGGTCTTCAAAATGTTTTCTCAGTGGGGTTGTCTAAAAAAGATTCTCAGATACTAATCAATACTAAATGTTTAATTGGATCAATTTGCGACAGCATTGATACCAACAGTGCCATCTTAACCTCACACAACACTGCTGCAGACAGGCAGGAACACTTTATTGACACTGGTGGTGATTAGTCTTGGATGTCAAAGATCAGCAGCAAAATTAATTTGATTATAAATCTGATTACACCATTACTTCCAGATGCTCCCTGTGGACACCTTTGTGGCCAAAAATGTCTCATTGACTTCTATTAAAACAACATCAACATCTCATTTCAATGCCATTACAGTATAAAACCATGCACGGCCAGCATTTGATTTTGAAGAAAAGTAGTGAGATTTGACATTTTTCCTGTATTCCACTGGTGCGTGTACCTTTTTGCAATGAAGGTGTTGAAAGGGTAGAAAATTTGAGGACAGTTCAAGAAAAAAAGACTAGTGGTACGATTCAATTTAACCTGGTATTTAAACAAAACCACATCTAAACTCACTCTGTAGCCATCTTCTCACTTTTAAAACTCAGATTTTAATCTGACAAACTTGTTTTGATGGATCACAAATGGGCCACTGATCATTAATATTTTCATTCTTCTGAAGCCTGAAAACCTATTTTGTTCTTTACTATTAGCAACAATGACACACGACACCTTTGGCGGATTTATTTTTACCTTGAAATGTCCATTATTCGATGCATCATGTAGAGGGGTGTCATCATCCAGCCCCTTGGTGTTGACCTCTGCTCCGGCTGCCAGCAGCTGTTTCGCCACATCATAATACCCCCTGTTGCATGCTTCATGCAATGCAGTCCAGCCTGAACACAAGAAGAATTATAGTCAGAGAAGTGTAAACTCTAAATGAATCAATGGTACACTGCTACACACACAAAGCAAAGGCAAGCATAAAACAAAGATGCCCTTACCTGCAAAGTCTTTTACATTCACATCAGCTCCCTCGCTGATGAGCTCCTTGATGCGGCGTACCTCTCCACGGATTGCTGCTCTGTGCAGTCGAGTCTCTCCTCTCTCATTCCGTTTATTCACTTTGTCTTTGGTTTTAGATGCAGAGTTTGGCGTTCCCTTCTGACCCAGACTGGACTGTGACTGATGCTTTGGTGTTGTATCTGTAGGTAAGACATGCATATTTCACTTCAGTGCTGCAAGAGTCAGTCACACTCTTCTGGGAGAATTTACTCTAACTGTTTTTGTTTTGTTTACTACTTCTACTGTGAACAACAAGGTGCTATAACTGCTTACAGCCAGAAGGGGGCAATCCAACTCTAGCAATAAACAGCACAATTGCTGAACCTACTTTACTTGAGCTTATTTCATCACATTTACAAGATTAAATCCAATCCTTAATCACATTTACATTATTGAGTTTGTACAGCTATTGTCCCAAATGATATTTGAAACACACTCGCTTAATCTATGTCCATGCCCACATGCAGGCAACAAAGAAATTAACATACAAATAAAAGCAGTTATAAGGTAGGATCAAACTAATTCAGTCTCAAATGTCAACAATGAGGGGAAAAAGTACAAACTTGTAACAATAGTTATATCTCACAAGTCTGAAAAACTTCCAGCTAAATTACTGTCGATCAAAAATAAAGTACAATTTTTGCAGAAATGGGAAGGTAGTAAACTTATAATAAGAAAAATAATCATCTAACACCAGAAAGGATAACTCAACACTTTCTCTGTTGTCATTTAGCCCAAATAGTGAGATTACGCCATCAGCTCCAGACGCAGTACAAACAGAAAAGCTGGTTTCATTTCCTTATGTACGGAATTTTATAAAAACAACTCCACTACTGTGGCGGCACGAATATGCAACCATTAAAGCAGCTAAAACAAAACACATATCACTGACATCAGAGGTTTAGATTCCAGCTAAGATGTGAAATAATTTTAACAAAGTGGTTCTGTTTAGAGGGACAGTATGACTGAGAAAATGCACAAAAACAATCAGCCCCAGCCTACAGCCCACCCTCACTGGTCTGCCATGCATGGATTCTACATATAAAGCTCCCTCCGATCCTTTTTTTCCCCAATGTCGGCTGTCCGTCCACAGAAGACGTGGCCTAAATGATAAACACGCACCTGGACTGTTGACGGACTCCTCAGCTGTCATTTGCATGAGCAAGGCCACCTGCTGCCGCTCGGAGAGGGGGTACCCGGCCCGGATCCCTGGCATCCCCATTCCAAACGGCAAGCTTGCCTTCCGGGTGTTGGTGGGCTCTTTTTTAATGCGTTTCCGCTCTGGACCTGGTTTCTCTGTAACGAGAGAGGAGAGAAGCAAGGTTAATATCGCTGCATGTGCAAAAAGCTGCATGATCATTCATACACAGACACACACAAATCTAATCTACTGATCCATGTGGTCAGGGAGAGTAACGGGAGCCTTATTAGTGCTACAACAGTAGAAGACATTAACTGTTATGAATTGGCAATTTTTAAAAGAACACTAAAGGCTCACAGCAGTAACACCACTTTCAAATGTTTCTAAAAGACAGATTATTAAAGTTCATAAATCAATAAATAACTAGTAAACATTCACTATGACACATCTCCAAAGGTGTTTTATGACTTTCCAGATCAAGTATAGAGTACTGTAGATCAGCACTGAGTCCAAACAGCTTCTTTACTGTTGGCATCAATCAAGTAAGTGTCATGTATATGTGAGAACAGCTGCTTTCATAAATGAAATTCAGACAATGTCAACATAATCTGACCGAGGGAATCAGATGTGGGCATTATCTGAAGTTGTCCTTTGTGACATGGTCAAACTGGAAATACCCTGCTTAGTTTTGGCAAGGACTGGCACCAGTGTACAGAAAGCAGGAGGCGGCACACACGACGCCCACACACTCCCATTGAATTCACTCTTTTAAAAAAAAGAAAAACTACCTGATCTATTCTCACAAGCACTAGACTGGTCAAGACTGGCTGCCAGGTAATTCTGAGGAAAGTTCAGGGCTGCACTGCTACGTGTGAATAGAGATTTACAGAGCGATAGAAGGTACTTTATTCTTCCCACAGGGAGGCATTTCTATATACCAGGGGCAATCTTTCAGTCACCAAATGAGCAACAACAACAAAAGCATTTTGTCAAACCAAAAAACAAAACCAAAAAAACAAAACCAAAAAGTATTCATTTTTATCAATAATCAATGGGTTTCTCCCTATTTATTTCACACATTTTATCCTCTTTTTGAATTTCCATAGCAAACCCTTTGCTACTTTCCATGACCTAAACGGGCCTCTGTGAAACAAAAACAAAAAGAAAACAAAGACTTGCTCGCTTACTGCATTCTGTAAATGCAGCCGTATGTGTGAGAGGTTTGTTGGCACCAGTGGGCGACTTTTGTGTTATTACCCAGCTGCCCTTAAAGAAGGGAGGGGCCAACAGGCAGTGTGTTTATGTCTGTCTGTCTCCAAGCCAATCAGCCAGAATGGACGAAAAAAGGAAAGAGGGTGTGACTTGGCACAACCATAGTTATTACGAAATAGCTGGTGTACATTTCAATTCAACATGGCCTTGCCAAGGTCACCACATGCCTGCCTGCCTGCCTGCCAGGATTACTGGAGACACAGTGCTACTGGACAAAAGCAGCT
Organism: Rhamphochromis longiceps; assembly: GCF_057381845.1. Lineage (NCBI taxonomy): Eukaryota > Metazoa > Chordata > Actinopteri > Cichliformes > Cichlidae > Rhamphochromis > Rhamphochromis longiceps. The sequence goes on from NC_140557.1 coordinate 24,088,673, forward strand.
GCTCCACAAAGACACACCCAGCAATTATTTTCAGTGGCAACATACCATCTGATGACCCATACAGAGGGTAACGCTACACATGACTGCAGCGCTTCATTACCGAGGGGGTATCAAACCTCACAGTCATAATTCAAGCAACAATACAGGCCTCCGGTCATAGGGAGGAAGAAGCAAATTCAGACGTGCGTGTACAAAGACGCTGTGGACCAGTAGAAGGGTCTGAGTCTGATTTCTGAGCAACTTCTCTCACTCCCAGACTGGAAGCACTGCAGGCCACAAACACAAGTAAATAAGGCAAGAAGGAAGCATGGCAGCGCAGCCTTCCGGTGTCTAAAAACTTTCCAGGAAAATATTTTTCCACTCGCAAGTACAGGGCTGATGAACTTTCACTAACATCTGTGAATACTTAAAGCTAATGTACCCTCCACCCCTCTTTGATACAGTCTCACGTTCCCCAAAGCATTTGCCATTTAGACACATTCCTTCTGCTAAGCCTTTAACAGCAGGGACCACAGAAACAGCCCAAACATGTTTTTTTCAGCAGCAGAACAGAGAAAGAGCTAAGCTAGCTTTTCCAAGCTATGTTTATTAGACTGAGAAGCAGGAAGGCAGTTATTACCCAGCTGCACTTAAAGAGATCTGCTGCTAAACATACAAGACCCAAGTCTCTAATACAACCTTCATCACCAGTGGCAAAAAAACTGTCCTTCTGCGATACAGATCAGACTCTAGGCGACCACTCTAAACAGAAAAGAAGCACTTTCTATAAATCCATGCTGCATAATTATAATCAAATACAGCAGTTGCAGGAGGTATGATCACCATGTTAAAGGGAAAACTACAAAAGAAACACTAGCGAAGCAGCAATAATTATATTGTGAGAAATATGAGCATAAAAAAATATGCTCTTTCCATTCATGAAGGAAGGAATGTGACTTTGCTTTCACTACATTTTTGTCTGGTTAATCATCGTGGGAATTTTAAGGAAAGATACGGATCAAAATATTTGAAGAAAAAAGCTTGGTAAAATGCAACTGTGTTAAATTATCACCACACAAGTCAAATTAACATGTCACATGTGGATTTCTGAATTAAAGAAATTAAACACAGTATGTCTGTCTGCTGGATATCTATTTAGGCAAAACTGCAGGGCTTTTATGTGGCTTAGTAAAATGATATTACTCAGCTTAAAGACAGGGTTGAAACCTTACTCTCCTCACTGCCTGAAACTTGACTAACAAGATAAAGGAGGAGGAGACTGAAAAAGGAAGGAAAGCTGGGTAGGGACTATCACCCCATGACTAGCCTGCCTACCTGAGCCAGGAGGGAGGGAACCACATCAAACACAAATGTCGGGATATAATGGGGGCAGATTCTGATATGGTAGACAGACAATATGACAGTGTGAGCTAACGCCAAAACAAAGAGACTGTCTGCTTCACTTAGCCAACAGACACCATGACAAGAAGAACCGCTCCAACCAGCCAGACCAAGTCTGACCGTAACGCGGGAGCATCGAGCAATGTTCTGTTTAACGACCCAAAAAGTCGCATAAACAGGAAGCTAAGGGAGAAGAGGCAGGAAGTGGCCAACAGGATGTTTTCTCAATGATTCGCACTGAGCAAGAGAAAGTCAGAAATGTATAGAAAGAACATCATGTGGTGCAGGACGCTCTGTTTGTCAAACAGATGCAGTCAGTGAGTGCGCCTTCTGTCTTTTGTTTTTACTCATAAACATCGTGAATCTGGGAAGATAATCTATGCGTTATAACCAATTAGCGAGAATACATGTGTGCACTGAGGATCCTTGCACACCACTATCTGTTTTTATGACCTGTCTCAGCCAAAGCTTCTCAGACATGGCAATAATTAATATCTTAGAATGCTGCCAAAGAGGACAAAATGACTCAGTTTGAAAAGAGTAAGGTGAGCTGAAATTTCAAAAACACAAACAGAACAGCTGATTGAGATAATGCCAACCACCCAGTCACATATCTGCGTCCTTTAAGTCTGCCCCTTTTTACATCCCCATCCCCAAAAAGGTAGTTGCTCCTTTTTTGCATCTGCCAGTAGCTGCGTATACTAATATCCCTTTTTCATTAAGACCTACTTGGCTTGACGTGACACAACTCAAGTCATGTAACTGATGCGCGTGGGGTAATTATAGCAACTCAGCCAAAAGTTGTTATTCTTATGTGACACAACACAACACAACACTGTAGGGCGTCGAGGTGATGGTATACCTGCCGCTCTGCCTACAGCTTTTTTCCCCCCAGACTCTGAGACCATGGTGTTGGGCTTAGTGCTGCCAATTCCCTCGTTGGGTTTAAAAAAAAATTGCAGTTTTAATTTTTGTGAAGGAGTCGCTCTCATGTCATATTTTCACCTCAACTCAGATCGCCTGGAACCTGGGCTTAGTGCCTGGTACCAGACACTACCACCTAATGGAGCCAAGCCCAGCAGAGTAGGTACTAATTGAAAAGGGTTATAACTCAATGCCCAGACACAACCGTGTCAAGCACTTTTGTTGGTTACATCGTGGACTCTACAGAGGTTTACAGCAGAAGAAGAAATTAAACATCAGAAGATACAAATTGTTTTCCAGTAAAAAGAGCAGCAGCAGGAAGAAATTTGGTATTTTCCTGCCTGCCCGTTACAATCCACGAGATTGTAACGGGCAGAGAATCCACGAGAGACGTGTGCGGACTAACTGAAAGACGTAGGCGTAGCTGCAGCATTGTGCCCCCAAAACACACTGACAGACCCTGTGCTTAGTGGGTGTATTCACAAGAGCTCCACCCCCAAATGATGTCATATTTCAAATTGTTTGGAATAGAAGGTCTGTGTATTTACACAACGCTGAAAATGCCTGCAGTGAAAAGATATTCAACAGCAGCTGAGCCGTGAGGAAAGTTCATGTAAAACTGGGCTAACTGACAGAATGCCATCACACAGTATACTATCGAATGATATTAGCCAGATGGTAATGGTCAATACTGATGATTATAAAAGCAAAGAAGGGATGGGATACACATAAGACACACCGTGCCTGAATAAAAAAATAAACAAAGACACAAAAAAGACCCATACTGGGTGATATAATTTTGATTGGAATATAATAGAAGGGTATACTGTACGAATTTTAAAAAACGTATTAATCGTGCTCTCTAAACAGCTATATTTATCCGTCACCAGTGTGCAAGCCACAAAGGAAATGAGCATTGGAAGAGAGGCACAGATTAAGAAGGGTGGGGGGGGCTGTGACGTGTTCGAGGTGTAAAACTTTGCAGAGAGGTTAAAAACAGTCCCAGTAGGGTCAATTGAAAGGCCACAGACTACAAAACACACATATGTAAAAACGCCAATTTTCATGCAGGTGGAAGTCCAGGTTAACAACACACATTTTACTGCCCCCATATACTACCTGGGTAGCTACCGCTAACAAAAATAGGTCTGTCGCTATGACACAATGCAACCTAATAAACTTCTCACGTGACTGGAAAGCGTGCAATGCCAGGAGCCAGCTAATCTTCAAAGCTTGTACAGTGTGTAAATCTTAGAAACTAACACAATATAGCTCAGATCAGAGACAAAGAAAGGCAAGGCGCTGGAAGACAACATGAAACTATTAGTATACTAAAAGAATTTCCAGCTAATGTTCCCGTCTTTAGATTTCGCATCTCGTGTGATTGAGGTAGGGTGAAGATTATCTCAAGATAAAAAAAACTAATGGATAAATAAAATGAATTCAGCAGAAGAGATTAGAATATTAATGCACAACAAGTAAACATTTGTGAAGAAGAACATGAAATAATCTTGCAACTTAAATGGAAGTGAAGAACACGCATACACAAATGTCCAGAGATTTAAGACATATTACAGCCTCTCAAACTTTTTAATTTATTTATAATTTGCTTAAGTTGAGGAGTAATCACATACAACATTATGTGTTTACAAAATACTTGTCCAATCTTGCTAAACACATCCTCATGCCCTAACAGTCATCTGTTGCATACTTGTAGTTTTCCTCTTGTGTGTGGAGAGGAAAGGTTTTTTCCCCAAGTGTAAACACTGAACATGAACCAATTTAGCAACTCACCCAGTGCTGATGAAGACTGTTACCAAAGCCTCTAAGCTGGACCATTATCAACAAACTAAATCCTGAACCCTTAAAGCCCAAAGTCAAACAAGCGTGAGGACTAGTCCTTCTCTCCCTAATTAAAAGAAAACAGCTGGAGCCTTACCAAACCCAGGCCTGGTCAGGCTTGTATGTTGCCCAAACCCCCACTTAATTGGATCATGATTTTGTGTGGTCTTCCTCTCCTTTTAGACTATGATTGTAGGTACAAACTCCTTGATTCTCAAACAACCAGCTAATTCAAAGTTGGGAGCACTTTCACTTCACATAGGTCAAGCCCTGTTCGCACACCAGTGCTAACTACTCTCCGTTCTCTTTGATTTCCGCACTGAGTGCTCAGGTAGAGTAGAAAAGCGCTATATAAGAACCAGTTGAGTCTATACAAAGTCACAAGGTGATCGAGATGCAGAAACATGAGCGTAAACACACAGCAATACAGCCTTACCTGAGTCAGAATCTTTCTGGTCTCCATTTGCTCCAGCAGTGAAGGGCAGCTTCCTTTTAGAGGCCTTTTCTTTCATCTCTTTGACCCCATCATTGCGATCCAATTTGGGAGTCTTGTTTGATAACACCTTATCCTGTGAAAGCAACAAAACACTGGGGTGAGCAAGTGTCTTCATCAGAGCAGTGCACTTTATTTGTCTACCTTACTTTAAAGTCCTAGAAGCAATTCCTGACTCAGCTGCCACCTTGAAAACACCCTCAGGCACATTTTGAAGCATTAATTAAATTAACTTTAATTTCAATGGTCACCAGGAAATAACATCTGATAAAAGACTGCACAAGTTTGCTGACCGCAAACTCCGTTTATAAAAAGCTTTTCCCCCCTGGAGGTTATACATCTACCACCATATTTTTAAGTCGCCGTGTCCCTCTTTCATAATGTCTCTGGCTATACCTTCCTACTGAATTCACTGGCCTGACTCTTCTAGCTATTAAGAGCTTCTCAAAGCAAAAGTTTTTCCAGAGTTTCCTCCTAGATTCCTGGCCACAGTAAAAGAGCCAGGCACAGGGAGAGGAGGCTAAGCTGACGCCGGCTTGGCTCTGGGGTCTACAGCTGCTGGAAACAATCACAAACCCCTGTGTATCTGCTATCAACAGATGTAAATACTTATGTGTTTGCCCAGCTTAACTTAACGGTTGTTCTGTGTTTGGGTGCTCATGCAAACTAATTTATCCAGAATACCTTTTTTAAAAACAAACAAAAAGACCCCCACAGACCACAAACAGTGGAAGATGTCTACAAGTTGTTTATGATGTCATCTTCATAATAGTTTCTTGTGTGGTAGCAGTAAATAATTATTCATTATTAAAGCTACTTTATGTTGGTCCCTTTCTTTAGGAGTCGCCACAGCTGATGGATGCACATATGTGATTTGGCACAGATTTTACGCTGGATGCCCTTCCTAATGCAGCCGTTTCATTTATCCAGGCTTGGGAATGGAACTGAAGCTGGGTTTGTATCTCTTACAACGAGCTACTAACAATTATTCATTATTAATTTATATACATTTTTAACTAGAATACACAGAATTCAACACAGAATTATTTTTAAAGAGGAAAGCAGTAGCTTCTCACTGAGCAAATATATGAAGTCAAAGCCATACGCTGCATTCCTAATTGCAATACATTAGGAATCAATTCAAAGTGGACACTTAGAGATATTTGTAGATGACAAAAACACAATATTAAAAGACAAGTGTTGCATCTGTGTAACAAAAAATGTTTTTAACGTGTCCCCCAGTAATGGACCTATTATGCTTGATATTTTGCGTGCTGATTTTGACATCACATAGTGTGTTGTGTGACACTTTGCAGCGCTTTGGCCATTTGTGCACCTCAAGATCTTTGTAACCTGGCACGTTGTGCCGTGGCTGCCGCAGCTGGGTTGAAGACACGAGTGTACGATTGTGTGGAAAAACCTTTGCAAAACAACACCCGACAAAGTCTTTGCTTCCGTGTTTTGACTTCTTCTTCTGTGGCGATATTGTCTGAGTGGTGACACCTATCGCTCAGGAGAATACTGCAGTGGTTTCCTGCGCCTTAACGGTGGGTATAAATGTGAGTGACTGTGAGACAAGATTGGGGCCGTGATCATTGCGACCACTGTGGTGGGTTTATCAGGGATTTAAGTCATGACTCATGTATTTAGGTTTCTATATTTAATGTACTACATGCTTATGCTAAGGAGGTAGAGGAAGTCAGCTGCTGATTGGAAGGTTGGTGGTTCGATCCCTGGCTCCCCCAGTATGCATGCCAAATATCCTTGGGCAAGATACTAACCCCGACTTGCTCTCCAATGCATCCATCGGAGTATGAACACGTATGAAGGACAGTAATGCACTGACAGTATAGATTACAGTGCTTGGGTGAAAGGGTGTGTATGGGTGAATGCAGCGTGTTGTACAGAGCACTTTGAGTACTCCAGGAGAGTAGAAAAGCGCTATAAGAATCAGTCCATAAACAACAACAAAAATAAAATGAAACAAAAGAGAGCTGATACTGTTTATATGCTAAAAATGGGACATTGTTGTGGCATTAAAAGGATACCATGCTTTTAAAGGATCTTTTTTTTAAAATAAATGATATTACCTAAAAAGAAAAGTGTTTTTCATAATTACATTATTTGTCATGTAAGGTTCTGGTCGGTATCGTGAAAGTCTAAATGTACTCTCTTACAATACAGTAGTCAATACTGGAATTTCAGCAATGACTCCATGTATGATTCAGACGACACCATCTGTGATTAAGCGTTCAAAAACAAAAAACAAAAAGCATACACAGGATTCAGCACAGAGTGAAAAATAAAAAAAATCAGTCCACTATAGCTCCCTATAACTCCCTATACAAATGCTCAAGCAAAACTTCTACAGGAAGGATCTAATCATTTGACGACTCCGTTAACTACACAGGTTTAAGGACTCATAACGTAAGATGCAAGACAGAGGTGAGATAACGTACAAACAGACGCTTTAATTCACCTAATTTCTCTGTCCTATCTTCAGTACCCTGCTCATCTATCTCTATCCTGAGGGCAGGTTTTCTATTATGTATCAACTCTTTGAACTCCTCCCCCTGCCCTGCCCCAGTCATAAGACCATGATGTCATGGTACAGTAGAGACAAACAGTGTCAGCTACAATGAGCTGATCTTTCTGTCTGCCCGTCTGCATCCCCGCTCACTCCCACAAAGAGAGAACACACCATTTGAGCGAAATTATGATGCATACGTTTAAAGCTACAGTACATCTTAAGCATGGAAAACACTATGTGAATTATTTCTTAAAGCAAACAAACAAACAAAAGAACCATCATATAGCTCTGGTTAACTGGACTGGGGAAAAATGGTCAATTCACCAACTCAAATCTCTAAAGTTCAACCGGGTTGATTTTGGAGAATTAAGTGTAAGCAAAGCTTTGACAACTCAAGACTTTCCTCTGATCTGCCTTCACACGACACCCTGTTTGGTGGTCTCCTAGCAATGCGTGCTCTCTTCGTCTCACTCAGTTTTCCACCCACCCCTGTTCGCTTCTTTCCCTCCCTCCCTCCATACCAGAGTCTGATGCAATCCTTTGCAGAGGGTTGTAAATCCATGCCTGCATAAGCTGTACCTCTGCTTTCTACACCTCTCAGAGCTGCTGCTGGTAGCTGAACAGTTAATACACACATGACATCATCAAGCTGCGCCCAAAACTTTGTTCCAACACAAACAGTGACGACAGTATCTGTGTCAAATTCAAGGTAGTGAATACGTCATAACTGGGCAATAAGGTGACACCAATTCAAAAGCACTTCAGACATGTGACTTAGGGCTTTTTAAGACAACAAACACTGAACCCAAGTCTATTATGCAATAGTCCATTATTTAATTAAGCATTTGTGCTGAAGTCAAATGCAAGAACTATAGTTTAATTAAAAGGAATCTCCGTCGAGCTGTTTATCAATCATTAATAACTACAAGATACAACTGAGAGTAAGAAGATTACGCAAGTACAAAGACCTGCGCAGGTATGTTGTATTAAATAATAGCTCAGTCGAAGATGTGGCAAGAAGAAAACAAAATATAGCAAATATGCAGGACTGGTGGAATAAAGTATTCATACCACAATATATTGTATCATTTGTCTTGCAATACAGTACACATACCAAATGCAAATTTTTTATTAAAGTAAGCATGCAGTCTATATAGATTCCCCTACTAAATCACAACTTTACACCACTTATTGTGGCGACACTTATAAAATCTGTACAAGTCAAGTAAAGAGACATTAACCAACATCAACAAGAAAAAAGTCAGGGAGGGGGAATCGCAACCTATCATGAGTTGATGACTAGTACATGCTGGTGCCCAAGCTACAGTATGGTTTGGTCTGTGATTTTAGTCTGTTGTTTGGTTGCCAAACCAAGTAACATGAGTGTAATGCTTTGTGGCTATAAATTAGATGTTACCGTTATGAAATTAAAAATAATGGGATACTTTTATTAGGTGTTACATATGATCTTAAAAAGGGTTGTTTTAGCCTGTTGGTAAGTGGTTACTAGGTAGCATGTTAATGTCATAATATGCAATAAAGAAATAACCACTGGCAGGGACCTGAGATAAACCATTTTCAACTTCAAGGCAAGTGAGTCAAGCAACTACTAATGAGAGTAAAACAAACTGGTGTTTAACATATGACCTGGTAGTAAAAACATATAGGGTTATCAAGGGAACTAAGCACCAATTTCAAAGTTTTGTGGATGCAGATTAACGTTCATCTGTGTTGCAGGTTTCGTTGCTGAACTCCTGATTGTGCAAAAAAAGACAGACAGAGATTTGATGCCTTATAGTAAGCTTCCTACGCCTGATATATAGTAACACAAACATTTTAGGCAGTAAGCTAAAGTGAGTTTGAGAAAGAAATTTTATTTAATTTTATTTTTGTATTTTAAAAGGTACTCGTCAGGGAGGTTTTTCTTGAAAAACCTGCAACTGTTCCTCAGTGGATTTAGGACATCCCATTTATGTCATCCCAGACTGACTTTAGTGTTCTAACAAGCTCAAGATGTAAAACACTGCACTGATGGGAAAAGCCCAACCTAAAGAGCATCACCTTATTAACATACATTATAATGTATGCACAGAAAGGTTAGAGAGAAGTCTGAAGTCCAGAACTGCATCACATGCACACATGAACTTCTCAAATTAAAAAAAAAAAAATCTGCTTCATTCCCATTTTTCTGTTTGATTTAACTTTTGCACATACCAGTACTTATGCATTCATGTGATTTGAACATACCTATTTTGATAGCCCATGTTGTCAGAGAGGGGACAGTGCATAACTATGCACAGGTTTCACTTTTGCCCCATTTCCATGTCATGGAGTCAAATGACATTTGCAAAAAACAGAATAAAAACCAATCAGATATCTTACGTTCTTCTACAGTACCCTGGCTTTGGGTATCTGCTGATACCTAGTAGCGATCCAGTGAGTGTGTTGAATTATTACACTGTATTTTTATACTTGGGAAACAACTGGGGATCTATATGTGTAAGGCAACATCAGTCTTGAGTCAACGCTATCTTTTCCGACTTAGAAAAATTAAATGCAACAAATAAATACATCCGCAACTATAAATTAGCTGAATTGGCTGTTTTTAGTGAAATAACAAACAACAACAGTAAAACAGCAAAGAGATACAGTGGGGCAAAAAAGTATTTAGTCAGCCACCGATTGTGCAAGTTCCCCCACTTAAAATGATGACAGAGGTCAGTAACTTGCACCAGAGGTACACTTCAACTGTGAGAGACAGAATGTGAAAAAAAAAATCCATGAATCCACATGGTAGGATTTGTAAAGAATTTATTCGTAAATCAGGGTGGAAAATAAGTATTTGGTCACCTCAAACAAGGAAAATCTCTGGCTCTCACAGACCTGTAACGTCTTCTGTAAGAAGCTTTTCTGTCCCCCACTCGTTACCTGTGTGAATGGCACCTGTTTGAACTCATCATCTGTATAAAAGACACCTGTCCACAGCCTCAAACAGTCAGACTCCAAACGCCGCCATGGCCAAGACCAAAGAGCTTTCGAAGGACACCAGGAAAAGTATTGTAGACCTGCACCAGACTGGGAAGAGTGAATCTACAATAGGCAAGCAGCTTGGTGTGAAAAAATCAACTGTGGGAGCAATCATCAGAAAATGGAAGACATACAAGACCACTGATAATCTCCCTCGATCTGGGGCTCCACGCAAGATCACATCCCGTGGGGTCAAAATGATCATGAGAACGGTGAGCAAAGATCCCAGAACCACACGGGGGGACCTGGTGAATGACCTGCAGAGAGCTGGGACCAAAGTAACAAAGGTCACCATCAGTAACACACTACAACGGCAGGGAATCAAATCCCGCAGTGCCAGACGTGTTCCGCTGCTGAAGCCAGTGCATGTCCAGGCCCGTCTGAAGTTTGCCAGAGAGCACATGGATGATACAGCAGAGGATTGGGAGAATGTCATGTGGTCAGATGAAACCAAAGTAGAACTTTTGGTATAAACTCAACTCGTCGTGTTTGGAGGAAGAAGAATACTGAGTTGCATCCCAAGAACACCATACCTACTGTGAAGCATGGGGGTGGAAACATCATGCTATGGGGCTGTTTTTCTGCCAAGGGGACAGGACGACTGATCCGTGTTAAGGACAGAATGAATGGGGCCATGTATCGTGAGATTTTGAGCCAAAACCTCCTTCCATCAGTGAGAACTTTGAAGATGAAACGAGGCTGGGTCTTCCAACATGACAATGATCCAAAACACACCGCCCGGGCAACAAAGGAGTGGCTCCGTAAGAAGCATTTGAAAGTCCTGGAGTGGCCTAGCCAGTCTCCAGACCTCAACCCCATAGAAAATCTGTGGCGGGAGTTGAAAGTCCGTGTTGCTCGGCGACAGCCCCAAAACATCACTGCTCTCGAGAAGATCTGCATGGAGGAATGGGCCAAAATACCAGCTACTGTGTGTGCAAACCTGGTAAAGACCTATAGTAAACGTTTGACCTCTGTTATTGCTAACAAAGGTTATGTTACAAAGTATTGAGTTGTATTTTTGTTATTGACCAAATACTTATTTTCCACCCTGATTTACGAATAAATTCTTTACAAATCCTACCATGTGGATTCATGGATTTTTTTTTCACATTCTGTCTCTCACAGTTGAAGTGTACCTCTGGTGCAAATTACTGACCTCTGTCATCATTTTAGGTGGGGGAACTTGCACAATCGGTGGCTGACTAAATACTTTTTTGCCCCACTGTAAATCAAATGAAAAATAAAAATGTATTTGGGTCGTTCTTTTAAATTTTTTGCACTAATCTCATTAGGTTGCTGCATAATGCTCTTACAGCTGCACTGGTTGCTCGTCTTCTTGCACATACATGCGCTTACCATGAGGCTGACAGGATACGGCTTAAATGAAGCAATTTTTATGATGTCTCTTTGATTGAACTAAAGACAAGTTTTTAGCTGTATCAACTCACTTGACCCGTTTGTGGTTAACTAAAAAACTTTTGCAAACATTTATAAAAAACAAACAATTGGTGTAGCAAGTGTAAAATACTTCTAAACCATATTGCTTTGCTTTTAAATTCACTCTGGCTAGCAACCAACACGCTACAGCTGAGGTGTGGCAAAGCAAAGCCTGAACAAGACCACCAAAGATCACCAAAAACCAGTCTGAAATATGGGAACAGCACACCCCTAGAAACATACATCAATATTTATATTTCCATGGAATGAGCTGGGACAGAGCTTACCATACAATCAAATGTGCAAAGAAGAATCTTACTCTTTTTAATTATTTCATTTACACACTACATTCTACTCATTACTTTGGTTGTTAAACTAAAAGTAAATACCTATAAATTGCAGAGTGATGCAACACATACATTGCTCTACTCCACAGTACATTTGAGATGAGCTCTGTAAGCTGACAAGTCAGAACCTGCCTCCAGCTGGTCCACAGAGCCAATGCAAAGCATGGTGTGACTGGTAAACAACAACATTAGTTTGGGACAGAAATCTTTTTGATGTTGCGTAAGGAACTGTCAAGCTTACGGAGATAAACTGGTAATTACTAAATAACTAAACTGATGTGAGCGTCTCAGGTTTATGACCAAAAGGTCAGAAAGTGCTGTTTAAAGGGAGTAAATGATTTCTGCTGAAGACCACGTGTCTTTGTCATTCAGTTCAATGATGATCTAAACCCCAATCTAAAACTAATTTTGTCATTACTTTAACTCATGTTTCTCCAAGTGAAACAGGCTTTGTTGCTGTGCACTGTGTTTACTGTATGCTTTTCAATCTTACCTTTTTCCCACCTTGCTTTTCCACCATGTCGGTGTTGAGTGGGAAGTGGTCCAGCTGGGGGGTTTTAGAACCCCCACCTTTGGGCATCGTTCAGCTCTCCCCACGCCAAGCTTCATTCACGCTGCCATTGCATCGTCATCAACCGTCTGGAACAAAGAGAAAAACAAAATGGTGTGTGGATGGAGGGGAGGGGGAGTTTAGCACCTGACGTTTCATTGAAAACACATTTACACACTGCCAGACGATGCAGCCATTAGTGGTACATCAAGCACTCCACTTTCAACCATTACACCCCTGGCTCTGGAGGAAGAGCATTTAAAGAGGGAGGAGAGCTGCAGCTGTGGCAGGCAAAGGGCTTATCTGTTCACCAGGCAGAACCCAAAGAGCAGTAAGAGCCGCCTGAATACTTAAAAAAAGTTGTTAGAAATCTCTGTTAAGTGTAAACCCAATCAAAGTACAATTACTTTTAACAGAGGCATGCTATTCATATCAGCTACATCTTAAGTGCTGACATACTAGAATTTGGGAATGACAACAGGGCAGACTATGTCCAAGATATTGCATAATGCACATGTTGTGGGCCTTGGAACAGCTGAGGAATGTCTTTAGAAATTTAACCGGCACGTCTCAACAAAAACCCAAACAGCTACTTACCGCCAAAGCTAGCCAGCCCTTGTAATTGTGGGCTTTACCCTGTACTAATTTATGGCATCCTTGCCATAGTGACTAAGGAAGGTGATCCATTGTATTACAGCAACAACAACAAAAACAATCATCTCTGGTATAAGTGGTTTTATTGTAAATTCACAATAAACCATGAGAGTTCTGTACAGTTTATTGTCCTCTGTGTTCTTAGTGTCTACTTTGCCTTACGTGCAAGTACACAACAATATGTGCATTACTATCCACTGCCTTTCCTTCATGGCCGCCTGCTTCACAGGGCCATGAATTAATCATACATTCCTTTCCTCAATTCTCTCCTCTGTAATGTACTTTCTCTAAAGAGTGCGTCCAAATGTGATCATCCCTGTGACTGACTGAGTGAGTGAACAGATGAGGCCATGGCTGCATTATTTTTTCCCTCTACTTTGAGACACTGGCACTCCTATCTTCCCTGGCGCCACTTCCATCTCCACTCCACTCCCCTCCCCCCACCCTTCTTCCCTTCGCTCTGCAGTTATCCTATTCAAAGACTGCTATTTATATCCTTCCAGGCAAGTCAGTCAAGTCAAGACAGCCAGCCAGCCAACCAGATAGGCACACAACTGCAGTGGACGTGCTGACCCCCTTTACAGCTGTAAAGAATAAGACATGAGAAACACAGCAAACCACAGGCACCTTCCTCACTCGCACAGTTCATTGTTAGTCCCTCTTTGCTACTGGTAGGCACTTGCTGCAATCTCCCTCAACTCCCACCTCTCACCACACCAAACAAAGTGACAGGAAGGTCGACCGCTCTCAGAAATAAACAAACACTGCAGCCACGCACAGACACACACATTAAACTGGGTCAGCGAGGCTTCTAGAACAATAATCTGCACTATTTTGGGACTACTATGATAGATGATAATAGCAACCGAGCATTTCGCTGATATGTGAAACACAAGAAAATGCTGTTTGCAAGCTTGCAGTCACACAAAGGCACACATGGAGAGGAAACCCTGTTCAAAACCAAGGGGCATCATTTCCTGTGTAATTTCATGCCAATAACAAGACACCCAATATCTGCTGACAGTGTGTCTGTGTTTCGCCGCTGAACAGTTGATTAATTTCATATGTCCATTTATGAGTGTACATACAAGATTTCTACAAAATGTCACTTTGGGATGTTTTACAACCAACAGACAAAGTCATTTTCTCCAAGAACAAACTGCAAATTCATTCAACATTACTAAAGAAAATGAGTGTTTGATTAACATTACACTATTTAGTTTAATTTCAGCCTTTATAAGATGATGTGTAATGGAAACCAGACATTACTAACTTGGCAACCACTGCAAAAACTACTCCCACTCAATTACTTGGTGGGTTTTATCTACATATTCAGAAATGTAAGTGATCATGAGCTTGCATATAGTGGGAGTGCGTTAAAGTGGTGCTGAATAGTAATCTAGGCCAGCGAACAAAACAACTTTCAGGTGTTTTGAGGTGTTAACGGTTGAAAAGAAGTTTAAGCATTTGCTATCTTTAAGGTGCCAGAAACATTGGTGACCCATAAGGAATGATCAGGATTTCTACATTGATTAGTCATAAAACGCGGCCTTCAAACCGGAGACAAATGCAATATGATAAAACACACTGAGAAATTCCACACGGTACACTTTTGTGCCACTGACTTTGCCTAAACCTACTTGGTGTCAGGTGTTCCAATTAAGGAGATGAGATTGTAAGTGTGGCTTAAGAGGTGTCACTCCCTATAAATAAAGGCATACAAAGTCTGATTACTGTCAAAGCCGTGTCTTTTCGAGAGAGATCAGTTGATGTGAACCATGGCAAGATTGCTACTACATTTTCAGGCTAGAAGCATTTACAAATGGCTAGAATTCAGGTCCACTACCTGGGAATGGGCGTCCTGTAAAGAGCACACCAAAAATAATCCCAAATTAGGTGAAAAAAGACCAAAAGGTAACAGCAGAACAACTGCACAAATCTCAACAACTTGTCCACAATAAGAAGAAACACTGAATAAGAATGGTGTTCATATCAGGACATCGCAGCACATCTGAAAAGACTCTCCAGATATTTCACAAGACTTGCTGGATAATGTTGCTAGATAATATTCTGTGGACATGTGAGATCAAAGTTAAACTTCCTGGCAAAAACCTAAGGGACTTCCAAACTGGAAGAAGAAATTTTTTTTTTTCAATGGAATGTCACGACACAAGACCAATACCTGAGTTTAAGGCAACGAAAGACAGGGTTACAGAGCACACAAGAAAGTTAATAATAAATTAAAAGGATAATTTTAGAACAAATCCCTTAGCTACTTGTGACATAACACGAAGAGGGCTGTTCAACCAAAACATCCCAGAATTATTAATTAACGCACTCGATTTGTAGTGAGGAACCGTCCTCACGTCTTCCTCATCTCTGTCCTGTTACTCATAAGTAGCTGCAGGATAATCTGAGGGTTTTTGTTGTGGCTGTATGAGTTACTAAATTCAACAGTTCATTTACATTTTCCAGCCTAGCTTTTGTTTGTGTTTTACAAAGTTTTGTCAAATGTGTTTGTTGTAACGGTGTCCCATTTCAATTCTCTTCTCTTCACAACTTTTGGGTTTGCAAAGTAGATATATAAAATATGCATTTCAGAGACAAATCATCTGTAGTTACATTTTTAATCAACGGGGCAATACATTTTAAGTTTATAAGCAACCAATTAACTGTTGCCTGCTGACTCGCTCCCTGACATCAGGGGTAGGGAGAAAGAAACAAAAAAAACACGCACTGCACTGTTGAGTTTTAATGTATTATGCATGACGTCAGCCAAGTTAGACGTGGCCATGGAGATAACTGCAGAAAGGAGTGGTGAGTGTTGAGCCAGAGAAGCAATCTCTTCTAAATGAAGGACCGGACCTGCCAGTACTACTCTCCAAGCTTCTCTCACCCCTGAATAAACACACACACCATTCTTTCTATACCCCTGTCCCTCTCTCTCTTCATCCTCCTGTAGCATCCTCTCTATCCCGAGCCACTCCCTCTGCGGTCAGATGGAGGCCAACACTTCAGCATATTGCAGCATACCATGTGCATACTTGCAGAAGCACTGGGACACATCACAAGCACACTTGCACTGGCATGAGGTCAACTTCAAGAGTTAGTTTACAATGGTTTCAAAGCCTACAAGGCAGATAAAATAGAAGAATGGACATAAATGCAGTAGCATTTAATAAAAGGGCACACAGCTGTGAATTTATTTCTTTTAAAGCACAAGGGACATTAGTGTGCCCGCTCATACAAAATTAATGTTCTATTTAAAGATAATGTGTACAGTGACACACATGGAGTTTTCTTATCAAGCATATAAGAAGTGCTGTTATATAAATGAAAATGCTATTGCATATATCTGCTGCAATAAAACTGCAAAACACCTCAACCTCAAAGGCTCACAGACCAAACTCTACCATAGCCAGCACAACCAAGCAGCTGCTCTAATACAGACAGACAATTTTGATTATGTATGGGGAAAACAGAGACATAAAGACACAAACAACTATAGCAGAGGTACAGGTGCAGATTTGAAAAGCAATTGTTTGCCCCAGCCCCGCGCCACTCCCAACTCTCAATGTACACACAAAAACACACCTCAAATTTTCCACTCTGACAGCTGAACAGTGCAGCAGCTGCACACAGGGATGGGCATGTTGCTGTGTCTGCCTGTGCTCGTGTTTGTGTGCGTCGTGCGTGTATCGACCTCGCTGCATATTGCACAATCAGATACGAATCAGCACCGCGCACACAAACACACACACACAAACTGCCAAGCAGTCAACTCGTATCTTGATGTTGGCTAACAGATGTGCCATGACTTCTCCATTGTATCATAAATGGTGAAACAAGTGTTATGCAGGTCAAATGTCCTCATAGCAGAGATGCTCAGGAGTTGCAGTTGTGATTCTTTGCATTCTGGATCTATAGCTCTAGTAAGATCAAGGCCTTTCAAGTGTACTCAACCAAAGACACCAGTTCAAAATAATGCCTAAGAACAGATACTGACACAGCCTTGATTTAGCATGACTCACCCCTAAATACTGTGATACGTTAGAGGATTACACAAACTGGTAAAGCAATACAAACTCCCTTTGGCAGAAATGTAATGGTGAAAAACATCTTTTAGCATCTATATTTAAAAGATAATAAAGATCTTAGTTGGGAGCACAAATCCTCATATCTCCTGCTAGGTTATCCATTTGACAATTCATGGTGAATTTACCAGTTACAATTCCACATAAAAAGTGCTGATGCAAAATACATTTTCAGCCCCAACCTATTTACCTCAAATACAGATTTCTCACCAGTAAAAAAGCCACAGAGTTCTTCCACACTTGGTAGTTATTGGAAAAAGCAGACCACTTAATTTTGAGTACAAGGAGAAAGCATCTATGTTTGTTTATAATGAAGAACTTTATTTTCTTATTAATTTTGAGGGTGCAATAGGAATTTAAGTTAAAATTTAACACCAAATAATCATATTTATTCTGCCTCGCTTCCCATTATTTAGATTTTATATATATATATATATATATATATATATATATATATATATATATATATATATATAGCAGAAACCCAAGAAAGAGGAGGGAGACGAGGAACCATCATGGAAGGACAGAGCCCTGCATGGTATGTACCACCGGCAGATAGAGGAGGTGGCTGATATCCAGAAATCCTACCAGTGGCTGGACAAAGCTGGACTGAAAGACAGCACAGAGGCACTAATCATGGCAGCACAAGAACAAGCTCTGAGCACAAGATCCATAGAGGCTGGGGTCTATCACACCAGGCAAGACCCCAGGTGCAGGCTGTGTAAAGATGCCCCAGAGACAATCCAGCACATAACAGCAGGGTGCAAGATGCTAGCAGGCAAGGCATACATGGAACGCCATAACCAAGTGGCCGGCATAGTGTACAGGAACATCTGTGCCGAGTATAACCTGGAAGTCCCGAGGTCAAAATGGGAGATGCCCCCAAGGGTGGTGGAGAATGACCGAGCTAAGATCCTGTGGGACTTCCAGATACAGACGGACAAAATGGTGGTGGCTAACCAACCGGACATAGTGGTGGTAGACAAACAGAAGAAGACGGCCGTAGTGATCGATGTAGCGGTTCCGAATGACAGCAATATCAGGAAGAAGGAACACGAGAAGCTGGAGAAATACCAAGGGCTCAGAGAAGAGCTCGAGAGGATGTGGAGGGTGAAGGTAACGGTGGTCCCCGTGGTAATCGGAGCACTAGGTGCGGTGACTCCCAAGATAGGCGAGTGGCTCCAGCAGATCCCGGGAACAACATCGGAGATCTCTGTCCAGAAGAGCGCAGTCCTGGGAACAGCTAAGATACTGCGCAGGACCCTCAAGCTCCCAGGCCTCTGGTAGAGGATCCGAGCTTGAAGGATAAACCGCCCGCAGGGGCGTGCTGGTGTTTTTATATATATATATATATATATATATATATATATATATATATATATATATATATATATAAATAAATTAGGGGTGCAACGATACACAAAATTCACGGTTCGGTTCGGTTCGATACTTTGGTGTCACGGTTCGATATTTTTTCGATACAAAAAAAATGTTCATGCCTTCTTAATTTGTCATTTATTAAAATTATGAATATATATTTTAACTCAAAAGTACAGTTTTTAAATTTAACCCTAACCCTTGTACGTGTTTTTTATTTTGACAGCGAATGCGCACCTGCGGACCACTTATGTGCAGCCCTGGTTATTTAGCTCATCATATTGCAGCCACAGAAATTCTTTTGTCCATGAAACCATAAAGCTGCACTTTCTTTTTGCCTTATAGTCTGATTTGTCATAACTTCTCCGTTTTGTGGTAAGCTTTTCTTTGGCTGTCACTTCTTCACCCTGACCTGTCTTATTTGGCTCAGCAGAACTAAAATATATATCCTGCTGCTTTTACACACGCACTCACATAAGCTCAGCGATTCTCTGCGCGATCAACCTCTCACATGTTTAAGCTTGCTGCGGGAGATTTCACTTGTCATGTTTGCATAGTAAGCTAACGATTAATAAGACGATGTCAGAGGAATTGGTGCACAAATTATCATCACTCACAGATCAGTGCTGTCTCTCTATACACAGTTCGCACGATTGCAAAGTGAAAGCAAAAAAACAAGCGCAAATTCAAACGCGATTTCAATATGTCACATATTGACAGTGGCTCACCGATGCCAATGACATAATTACCCAGCTACATTTCTGAAAGAATGCAAAAGCATTGACATATATTTTTCCTACAATAGCCCGACGGGCAGGGAAGAGATAGATTTTGGTAGCCCGACAGGAAAAATCGCTAGCTCCGGGACGTCGGGCTAGCGATATTGCAAGCCCTGTATCTGATTGAGGAATCACTCATCTTTGGAAAAGAGAGTTTATTACAGAGAAATGTCTCTTTCCAAAATAAAAGCTATACTATCCGCTTCTTCTGGGCTATATTCTCAGCAGCATAAGGAGAATCATGTGCTAACAGCTGTCTAAATGACTCGGCTAAAGTTAGTAGCATGCTTGTTGTTTTTGTCTTTGCACTAGGATGATGTCGGCGTAAATGTGCAGTCATATTCGTTGTGTTCCCACTAGTGCTTTCAGGTTAATCTCGTTGAAATGACCTTAACGCCGCAACACGGCAAATCTCCGTTAACGAGCTACCGCCGATCGCCCCGTGCATGGGGCTAGACGGCCAACACGTTAACGAGCTAACTGTGCTAACACACTAGTTCCCACCCATGTAATTGAGCATTGTGTGGCACATCCAACATACTGTTTTACTTTAGTCCATGACTCGCTTACCTTCAGGGTCATACGCCACATGAAAACCAAAATAATTCCAAACACCACATCTGAATGAGGGTGGGGGAGGTGCCCTGCGCTCTTCCTTCTGACGATGCTGTCTGTGTTGAGCGCTCAGTGGATCTGCGCTCGACAGTGCAGCCTAGGCGGAGTAGTCGAACACAGATTCACTGAGCGCTCAACACAGACAGCATCGTCAGAAGGAAAGTTGATAACATAAATTACAAATGTTGTATTGTTCGATACATATGCGTACCGAACCGAAAGCACTGTATCGAACGGTTCAATATCGATACGAATATCGTTGCACCCCTAATATATATATAAATATAATATATATATAATATTATTGATTATTGATTATAAAGCATTATAAAATCTTCAAATTATAGATAAAAAAACACCCCCCCTAAAAAACAAAACAAAACTGTACCAAATCATTGTGCCCTAGTTTATGTATGTGCTTACCCTGCAGTCTATTGACATGCTATGCAGCAGATAAATCTACAGAAAGACAGCAACAGCAGCAGCAGCAGCTAGCTAGCCTGTTTGGTGTGCAAATAAAACCAGCCTGGCTCGGCTGCTGTATCCTGGCAACCAAAGCCCAGCTTGGCTGCTCAGTCCCTGACCTGGGCCCATTCACTTCATTATAAACGTGTGTAGAGAAGAAGAGAATGACACATGAACACGCACACACGTGCACACACACACGCACAATCGGGCGATCGTGGCTCAAGAGTTGGGAGTTCGTCTTGTAATCGGAAGGTTGCCGGTTCGAGCCCCGGCTTGGACAGTCTCGGTCGTTGTGTCCTTGGGCAAGACACTTCACCCGTTGCCTACTGGTGGTGGTCAGAGGGCCCGGTGGCGCCAGTGTCCGGCAGCCTCGCCTCTGTCAGTGCACCCCAGGGTGGCTGTGGCTACAATGTAGCTTGCCATCACCAGTGTGTGAATGTGTGTGTGAATGGGTGGATGACTGGATATGTAAAGCGCTTTGGGGTCCTTAGGGACTAGTAAAGCGCTATATAAATACAGGCCATTTACCATATGTGCTAATGCAAAAACAAGCACAGAGAGAAGATGCATTATGCGAAAAAAGAAAATACATGCCTACAAAAGACGCAGAATTACTTTGTGCATAGTGCTGTATTAAAGAACTGTGATTATCTCTGCTTCTGCGGGTGGAGGCCAAGCTTCTACAGTTTTATTAAAAAAGAAAAATAGAAAATCACACATGAGATATGCTAACTACTTTGCATTTTCAGCAAAAAAAAAAAGTTTCTGGTAAAATACGACGTTATGAGATGTGAATCTTTTGTGCCTTCTCTACTTTAAAGTCAATGTTATGCTTAAATGCTGATTTGAGGATGACCACATCTGGATATGACAAAATATATCTGAAATGTGAGTGGGAGTGGTCCTATTATCTAGGAGGAGAGAGAGCCAGGGAGCAAGAGAAGAGTGAGATGTGGGGAGGAATCCAATCACTGTCTGATTTTCTATTCTGAGCACGTCCACTCTCCCTTACACCTCTCTGTTCCATCCAATAACAGCTCAGGGCTTGCTGCCTGCCTGCCAGTCTGGTAAATCACGCTGTCTTTGCCAGTGACCTCGCTAAGATAGTGGCAGGCCTGTATATATATGCAGCTCGGCTGCAGGAAAGGCCAGCGACAATCTAGTGCATTTTGGCTCTCTCCTCTCCAGTCCCTCAGCTTCATCAGTGCTCTGACTCATTCTCATTTCTTTCCTCTCACCTCTCTGAGTACTTCTCTCTCATCTGCCTTTCTCTCTATTTTCAACATCTCCCTTTCTCCCCCCCCCTCTCTAAAGCCTGACATTGCCACAGCAACGTGTGAGCACACATGCACACGCGCACACACACAGAAGGCCTGTTGCCTAGCAACTAACAAATGAGACAGATGCAGGCCTATCAGAAGCCAGTGAAAGAGCTGTGGACCGAGAGAGGAAGCCTATTGATAGAAGAGTGCCTCTGCATATCAACCTCAAGCAACGAGGTTTCAATCCCTCCCTGACCTTTGGATCCTCATTTGATCAAAAAGAGATGTTTCACTCAGACTGATATGTGCTAACCAATGCCTCTTCTAGCAATTACTTGTATATATTAGATATTAAATTAGATATTGTATATTACATTGACATTTGAACTAGGGCTGCAATGATTCGGCGCCATAATCCATGACGTGGACTATAAAAATTAGTTGACGCCGAATTTCATCGTCAACGCGTCATACTCTAAAACCACGTAAATGGATTTTTGTAACTGCAGTACACTACGGGAAACTATAGGGGGAGGATTGCCTTTGTCGTCTGCCAAGACTGCACTCAATAGTAACGAAGAAGAACGTAGCACGAACAGCAAACCGAGAGGATGTAAGAAAATTGAGATAAAAAAAAAAAAAACGCGAAAGCATTTCACAGAAAACAAACAAAGCTAAATGCAGACAATGAAAGCAGAGCTTTGCGTCCATGACAGCTCTACTGCAGTCCACGAGCATTTAAAACGCCGGCACCTTGGAGCTGTGATGTTGACTCTGAATGGATCCGTTTTAGAGAGTTAAGTTCGTGTGTGGCCTTGATATCTTTTTCATCTTCATGTTTGCACAGTAATATTTATGTTAGCTCACTTGTCGGAAGCTTCTCAGGATGCTTGCTAAGCAGTTCAGCATTTCAGTTTTGTTAGCTAATGATTGAAATGCGATAGTTAAACAGGAGTAGCTACACTGCCTCCTGTTTTTTTTGTTGTCCACATGTCCTCTGCAATTGTGAATTCATCTGTAAACTTTGTTGACTTGTAATTTTGGACTGGAAAATAAAATCTTTTCGATTTAATTTGAAGCTTTATTTGAAATAATGGACATAAGCCATAAGCCATTTAGTTTCCCATTTCCACATTATTTTTGTGTCTAGATACTACTAGCAATTTAATTTGTATAACCTAACATTTTAATTAATTTCATTTTTATTCTGACAGTCCTATGGAGTAATGTTAAAAATACATTTGATTATTTTCAAATTCATACGTTTCCCTAGGTCTTTATTCGTAATTTGCTGTGGGACAGAGCAGCAGGGTAATATTCACAAGTGGGCAGGCTTGAGCAGGTGATATACTGGACCCTAGAACAGGAGGTATGCGTGCAGGAAGATGAGATAAGAGTTACTGAAATAAGCATTGAATAATTGACCAATCAAAGAAAAATTAGGCCGATTAGCTGACTATCAAAATAATCGGTAGCTGCAGCCCTAGTTTGAACACTGCAAAATAGTCAGGAGAATAAAAGGGGGAGAAATAGGGAAAACATTAATGCATTACCTATCAATATACATTTGCAGATCTATCACAACAATGACAAACACCCACAAAAGTGGCACAAAATTATCAATATAGCATGGCATTATTTATTTTCACATGTCAAACCTCTGACTGAGAGGTTGTTAAGCAGGATCGATGGAAATACCAGTATGTTTGGGAATCCCATGCTCCCATTAAATGAGGCCAAAACAACAACAATCCATATTAAAGTCCTCCTACTTATCAAACTACTTACACTATGAAGACAATTTCACACACAACCAATATGAAGCAGCAAAATATTTACCACTTCAAGGTATATGTATATGGATGTCTGCTTGTGTGGAAGGGATTTTGTCTCCAGAGCGTAAACACTAGCCTCCGCATTGGGCATCCACACGCCATCTACACAGCTACATGCGTCCTCCAAGTGGGGTTGAAACCCCCCGCCAATGACGACAACAACAACAACAAAAAAAAAACCAACTAGACAATGCCCCACAGTCGTCTGTGTGTAAATAAAATCACAGTCTGATGCTACAACCATAGTGTAACAGTTCATTGAACTTAAAACTCAAGACAGCAGTGGTCAAATGTCAGATTTACAGTCCCGCATTGAAGTCTGTTTGCGTAGTACTCAGTCTATGGATAAAGAGGTGTTATGTAAATTCAACCAATGCAGAGGCTACCAAGAGTTTAGTGTGGAGCCCTGGAAAAAGCCAATGGTGTGTTGCTAAAAACCAATGATGGCATGTGTAGGTTTGGTCTGAATAGTTTTCTTGAACAAGACAGGGAAAGACCATAGATTGTACCACAAACGTTTATTTTGATAGTCGACTAGTCACCGATTTTTTTTGCGATTAGTCGACTAATCAGATCATCATCCATTGGACGTAAAACGTACAGCTTATTGCACCAGCAGCATCTGCTCTTATATAACTATCATTAGCTTACAGCTTTAAGTGTTTAAGGTATGTGCTAACTAAAAATAAAGACAAGATGATAGTTTATTAAATTTTAATGAAATTTGCAGATTGTTTTGGTGGAGTTTAAAAAACTCAGCCGTCTGCTCCTTGCTTTCTAAAATATAACGGGACACCGGAGGATATTCCCGAGCATCTCACACTTCTGATAATCAGTTGTCTGCTTGATGTTTATTCAGCTGTGTAAAAACTATAACTTTAATCTCAGCCAAACCGATTTACTCAGGAACAAATAAAAAAACTGAAAAAAGCCAAACAATAACATTTTAAGTTATCTAAGTGACTTATATATGTTTAACCTGAGTAGGGTTTGAAAACGATTTGCCGGGAGTCCGGTGTTCTCACCAGCTCCAGTGAGCCTTGAACCCCAGCTAGCTATCGAGCTGATGGGTAACAGACGTCTCCGAAAACGTCGGAGCGCTTTTGAAAATATGTGGTGGCAGATATTTGAAGTTTAAACAGCTACATTCTCGCTTGAAAATATGTTAAAAGTTTATTTTGTGACCCAGAAAGAGTAATATTAAAACTAACTAGCTGCCGCCATTGTTGGAAACTGAGCAGGGCCGCGCTATGAATTCTGGGATAGGTTGGGCCACGAAGTATACACCTGACCCATCTTTCAAATCTGGGGAAATAAAGGACGCATTTGTCGGAGACTTCGAATTTGGACAATCTTCATTGTGTCGCTGTAACATAATTGGCCTACAAATGCGGGCACAGGAGGATGCGGTTCCTGAATTTGGACACATCTACCATCTTCTGTTTCAGTCTGTTATTACACTCTTAAATCCTACTACTTATTCCTGCATCTTTTGGGATCTTACAAAGCTTCAAACGATGCGTCGACTACTAAATTAGTTGTTGACGATTTTGATAGTCGACGTAATCGTGGCAGCCCTACCATAGAGTACGCTACAAACTGGAAGAAATCACAATGGCTGTTTTAATTATATTATTTTGATATTACTTCTGTCAACTCCACTTTGTGAGAAAGATAGCAGAAACACAAGCAAGAGTAGCCCAGTATACCTGCTATTCCATGTTTTTGACGTTGAACATTTTAGATGTAGTCTTTGAGAAAGGTCTGTGAATTACCCATCAATGCCTGGACAATTGCACACACACAGACATACACGAGCCAACACAAGTGCTAAATATTTTACAATGTAAGCTTTCCCAGTTAACAATAATTCATGCAACACAGTCTGTCTTTCAAAACCAAATACAAACCCATTTATCTGCAGGGTTTGATTACTGGTCAAAAATGGGCCCTAATAAGAAAACCAAAAAAACCAAAACAAATTTACAACATTAAAGTATCAAGAAACACCTTTAATCTTTCAGAAATTCTGCTCCTGTATTGAATTCATACAACAGACTGACAGTATGCCAACTATACTGTCAGTTTGATTTATATCAAATCTTTAATCTACTGGTGACCGCAACAAAGTTCACAGCAAAGTCAAGCTACGTCAGCTAGCAGTGTATGTACAGTATTCCTTGAATGAAGGTCACCCTATTCCTGAGCATGGAAATGAGGCAATGTTTCAGTTACAAACAAAGTAATGAGCAGCACAAGATTCAATAAAAACAGCATCTGATAAGCAGAAGTGTGTAGGCAGAATTAAAACAATATGTTAAGTGAAACTACTGTGCAACATATCACATGTAAACAAAAAAATCCTCACTGTGCTACGCAGGGCTATAGTAACATGAACACTGACTGAAAATAACACAAGAGATGCCAGTAAAACAGGAAACTATGACCAAGCAACTCCAAAGTCATATTCACGAGTGTAGTTTCTTTAGATTTAATTTAAAGCATCACAGCAAGCACCGGGGGTTAAGACCACATGCTGAAGTGCAGCCCCTCCCTCATACATAATGCACAGCATTTTGCATTCCCTTCATCAGTTTAAAACTGCATGGGTTTAATGTACATTGCTTAGGGTGGTTACTTCATGTTAGGGATGCTCAATTTCTTTCTTTCTTTTTTTTTTTTTTAAGCACATGGAATGGTTTTCCTACACCACAGCATCAATAATAAATTGGCAACGTTGGTTGCGTGCGTTTCTCAAAGGAAACAACTTCTGCAAGTATCGTTTGAAGTATATGATTCCTGTTAAACTTATCATAAAACCACTAAAACCGAAGATTTGCTGCAGATGTGCTATAATGACGTGTAAATGCCAGCTTGGTTTAAAGTCAGATGAATTTAATGAAGTCTGCTTTCTAATGGATTTCCTGAGTATCCGTGTAGAAAAATGTTAATTAATCTTCTCTTACTCAAAGCAGTTTTACTACTAAATAACAAAAGGGCCAGGTCACATAACCTAGACTGCAAGGGAAAAAGAATAGTGACATTTTTATTCCAGCATTGATAAGATCAATGCAGACTTATTCTACGGTTCTCAATTTGTGTCCACGAAAAGCCACGACGGTACCACATAAAGTGTCCGCTGTTGATTATTTGTTAGCTTGGGCCATCTGGAAAATGAGGAAGGTGATGAGTGAGGTGTCCCAAGCCAGATTGGAACCCATGACATGATGGCTGTGCGATATAAAATTTAGCTCTAAGAGAAATGCAGCCACCAGGATTTATTCTTATAAAACGCGCAGCACATTAAGATGTGCGTGACTGAATTTATGTCTGCCGTGTGCCTGCGTGAGAGCACATGAATGAATGAGTGTATATGTACACAAGTAAGAGTGTACGATAGTAAAATGTGAGGCACGGTGACTGGATCTACATTAATTAAGGATTACGTGAGGAGGTAAAAATAAATGCATTATGTCTCACACACACACACAAATGTATAAACTATCATCTGAAAAGTGTTCCCAATTTAAAGCGGTCTGAATGCCGCAATGCAACTGTGATAAAATTATTGAAGAAGCAGCTACGGGGCAGATTACACAGACATGTGACTGTGTTTTTGGCAGCTACTGGATCTGCCTGCTGTAGGACTGTAGATGATTACAACAGTAACAGTTTCACTGCGCGTTCTTTATTTTTTGCACTTGAGACGGTTTTTTGTTTGTTTTTTCCAAGTGTGCCTTTTTACATCACAACTTCACTGTTTCGTGTTTTCTTAACATAAAGTGCCAAAAGGAATCAATCTTCATTGATTTAAGTGAAATTAATTTTGTTTTCTACACTTGAACTGGACACCAGGGTTAAAATGTGTTTCTGTCACATGTAAAAATACTCCAACAAGCCTCTGTCAGCCGAGCAACAAACAACTGCAGATTTCTCCCTCTAAACATGCATGCGCACATGCTTGTTTGTTGCAAAACGAATACAAAACCTCCTATTTGGCTTAATTTCTTTTTAAACCAAGCTGACGAAGGCTACAGCCTGAAACATGTAATTTTCATTCTGCTGCAATGCAATTTCTGAAGCATTATATACATTTGAGAGAGCACCCATCAGACTGTTTACTAATTTATTTTTAAAACCTAAAATAAGCTCCTACATGAAAAAAAAGCTGTGAATTGCTATTTAACTATCAAGTTACCAGAGTACACAGCCTGTATCGTGAGCTGCTAAAAAACTAATAAATCAAATATAGCTGGACAGCTTTTTTAATCTTACAAATTACTTTGGCACAAGAATTGAGGCTTTTCTTAGACATGGTTTGTTCCACAACATTTAACATCAACCATTCAATGCCAGGTCTCCACAGCATTAAATTCACAAGGTAATCATTTATCAAGATGTTCTCAAGCTGTGCTTAAACATCCAATATTGCACTGAAATAATCAGATGTTATGCTTTAGCTGCATATATTAGCAATTGAATGCAGCATTTTTCAGACCTACTCTTTAAAATATTAGCTTGTTAAAATAATGATCACTACCTCAACATGTCAGTTAAACTGTAAATTAGCTGCTTTGCTCTTCGGTGTATGTGGTGTATGCGTCCTTTCAGTTTTGGCACGCAGCAAGACAAGCAAACCTAAGCTTAAGAGCCAAAAGCTTAACTGCTACAGTACAGCTACCCCCGGTAAGTTTACATTATAGCCACCTGAAAAACACTAAAAAGATGCAGAGAATGGATTCTATGAGAAGTACATTTCTAATGGAATCAGAGCTTCTTGTGAAATAGGGTAACTGGGAGCGATGGTGACGCATTAATAGGCTTGTCTAAAATTCATCGGTGACTTGTCGTGCTTTGGTTTTGTGGTAAAGGTATGAGAGGTTATATAGTACTGGGATAAAAACCTTCTGACACAAAACGACTAATATATATCATAACTGTTTTTTTAACCAATGAGCTGTACTGTTTTCTACAGCGATCAGAAGGTGGACCACCATCCGACTTAGTACTCCATTTCCTCTGTCTTCATACGTACTAATAGAAAAGAGCAGAGACAGACAGCCCAACTTGATTCCCACAATGACAGAGGACAGTAGCAAAGCCGCAGACAAACAAGCACATACAGCTACAATAATAGCCGTTCCAAGTACAGCCCCACTGGCTAGGCCTAAGAATCATTCCTCAGATTCATAACACACACGTGGGTGCAGCGTAGCTGGGGACCAAACAGAATGCTAATGCTGTCCTGGTGCAGAGTGTTGGAGGGAGGCAGGATCCCAGATGAATTATAAATCACTGGGCAGGGCCGGATAGAGGGATGGAAGGATGGAGGGATGAAAGGCCTGCTACTGCAGAGCACAGCCAGCTGAGGGGTGGGGCGGTGCCTGCTTAAAGAGTGGGGAAGGAAACTGATGCCACAGTGAAGCAGTGGTGAGGGCATGTGCATATTCTTCATGAGTATGCTCAAAATCACAGCTTCTTATTATGCACATGCAGATTTTGCTGTGCAGCTTTGTACATCTGTTTACATTTGGATGAGAGTACTAGAACTGAAAAGTGTGGCCTATGCCACTTAAAACAATCTTTCATGGTACCCTACACTGTCATCATTCAGAGTTTTTCAAATAATGTAGTTAAGATAATATTTAAGAAGACATTTAAATTAAAAACTGTAGAACGCATTCTCTGGCTTCACATTTCAGTGTAAGCTTTTCTGTATTTTTCCCCCCACTCTCATCCAAATACCTAATTGTTCTGACAAAGCAAGACATAGTAGACGTCGTGAGTTTTCCTGTGATTTTATATGTAGGGAACTTAACATTTCGCAGGTTGTATTGACTTGTACACTTGTAACAGTAACAGCAGTGCAACTAAGGCATAGCCAATTGCAGTGTTCACTACAATGATAACATACTCTCTAAATAATTTACTTAATCCATGTAGGGCTGCTCGATTATGGCAAAAATGATAATCACGATTATTTTCACTGAAATTGAGATCACGATTATTTGACGATATTTATTTAACCCTTTAAGACCTACTATAGAACCAAGTCCGCCAGAGCTTATATTATTTTTTTTACATGTTGTAGTGCCATTTGTGGGAGCATTTCAAGTTGCTATACATCAATACAACTGTTATAGCCCATATTTTAATAATATGTATGTATTAAGTCCATAGTAACTACATTAATTGCAAAAAAGTGCAATAAACTAGAAAAAAATTGAAAATCGTTTTTGTTTTGTGTTTTTACATATATTTCTACTTGGAGAAATTTAAGAGGCTTATCCCTCAAAACTTTAAATACAAAAAAAGTTGCAAAAAATAGTTTACAACAACAGGAAATTTATTTTGAGTGTCTTCATAGTTTTATTTTGGAGATACAGCAATTTTTATATACTGCAGGAAAAACAAAAAAAAAAACAATCCTATGATGCAAATTTGCAAAGAAAACAGCAGGTGCATCAAAATAAACTATTCCCAGCAGGGCAATTCGAGTTCTAAGCATCACAGAAACTATTCAGAAAAGTCAAACATGACTTATAAAAACACCAGTATAGGCTTTTAAGGCCTACAAGTAAAAAAAACCTACATTTTCCGCGAAAATGACGTCACTTCCGGTTTCGGGCAGGAAATGCGATAGTTCGCGTTGACGTCTTTTTCAATGTGGGAAGTGTTAGGAACAGCTGATCGGATCGGCAAAGCGTGTTTCTGGAATATTATGTTTTTGTTCCTGCAAGCGCTTTTTATGCAATTTTTGCAAAGCTTTATGTGGAAGGAAACCGTGACCGAGGACAAGCTGATGGCAAAAGATGTAAGTACAACTCCTCCGGTTTCATATGGAAAAAAATTTATTGCGCTAGCTTAGCGGTTCAGGTTCTACAGGGATTTAAAAATAGTTACACAAAACAGAGCGTGCTGCTCTGACCGGCTTTAAAGGGTTAACAATAACAATGTATTGAACAATGACTTTAAAAAATAATATAAAACAGTGTGCAAATACTGATAACAGTGCAAATGTTTGCAATATAAGAAATAAATGAAAAATGTAAACATCTATGTTTAGTGAACTTTGCAGTGTTGCTCTGTGGTGCAGCTACGACACCGTAGCAAAGTTTACACACTGTGTCTACTTGATCCACGTCTGACTCCGCGAACCCATAATGTTTCCACACTAGGGCTGCCACAAATGATTATTTTGATAGTCGACTAGTCACCGATTATTTTTGCGATTAGTCGACTAATCAGATCATCATCCATTGGACGTACAGCGTACAGCTTATTGCACCAGCAGCATCTGGTCTTATATAACTATCATTAGCTTACAGCTTGAAGTGTTTGTGCTAACTAAAAATAAAGACAAGATGGTAGTTTATTAATTTTTAATGAAATTTGCAGATTGTTTCGGTGAAGTTTAATAAACTCCTTGCTTTCTAAAATATAACAGGACACCGGAGTATATTCTTCAGCATCTCACACTTCTGATAATCAGCTGTCTGCTTGACAGTTTTAGCTGTGCAAAAACTATAACTTTAATCTCAGCCAAACCGATTTACTCAGGAACAAATAAAATACTAAAGAAAGCCAAACAATAACATTTTTAAGTTATCTAAGTGACTTATATATATGTTTAACCTGACTAGCGAAAGACGGCGGTGGGTTTGAAAACGATTTGCCGGGAGTCCGGTGTTCTCACGGCTCTAGTTAGCCTTGCCCCCGCCTAGCTAACGAGCTAGTGGGTAACAGACGTCTCCGAAAACGTCGGAGCGCTTTTGAAAATATGTGGTGTCTTGATAAACTGAGCAGATATTTGAGGTTTACACAGCTACATTCTCGCCTGAAAATATGTTAAACGTTTATTTTGTGACCCAGAAAGAATAATAAGAGTAAAGTTAAAACTAACTAGCTGCCGCCATTGTTGACAACTGCGCTGGGCTGCGCTATGAATTCTGGGACACAGCTTCTTCTTCTTCGGGGTTTAACGGCAGCTGGCATCCTTGTACATGCAGTGCTGCCATCTTCTGTTTCAGTCCGTTATTACACTCTTAAATCCTACTACTCATTCCTGCGTCCTTTGTGATCTTACAAAGCTTCAAACGATGTGTCGACTATTAAATTAGTCGTCGACGATTTTAATAGTCGACATAATCGTGACTAGTCGACTAATCATGGCAGCCCTATTCCACACCACCGAAGTTTTTTTTTTATATCTCTTTTCAACCAACGGCAGTCACTCTTCTCTCCAAATAACTTCTGCTTAGCTTTCCGAGCTTCCCTCGGGTCCTCTTAATTGTTGTGACGCGTGTTCGAAATGCAGAGCGGTGCGCTCGATTTGCCACACGGAGCAGCGCGAGAGTAAAGCATGAGGGAGGGGCTAATAATCGGCTCAGTCATTTTTAATGATCGTTGAAAACCCAGATCGTAATCGTGATTAAAATTCGATTAATTGAGCAGCCCTAAATCCATGTTTAGTAAAGTTAGACAAAGAGGAAGCAAAAGCATCAATATACACACACATCCGTACAGCCTACTTATCAGCTCTTCAAACACTTTAAAAATACCTAAATGTCTCATTTTAAACAGCCTACGGACACATGGGAACACTGCAAGTACTATTTGCTATACATCTTCAAGCCTCAAGGCAGCACTGCATTAAAAACAGACAATTCAATAATAGGAATGGGCAGAACGTGGACTTCGAAGTAACTCTGAGACTTACAGTCAGTGAACAGAGTTTAATGTTTTATCCATAGAAACAAGTTAAAGCCCTGACAAATCAAAAATCTGAAATTATTTTCAAAAATTGGTGCATGTCGTGCCCATAGCACGAAAGAGAAGAGGGACCATCTGTCTCATTATCCATGCAAAGTTCAAAAGCCAGAATTCGTGATGGCATGGGGTGCACTAACGCACATGGCATGGGTAACTTGCACATCTGTAAAGGCTATATTAATGCTGAACAATACACACAAGGGTTAAACCGACATATGCTGCCATCCAGATGAAATCTCTTTCAGGGAAAGCTTTGCGAGAACACATTCAGCTACATTCCTCACGCCACAACCATTTATGCTTGTATACCATTAATTCTTGTTGTGGAACGTGAATGATTTCAATTCATTAGTTATAGAGCTGTTCATTTTAATAACACAGCTGTATGTATGTAATGCTGACTGATTGTGACTGCAGTACTGTCTAAATGCTTTATTTATTTATTATGTAAGTTTTTGTTTTTCATGAAGACCACCTTTTCATATTTTGTCTGCATCTTTTCTTTAACTGTTCAATCCTTTTCATCAACATTCGCTTTTGCATCAGTGTTAAATCCTTTTTTAACATAGAGGAAATGCAATCTATGTGCGAAGAGCAGTACAGATTTATCTGAAATAAGGTAATAGAGCAGGACGATATGACCAAAAATATTTATCACGATATACATTTGAAAATTTGCAATAACGATATAACTGACAATATAATTGAAACTAGATAATACTTTACAACTCCACAACTTTATTAGTGCAAACCCCCCCGCTCCAAAAAAACATCAATGTATTTTCACTTAAACGAGCAGCTGTTTTTTATCTGCATTAAAGTTATATAAAAATTTAACAGCACAAATGCAAATTCCTTGCTGACAGTTTAACCAAAAGGCATTTCCAGTGGAAATTGGCCGACATATCCTCCGCATAACCATGTATAATATCCATAAAACTTAAAAAGAGGTTATACACACACAATAC
The DNA here is from genome assembly GCF_057381845.1 of Rhamphochromis longiceps. Lineage (NCBI taxonomy): Eukaryota > Metazoa > Chordata > Actinopteri > Cichliformes > Cichlidae > Rhamphochromis > Rhamphochromis longiceps. The sequence continues at coordinate 24,122,027 of NC_140557.1, forward strand.
GGTAATATTATGTTGAAGCACAGTACGTATCACTCCGCGAGGCTCCTGCCTACAATAGCCGTAATGCTACGACAATCCATCAAGCGGTTTGGGTTTCCGACAGATTTCCGAGCGCCGTGTACCACATAAAATCGTTTCGAGGTCAGTAAACACAACCAGAATTCATACATAAGGCACACGGGATTATAAGGGGCACTGTCGGTTTCAGAAAAATCAAAGGATTGATTTTAAGTGTGCCATATTTTCCAGAAAACACGGTAATAACGACGGCCCGCTAGCATACGCTACCAAAAATAGTGCTTTGTTGTGTATCTGACGGACGAAAGCTAAACCAGTTCCACACCACTGAAGTTGCAGCATTTTTACAAAGCAATTCTGGTTCATCTGTTTCATTCAAAGATCCACTTTCGCCCTTCTCATTCTCCGCCGCCGGCACGCTTTCTCCGCCATGTGCGTATGAAAACAAAGGCACTGCGCATGTGCGTTTTACCCATATTCTATTGTGATATTTCATTTTCTTATCATTGCCCAACATCATACCAGTATTACAGTGAACAGTACGATATGGCCCAGCACTATAAGGTAATACTGATTAACTGTCTTTATTGATCTTGCTTATTGGCAAGTGTAGTCACACTCCTAAGGACTTAAACTATGGATACAATGACTGAATTACTTCAGTTGGCTCCTTTTCTTGATGGCAAAAAGTAGCAGCTCTACGATGTGGGGAGTGCCTGCTGGTTGGCAACTCTCATGTTTTAGTACTGGAGTTTGGTGCTCCATCAATAACTGAGTCACAAAATACCTTTACTACAAGACAACTGCCATAACACTATTAACATAACTACCCCTCCCCTTTTTGTTGCATTTTTAAATGTATTAATAGAAGATGTTTGACAATCGATTTTTTCGCCCTCCACTTGTGATGACACATCACAAGGTTCCTCCAGTCAAATACTCAATCCTATGATTCTCTTCTGTAATATTTATGTAGTACCAGTTCATGTAAGTGGTCTTGAGGTACTTTGTATTATTTAAAAAAAAAAACAAAGAAAACAAAACACTACAACAATAGGATGTTACCCTACAAGTAAGCACTCAATGTGCAGAACAGCACCTTGGCTAGGTAACTACAGCTCCTATTTACTAAAAAACTAGACCTTACTATTAAGCCAAAGAGCAAAAACACAACCAGCCGGATGCAGTTTTGAATCAGCATCTGTTTAGATCTTAGGGTAAGTGTGTGTGTGTGTGTGTGTGTGTGTGTGTGTGTGTGTGTGTGTGTGTGTGTGTGTGTGTGTGTGTGTGTGTGTGTGTGTGTGTGTGTGTGTGTGTATACATACGGGATCTCCATCTTTGGCCAGAACAGAAACTACAATAATTGAAAGAAGCACGCCTGGGGGAATTGTTCTTCCGGTGTTCACAAGGTATCACTTCTTCTCATCTAAGCTTGCACACAGATGCGCTCAAACACACGCGCACACACACTCTTCCAGAAAATAGTTATCAACATATGTATGCAATTTAGCCAATTATAGTTTTAGCTTAAAACCCTCTGGAGCCCTACCACAGCAGTAACACAAACTGCTTTCATATGAGAAGAGAAAAGACAATGAATAAAAAACAAAAAAAACAAAACAGAAACCACACAGACACACACACACACACACACAGACACACACACAGGTGAGGCATATATCATTAGAAAACAGCAGTGGTTTTCACTTCTTGGGCCATTTCCCTTTTCAATTCTCCATTTCATGAGGCCAAGTACGTACACATAACTTTGATAGAAATTTAAGCACCAATGTCATCCTTTAATGGTAATGTCACATGGTGTCAGCGCCTACTGTTTGCTCAGTGACGTGTTCTTTGTGCCGTTATATGAAATTTATGATACCCCAGTTTTTAAAACCAATGCATATCATGCAGATTATGTGAAGGACATACCTGTATTTTATTGTGAAATTTCCCAAAAATTAATGGCACAAAAAAGGTACTGTATCTGTCAGGAATTTCATTAATTAGTCAATAAAACAACCTAGGTATTTCTTGTAGTAAAGTGTAATATCCATTTATTTCACCGCTCCCATATGAACAGATTATGTAATGCACTTGATTGCAAACAGAGTAATATCATGGAAATTCCAGATGGAGAGCAAACAAAATGCAACTCAGGTTAACTAGCGGTGCTCAAGCTCATGCTCTACTACTAACTCCAACATCAAAGAATGCACTGCAGCAAGTGTAACAGTCATCTTAGCTGTACAGAAATGTGGAAAATATGCTGAAAATAGCAATTGTTCACACTGGGGAGCAGGTTTCACCAACTCAAAAAGAAACTGCTTACAAACTAGCCACAAGGTTCATTTCTTCACGTAGATGGGGGAATGAAAGAGGTTTAATAACTGTTTTTTGGGCTGGATGTTACCCATGTCATCATTTTCACAGCACTTTTCATATACAGTACTTTTGCTAGGATATAAAACACACTTGAAGGCAATGCTTTTGGACAAATGTTTATGCTGGAATTTGGAAGATAACAGATAAAAAGTTAATAAGTTCAGTTTTTTCCCCTCTAATAGCTGTAGAGTATTCTGAGCCAAATAACTTAAGGTGCAGTCGACACGTGTGGCTGTAATCTAGTGTATGTCTGTTAAATGTGACAGCATTACAGACAGTATAGAAGATGGATCTCTGAAACATGCTAATGTGTTAAGCAAAGTAATATCTTCCCACCACGGTTTACCTCCTCTAATGTGTCAATCAGTGAAGCTTACAGAATATAGTACACAAAAGGTTTATCTGTTAAACGTTGTATGTCCATTTACATTACTTTGGCTAATTACTTCATAGTCTAGGCCGTTTACTTTTATTATTATCAAAGCATCCAACTGTCCTGAGCTGTTCTGCAAAATATCTCATTAATTTTTAACAGATTTTTATTGAGGAAATATAGAATGATTAATGATTAAAGATGATTAGTAATTGTTAACATGGTCCTTAACTGATTCAGTAAATGACTTACAGAGATAAAAGCAATTTTAAAAAAAACTCTGGGAAATACAGCTATCTGAACAAATTATCTGGAGAAAAGTATTTAGAAACTTAAGCGCAGTAGTGGGTGATGAAAGTTTGTCCTCTCTGTAGCAGTGATGAAGCTAAACAAGGAATATGACCACAAACAACACAAGGATGTTCTGTGGAAAATAAGGAGGCCAAGTGTAGAATGAGCGCTGAGGTTAAACTGGTTGGCACCCCCCCCAAAAAAACCTCCCAGTGTGAAGAAAGGTTTGAGCAGTCATTTGATGGAAAAAATAGTATTGAAGACTGGACTGGCATTTAAATAACACTTTGCTGGTCTTTACGGACCACTGAAAACACTTTACACCTCAAGCCATATTATACCTTTTCCCCCACACACAAACAGACACACACACACACACACATCATTTAACCTGGAATCACAACATGGCCAATTCAGGATAACCAATTCATGGTTATGTCATTGGACTGTGAGAAGAAGCTGGAGTACCCAGATGTAAAACACGCAGCTATTAGAGTATAGTAGTGTTTTATGTTTTTAACTCAATGGGCCAGAGGGAGCTCATATACAAACCAAACCAGTCAGAAGCTGTTGGGTGCTCTCATAAAGCTGGCAAACAGAATCCTGATCTTCCTCACTTCACTCTCAGCCATCCCCCTACCCCCACGCTCCGAGGCTGGAATTTCCTGTTGATGGCCCAGTGCAAACGCCCACTCTCTTATGGAAAACTTACTTTGAAGATGAACAGGAGAGACAAATGAACGCAAAAAGTAAAGAATAGAAAACTGTGTTATAATAGTGCCTTCTGGGGGGAAAAAAGAAGAAAAAAAGCAGCTGGCGCACTTTTTATTTATCCATGTCAGAGAGTCAGGCTACTGCTAAAAATCACACATGAACACTGGTAAAGAACATACAAATAAAAGAAAATCAGAATCTGGTGACCATGTCATAGATGATACTGGCCAGAAAGTCTAAAGGTGGGCTGCAGAACAGAGGATTAAACCAACCTAAAAGCTAAAAGTTGTCCTAGTCTCGTCAAGTTTTCTGGTAATACTCATACAAGACGGGCTGCATGGAGGTCCTTGTGGTTGGGCAGTTCGTAAGACAAGGGGTGCATTGAGGTTAGGGAAAAAGGATAGATGATACAGGCTTGTGAATGTACAGCCCCAAAACCAAGCCGGGTTTCCTCCACAAAGCTTCCATTTTACCATGGCACCCCTCCCCCCCCATCTTGCAAACAGATGCACATCCCTCCTCTGCCCTTTCCTTATTGTATATCCCTGCCAATTTAAACTGTCGCTCAGCTTAGTAATTTATGTTAAGGCATAACGCAGCAAACAACAGATGACTACTTTAAGAACCAGTATGTACACTAATAACTGCCAATCCTCCATGCATGTGATGTAATATTGTAGTGTTTTCAGGGAGCACTGCGGGGGGGAACCAGGGTTGCAGAGCATTGTATTTTTTTCCCCCTTCACCCCTCCTCCTGGTTTTGTTCGGTTGAGTGACTCATCAAAAAAAAGCTCCTGTACGCTCTTTTCCTCCCTCCAAGGTCTAGCCAATATGAAAGCACCACTGGAGATTGGAGGACAAAGGACACACATGTGACACACTAAGGCCTTTCGAGATCTGGGTCAGGAGCGTGAGTAGTCATCAAAGCCAAGCTCTCTCTCGCTCGCTCTCTCTCTCTCTCTCTCTCTCTCACACACACACACACACACACACACACACACACACACACACACACACACACACACACACACACACACACACACACACACCAGGGCTGGTAATTCACAGTTGCAAAAAACTGTTAGTTAACGCCTGTGAACTATGATGACTTCTGTACTGATACCTCATAAAACATTGTCTGATTTTTTCTAATCATTGCTCTCTACATTCTGTCATATAAAGACACAATGTGACTACACTATTAACACACGCAGATGTATTTTGCGTGTCATTATTTAACACACTGCTTAAGTATTCAGGGTAGATGTGCAGGTGCAGTTTTGAATTTAGTAACCTGTAGAAACTCCAATGCAGCAGCAACCTCAAGACGTTTCCTGTAGCTGCTTATGAGACTTGCACAACATTGAGTGATTACAAATGTGATTTAGATGACGATCAGACCATATTTTTACCAGTATTTAATACACAAATCCAAGTAATTCCATAAATTTCAGCAACTAAACCTTAATCTCTCCTGCCACCTACAACTGAAAATGTTAAAGAGTACATTTTGGATGAAGCACACATATGAATGCATGAGTGCACACACATGTGCACATGCACGTCGAAGGACCCCTGTGCTTAACATGGAGGGTTCTTCGGTGTCAGAGCATCGAAGCAGAAGGCAGCATTCATATGCAGATATCCTGCCATGTGTGCAAGGAGCACAGAAGAAAGGGCTTCCCTCCTTACCATAACAAGGCTGAACAATCCCTCATAAGGACAAGTAACATAGGCTCACACAAACAGTAAGCTTTCCAGCCAACAGGTAGCAGGACAGAGGACAAGCAAAAGCAATCAGCCACAAACAGATGTGCAGTGTGCACTGGCCTAGATTTGACCCTAATGGATTGTTAACATAGTCACGCATGTCCTCAACGGGTCTGGGATTTAACAAAACAAAACAAAAAAAAAAGAGTAAGGATATGCAATATTAATGTAATACAGTATGCCCTGAAGGTGGCTAGATGGTTAAATAGTATAAATTTAAAAAATAAAATGGTGAAACTTGGCCAATAGCATGAAAGAATACAAAGAAAGACAAGACAATGTCAACCTATCACTTTGACAGCTAACTTAAATCTGGAAATAGGCCTAAGCATTTTAATTCTGACGCAATACTAAATCTGCTTGCTGCAGCTGATGGATTCTGCATCTAGGTCACAGTCAATGCATTATACAGACAAGAACCGAGGCAAGCAGGATTGGGTGTTTTAATATGTACTTGCATAGACTTCTCTCTAGAAATCACTACCGTGCTGGCAACCCCCCCCCCCCCCCCCCCCCCAAATAAACAAACAAAAAAAAAAACGCAACAAAAAAGCTAGAATGCTAACAGAGAAAACAACAAAACAAGATCATCACCAATGACAACACTACGGAGATTTAAAAAAAAAAAAGAGAGAGAGAGAGAGAGAGAGAGGGAGAGAAAAACAATGTCAAACTTAGAACGGCAATCTGCAACTCGCCTGCCTGCACACTCTGTCAAACACACTTCTCTTACACAACCATGAACGTGAGAGGGCTCAAGATAGAGCTGAACTGAGCAGGGATCCGGCTTTTGAAGCATAAAGGAGTGAGTCATGATGACCTACATAGGCTGTGAGGAGAGTGAGAGAGAAAGAGAAGGAGGTGGGGGTGGGAGAGATTCCTTCCGCATATCAAAGTGTTTACTTGGTTCTGTATGCGCCTCTCTCTGGGAGGGAGGGAAGGGAAAAAAGAAAAGCAAGAGGGGGGTAGATAACGCTAGGATGGAAAAGAAAATGAGAGGACAGGAAAGAGGGAGTTAAATAATACAATGGCTGCCACAATGTTATTGTCTCCCTTCATCTGTGCAACACACGACTTTGTTTTGGAAAGCCCAGAGAAGATATTTTTCCTAAATTTACCATTGAAGAGAAATATACAGAAAGCTGGACAAGCAAACACACAAATTTCATGCTGTACATCTTTATGGTGTGAATACACAGGGGAAAAAAATATATCAAATGACAACCCAGCATGTATCTAATGCATGCTGGGACACAAGCGTTGTCTTACATGAAACTGATAAGCACCGAGATTTAGGGAAGTGCAGCTTCTTCATGATATCTCAGCTAGAAATTCACTACAACACCAAGGAGACCAGCCACATTCCTGGCTGATCAATAAGCACTGCAGAGAGATCCAGTTCCCTTTGAAGGCAAGCCATGGATCTGGTTTCCTAATCACCTCCACCACTGGACCCTGTTCCTCCTCCTCTTTTGTCCCTCCCACAGATTTTCCAATACAATGGAGCAGTTTTCACACTGCATGTGGGCCCGAGCTGGGTCAGCCTGTTTGGGAGAAGAGAAGGGGGAGCAGGCGCTTTACGGAGAGGCACAGAGGGAAGGCAAAGGAGAACAAGGAAAAATGGTAAGCACAGAGGCGAGGGCTATCACAGTCTGCATTATGTGTAGCCGATATATCTTTAAGATTATATATTATATGTCTGAGCCCCTTACTTCAAACTAGGTAGAATAAGCCTTTGGAGGTCTTAAAGCAGCTACACAATTATTACGCAATAATCATGCCTTAAAGTAACTTATTTTATATCTTAATAATAATATTATATATTGGAAGTAGTTAGTGAATTTAAGCAGCAGATATTTTAGTAAGTTTGGTTGTAAAATATTATAATTCATGGTTTGGGGAAACAAGATTAACTAGCTTTTAAATAAATACTTTGCTAGAGATTCATACAGACAAAGTACAATTTCAAGAACTCAATTACTGAAAGTGAAGGGAACAGTAGGTCTCCTCTCCCTCCGACATCTTTCTCCTTTCCCTTTCTGTTTTGTGCTGCATCACTGTTAAATGCGGCCATGGGAGCTCTGCCAAAGAGCTGTAAGACTGCCATCCGCAAGAGAATGGTTGCAACCAAAACAACCAGCTACGTCATCTGTCTGAACACATTTCCGTCCACTAGCCCTTTCTTTTTCTCTCTCTCTCTCTCACACACACACACGCACAACTGTTAATTATCTTGGGATATGTCTCTATTATGAATCCTGATAATATAAACTACAGAAATGTCTGCAAGTATGGAGATGGACAATAGCCTATCTTGGCTGGGGATGCTGTAAAACGGGTTGAAAACAGGGAGGAATGAAGAATGAGGTGTGTGTGCTTTCAGGGGGTGTCTTGGAGACGAGGAAGGGGGAGATGAGGTTAAGGAAAAGACAAGAGGACAGAAGGGGTAAATGGTAAATGGGAGGTGATGTAAGGAGGCGGGGAGACGCACTAAAAGGACTGGTGAATTATTGATGAGAGCCAGAAGGCTGGCCCTTAGTACTAATGTGCACACACACACACACACACACACACACACACACACACACACACACACACGGATATTGTTTCACATTACATCAGCCATGCTCCTCCCATCTCTTCCTCCTTTCTCCAGCCATCACAGACAACCTCATCCTCAATTTAGCCCTCTGTCCTCTTGTCCCTTTCCCTTAGCCTCTCTCCTGTCCTCCATCACACCACCCCCATTACAAACCCCTCCCCCACATACTGAATGCTATTGGACTTTATCTAAGCGATTACTTCTATTACGAAAATCATAAACCAAGCAAATGGTGTCTAACAATTAAAAATAATTCACACATGTGTGTCGATATCCACGGTACACACTTTGCAACGTGCAGACCTCAAGATCTGAGTTCATGTAGAGGCTAGGAGCCATGCAGAGTCCCCCCCTTAACAACTCTTACAGGCCAAGCACAATACAATGCTGCTGGACAAATCCATTCCTCACAGACACAAAGGGGGGGGGGGGGGGGGGGGGAGGACTGAACCAATCTGAGCACCACCCCTACTCCCAGATCTCTGTGTCTCTGTGTACGTGAGAGAATTGAAAGAGAGGGAGAGTGTGTCATGAGGCCTGCAGGAAATGTTGTGTCTGTGACTGGAAAGCGAAGGAAGGCGTAAGGCCATTTAAAGAGGTAAGGAGAAATGAAGAAAACAGGGGAAAATAAGGCGTGAGAAATGATAAGCCTTGTTTAGTCAGCTCCATTTTCTGTACTTGTCATAAAATGAAGGCAGTAGCCCCCCCCCCCACAGCGCGATGTAGTCGGAATATTAAAACTAGATCCCAGGAGAGCCGCAGTAATCGGCTCAGTCATTTAAGAGACCCCTCTATCTCAGTCTGCAAAGTACAAGACAAGAACATTTGTCATGTATGAATCATACTCTGCCAATAGTACAGAGGTACCAAAAAAGCAACAATTGCATTCACAATCTTGGAAAATCTGTATCCATGCAAAATGATGAGGTTAGGCACTTCAAAATATTAACTTTTAAACTGATAATGGCAGCTCTTACATTTATTATCATAATTTAATGACAGGAGTATTTTTATAAATAAAGAAAAAAAGGCAAATCCTAAATCATGTCAAAGTCCTGTCTTACAGAAATTTCTCAAAATTCTTCACGATGATTAATGTTATTGTTGTCAATATGCAAGCTAATGTAAGGCAGACAGGCAGTCTTTACTGCCTGTAAACATTCACAGCTGATACTGGCGCACAGGCATATATTTTAGGGTTTTGTATATGCACATGCAAATACAGCAGTGCATGCTGAACCAAAGAGAGCAAAGCTGAGCTGCATACAGAGCTGCCTAGCTCTGCTTCAATGTTGTTGTTGCCTGTGGAGCTCTGGTCTGCCCTTCCCCCACCCCACTGTCTCTTACTGCTTGCTCTCTCTCTCTCTCCGTCTCTTTCTTTCCCCTCCCCCTGACTGCGGCAGGCAGGCAAGCGGGGCAGATGGTATCCTAGCAAGCAGAATGACCCTGGTGTTCCTGCCCCTTGTTTTGATCCTGCAGTCCTGATTGTCCAAGCCTAATCCCACACTAGCCAGAACTGCTGGACCGATGCCAGCACTCTTATTAAGGACACAAAAGCTTTTCATTTCAGCTTGGGTGCTAGCTAGCTCATCAGCCTAGACCAGGGGTAGGCAACCTTTCTGATGATGAGTGCCATCTAAAATTTCCTCAGAAGTCAATGTGCCATATGATTGCATTAGCAATAAATTTAATAACGTTCTATATTAACAGTTACGCACTATATAGAACAACTTTATAGAATTATATTTGTTCGCAGATGTTGGCAGCTATCAGCGAATAGTTATCAGCTATTTTGAAACACTTTTTATCCATAACAAGAACTCCATAACAGCAAATGAACTGTACAACAGAAAATGCAAATGCTATTTATGGTCTCCTCCCAACAATGATAAGAAAAATAAACTGGGCCAATATGGCATGTTTGTGAATACAGAGATACACATGTTAATGTGATCTCTGGTCTCCCACTCAGAGACGCAGGTCTCCGAGCGTCCAGCGTTCAGACGGCTACCTGAGGACACTCGTGAGAGAAAACCTGCTCACACAGATATGTAGAGCCAAATACTGTCAATAAGGCCTCTGCAATGTTCTGAAGACAGTTAAACATGTCAGGTAGTAATGTCCAGCAGGTGAAAATGCAAGCTCCATGAACACGCACAGCTGTGGATTCCAGCTGCGTCTCTAGTTCTGCAAACTTTGACCCCCACTGAGTCGAGGTTTTCAGTTCAATCGGCTGCATTTCGATGTCCTCTGTGTCCAGCCAGTTAATGCGAGACCAACCCAGCTGCTCATTTAACCTTTCTGGTTTGATCAGAAAAGAAAACATTGGTCCATACATCTGAAAGCCCTGAAAACGCATTGTGAATTCTGTCTCGAGTCTACGGATGTATCCGTGTATTTCCGTGGTGCTGATGCTGTGCTGAGCGGAAAGCTCCTGAAGCATTTGAAGTGTTGGAATGTGGAAATTTCAACATCGCTTGAAAAAACTGCCAACTAGCAACCTAAACGAAAATAAACAACACCTAAACTTGGTTTATATATGACCCAGACGCACAGTACCTCTGTGTCGTCACTCAGCTACTTCCCCAACCTTATTACCCCCAACTTGTCTCTTGTATTGCTCACTGATGTATGCTTTAATTGGAAAAAGCCCATTTTGGTCTCAATGCCTTGTATCTTTCCGCATTTATGTTTGGCTTGCTTCAAGCCAAACCTTCATATCCATCTCACTGCTTCTCAAGTTTGTTTTCCTACGCATTTAGATAAGCATGCGAAAAAGCAATTCAATCGTAGACATTAGGGCCTGTGATAAATATTAGTATAATAGTTACAAACTATGACAGATAACACATTTGAACTCTGAGAAAGTGAATCTGAATAGCATTAGGTATTGAATGTAGTGTGACCATAATGCTTTAAGCATAAGTGTATCAAGGTACAAAACAAACCAGTGTAAACAAGGCAGAATAATGCTGTGATGATATGGAGTGAGAGCAAATATTTCATGGAAATATTTAATCAAAATGTGTGACTGGGACCAACCTGACATGTGATGTAGGAGGAGACTTTGTGATCTATTTGAGTGCAGGGTTTATGATGGGGGCAAAGTCATACTACAAGATAAATCATCTGTATCCACTGAGTTAAACAACTTCAAAGTCACCTTTTTAGCATGGCTCCTTTGACCAAAGGCAAAAAACTCCTTTCTACCACTTAATGTAAATGCCAAGCCCAGAATGAGTTTGCTTCATTTCTTCATACTGCACTCTCTCTCTGTAGTACACCCAGTGACAGTCACAACAAATTGCTTGAATACTGTTTATGTGCTTGATGAACATTCCCATTTCAAATTCCATAAAACGGAATGACTGGTTTTCTTCACATAAGCAGCAGGCAGACAGCCAAATTCAACACTGTTACACTCCTCTGTACACTTTGCATTCATGACTAAAAATAAGTGTGAGAGAGAGAGAGAGAGCGAGAGAGAACAACAACACACAAGCAGAACTAAGTCACAAGTATGGGATACAAAACTGCTTTTGCAAAAAAACAAAACAAATGAAAGTGTGAAGATAATAAAAGCAGCCATTAATTCAGTGCAGCTTCGGTGACAGTACTGCAGCTTGTTAAGGACCCGAATGTTTTTTTTGCAGAGGGCTTAGCCGTGCACTGTGAAACACTTGCTCATTCTTGCTTCCTCCTCCACTCTCTCCTTTCCGTCTCTCTGAGCTAAAAATCAAAGATTATGACTGAGAATCCTACTGCACGTTGCCTAGCAACCTATACAAGAAAGCCACACTACATCAGATCACATGAGGGGCATGTGTATGTGCACGCACACCCACGTACGCAACAATATGGGGCTGATGCTTCCCAGGAGCAAGATAGAAAAACGACTGAAAAAAGAAGAAACACTTGAATATTTTCTATTTTGATAACAGAGTAAAAAGATAATTATATCTAGGTCAAGGGCAAAGATAATGCTTATTTTGGACTCTTCCAAATCTGCCTATGAAAAGTGGCAACCACAGTTTTCAAGGCTGAGCTATTGTAAGTCCTTAGAAAATGCTGTTATTTGGCCCGGATAACTGTTGTACTAAAGCATGTTGCTAGGTGAACGACAACAGAGAGATATGGTGAGAACAGCACTGAGGAAGGCAGACCCTCATTAGTTTAAAGACGGGTCATAAAGAGGGGCAGCTTTACACTTTTACAGCTGGCATGTTTACCAACACAAAAAGGTTCAGTGCATAGTCCAGTTCAGCCATGCTCAGCTTCACCACATGTCATTTACATCCTTTCAATTTCAACTGTACACTTTCACACATAACCTTTCGGCTACAGTTTTTTTTTTTTTTCTTTCTCCCCCTCATCGCCTGCTGCCGGCAGACTTGCATTAGTGATTCTCTGAAAGCACGAGCAGGTTGACTCAATGCAGATGATGTCAGACAGCTCCAACTAGGCTAGCCAACCTTCTGTACTTAAGAATCCATCAGGCTAAGCGATCAATAGGAATAGGCCCCGGCTTTGTGCTGCAGCTGCCGCATTGCAATAAAACCCTCACCTGGCAAAAGCTAACACTGATAAAGAGGCCGTGTTGGATTACTGGAAAACCCTTTCCTCTATTCCCCTCACTTAGCTCACCTTAACTGTAAATTTCAGTCACCTGCTGCTCACCTATCTTGTACACACCACTTATCTACAATATACTACAGTCGTAGCAGAGAAAGAAGAAGCAGAGTTGTATTTGTGCATGCACTACATCTAAATTTCTTTTAACATTTCCTCATATTCCTCTTGATAAAGAGCTGAGAAAAATCACATATTAGCACTGTGCAACAAAAATAAGCTTCCTGATAATACAAATCAGGAGTGTGTGCATGTGTGTGTGTGTGTGTGTGTGTGAGTGTAACTGTCACCATCTATGTAAGCGTCATCTTTATTACCAGCTATGATAGCACAGCGGATATTGTTTTCACCTTGTGAGTCTGTGGCTGAGAGAGATGAGGGCCTATAGACACATGCTATAGCGAGAACTACCACAAAGAAGGTTTGGTGTAGATTTCGTCAACAGATGCAGCCAAAAACAATTTACAAGCGCGCAGTTACGATCAAAAGGAAGGCAGAATATGAGTGTGGTCTGACCCGGTAATCGTTCTTACTTTATCACATGAGCACTAGGTACTCATGAGTCTGCAAAGATGGCCTCTAGTTTGCTTTTATCATTATTTATAAGTATTCTTGCTTTTAGCCAGCTTAAAGACCAATAGAAATTGAAATCTCTTTTTCAAGAATTACTTTGCCACGGGGGGAAATATTACTGCAATAAACAAACAACACAGACAGACAAATGCAACACACTACAAACACACACATTCATTTCATATGCACTGAAAGATCAAAGTCAAAAACTATTTAAGCGCAAATTTTTAGAGCAACCACATCACCAAAAGCAATTTTCTCTACGCCTTAACACAGACTTCGACTGCCCTATAATAACCAGCTTGAACAGTTTCAGGTCCTTATGTAAATTATTTAAAAGCTTTTTCGCATTTCATCCTGCTGTGCAAGACGACCAAGCAGGACAGTTCAGTCAAGCAATTTATCAGCGCCTGTTTTTATGAAGATTACCAAAGCAACAAAATTATGATAAATTTGAGTGAATGAAAAGTCAACATGACACAGAATTAGTTTTTCCCTGCATACATTCAAGAATTAGAAAAAAAATAAATCAAGGTACCTGTCATCTCAACACTGACAGGAAGGCCACTAAAGTCATTTCAAAGAAATTATTTTAAATTTTGGTTCAGTATAATTCTATAATAGCCTCAAAAGGAAGACAGCTACATTATCTATAGCTAGAGAAATATCTAAACAGAGCTCTTTGCATTAGTCTTTAGTTGAATTGTGGGAGAGCCAGGCCATGGCTATCAAACCAGTACTGAGTGCTGTCTCTCTAAGCCTTGCAGTTTTACCTTTTCCCTGTTTTCCTCTCTTTGATTCCACGGCCTGTGACATCATCACCGCTCCAAAGAGCCGCTCTATATTTAGCTGCTCACACCCCTGCTGTGCCTCACTACTCTGTCAATGCCTCGGCCGAGCTTAAGCTCCCTCCCCTCTATGCCTGAAATCTTCCCTGTTAGCTGGAGAGGCTTGGTGCTTATTTTTCTCTAAAAGGGAATGGGGGTGGGGACAAGACTAGAGATGTGGAGAAAGGGCTAGAACGGGAGTGAAAGAAGATAAAGAGGAAGATGCTCACTGAGAAAGACAGAGGGGATGGGTTTAGAGGTACAAGCAGAATAGTGTGAATAGCCGTGCTGTAAATCAGCCCCTCCATAAAATCTCTGTGTGAGAACAGCTCACGTGTTGCCTCGTTCTGCCACGCTCTCACAATTGTGTGCTGGCACACTCACACACTTTATAAAAAAAGAAAAAGAAAACAAAAACAAAGCAACAACAACAAAAAGCCACACTGAGCTCTGCAATACTAGACTGCACTCTTCCACTCATTCTCAACAGTACACTGAAAGAGACAGTGTGTTTGAAAGGAGATGGGGGAGGTTGCAGTGAGGCTGTGACTGGCATTTCAAACATCCTCCCAGCACAAAATAACATCCTGGGAAGATAATCTGTGAGCGTGTGACAATTTATTCAGGCTCACGTTTCTGCAGAGTGTGAAAGCCACCGAGCGATACAGGGGAAGTGCAAGAGACCAATGACTGCTCGTTACGTCTGCCAAGCAACACCCAGCCAGTGGCTTCAGCAACCACACAGAAAGAGGACGACACTGCTTCATCTCATTTATTCTTCGATATTCGGCACCTCACTCAATAGCTTCAGCGCTGTGCAATTTTCAGCTCACTGCTTGTTTTGTTACACACATTGCTGCTCAATTCCTTGCTCTTTAGGCAGGGACTATACCCTGCTGCGGATGTAGACATGGACAGCTGCGGACACCGCGGACGAGTAGTCATTCCTGTTACACATTTTTCAAATCCCGGTAGAGGACGTATGTGGAGTTGGTGCATTGTAGTGTGGTGTCTTAAAGACCAAAAATGAATAAAGGCAAGCAAGCAGATACCACGTACAGCACTGCACATGACAACTGATGGGAAAAGTCACACCTGGACATAAGTGCACTGTCAAACGCTTGCGGGCCGGAAGTTTAATACTAACTGACAACAACCCTATTGAGAACGTTTTCAAGAACAGAAAATATTGGTACTCTTATATGGAGGGAAATCAGCTGGTCAGCAAGCATAGTCTACGCTCAAAACCTGTCAGCCATCCTTACTGACCACCATGATGATTCATTTATACAACTGCTGTGGGTCTGGGAGTGTTCAAACCCTGCCAATAAGAGTAAAATATCCTAGGTGGTATTAAGAAAATTCTTTTTGTGGATAAAAAGAGTGACTGGTTAAGTAATAGTAAATATGAGGTTTGACTCCCTAACACAAACATATCTTTTAGAGTGCAATACGACAAACTTCTGAATGCAATCAGCAATGCACACACGTATCATTTAATTGTTGTCCTGTCCAGTAACCCGTTAGCTGCTTTACATTCCTAGAATCACACTCATCCGCACATACACACACTATTCACCTCCTCAGTAATGTGGTAGTGATTGAAGTGGGAACGAGAGGCTGTACTAACAGGTGGGCACACATGCTGCTAGGGAGATTCATCAGATTATCCGACCAGCACTCAGAGCAGGCTTGCCTTGATACCCTGTGTGTGTGTGTGTGTGTGTGTGTGTGTGTGTGTGTGTGTGTGTGTGTGTGTGTGTGTGTGTGTGTGTGTGTGTGTCCTCTCTACAGGACAGGTGAGGAGCAGATCTGCCTCATCTCATTCCTGCTCACGTACACATCTAGCTCCATTAAGACCCCACTCCCCCCTCAATCCATCCATCCGCCCACCCACTCGCTTACTCACATATACACAAACACATCTATACTCCTACTAGCTTTGTGAAGACCCTCATTCACATAATGCATTCCCTAGGCCCTTTTGCTAACCTTAGCCATCACAGATAAACCCATTTCTAACATCACCCCTCAAATCAAGTCTTATTTCTTATGTAGTCCTTCACAGCTGTATTAAACAGGGAGGGTCATCCAAAATGTCTTCACTTTCCATAAATGTACTCACTCCCAAGTTATAAAACTCCCTCTCACAAAGACAGATGTGCAAGTACAGCCTCCCACTCCAATACAAGGCAGGTGGTTTTCACTTTGTTTCCTTCCAAGTGCACTAGTGTAAAGTTTTGCTTTTATACTACCTGTCTGTACACAAAGTGAATTTTCCTGTCTTTAAGGAAACCTGTGAACACTTTTCACCTGAATTTTCTCAAACAGTTTTATATTTTTATGTTACGTTTAGGGCATTATGAAATTAGTCACCTGCTCATTTTGCGCTGTGCATTGTAGACAATTTTTTGTGCCTGAACATGCACAAAACCCACACTATGACAAAATGGAAATTTTTTGTCAAATTTATCAAATATTTAGATTAAAATAAAGTTGCTATGGTACTCGAGATTGTAGTCAGGTGCATCCTGCTAGCCTCAATTATCTCTGAAATAGAACATGATTGTAGTCCACTTGTGCCAAACTGAAATAATCCAAAATAGAATAAAAAGTGACATCCTTGCAAATAAAATACAGGTCGCACAACCCACACAGCAAGTCAAAAATTATCTATGATGTCCAAAAATTCTCTACAGGCCAACAAAATTATGGAAAGGCCTCTATCAGGGCACAGGTATCAAACTACTTCTATGTATTTGAGGGTTACCAAAAGCACAGTAGTTTCAATACTTCTGACTTGGAACCAGAAGATCTTTTCCTTGGAGTTGGCTGTCAGTGACATGACCAGGATCAGAATGTGTAAATAATATTTCTGCATCTACAACAGATTACACAACACTAGAAAAACACGAGACTAGAGAATTGGGTAAAGAGTGCTCCTACATCAGTAGTGGTTTTCGATAGCCAAGGACCAAAAATATAAATAACTATTATTCATGCACAGGATGGGGATGTCTGTCATCTTCTCTGCTTCTAAACAAATGGTTTGCACTTAACTTTCAAATCCTTTCACAAAGTTGATAATTTCTCTATCCTTGACACAACAATGTTTGTGCATGTGTTGAGTCACATCTCTCAACGCATAAACCTCTATCTTGGGGAGAAAGGTTGTTTTTTTTCCTCTCTAAGCCAAACACATGCATCTCTGGCATATATAGACAAAGATTATTTCTCTGAACTTCTCAACAAACAGTAAAAAAGATGATCACTTGAGCTAATAAATAAAGGCACAAACTTGTCTAGCTATATTAGGAATGGCAACAATCCAGAACCCTGTAGAGACATTTTGCAGGTATTGATATTATCTATAGCAGCTGCAGCTCAGGTCCAACTTGGAGTAATGTCAGTTTAATCCTACCAAAACAACAACAACACTTTGGCTTTGATTTGTAAGATTGTTTTTGTAATAGATTCATTTACCTGAACTTAAAATACACTTTTCTTAATCAACCAACCAATCAAAGGGCCAAAGAACAAAAAAAAAATCCACACTGTATGCAGATCAGTCCTCTTTAAATGTATGGTCAGCCAAATCCCAAATGCTCATTCTGAGTCAGGATAACTCCTAACTGTGGAGTTAAAAACCACATTATCAAAACCTGGGTAAATTGTGCAGCTCTGCCTGCTAAATAAAAGAATACACACGATACATGATACACAATTAACCAGAGATGCATGTAGAGAAAACACTGCTGGTAAAGCATTGTCCTCTTTTGTCACTCAGGCATCTGTGACAGGTGCTGAGGATTTTTTCCAACACTATACAGGACCTCATTTCTCTGTAGCATCAATATTGGCTGTGTGAGGCCCAGCCCTGGAAAGTTGGCAAAACCAGTGCCAACTGGGGCACAGGTGAACTGAGCATGAGGTCATAAACATTTGTGCAGGAAAAAAGAATCAAATAAAATGGCAGACCAATGATGAAACTTAACTGGTCTGAAAGAAAAACAATAGCCTGGTGTAACTGTGTAATACCTGCACCTTGGCTGAACTCAACTGTGTGGGAGGAAATGCACAGACAAACATAAGACTAGCAGCTTTCCCTTGTTAATTAATGACACAGTGTTGGCAACTATGTTACAAATGCCAAAACTTTGCATTTCACCTTGCTCTGAGCAAAAGATGAAACAATGTAACTCGGGGAGAGAAAGAAAGAAGAAAACGCACTTCTTATTTCAGCCTTTTTAGGTCCAGCCATATCACCCAATACTACAGGGGCAGACAAAATATGTTCATGTAATATACAACAGCGTGTGATCTACTTTACAGTTTCAGATATATACTTTAATTTGAAGTCTGCTTAATATTTTATATTTCCAGTTTAGCTGTTGGGAGTAACATTTTGATTTAGATGCTAGCCATCAACCCACTGCACTCAGTGTCACAGCCTTGGTAATCAAACATGAAGGTAAATCAAACACTGAGTGAACGAACTTTAGACATAACGAAACAAACACAAAACTCATAATGGAAGCGTACACTTAACATTTAGGCAATCCTCTGACGCGATAATCCTGGAACTTCCCTTCCCTTACACACCCTCTTTAGGACGTTACAATATGAATGGGAACTGGAGATTACTAAAGACAAGTAGGTGTTTGTACTGTTTGTTTATGCAGGGTATTCCCATGGTTCAGTGCTCAGTAACATTATGGCTGTTGTTAAAAGCAACAAACACAAAGGAAAATAATATGAAACATGCGGCCACTTCGCATAAACTTACACTGACTAAATTTGTACCAGAAGATCAGCTGGAATTACAAAAATACATCATGATAAGTTTAATGTGTTGTGCTGTGAACAAATTCAGATAAGAGGAGGTATACAATCAACACAGACACCAATGATTATTGTTAACTTTGGTACCTGAAAATGTAAAATATGGTTAGAAATTTATTTGTTATAGCGATGTTATGGACTTATGGCATTAAACCACGGCCATGATCATTTTACCTTTTGCTTAATTCATTATATTTGTTTAAAGACATTTGTGTAAAATGTTGTTAGTGTATGAATGACTGACCTGCAGTCAAAAACTATTTTGTGATGTCACAGTGACCTAAAACCAATCAGTTTGTCATTAAACCTGAGAGGATATTCCTGCCTCCAGTCTCTCCAGGTGTTCACGAAACATGTGACAGACAAAAAAGAGCAATGAGCCTGATGTTTGTCGACCAAAATCCAACTAGTTAATCTTCCAGTGAACGCTGTACCAAACTTGAAGCGAATAAGACCGAAGTATGGTAGTGAAACACACAAGGCTATGGACGAAAAATGCCAACAGATGCCAATATCAAGGATAAGGTGTCCCGATTGAACATAAAAGGGCTTTAAAGGGTTGATTTAATCTTATCATAATTTAAAACAAAAAAGTGACAGAGCACCCAGCTATGCTCAATACACAAATTCAGCAGCACCTGGGAAACATGGCGAATCACGTCAATAAAATAAACTGCTAGACACAAAGCAAAAGAAAGCAACATAAATAAGAGTGCCAAGTGGGGCAAAAAAGCAGCAGCAAGAACATACGATTCAGTAAATATCGATTTCTTTTATACACCAATCAGTTCTAAGTAGGTCTACTTATTCTTAGACCAAGAATGTGACAGCAAAGCTTTTGAAGGAGGGAAGATTGTAGTGGGAGCAGTGTGGTGTCAGGTGTGACTGTGTGGCAATGGCAAATGTTTTACATGGCTCACAGGTCAGACAGGAGGGCCTCTAAGCAGAATTTTGCTTAGGGGTCCTAGGAAGTCCGGGGCTGGCTCTGGGTCAAACATGTTATTGGTAAAATAATAGACTTGACTATAAGTAGAATAAGTATTCCCAGCGTTCTTTACCAAATACGGCAAAGGTAATAAAAACAATGTGGGAAGAAAACTTAAAAATAACTTAAAATCTCCTTAAAATAGTTTCAAACCCAGTGAACCCAGACAGCAGAAATATTTTCCATTATAAGAACAAGGTGCAGCCCTAATGGTTAAAAAATAAATTCTGTCTTTATCGTTTTCTGGAAATTGAGCACAGATCCATCCATTTCCACATCTGTCAAGTCACTTGTTTATTTATGTGAGAGCATACATTTCCTTCCAGGCTTTTTACTGTGTGTGACAGGCATGAGCAGAATAATTTACTGTTCCAGTTCTGGTATTCAGCCACATCAGGGGACACTGTGAGCAGCATCGATAACTACTGGATTCTGACAGAAAAGCAGCATAAATCCATACTTCAAATTGAAATTTCTATATCAGGCTGGAGTTGCGTGTCATTAGAGGCTTGAACTATAAAACACATCTGTAAAAAAAAAAAAAGAAAAAAAAAAAAGAGGAAATCTGAAGGACTTCTTAAAAAAAAAAAACTGCAATGATGACTTCCCCAAATATGATTAATAATCTAAAAATAAAATGAAAATAAAAACACTGCGTTTACGACACACTCACACACTCATGCTTCTATGACCAATCCAGTAGCATACAAACAGTTGTAATTCACCATTGTAAGAGGAAGGAACACTTGAACCCTTTTCACTAAATGAAACACAGAAAGAGAAAATAAAATGCAACATTTAATCAACTACTGACCAATCAAACTACAGACACCAACGCTCTGTTCATAATCATTCCCATTTATTTATACCGTGATGTTATTAATTACACAAATAATACATAAAAAGTTCTGTACCAGCAATACCAATTCAGAGCGAATCAGTGCATCATTATTTTTTGACACAAGAGCTCACTTTAAAAACAAAGCCTCTTCATGCTTCTTTGGCAAGATTATTCTACATTTACAACTAAATGCCCTTAGTCCTGTGTGACAAAGGAATATCTTTTCTTTATTTATTTTTTTACATTTCTGTCAGTGAAAAACAAAACTTCAGGACCACAAAGGAGCACTTCAAAGTCACCATAGATCTGAATCAACTCCTGTGAGACACAGTCATAACAGAAGTGCACGTCATAAGCTTTGCAATGTTGGCACTTTGTTGCTTTCAGCGCCAACACACAGATACAAACTACTGCACCAAGTGCGAAATTGGAGCTTTTACATTAGTATTTCCATACAACGGCATACAGGTTTCATATGAACATTAAAGTGCTACCTACAAAAAAGAAGCCATCTGAAATCAACATTATAGTCTGCAATGCAGTAGACTATACTATATTTATTTTCTTAGATACTTATATTATATACTATATTTTACATGGAGGGCACTATAGTCAAGATCACAGAGTACTAAAAATGATACCATGACATCAGCTAGAAAAACTACAGATTCAAACGCAGTTTCACCTTATTTAGACTTTGGTGACTCAGATGACATCCATGTATGGCAGTAGCTGGTGTGTCGTTTCAATTCTGCAGGGACTGAACATTTAAAGATATTTCAGCTCTTCATCGCACTTAAAACTGCTGTTACTTTTAGAATCAAGACATCCTTGTTTCCCCTGACACAAACAGGTTAAGTAATTAACAAAAATAAAACCAACCAAGCAAACAAAAACACTCGTATCGGTCATTTGTTATTCAAAACATCTGGATTGTTTCAGAATTTCATAACTGACACATTCACAAAAATTTGTGACAGTGCTCTTGTACACAAAAACCCCAAACAACTTCAAGTATGGTTTTCAAAACACTCCATGATGAGGTCATTTTAGCCCATTGGTAAGTGGCTTGCCAGGCAACACAATAGTGGTATAATGTATCATGCGTAATTCAACTTTCATGGACCAAAATGCTTTTATAAAGTGTAGGTGTACAAATGCAAACAATGGCTCATTTTATTCCATTACTATATGTCTGCTAGGCAACACTACAATATATCTAATATAGGTAAAAATGGTCAGGGGATAAGCTGAACCTGTGCATCAACTATGCTTGCTCAACTCTTCGTGGTCCAAGAGGAGGGGACACACGGACACACACAGCAGTTTTGTGCATGGGACTAAGAGATATAAAATAGCTATTGTTGTTGTGATTTTGTGCATATAATTCAACACTTGCCAGTCTACAAACACTGTGGTTAAAATGCAATGATTTTTTGCCATTTCAATGTCAATATCCATATAGCAGACTGTAGAATGCATGGTATTTAATTCTGGACCTGGAACAGCACAGCCATCTTCTGTGGTAAATTTCTAAGAATTAATACAATAGGCTTTGCAAATACATATGTAAATTTAGCTCAACTATTACTCAATTCACAATCTCAACTTTCCAGTTTCTGCTATGCAAAGGAGTTCAAAGAACAGTCCTCTGTTCTTTGAGGTCAACAATGTTGTTGTTGTTGATTTGCAGATCATCGCTAATGTCTCTTGAAAAGACATTACACATCTGTCAGTCATCCCCATCAGGTTTTGACAAGCTCATCTTCCTCTTTTCTTTTTTCAGCAGCAAAGACCTTTGTTTGTAAAAACTTGAATACTGCACAACTGGCTAAATTCACTAAGCGTCACCAGCTCTTTGCAATGGCATAATGGTACCTGGAAAAAACATTAAAAAAAATGTGTACAGAGGTAGCAGCTTGGACTGTTCGTTATTTACATTATTTTATCATTTTCCTTCTCACTTAGGATTTAAGGGTACACAGCAGGTTATAGCTGACTGACAAAACCTTACATGTTCTGTGGCTGAGTAAGTTCTGTGATGTGGCCAGGAGCAACAGATAAAGGTGGAGGACAGAAAATAGACAGTAACCACACCTCTGATGTCTTATCTGAACACATCACTGTCACACGTATACACACACACACACACACACACACACACACACACGGCACTAGCTCCTCATAAGCACACAAACCCTCTCAATGTGAGGGTGGATGAAGTGAGTCACTCTCCCTTCTGGCCATGGGGGGGGAAAACAAAACAAAAATCAAACAAAACAGCAATCTGTGGCTCAGACAAGGTTTTAACAAGTTTGCTTTCAATAGATACAAAATGTAAAATGTACTTCAAGAGCAAAGATAGGTCAATTTGTAGCTTTTGTAAATGTAACATCTGTTAAGTCGTGTTAATCAGCCTAAAGCTTTCTCATCAGACTAATCACTCTCAATTTCACATGTTCTATGATATTCAGCCCCAACTTTGCCTTTGACTGGCTAATCCTCATAGCTTGGTGAGGTTAGGGCTGAATAGATAGAGTGAGACAAAAATGTCAGGGTAAGAGCCAATCACAGGTAAAGTACGGGGATTTGGGAATATGAGCAGGAAATAAACAAATGAAAGTAATTGTGTTCGCTGTACGTAACACCAAAATGGATAAAGACACGACAAAGCCTATAATTGGAAGGTCTTTTGATCTTTCTGTCTTTTGACTCACCGTATTTTTAGTGTTTCATCATTTAAGGCACAATATTTTATAAACGCTAATCAAATTAATTCATTAAAAACAGAAGACTGAACAAAACTGTGTTTACATTGATTTACTAGCTTCACAAGATGGGTGCATTTAGCGGTTGAAGACAAGGAAGTATTAATGAGGTAACACATAATCACAGTCTTAGGGAAAAGGTGGCAGGACCAGAGGGATTATGTCCACGGGTTTGTGTAAATAATTTTTTAGTTGCCCTGAGCTGCAGTTCATTAAAACCAAAGGAATAGGCCATCGACTATCTTTGATAAACAGAGTGTTGGTTTCCCCAACAACACTTCTAAATATAACCCTCACAACTGGAGCAAATGTTGAATAATGAAGTGGAAAAGGAATACATTGCCGGGAAAAAAAAAAAAATCAAACCCACAAATTTAAATGAAATAATTCACTTTTTCCCCTTTCAAGGGTCCCAGCCAAACACATGGAAACCTTAATATGCCATGTGACACACCTAAGATTCCCATGTTCTCCTTCTTTATTCATCCTTATACATCTGAAGT
This sequence comes from Rhamphochromis longiceps, assembly GCF_057381845.1. Lineage (NCBI taxonomy): Eukaryota > Metazoa > Chordata > Actinopteri > Cichliformes > Cichlidae > Rhamphochromis > Rhamphochromis longiceps. Next base: position 24,146,148 of record NC_140557.1, read on the forward strand.
CTTGCTGTCAGACCTCAGAATTCAGGTTGGTAGGCAAACACACACACGCACACATACGACATAACATAAAGAAGAAAAAAAGAAATGGTGCCAAATAGCAAAAGTATAAATCATACTGGTCCTCTACGTCTCTAAAACACCTGATACATCAACATACACTACTTAATATTCTCCAACTCAAAGGGCATGGAGGCAAATGAAAAGAGGCACTCTCAAAGTTGGTAAATACTATCCAAAACAAGCAGTGTACCACACATACAGACACAAACTGACATAACTGGAAGGTCATCTTTGGAGGACCTACGCAAAAAAACACGTCTAATTAATCAGATGGCATTTCTATTAAAAAAAAAGAAAGGGAAAACATACACATATTCAAACCTACATATATATATGCGCTTACACTACTACGAAAATAAATAAAACACTGAACAAAAGCAATACTAAGGCCCAACTGACTCTGACAGAGATTAAAAAAAAAATATCAGTAGTGTCACAAGATGAAAGAGGTACAAAATAACTTGCATGAACAGAAAAGTTTTGATGGCTGCTAAATAAAGAGATCAGTACACAACCCTTCTTTGGGTGAAACAAGTAAAATAGTATAAAAAGAAATATAAAGCACAGCTAGCAGTCTTGCAGAAGTCCTGAATATATCTTTTAGATCAGAGGTCAGGGCCTTAAAGACCATCCTTCCCAACCCCCACCACTCATGACCCCATAAAAAAACAAAAAAAAAAACACAAAAAAAAAAAAAACACTATAGACTTGATAGCTTTCAAACAAAAACCTCAGTGCTCCACCCCTTTTTCTAGTTGACCATGGGTCTCCTGCTCTCCTTCTGTTATGGTTATCTACATCTCTGAGAACAATAACATTGACTCAGTGAAGCCCAGAGAGAGCTGAAGAGGAAGGACCACAGATGTCTGTCCCGCCACCCACCCCCATGCCACACTCAGCTCTCGCTTCTATTGGTAGATGACAAAGGGGAGGAGAAAGGGGGAGGACACAGTGTAGCTTAACAAAGGTTGTTGTGGTGGCAAAAGGTGCGTAGTTGGTAGGCCTGCTAAAGGGGTACCAAAGCTATTGTTAACAAATGTGTTCCTTTAGAGAAAAAAATGACACTATGTTACAGATAATACTTAAGACAACTGTGTGTTGTCCTTCAAAACCTGTGGCACAGCTTGACAGGCAAAAAGACAAAGTCAACCAACCTGCCCAACCACTCCAACGTGACAAAAAGTGTTGGTGGCATGTTTTTAGATTCAATATGATACACACACACACACACACACACACACACACACACACACACCCTACAAGAAAAAACATCTCTTTCACAGAGTGAGCTTCCCTCCTTATCAACAGGCAGATGTGGTATTGATCCTCCCCTGGGGTTTTCTATTTACAGTCCGCTGGTTAACACAGAGAGCAGGAAGGGAGTCTTCCAGAAACTTTACTCAGCAACCATCGATTTGCCATTAAACCAGGACCTCACATTCCTTCATCAAATTTGTGAGTCCAAAACAACTAAAACAGAGGGCATGTAGTCCCATATTTTGACATGACTTTACACCCTAAACACAATGGAGAGGGCAAAGTGAAAGGAAGTGTTTCCTGTTTTATCAAAACAACCTAAGGAACATTTTTAGTAACATGCTGCTGTTGGGAGTGTTTCTGGAACTAAAAGAAAATGAAAATGCTTTCAAAAACAATGTTTATTCTTCAGTTGACGTCACACACAGTGTAGTAAACAAAGCTTAAAATTTAAATCATATCGCAGTGTATGGATGTGTACAATAACAAATTACCAGTCTAAAGAGCAATAGTGAGTCTAATGGAACTGATAGTCTTTTCTGAATGTTTAATCTATGACCAACAACTGTCTATTTGCTTGGGTGTTACTACACAGGCAGAAAAAGCATTACATTGCTTGGTGCATATCAGTAGAAGTCTGCTTTTTTTAAATGACTATTTTGAGAGTATTTGTATTGATAGCTTATAATAAATTTTGGACATTTGCTGTAGATTTTGGAATAACTGTGGGAAAGTCGACAAAAACTCAGGTCACATGCAAACCCTCTATGGTTATGCTTGTAGACAAATTGGACAGGCCAATGCAGTATGGTCACACTGAAACCACTTTAAGGACATACTCCTGCTTACAAGTGCTGAACAAGTCAAGCTTACAGGAGATAGCGATGGATGCCTGTCTGCGGCAAATGGGTTTTTATACACAAGTGTCAGAAATTATATATTTGCAGGTGAAATCGCCATCAATGAAAGATGGCCTGAGCAATAACACAGACTAAAACAGTTGGAAGAGAGCCGAGGGATCTCACAAGTTATGATGACTTTATATCCCAGAAAAAGCAAAATAGTCCCAGGACAAACAAGCTAAGTGCTGGTTTGGCTGAGAAAGCAGACAGCAAAGTGCACCAGGGAGGGGAAAGAGCTGGAGGGAGACAGCAGTGGACCAACATGGAGGCAGGAGCCATGTGTTAGCACAGTTCATGACACACAAACTGTGTAACTAAAAGTCTGCAAAGGCACAGTCTCTCTTTTCGCTCTGATTTGTGTCCATCTTCTTTGCTTGCTGGTATTAGCATCAGTGTGCATCCCATCCCCCCGAACTCCATGCACACCCACAGTCAGCTACTCCGCTCCCTTCCTTCTGCTCTGCAGAGAGACGTGCAGGTTTGGCGAGGCCCAGAGGATGAAGTGGCGTGGGAAGGGTTAAGTCCAAACAGATCCATCTGCTTCCTCGTCTGTCCTCCTGGCTGGCTGCTGGCCCCAGCCCAGCTTTTACACAGTCTGAAGCCTGACGCAAAGCATACACAAACAGACACAACTGGACTGCACACATCAAAAGCCACCATGCTGACAGGTATGAGTATTTTTGCAAAGCACTTTGTGATTTACAGGGGGAAATGTTTTCCAGATAGCAATAAACAAGATACTAATGCTCTTTTTTCTGTCCCTTTTTATTCAACATTTGAGAATATCTTTAGTTTCACTAAATTCACTTAGAACATACGAAAAGACAGCTACAAGAAAAACTCCAGACCTATTTACTATATTTTTATAACTATATTTTAAAAATGTTTAATGTTTAGAACAGTAAAGTTAGCCTGTCACAGAATGTTCATCGTTATTAAATGGGCATTTTTGCCCATTTTGGTTGGACTCAAACCTGGTGCCCCCTGCATTTCAGCCATATAGCATTTGTCTTCCGCTCAATCACTGAACTAAACTAGTGGCCTGAATTTTTATCTAAGAAGTGATTCTGAGGACCATGTTTGATATCTGTCCTTGGCTGAGAAGTTAGTTATAAAGGCCAGCATTTTATTTTTTCTTTCACGGTGCTGTCAGTAAAGTATCTACAATGATACACCCACTCAGAAGCCTTGAAGCTAAAGAAGCCTTTCTAAAACATCTCCAACAATATTCAAAACACAGCACAGTGAAGCTAAGGACGTTAATGTGAACTAGATGAATGGTCAGTCACACAGAGCTCATGATTATAATCACAATTAGAGTGCACGTAAACGCTGACCCCCATTTTTTTGTAACCACAAGTGAAAACTAGGGGGTGTTTAGTGTCAACAATAACACTAAACACCAAAAGCACAGAAAGAGTCAATATAAAGCAAGAAGGCTGAAGTAGAGAAATAAGCTTAGTAGAGAAGCATAAAAAAATCTCCACCTATAAAAACTCTTTCAGTTGTGTTCATGTTCGGACCCGTCCATGCCACATACACAGCCGAACAGCTGCAGGAAATCAAAGGCAGAGACAGAAAGGAAGGGGACACCCGTGTGCACTGCTGCACGCACCCTTATAAAAAGGATGCGTTGTCACTGAGAGGGACAGGCTGTCTGATGAAGCAACACCTGGCTAGGGAGAGGCCCAAACCTGCAGAACCTTCGCAGTCTTGCTGCATTTGCACTGAAACAACACAACAATAGAGGGCTACTCCTGTGCAGTATACTATTCTGCATTTGCAAAGGTGAAGTTAACACAGAAGGACTCTGTTTAGGCTGTTGACACTGAGGTGTGGGAGAGTGAATAGGAGAAAAGACAAGAGAGAGATAGAGAGAGGGGCGTGCAGACTTACACTGTGTCAGACAACAAGGTCAGCCCATCCCCGGAGAGGTGTTGGCTTTCTAACAGAGCATAGCTACTTGAAACCAAGGTCACTGCTCTGTGGCTGTGAGAGGGACTGGAGAGAGTGGGGCCAGACAGGGACAGCTTTGCCACATATGTTGTGCGGCCTCAGTGAGTGAGTAACTGGGATTTCGTAGGTCTGTTTGTGTGTGAGCATGGCTTGAATGGATGAAATTCAGATCAGTGGCAGAAAATAAATAAATAAAAGAACAAATAACATATCTACACCCACTCAGGGCTAAATTTCCTGAAACCAGATGCTTTTCTGACATAAACAAATCAGAACACAGTCCATTATCGGTGCTATTATGGCTAGAAACTGTAGAGTACGGATCTTAGCCGCTCTCTGCACTCATTCAACATTTAATGGCCCTTTGCTTGCCTTTTTTTTTTTTTAAACTGCTGTTCTAGGAGAGGAGATTTACCGAGTAGCACAGATTCTAAACACAGTAAAACATATGGTTAAGTTTTGCAATTTATACCAACTCTTAATCCAGGTTAAGCCATTACAACTGACACAGAAGCATGAAACTGAAAACAAGACAACATGAATCGCTTTGTTATCTTTCCACTGTCCTCACTTTCAATAATAAATAATAAGGGTTATTTCTGCTCACAATGGGCGTTTGGAGGGTGACCATGCATATCTGCATGATTAGTCCACGCCATTAAGGAAATGTGTCTGTGTTACCTGACATAAAAGCAGTTGATGCTTTTTCCTGTTCTGCCATTTAGTAAGTACTTTTTAAGTATATTAAATCCCACTTACAAAAAGCTTCCTTTTGGTGGAAAACCAAAAACCTCTTTTTTAGCACCAATTTTGAAGTTCGCTTAATCAATTATACAAACAATGTTGGCACGCGACAGCATGTGTCATTGCTTGTGCTCTTGTCAGTAAGATCTAAGACAACATTTGAGAGCTTGAAAATATGAATACGATTTAGGCTTGCACACACTATCACCACCACCCAGCATTTCTATTTATGCACAACAGCCACAGGGGCTGAAAGAGGGTTATTGGATGGACAAACAAAACCAAACTGTGTAGGGAAGGGAGGACTACTTCAATGTTATCTTATCCTCCCCCACCTTGGACAACGGCCTAGCAGCTCTAAAATTAGCCGTCACATCTAAACACAGTCTTTGGTGTAGCAGCTACTCTTTGATGGGAACTTGGCTCATGGCTGACACACTGAAAGCGCACTCAAGCCTGTCTCAAAATGTAGAGATGAAGCCGAGATAGTACACAAATACAAACCAGACGAGCATAGCCCTCTCAATTTTTACAAATAATCTAGAAGAATATGGAGGAAGTTATTATTTTAACTGATTTCCCCTTAAAGAAAGGATGTAATGTAACAATTGTAATTTTACAAAATGACAAGCATCTTCTAACAATAAATAAATCCAACAATAATTATACTGCCACATGACAAAAATGAAAGTGAGCTGCTATGATGTGATGTTTAAGATCAGTTCGAAAAACAAGAAGTGAAAGAAGAAAATGTGACTCAGCAAGGAGACTTTGTTTTTTTAAATACAGGGTTCCGGCTGATGATAGAATAAGTAGCTGGCAATTCATAGACCACCAACATCATGAAGCAGCAGTGAGCCTAAATCAGTCTAACCATCAGGTACACTTCCTCTTTGTGCGTGCGTGTATTAACATGTACTTTAGCTTGAGGAAAACACTGCCTGAGAAACAACCATGACCTCCCAGCAAGAGCAGATTTAAGTTTTTTTTTTGTTTTTTTAAATAGATGAAAGCAGACCAACATCCTGTGTTCATAGCTATGCAGTGATACCACTATTTTGTGTGTTTTTAAGCAAATATAGGAGCGGGATTAGATATAAATGCTATGTTTACAGTATTGAATGCGTTGGCCACTCACACTCTCTCTCGGTGTATAACATTTTGTATACGCATGCATTCTTTAACAAATATATACAATAAAAAGACAGAGAGAAAACCCTAAAGAACAATAAATTAGAGAAATGTCCAATCTGATTGCACACAAATGCAGTATGAAATATACCAGCATGCAGTGATGAGGGGCCAAGCAGTTCAGCAGGTTACAGTCACCATGGCAACCAGATCTGAATTGTGTTAAAAGCGCTGAAAAGAAAAAAGTATTTATTTCCCCTTTTTGCAGTACCCCTTGGTCATTCCTAATGGAAGGGTGTTTTTGTTTTGTTTTTGTTTTTTTGTTTTTTTTTTTGGGGGGGGGGGGGGGGGGGGGCAGGGTGCCTGTGGTCTGTGAAAATAACCCAATCACCCAATTGTAAAGTCAAGGTGGCATGTTATCAAACATAAGACCACATTGCTCTTGTAGCTTCCAACAGAGTTCAAATACAGAGTTGTAGAATTTCATTTTAACAAAAAAAAAAAAAAACAACTGTGTCAATTTTTCTGTGAGTATTGAAAAAGAAAAAACAAAACAAGAACAAAAACTGGACTACATGTTGATTTAATACCTTCCAAAATGGCTGAAATTGGTGCCACGAGCTGATGTGAATTCTGCTTTCCTAGGAATTCATAAGAGTCATTTTTTGATAACCAAGTGTAATTGCACGTGGTTTGAAAATCACACGCATAAATGAACACAAAATAAAAACCTACTGGCATAGCTAGACTGCTTGATATAGTGACACAAAAATTAAGTTAGAAATTATAAAAAAAAAAACAAGAAAACAAAAACGATGATCTATGAAAAGAAGTAGTAACAGTTGAACTTCTTCACCCCCAATTATGTGTTGGTTCGCAAATATGGTGTCAACTGTCTCTAAAGACATGCTATTAAATTCTTACAAACAGAATAAATGGATTTGCAATGTCCATGGCTTCTAAGAGTCAATCATGTTCTGCCAAATTACTTAAACCACTTTTCACCACTGAAACAATCTGTTAACTATCCCAAATTCATGGCAGAAAAAACAGCAGTAATAAGGAGCAAGCTCAATGCTGCAAGATGTGTTTATGTGCCTTCCGCCATGCGATGCTTTGTATTCTTTTCACTCTCACGCCTACGAGTTACTTCCACTCACTCATAGTGCTAAATGGTCTGAACCTTCGTTACACGGAGAAGACTGGCCTCCCACTCACTACCCACTAGAAATGGCATTCTGCCACATGGGGAAGAGGGTGTCTGTGTGAGTGTGCTAAAAAAGCACAGGACAATGACACAAAAACAATAAGGGAGTAGTTAAACTCTCTCACAGCCTGTCATCCTTGAAATATTTCACATCAAATGCAAGTCAAAGTCCAACACACTGATATGGAGCCGCTGGGTAGGAAGCTAAGCTTAGTACTGCATTCCCCCTCTTCCCATTTTCCTGAATCTCAACAATCTATAGCGGACCTCAAATTCCTATGCCTAAGATGTGAGCTCTCTGCCATTCAGTGTGGCTATTAGCGTATTTCTCCAAACTCTATACCACAGTGCTTTGCCTGTTCCCTGTAAACAGGCTCCTTCTATACAGCATCAGTATGCAGTTTGCTTCAGGGGGAGGAGGAGCAGTAGCACAGGAGAGGAAAAGGGAAGGCTGGGAAAACAAAGCCTCTATGGTCCTCTCTCCAGCCGGGCCATGCCGAGCCGCAGTAGCGGGGGCGAGTTATGTAATGTGACTGGCAGGGCCCACTTCCCTGTTCAGAGCTGCCGCTCACACTAATCCCCACTGAGGAACAAGCCCTGCTTTGGAGAAGGAAGAGGAGATAGAAGGGGAGTTGTGAGGGAGCCAGTGGAGGAGGTGTGATTACAAGAATTTTTCCCTTTCATCTGCACCAAATCGAACACCCAGACATCTCCCCTCTCAGCTCCTCTTTTGAAAGATAAAAGAATTATATCAGCACTGCTGATGGCTGGCTACAGCATAGACTGAGACAGAAGCCATGCAGTAAAGACACGTTCCCATCACTTAGGAATCTTTCTGATGACTAATTTATCAGTTGTTTAAAGCAGAGAAAGACTAAAAACAAGAAAACATTTGAAACAGGATACAATCATGTGCTACATGTGAATTTAGAATCTTTCGATAGTCAAATCATATTTTAAATGCTGCAGATCTGTGTGGTTCTTCCTGTCCACACAGAACGTGGTTAATGGCAACATACTGGCCAGAGACCATAAAGTCAAACCTGACTTCAGGCGACAAAAGGCATATCAAAGAATGCCTCTGATAATGGTTAATCAGTAATCAAATCTGGAACTGCCACTGGATAGACATGACAAGTCTATCACTTAATATGTGGGTGGGGCTTCAGCTACACCACTTCGGATTAATTTATCTAGTGTGCCAGCAGCCTTTCGTTGTTACAGGTTAGTGTCCACACTGCCTGTGCAGAATACTGCTACGCATGTGTCAGTTTACTCGGACACAGCCAATATACAACCGCTCATTTTCTACAACAAAGTGCTGCAGAACTGGCTGCTTCACTCAGCTGTCATCTGCTTACTTTTCACCTTGCTTGTTTACAATTTCCAGACATAGAAGGAAAGAGGGGCGCAGCCGTCTGTTGAGGCTGCTAGTGGTGGGTGGCATCAACCAACAGAAAACTGGAATTGCATATAATAAAAACAAACAAACAAACAAACAGAAAATTGGATTAACTAGCTGGTATTTCTGGTGGTTACTAGTGAGGACAGACAAATGGTGGTCATAGTTCATACGCTCATAAACGTAGTTCTACAAACATATTAGTTAAACATTTCTGTCAAAACGCAGTATGGATGCTGATTAATAAAGAAGTCAGCGCAGGGGCTTTGGTGCACCGTAGTAGAACCTCTTCTTTCAGTCATGATATGAAAAATCTGTGCTCGCTATGCAACCCATTCAGCTACACAATCTTGATCAGGAATCTCTACTTCAGGCCGAGAAAAATGAATGTGAGAAAAGATAACGCTAAAATGATGTCTGTACCATTTGTACGAGCAGATCACTGTTAACCCCACATAAAACTCACGCAGACAACTCATGCAGACATGACACCAAAACAGTCATGTTGGTAATAATAAACACACAGGGCAGAGAAAAGAACAAGTAATCACCAGGAACCTCAGTCAATTCTGCTAACCACGGAGACCAGGTGGAGGATTTAAAGCGGTTAAAAATAAAAGTCTGATTCTGATTTACTGAGCTGCTTGCCTGGAAACCATGTGACCAGCATCACATGAGGAGAGGGAGGAGGAGAGTGGCAACACACACACACACACACACACACACACACACACACACACACACACACACACGCTCCACTCCTGGTACGATAATAAGCTTTGTGATCAGTTTCCTTGGTTTCCACTGACAGTAAGCAGATATAGGCAGCTCGGAGAGGTAAACAGAAGCTGCTCTTGCTAGTGCACGGCCACAGGCGCAGGGACGCGAGAGAGGCGGATGGGGAGGAAACAGAGAGAGATGAATTTGTGCAGAAGAGGTGCATAGGCAGCCTCGCAGCTGTTGGGTGTCGGGCAGTGCAGACAGTCCAGACGCTGAACCTTCAGCAGCTGAGTTAAAAAAACAAAACCAACTATTTTTTGTCCTTTCATTTCAATCTCATCTGTGAATTATATTTAACTGCTACCAACTTTACTGCATTTCCTGCCACAAGGCAGTGCGTGTTTGTTGATAGAAGTACAGTAAAATGGGTTGTGCTCTCAGCTACTCGCATTAATCAAACATAAAGATGTGTTTGTGCGTGTGCAATGCATGTGTGAGTGAGACAGATAGAGGGTAACGGAGGGCTTTTGTTGGACACATGCTAGTTCTGCACTACATGAGCTGTGACCTACTTTTTTACAGTCTCACACACACACACAGCCTTTGACAATGGGACAGGAAAGCAGAGGTTAGGCTTGCACTAAGCCCTATTCTTAATACATGCATTCCAATGGATAGAGCTCAGGGGCTGCTGAGCTTTCAGCCTGCCTGTTGGTACAAGCATCTCCTGCACAGTCTCATGCATGCCTAACAATACAGAGTAAATCCAACTACTTGTAGCATTTAGGCACATATGTGCATGTAAAGGGTCTAATGATAAGTAGAAAAAAAGAGCATTTTATAACTGATATATATTTGCAGCCAAAGTGAAAATTCTGAATAACAAAGTTTGCTTTCTAAAAATAAAACAAACCATTGGTAAGTATATAAGCTGCACTGCAACAAAACATGTTTGCCCTCATAGAAACACTTAACACAATTGTGATGTTTATTTCAATTTAGTCAGTAACGCATTAAAACATACCATATGATGATGCCATAGCACCAGTGGAGCTTTAATAGGCTTCAGGGGAAATAAAAAACTGCAAATCCCATGAAAATGACATCTTTTCCTATTTTTGTAGTTAGCGGTGAGCATGAAACCACATGGAGGTTCATGCTAGGGCTGCTCGATTATGGCAAAAATGATAATCACGATTATTTTCACTGAAATTGAGATCACGATTATTTGACGATATTTATTTAACCCTTTAAGACCTACTATAGAACCGAGTCCACCAGAGCTTATATTATTTTTTTTACATTCTGTAGTGCCATTTGTGGGAGCATTTCAAGTTGCTATACATCAATACAACTGTTATAGCCCATATTTTAATAATATGTATGCATTAAGTCCATAGTAATTACATAAATTGCAAAAAAGTGCAATAAACTACAAAAAAAATTGAAAATCGCTTTTGTTTTGTTTACATATATTTCTACTTGGAGAAATTTAAGAGGCTTATCCCTCAAAACTTTAAATACAAAAAAGTTGCAAAAAATAGTTTCCCACCACAGGAAATGTATTTTGAGTGTCTTCATAGTTTTATTTTGGAGATACAGCAATTTTTATATACTGCAGGAAAAACAAAAAACAATCCTATGATGCAAATTTGCAAAGAAAACAGCATGTGCATCATTTCACTGTGGGAAGTGTTACGAACAGCTGATAGGAACGGCGAAGCCTGTTTCTGGAATATTATGTTTTTGTTCCTGCAAGCGCTTTTTATGCAATTTTTGCAAAGCTTTATGTGGAAGGAAACCGTGACCGAGGACAAGCTGATGGCATCAGATGTAAGTACAACTCCTCCGGTTTCATATGCAAAACAAATTATTGTGCTAGCTTACACGGTTCAGGTTCTACAGGGATTTAAAAATAGTTACGCAAAACGGAGCGTGCTGCTCTGACCGGCTTTAAAGGGTTAACAATGACTTTAAAAAATAATATAAAATAGTGTGCAACACCACTGAAGTTTTTTTTTTTAAACTCTCTTTTCAACCAACGGCAGTCACTCTCCAAATAACTTCTGCTTAGCTTTCCGGGCTTCCCTCGGGTCCTCTTAATCAGCGGTCTCCAACCTTTTTTGCGCCACGGACGGTTTATGCCCGACAATATTTTCACGGACCGGCCTTTAAGGTGTCGCGGATAAATTAGGGAGGGGCTAATAATCGGCTCAGTCATTTTTAATGATCGTTGAAAGCCCAGATCGTAATCGTGATTAAAATTCGATTAATTGAGCAGCCCTAGTTCATGCTGACAACTTGATGCCGTATATGCCAATGTAGGAGGTGCTCTGAACAGCTGATCAGATCGATAAACTGTTTGGATTATGTTTTTGTTGTTCCATGCACTTTTTATGTGATTTTTGCAAACCCAAATTAGGAGGGCGATATGACCAAAAATATTTATCACGATATACATTTGAAAATTTGCGATAACGATATAACTGACGATATAATTGACACTAGACAAAATACTTTACAACTCCACAACTTTATTCGTGCAAAACAAATATTAAAAAAAAATCGAGGTGTTTTCACTTAAACGAGCAGCTGTTTTTATCTGCATTAAAGTTATATAAAAATTTAACAGCACAAATGCAAATTCCTTGCTGACAGTTTAACCAAAAGGCATTTCCATTGGAAATTGGAGGACATATCCTCAGCATAACCATGTATAATATCCACAAAACTTAAAAAGAGGTTATACACACACAATACCGTAATACTATGCTGAAGCACAGTACGTATCACTCCGCGAGGCTCCTGCCGATGATAGCCGCAACACTCCGACAATCCATCAAGCGGTGCGGCTTCGTAGCTTAGCAAAGTTCTACTAAAACATTTGACAGATTTTCGAGCGCCACCACATAAAATCGTTTCGAGGTCAGTAAACACAACCAGAACTCATACATAGGGCACACGGGATTATAAGGGGCACTGTCGATTTTCAGAAAAATCAAAGGATTGATTTTAAGTGTGCTGTATTTTCCAAACAACACGGTAATAACGACGGCCCGCTAGCATGCTCTACCAAAAATAGTGCTTTGTTGTGTATCTGATGGACAAAAGCTAAACCAGTTCCACACCACTGAAGTTGCAGCATTTTTACAAACCAAGTGTGGGTCATCCGTTTCATTCAACAATCCGCTTTCGCCCTTCTTATTCCCTGTCGCCGGCACGCTTTTTCCGCCATGTGCGTATGAAAACAAAGGCACTGCCCATGCGTGTTTTACCTATATTCTATCGTGATATTTCATTTTCCTATCATTGCCCGACATTAGACCAGTATTACCGTGAACGGTATGATATGGCCCAGCCCTACCCCCAAATGGAAGAAAACAGTGGTCTGGGACATGTTAAATCCGGTATATCCAAGTCCAATTCGTCTGGTTTTAGATGCCAAAAGAATTATTACTCTAGCTTATTTGGTTATACCTGGATTTCAAAATGGATGTTTGATAGTAAAGGGCATGTTGGGAATAACACGGAGAGACTGTCACACCGCACCAGAGCTGGAGTTATCCATTTTTTCATTTTTCTTTAATAGAAACTGGTTTTACACAAGATCATATCAAACAAGTTTACTTGCAAAATATCCAAATCTAATTCTTGGGGGGCTCTACAAATATATCACAATGAAATTAGTCAAGAACTTCAGGAGAACAAGCTATGAATATAGGGTCACCTAAACTAAAGAGAGGTCAATTCAGAGCTAACTCTTCAATCCATAGCAAACACCTGAAAACTTCTCCATGTGAATATCATTTGATTCCTGTGCTCTCCTCGTAAAGAATGTCTTTGCACACAACATGCATCCCAATCCCAAAAAGCCCTCAAAAGAAACAAACAGCCATAAAACATCTTTTTAAGAAGAAACTTCTCGCTAGTAGAGGTTCAGTGAAAGAGGCCTAAAAAGACCAAGTAAAAAATTATTTGTGTCAACATACCGATTCCATGGCTGTAGGAGAATGTCAGTGGGCTAAAATCCAAATAGAAAATACACCTGCTGCTGCAGAATCCACGAATTCTGAAAAAGGATAAAAAAAATAATATATATATATATATAATATATATAAAATTATTGAACAGAAAAACACAAACAGTCTCACATTTTTATCCAACACATTCAGATGGACGGAGAGGGTAAAATTTATCCTCAAAGGATCTCTTAGTTATTTAACTGAGAAAAGCAGTGAAGCATTTTGTCCCCACATTTGCTCCTCCAACTAAACACTAGATACTCCCATCTTTGTCTTATCAAAAACATGTTACCTCATGTACTTCAAAGTGATTTCAATATGTTACAAAGATAAACTTTTCCTTATCCTTAACCTTCCGCGCCTGGACATGTCATGTCCACGCAATTTGAATTTCCATGCACCAGTATCCTTTTTATGACTGTATGGTTTGCAAGTCTGGGAAAAAAAAATTCAACCTCTGAACAACAAGTGACTATATGAAATACGTCAGAGACAGGTCAACGAGTAATGGCATAAAGAGAAATCCTGAAGTCAGTGTACTGCTGTTGGCCCTGCCCCCAGTCCAACCACACAATGAGGACAAGGGTTTATCAGGATTTAGGCAGCGGGACATGGGAGGGTATTTAACAGGGGCCCAGTGTTGGGTTTGGCATTCCGGTGATTTTGGGACAAAACTCCAATCTGAACCCACACGTATTACATCATTTCATATGCTTTAATGCATTATAACAGGGCTAAAGGGAAAAATTCAATAGCATCTTGTTTTCAGTTTTAGCACAGGCAGGGTGGCAAGTGTGAATGCAAGACAGGATTAAGGTCAGACCTCCCTAGGAGGGCCTGAGTGGTAAGGAGGATGATGGTTAGATGTGCATTTGTGTTTGTACTGGAGTGGAACCTGTGGGGGCTTTCCCAGTGGGAAGTACAGGATTGATGGATTGTTACAATCCAGACAGGGAGTACAACACCACCCTCCCAGAGTTTGTAATACAGGATAAGGACAATCCATTTTATTGATCCCAAAAAAACAAAACAAAACAAAAAAAACAACCCGCCAACAAAAAACCAACTGACAAAGACCATAACGATGAAACCAAAGCCAACTTTGGTAGATAAGGTTAATCGGTCGAGTCACATTATAGTGCTTAACACACCATATTACTAAGAGTAAAAGTGTTTGAAATTTAACAACTGTTATCTGTACAATATAGTAAAACACTGCATTGTGTCACTCCAGAGACAATGAAAATATGTTCCCTTATTGTTAAAAAATAAATTAAAAAATAAAAATAATATCCCCATTCCTTTCCCCTTCAGCATGACAACTCAGACCAGCTATTTGTACTGTTTGACCAAGTCAGACAACGTGTTGCACAAACAACTTGTTTTGAGCGTGATTCAACCACTACTACCTTCTCCAGAGACCTTTGTAAGATTTGAGATTTTTTTGTCAGCTTTCTACAAAATGCTTCTGGACATGCATATTTTATTCTGCTTAGCCTGTATTGCAGAGTATGTCAAAGAGAGCAGTGTTTTATATTTTAATTATACTCTGTTAAACAGAAAAAAAAAGACAGCCGACCTGTCCCTTTGCACAAATTCTTTTAGAAGAAACTGCTAAGGAAATACGAGTGACATAAGAAGTTCAACTACGGTGCAGAACAGATGACAGATATCCATCTTCAGGGAGATAGTCAAACAGGTGCCAATGAAATAAGCAAGAAAGAAAAATGGATCATCATCTTTGTGCACAGCCTATGAAATCAGCTCACATGAAATCTGCGGTGAGAATCACAAAATATGTGTGCATTGCTCAGGGAACAAAAGCCAACTAACACCAAGGTGGAACGGTTGTTTACCTACTGGAACCGACAAACTTCTTACTGATGCTTTCGTCTTAGATAAAGAGCGTTGACTAAGCTACACCAGGAGAGCATGAGAGAGTGACGCATATGTGCTGCACACGCACAAAATCTACTGAACAGGCAAATTTAGACAAAACATTAACCCGACTGACATGAGTCCCATAAAAGCCTAACTTTTGACTGTAGAAGTCTCCAAACGCTGACACGTTTCTATGTTTTCTATACAACTGTGTAAGATTTGTTTCTATACTAATACAGGTCAACAGGTTGAAACACCTGCTTAAAGTGTGGCTCCACTTAACTCCTCTTCGTAAAAAGCCTCGCCTTCAAACTATGCAGAGCTGACTTCAAACATTTAACATGATCATGCATAATTAGAAGACATTTCTAGCTCTGCATCACCATGACAACAGGTCTGCATATTCACTTCTGCATCTTCACTGTCACCATTATCAAGCTGCTGAAATATCAGCAGTGTTTTTCAGATTGCTTCACCAACTTTATTGCAGCACTGCAGGTCACATGTCAGCGAGGAACAGAAGAATATGTGAGGCACGGTGCAATAAGCTACAACATGTGTGCACTTCTACAAGCCTTTCTAAATCCTGCTCCAAGGTGAGCGAGCTAGTGAGACCAGCCCTGGTTTTAATGGTGACCTTCAACAAGAATCAGAGCCCGTCTTTGATGCTGACAGACTATGACTGATGAAAGAGATAAATCTCTTCACTGGAGCTTGGAGAATAGAACTGCGCCTCAAACATTTGGTTGCAGCAAAATAAAGAAAGAAAAAAAGACAGAGGTATAGTTTAGAGAGCTTTACTTACCTAACCATCTCATCAGCTGTATCAACACTGCAAATGTCCTGCCGTTTAAACTTAAGACTAGACTCACTGTGTGCAGTGAGGACAGAGACCAACAGTTCCATGTGAATGACCACTAATGGCACCTGAAGTGCGTGTTCTCTTTGTGTAAAGAGAAAGGCCTTCTCTGGATGTTTTGGGATTATGGAGGACAGGCAAGATTTAACACAGGTTTCAGGGCACAGATATCTTTTTGCTTCACTTTCTGCAAACCTGAATCACTACTTGTTTTCCATCAGAAGTCTGGACCATAAAACACAAACTCAACAGTGCTCCCCAAGGCTATAACGCACCTCTTCAGTCAGCTCTGTGTCTGGCTGTCCTATCATAGAGCAGATCAGAGGCAGCTGAAAGTCAACCTGGAACAACAGCTCAGGCCCTTGTCTGATTTCATAAAGAGTGTCACAGGCCACATAGGCATCGTGCAAGGGCATTCAGACCAGAAATACTGCAGGACTTTACCGAGGTAAGAGACTGAAACAAAAAGTTGTGTTTTTCTTTGATATCACAGATGCTGTACTGCAAAAACTAGAAATAATGAACACATGGAATGGGGTGAACCAATGCTAGTGCATCTGACAAAAAAAACAGACATCTCAAGAGCTATGTATGGAGACTTAGATCATCAGAGACAAAGAAATAACCAAAAAGCAGTATGCAAATTAGGGCTGGGCCATATTATACCGTTCACGGTAATACCGGTATAATGTTAGGCAACGATAGGAAAATGAAATATCGCGATAGAATGGGAGTAAAACGCGCATGCGCAGTGCCTTTGTTTTCATACGCACATGGCCGATTGTTGAGTGAAACAGATGAACCAGAATTGGTTTGTAAAAATGGTGCAACTTCCGTGATGTGGAACTGGTTTGGTGTTTGTCCGTCAGATACACAACAAAGCACATTTTTTTGCAGAACATGCAAGCGGCCGTTGTCATTGTCATATTTGTCGGACTAAGATGCTCTTAAATCTGGGAGTAATCTGGGTCCTAAACTCCGTATGCTTCAGGTCAAACAACACTGCAGCATCACTTAGAGTTAAAAACTGTCTAAATTCTTTCATCTTTAATAAAACGATCAGAATTGCTGCTTTATCAGGTGTAACTATAAAGTTTAACTTCCAGGCATCCATGAAAACAAAAGTTATTACATTTAACGGAGTTAGAAGTTAGCAGGAAGCTAGCGGAAGTTAGCTCGCTAGTTTCGCTAGTTACCTAAGCATGATATTGCATGTTCTGACTGAGAGATTTCTGAAAAAAATCAAACGTACAGCTCTGCTATCACTTCCAACATAAATGAAGACAGGAAACTAAACAGCAGTGACGTTTGTAGGGTTACTGAAGTTGGGCTAGCTGGTATATAATGATGTGCTACGTGATCGCTAGCGACACAGCTATGTTAGCATAACATAAACAGTGAAGCTGGAGGACGAACACTAACACTTTTCCACTTATAAAAGTTAACGTGAAGGTTCTTCATGGTTAGAGACAAATGCAATCGCATGGCAGGATGCTGTAAACGGACCAAACTTCAGTCAGGAGAACAACTGAGATAATCCATCCACAATACAAGGTTAGTCATTAATATACTGCAACAACATGGGAATAGAGCAGCTGCCAGAGAATTCAACATTAATGAATCAATGGTACAGAAGTGGAGGAAGCAAGAAGAATGAGTTTAATAAAGTTTGATTTATCTGACTGCTTTGTTTCGCTTAATGTGCCTTATAATCCCGTGCACCTTATGGTCCGAAAAATGCGTACTGCACACTGCAGTTTAATGTTGCAAAGCACCTATTTTTAACTTCAGTGGATATTATATATGGTTATGCTCAGGATATGTCAGCCCATTTCTACTGGAAATGCCTTTTGGTTAAACTTTCAGCAAGGAATTTGCATTTGCACTGTTACATTTTTATAAAGCTTTAATGTACATAAAAACCAGCTTCTTGTTTAAGTGAAAATAAATGGAAGGTTGTCTTTTTGCGCTAGTAATGTTGTGGAGTTGTATTTTGTCTCGCATCAATTATATCGTCGGTTATATCGTTATCGCAAATTTTCAAATGTATATCGTGATAAATATTTTTGGCCATATCGCCCTGCTCTAATGCAAATAGTATTGCACCTCAAATGCACAGAAGCAGCTCAAATTCAGGCATCGAGATCTGGATTTTAAAAAAAAAACCCAAAAAAACCAATGAATTTCTCAACTTTATATTAACAACATATCGTTAAAATGTTCTAATGTGAACAATTTGGGAACATATCATTTATGGAAGTGGTATAGACTGGGGGTGCACATAAGTGGTCCACAGGTGCGCATTTGCTGTCAAAATAAAAGACGCGCACCAAATAAGAAGTTGCAACGCGCGTTTGCATACATATAAAAGGCACTGTTTTTGTCCGCTAAAGTGGGATTTTCACGGCATATTCTGCACCACATCTCTGTGTGTTCATCATTGGTTTGAAGCCAGCTCACCTCCTGCAACCATACATGCTTCTTTTGCAGAATGGACTCCTTCTGACATTTCTTTGGAGGTGGAGGAACACCAAAGTAATTGCTTAAAGGAGCTTGCTTCTTTGACATCTTTAAGAGTTCTAAACAAATGTCTGTCCTCTAGGGCTGCCACAAACGATTATTTTGATAGTCGACTAGTCACCGATTATTTATGCGATTAGTCGACTAATCAGATCATCATCCACTGGACGTAAAACTACAGCTTATTGCACCAGCAGCATCTGCTCTTATATAACTATCGTTAGCTTACAGCTTTAAGCTTTTAAGGTGCTAACTAAAAATAAAGACAAGATGATAGTTTATTCAATTTTAATGAAATTTGCAGATTGTTTCGGTAAAGTTTAATAAACTCCTTGCTATCTAAAATATAACAGGACACCGGAGTATATTCTCCAGCATCTCACACTTCTGATAATCAGCTGTCTGCTTGACGTTTATTCAGCTGTGTAAAAACTATAACTTTAATCTCAGCCAAACCGATTTACTCAGGAACAAATAAAATACAAAAAAAAAAAAAAAAGCCAAACAACAACATTTTTAATTTATCTAAGTGACTCATATATATTTAACCTGAGTCGCGAAAGACGGCGGTGAGTTTGAAAACAATTTGCCGGGAGTCCGGTGTTCTCACGGCGCTAGTGACCTAGCCCCCGGCTAGCTATCGAGCTAGTGGGTAACAGACGTCTCCAAAAACGTCGGAGCGCTTTTGAAAATATGTGGTGTCCTGATAAACTGAGCCGATATTTGAGGTTTACACAGCTACATTCTCGCCTGAAAATATGTTAAACGTTTATTTTGTGACCCAGAAAGAATAATAAGAGTAATATTAAAACTAACTAGCTACCGCCATTGTTGGAAACTAAGCTGGGCCGCGCTATGAATTCTGGGACACAGCTGCTTCTTCTTCTTCGGGGTTTAACGGCAGCTGGCATCCTTGTACATGCTGTGCTGCCATCTTCTGTTTCAGTCCGTTATTACACTCTTAAATCCTGCTATTATTCCTGCGTCTTTTGCGATCTTACAAAGCTTCAAACGACACGTCGACTATTAAATCAGTCGTCGACGATTTTGATAGTCGACGTAATCGTGACTAGTCGACAAATCGTGGCAGCCCTACTGTCCTCCTCCAGAAAATCTTATGTACGCAAATATACGTTGCAACTTCTTATCTGGTGCGCGTCTTTAATTTTGACAGCGAATGCGCACCTGCTGACCACTTATGTGCATCCCTGGGTATAGAGACCTGCACATCAAAACAACTCCAGCACAATGGCCAACAAACAACAGGTCAGTTCGTCCATCTGTCATTTCATGTCTCAAAAAAAGAGAACTCTACGAACAATTTTTGGATATATGCGATCAATATTTCAATCACTAAAAACAGCAAGGTCCTTCCAGAGTAGAGCAGGGCGATATGACCAAAAATATTTATCACGATATGCATTTGAAAATTTGCGATAATGATATAACTGACGATATAATTGACACTAGACAAAATACTTTACAACTCCACAACTTTATTAGTGTAAAGCCCCCCACCATCAATGTATTTTCACTTAAACGAGCAGCTGTTTTTATCTGCATTAAAGTTATATAAAAATTTAACAGCACAAATGCAAATTCCTTGCTGACAGTTTAACCAAAAGGCATTTCCAGTGGAAACTGGCCGACATATCCTCAGCATAACCATGTATAATATCCACAAAACTTAAAAAAAGGTTATACACACACACACACACACAATACGGTAATATTATCACTCCCCCAGGCTCCTGCCTACGATAGCCGTAATGCTCCGACAATCCATCAAGCGGTGCGGCTTTGTAGCTTAGCAAAGTCGTACTAAAACATTTGACAGATTTTCGAGCGCCGTGTACCACATAAAATCGTTTCGAGGTCAGTAAACACAACCAGAACTCATACATAGGGCACACGGGATTATAAGGGGCACTGTCGATTTTCAGAAAAATCAAAGGATTGATTTTAAGTGTGCTGTATTTTCCAAAAAACACGGTAATAACGACGGCCCGCTAGCATGCGCTACCAAAAATAGTGCTTTGTTGTGTATCTGACGGACAAACGCTAAACCAGTTCCACACCACTGAAGTTGCAGCATTTTTACAAACCAATTCTGGTTCATCCATTTCATTCACCGATCCGCTTTCGCCCTTCTCATTCTCCGTCGCCGGCACGCTTTTTCCACCATGTGCATATGAAAACAAAGGCACTGCACATGTGCGTTTTACCCATATTCTATCGCGATATTTCATTTTCTTATCGTTGCCCAACATTATACCGGTATTACCATGAACGGCCTCTGGAATATGGCCCAGCACTATTCCAGAGGGCCACTTATTTACATACGTCTTGTGGGTAATCACTCCACTTACACTAGAACCGTTATGGCTAAGCCAACATTAGGTAGGTACTTTACATAGATTCATGTGAGGTTATTTTCAGGATCACTGCAGAGAGAATAGCAGAGCAGTAGAGACAAATGGTAAATGGTCTGTATATAAGCAGTAATATTAGACTAACTACCCTATGTTGTAAATCTAATTAAACCTTATTTTCAGTTGTCCCCAAAATATTCTTGCAGCTTTAGATGATCCACCATTCACGAAGAAGGAGGGTTCATAAGGGTGGGTTAGCTTTTAGCTGCAATACTGCAGGGAGCTGTGATCAAACTAAATGGCAAGTCATTAGTACATTTAACTGAAAGTACTAAGTACTATGATTAAGCATCATGTATATAAATATTTTTTAAATCAAAGCCACAATTTATGGAAGCCCGTTTCCGCCACTAAAAAAAAAAAAAAAAGCTAGTATCCATAACTCAAAATTTCGAGTTAGCTCTGTCAATCAAAAATATACGTGAATGAGGTCGCTTTCTTGTTACCCGGAAGCATATGGCGCAGGACCGCGCACTCAAAAACGGATCCCAACAAATTAAAGTATGTTTGCTGATAGTAACACCATGTGATTCAGCTAATAACACATCATTTGTGAAGCCAGGCTGAAAACACTCAGCAATCTGTGCATTCACGACTGGATGTAATACCGGTAGCTTAGCTGTAGCATTTGTAGCTGAGGGCTTCAGCTTCCGGGTAACATGGAAATGACGTCATTCACGTAGATTACTGATTGGCAGCGCTAACTCGAAATTTCGAGTTGCTTTTCTCAAAATTTTGAGTTAATATGTCGAAATTTCGAGATAATAACTCGAAATTTCGAGATAATAACTTGAAATTTCGAGATAATAACTTGAAATTTCGAGAAAATAACTTGAAATTTCGAGAAAATAACTCGAAATTTCAAGAAAATAACTCAAAATTTTGAGTTATGGATCCTTTTTTTTTTTTTTTTTTAGTGGCGGAAACGGGCTTCCATAACAATTAGATGAGCCTCTTCACTTAGTAACCTAATATAGTTTTACCTGTTCAACAGACATCTGCTCACGTACATCCACAAATTCCACACTGTACAAAGTTCAGGAAAAGGGTAAAAAAAACCCCAACAAACTCTGTCACCCTCTCACCCACTGTGTCTGCTGTTTCGTCTGTGGCACATAGGGCTGCCACGATTAGTCGACTAGTCACGATTACGTCGACTATCAAAATCGTCGACGACTAATTTAATAGTCGACGCGTCGTTTGAAGCTTTGTAAGATCCCAAAAGACGCAGGAATTAGTAGGATTTAAGAGTGTAATAACGGACTGAAACAGAAGATGGCAGCACTGCATGTACAAGGATGCCAGCTGCCGTTAAACCCCGAAGAAGAAGAAGCTCTGTCCCAGAATTCATAGCGCGGCCCAGCCCAGTTTCCAACAATGGCGGCAGCTAGTTAGTTTTAATGTTACTCTTATTATTCTTTCTGGGTCACAAAATAAACGTTTAACATATTTTCAGGCGAGAATGTAGCTGTGTAAACCTCAAATATCTGCTCAGTTTATCAAGACACCACATATTTTCAAAAGCGCTCCGACGTTTTCGGAGACATCTGTTACCCACTAGCTCGATAGCGAGCCGGGGGCGAGGCTCACTAGCGCCGTGAGAACACCGGACTCCCGGCAGATCGTTTTCAAACCCACTGCCGTCTTTCGCTACTCAGGTTAAATATATATAAGTCACTTAGATAACTTAAAATGTTATTGTTTGGCTTTTTTTAGTATTTTATTTGTTCCTGAGTAAATCGGTTTGGCTGAGATTAAAGTTATAGTTCTTACACAGCTGAATAAACGTCAAGCAGACAGCTGATTATCAGAAGTGTGAGATGCTGGAAAATTTACTCCGGTGTCCCGTTATATTTTAGATAGCAAGGAGTTGATTAAACTTCACCGAAACAATCTGCAGATTTCATTAAAATTTAATAAACTATCATCTTGTCTTTATTTTTAGTTAGCACAGACCTTAAACACTTAAAGCTGTAAGCTAATGATAGTTATATAAGAGCAGATGCTGCTGGTGCAATAAGCTGTAGTTTTACGTCCAATGGATGATGATCTGATTAGTCGACTAATCGCAAAAATAATCGGTGACTAGTCGACTATCAAAATAATCGTTTGTGGCAGCCCTAGTGGCACACAATTACTGTTTCACGGGTGGATAAAGCCACAGTAATTGAATGTTACATTAAATTGCAACCCACCCTACCCTGATTCCCAGTCACAGCCACCAATCCTTAATGACTTTTCTGGTGGAAACCCTGGAATAACTATCTGCAACCACCATTTTGCCGAAACACACCTGATAAAAAAAAAAAAACAATTAAAAAAAAAATTGGCTTGTACTGAAATAAAGTCTTGCTTTGCCCTTGAGGTGGGGGTCCCCATATGGACGTAACATCACATGTAAACCATTAATAGCATCTGAAGGGTGCCTGGTGTTGATGATAAACCCGTGGTTATATCGAGTTTGAGATAAACAATATGAAGCAACAGCAGCTCAGCAGAACAGCCTGGGTTCAGCCTGCAGTATGTCAAAGGATCAGGTATCAGGCCTTATTGTAATATTTTAACTAATTAGATTCAGTCATCTGCTCCTCTATGCGCAAACACTGGAGGGGAAACCTGATACTGGAGGGTGTGGGTAGACAGCTGTGGGGAGGGAGGATGGGCCAAGGGGAGGAGAGAGAAAAAGAGATGCACACCGCACATCTCCTCTTCAAAAACATCTACATTATTGATAAAGGCTGGTTTCTGCAGGGAGGGACCAGAGCACAGCGATCCTACACATCTCCAGCACGAGCCACCAATGCATACACCATCATTTGAAGCTTTATTTAAAAAATAAATGAATAAATAAAAAAATATAAACACCACATACACTCATGCTTCAGCATGGAAGAACGGAGGAAAAATAAACAGAATAAGTGGGTGAATAAGGAAGCAGGGAGTTGGGACAAACTGCTTCTTTAGAAAACATAAGAAGGAGAGTCTGTTGGAGGGCTGTGAAGGGTGGATACCAGCTGAACAACAAACCAGCTATATAAAAGCCTGATTTCAAAAGAAAGAAGAGGAGTGAGGGGAGGGGGAGAAGGGCTGCAATGAGAAGGCAGCAGCAGCAGCAGCACTCGTGACACAGTTAGCGACAGCGCTTGTTTGTTCGGCACAGCCATGCCGCGGCAAGCTCAGCTCACACGCTCGCACGCTCAGCTCCCTTCACTACGGCTCCACTGCTGTTGTCAAGGTAACAAGCTCTCTGGACTGAGGGAAAAAAATCCTCACATTCAAAATACATCTTTTCAAATGCTGGACTCGAGATGTGTTGCATGTGTTCTCAATATACAGCTAGGGCATATACAGGGTGGTCTTCAGAAAAAGAATGCTTCTCGTTTTACTGTAAAAACCGATCATTTCCAGTGAGCCTTTTATCTAATATAGACAGAATTAAAATGAAGGACCGCAATGAAAGCACTATAGCTGTGAAATTCATATTTCAGAGGTGCTTTTTAAAAATTAAAATAGAATCCAAGGTCTCATCACGAGAGCAAAGATTACGGCAGAGGACAATCTTATCTCACTAGGTGAAACATCCACGGGATTTCAACTGGTTAATCATCACAGGGATCCATATAAACAAAGGAGAAAAATAAAAGAGCATGCAACTTGTGCTCATATGTTACAAGTGTGGGTGTGAGAAAAGTAGACTGAGCAAGATTTGTCCAATCTAAAGCTAAAAATAGCCACTTTTTGCAGTCAGAATGAATACTAAACATTACTAGAGTTCAGTAGTTAAAGACATGAAAATGAGGAGCAAGGAAAGTCTTATGTTCCTAATAATTTCTTAATATACAGCTGCCAAAATCATAACAACATTGCAAACAGGTGCTGTAGGGAGTCATGGTCACATACATCCATTTCACACAGTGACGGATTTCAAATACGTTAAATCCAAAACACGTTTTCTTCTAAGAACCCTTGCTATATTTTGCAATATAAACCTGCACATCGGTGTCAACATGGTGTAGGCTGGAGTGGGTGGATTTGCTGGCCTGCCACTGTCCTATTTTACAGCAGAGGCACTGGTTGATGCTCCAGAAAAAACTGCCAAAAACAGCAGTGCCTTTCAGACCCATTCTCTCCATCAGTACATTCCAACTACGCTACACTTGTTTCTTCTCTTCCTTTCTTCATATCATGTGATTGATATGGAATGCCATTTAAAAGGCGGTTTTCATAGGACCAACTTCCTTAAGCTTAAAATTTCAGACACACACACACACACACACACACACACACACACACACACAGGATCCTTCTATTGCAAACACATACAATAAGATCACATTACACATCACACTAAATCTATAGTCTGTAATATGAAAACCAGCATTTTACTATTTGTTCATCTGAAATATTTTTGTTCCATTTATTAGAAATGGCTTTTCCTCACTTAAAGCTATAGGCTAGTTTAACACAAATATTTCCTGCTCGCCTTTTTCAAAAAACGCACAAAGCCGAAAATTGCACTGCAATGTCTGATGGACTACACACACTGCTGTCTGCAAACATACTAAACTAAAAGAGCTAAGATATGGGACTGCAAAATGAAAAATGTATTTATTGTGCCGCTCGTTTTAACAATAGGATTGTAGAGTAGGAAAAGGCCAGCCATGGTGTTCACTGATGCAGTTTACACAAAAAAAAAAAAAAAAAAAAAAAAAAAAAAAAAATGTTTAAACCGAGAAAGCTTGCTCAGCCATTAAGCCTCGCACACAACCTGAGCATTTCCACAGTTCTGCCATTTGTCATTTTCTGTTGCCATGGTTTCAGTGAAAGACAGAGCTCTATGAATATTGGAAATGGAGGAGTAGCAGCACATGGTACATAAACACCCGCACATGCTCTAACACCACAGAACGAGTCAACTGTGCTGGTTCTAAAAGCCTGCAGCCATCCGCTCACCCACACATTTCTTAGCCAGTAAAAAAGCAGGCATTTAATAAATATCTCCAGCTGACACACATTGTCTCAACACATACACTAAATCAAATATCCAGCTACAAAGCCAGCTTGCCAGTTCTACACACGGTTATTAAATGGATTTCTTTAAACGCACAGTCTGTTCTCCATAAAACAGCATGCCTCTCTAGAAGATGCAGATAACATGATAAGAACAATTATTGGACAGTACAGAACTGCAGCATTGATTGCAGCATTGATGTGTGATAGAATTATTATTATTATCCACATAGCTGACATGAGCCATTGTCAAATGCACTAAAACCTACACATTAACTGACAACAGAGTAGGGCTGGGCGATATGACCCAAAATTCATATCTCGATATTTTTTAGCTGGGTGGCGATTTAAGATATATATCTCGATATTTTTTTAAAGCCATAAGTTAAGAACAAAAAGAGTTCTTAGTCACCCTGTGTCCCAGATGTCACACAGGCATTTTTATTTACATACAGCATAGATTTACATGAAGAAATTACTCAAAAATAAATTATCAGCATTTATTAAATAATCATGCTCCATAAATAAAAGAAAACAATGTTGTTTTTGTGCATAACAAAAAGCTCATAATTGTGCAGTCAAAATGTAAACTAACAGATGCTGAGCATAATAACAAAGACAGATTTCACAGCTGCTCTGTTCCCAACTTCTACTGCGTGACTGACACCCTTGAGTTTGAAATCCGCTTCGTAACCATGTCTCTTAACAGGTGCCATTTATGGTCCTTATACACACACAATACGGTAATATTACGTCGAAGCACAGTACGTATCACTCTGCGAGGCTCCAGACTACGGTAGCCGTAATGCTCCGACAATCAATGAAGCGCTGCAGGTCCGTAGCTTACCAAAGTCGTAAAACATTTTTTTGACAGATTGCTGAGCGCCGTGTACCACCTAAGATCGGTTCGCGGTCAGTAAGCACAACCAGAATTCATGCATAAGGCGCGCTGTCAACTTTTGAGAAAATGAAAGGATTTTAGGCCGTGCAGCCCCTGTGGGCTGCATGTCGTTAGCGTGGTTAGCTCGTTAGCGCGGTTAGCTCGCTAACACGTTGACGCCATCCAGCCCCACAACTCGCTAACGGAGATTTGCCGTGTCCATCTGGTCGCTGCCTGCAGGTGAAGCTATGGGGGAGGGGGAGTTGTATTCAGTGAAGGAGACGCGAGGCCGAGTAACGTTGCGTAGAGACAAAAGTGGACGAAAGAGAGGCAAACTTGTGGCTCCACAAGTATAATTATAACGTAACATAGACTATATCGATATAAAGGATATTGTCATATCTTATATCTCGTATGAAAATATATTGATATTTTTAAAAAACTCGATATATCGCCCAGCCCTACAACAGAGCATGTAAAAATGCCAATGTCCATAGAGGTTTTATATCGGGATATGAGATTTTGGTCATATCGCACAGCCCTAGATGGCCGCATCCTATGTGAAAGTGCCTTAAGATAACATCAGGCTTGACTTAAACGCAAAAGCCTGTAGCAAATAAAGACATCCAAAAAATACGCAAGAACTAAATTTGTATTTATTAGAAAAATAATACATCAGAACACAGTCAAAAGTCAAAACAACTCTACAAGTCATAGTCATCAAGTACTTACACAGACACACAAACAAAATTGTGGAGCTAAAATACTGCAATAGTGAGATTAAGGGGTGTATCAAAAAGAATCATCCCATTTAGAAGTGCTTTAATTCTGCAGCCTTTCATCAGATATATGTGCTAGTAGAAAGAAGGGATTTCTGAGTTTGACAGTATGTAGCATAACAGCATTGGCTACATAGACTCCAAACATGCTTGAAAATGTAGTAAAAGAGTCTGAATATCGTATGGACATACCGAGTACATACAAAGGGCCACAGCATATGTGAATGCTGTAAGTTTTGTAAGTTAAACTTTATAATTAGACATGTATTTTAAAATGTACAGCAATTCTCTACATCTTTTACTTAACAAACAAAACATACACATTATATTAAAACTATACTATTAATAAAAGCTTCCCAATTAGTACTAAAAGCATCTGCCTATTAAAATATCTGACTGAAGAGACTAAGAGAAGCCAAGGCATCATCGCTGGAGCTTTTTATTCATGACCCCTTTGACGTTCCCACAGTTTGCAGTTAACTAAAAAACTTTTGCAAACATAGAAATAAAAGTTGGTGAAGCAGGAACGAAATATCTCTAATCTGCTGCCTCTTTGCTGTTAGCTTCCTCTATGCTTCATTAGCCCTCCCATGAGCTGCATCTGACATGTGACGAAGTAAACAAGGAACGACATAGAACTTGAGTCAACAGACTGGCCCACATTACTGGCAATACCCAGTCAGATTTTTGAATCAGGATTAGACCAACCAACATGCATTTCAATGAATGCCTAGTAACCCAGGTTATTGTAAGTTAGAAGATGAACACTCATCATGGAGCATTTTCAGTATTAGATATAGGGCTGAACGATTATGGAAAATAATCTAATTGCGATTTTTTGCCCCAATATTGCGATTGCGATGCGATATGCGATTATTTTTTAAGGTATTTGTCTTCTGTATTATTAAACAAAGACAAGCAATACATCATATAGTATGGCCAATACTATATTACATTAATTTTAAACTGTTCTTTCCTGGAAGACAGACCTCTGTTATGATGACATGAGGTGATGCATGAATTGATGACTGACATTTTTATTTAACTTCTTCAATCACAACAGTATATTTGAACATACACAATAGTTTATTTTTAGCTTACAAACATCTGAGCATAAAGTGCTGACAAGGAACCCTGGTGTAAACATTAAAATGAAAGTCAGTACAATGTGCAGATTGCAGAAATATACATAAAAAAAATCAGTGGCTTTACCACACTCAGTTTTTCGACATCTGTGAACTACTAGACAGTCATTCAATTAAAAAATAATATTAAATAAATAAAACTAATAAATAAAAAATACACACATCTTACTGATCTCTGCAGTCAGTAACATTACACATAAAGTGCAAACATAATAGCAATTGTATAAACACACACACACAAACATGCCTTTAAAGTTTAAAGGCGTGAAATTGGACGGTCTAGCCTTCTGATTAGCGTCACCGCTGTCTCGGTGGAGTTTAATAAACTCGGCCGTCTGCTTCTTGCTATCTAAAATATAACCAGACACTGGTGTAAATTCTCGACTGTCTCATACTTCTGTTTAATAAGTTTTCTGTTTGACGTTTAGTCAGCTGTGTGAAAACCAAGGAGGAACCCACCCGGGGGATTAATAAAGTTTTATTTTATCTAATCTAATAACTTTAATCTCAGCCAAACCGATTTACTCACGAACAAACAAAACACTGAAAAAAGCCCAACAATAACATTTTTAGGTTGTCTAAGTGACTTATATATTACGTTTAACCCGAGCAGCGAAACTCCGCGGTGATCTGAAAATGATGTGCCGGGAGTTGTGCCGTTCTCGGCCGCATCAGTAACCCTCGAGCTCCCGGCTAGCTGTCGAGCTGGTGGGTAGCAGACGCCTCTGAAAACGTCGAAGCACTTTTGCAAATATGGGATATCTTGATAAACCGAGCAGATATTTGATGTTTACACAACTACTTTCTCGCCTGAAAATATGTTAAAAGTTTATTTTGTGACCCAGAAAGATTAGTATGAGTAATTTTAAAACTTAGTAGCGGCCGCCATTGCTGGAAACTGGAGTTTGGCTGGGCCGCGCTATGAATTCTGGGATATGGTAGTAATTTGGACAGCCTTCGGCGCGTCGCTGTGACGTAATCGGTCTACAAATGCGGCCTCAGGAGGATGCAGCCCATGAATTGTATAATATAATCGCAGTATAATCGCAGCCTTTGCGGTTAGAAAATTGCACTTGATCATGTCGCGATATTATCGCAAATGCGATATATCGTTCAGCCCTAATTAGATATCAGATTAGGTCTGATAGGAAGCATCTCCTGTTGTGTGCTACATGTGAGTGAAACAAGAATCATGAGTGAAAACAGGTATGAAGACACGTCCTAGTTTATATACTGGTAAGAGTAACCGCACAAAACCACACAATTCACAAGAAGCCATTTCAGACTTTCAACATGTT
This sequence comes from Rhamphochromis longiceps, assembly GCF_057381845.1. Lineage (NCBI taxonomy): Eukaryota > Metazoa > Chordata > Actinopteri > Cichliformes > Cichlidae > Rhamphochromis > Rhamphochromis longiceps. The sequence goes on from NC_140557.1 coordinate 24,176,353, forward strand.
CTGATGAGTTTACTGGCAGCATCCCTATGCAGCCACACACAAACACTGTGTTTCTCTTAGATTTCCCATTTTGTTCCCATTAGGAAGCTGTCTAAGCACCAACACACAGTGTGTATGTGTTAAAGCAGGGAAACTACTGGAAAGCGTGGAAGAAACAGCTACATTAGTCTCTGGCTATATATGCTTCTGTTAAGCAAATACTACCCTCTAAAGATCTGTCACTGAAGCTAAAAATGCTATGACAACACGCAGTATCCCGATAAAGGATATAGATCATGAACACATACACCCCACGAGCATTGTGTATTTTTTTTCCTTCTCTTACTCCTAAGACGCAAGAAGACAAATTGCACAATAGGTTGCTGCAGAGCACTTTAATCTCATGGATGAAAACCAAGCTACTAACTCTCTCCACTCTTTCTGTGGAGGTATGACTGCCATGCACTCACTAGAGCAGAAAAACACAGCAGTTTGGATAGTGGCCATTTAATACTCAAAAAAAATACTATTAATACATCACCAAGAGAACAGCAACGGCAGTATTACAACACAGCATTTTATTTATCAAGGTGCACTTGTACGCGAGTGAAAATTGTTCCCCTCACTTCACACAAATCTTTCTACCTAAAGCTCCCTATATGAAGCAAAGGTAATTGATTTTAAGAAAACAAGACACATACTCATCCTGTAGAAATATAAAAGTCAAGAAATGCAGAAACCTTTAACTGCTCTTGGGCAACTCTTTATACTTACATTCTGATTATATTATGCTCAGTAAAAATGAAACAGTCAGCTTTACCCTAAGTTTTATATAGTGCCTATGCTTCGACATCGAAATCCACCAGCCTTTTGACTTGCATTCCTGTAAATTAATCCTGTTGGTGTGTGCTTATAATTTACTATCGACTGTTGTCATGGTAGGAAACAAGGCAAACAGTTAGGTTCAACGCCCTTAGCCTCCTGCACACAGTGCTTCCTGAGGAACCAAGGCTACTGCATAGAGGTGGAGATGGGGGAGGAGACTGTCAGAGAGAGGGTAGATGAGCATGTGAGGATGCAGTGTGCAAGCATATTTCTGGGCTCTGAAATGCGAAGGAAATGGTGGCTGAGGCAAAGTGGAAGCTGGAGAGAGGGGAGAGAACAGAGGGCTGGGATGTGGAAAGCAAGAGGACATGAGTGGAGTCGAGCCAAATGTGTGAGAGAGCAGCATAACAGCGCACAGCGGGGCTGAGTTCAGCAGACAATATCATCTATCCAGGAATCACAGAGGGCAATATGATGAAATTAAACAGATATGTTGCACGTGAGTATGACAAGCATGCATTTGTGGCAAATGGCTACATGAAGAGCATATCCATACAAGTACAAATCAACAATCGAATTGAGGAAAATTACGTTACGCTGGCATGGCAAAGGAGGCAAGCAAGACATTAAACCTTTATTTATTCTGAAGGACCAAAACCCCAGAGAAGCGACCATAAAAAAGAAAAAAAAAAGAAAACACTCACTAGCTTTAAAATGAATTTACTATGCTTTTCATTATTTTCTGTCATTATTTACATGCAATTAAATTGCCATTGTCAAATAGTAAGGTGTGTGTATGTACAAGTTATAAATAATAAATCTCATGGTTTAGACTAATCTAAACCCTTACTTTCAGAGTTTCTCTTTCTACTCTTTGATTTAATACCAGTAAGACAGGATATCCCTAATGACAAAAGCACACAGCTCTCTCTAAGCACAGCAGCTCCATCCATTCACTGTTCAAACCTTTTGTTTGCAAGGTGCAACCAATCAGAAGATAGACAGCTTAAAGGAAGCTAATATGTTTTGTTTCAGACAAAGGATGAACAGAGGACCTCTACCTTTAAGCATGATTTTGAACAACGAAGTATGCAAAGCTAGATTCCAAAAATAAAAATATGCCGCAGGATATTGATATTGATAAGTTTATTTTTTATATCCTTCTGCAAACACTCTTTTAACATATATAACAACGTCTAATGATCCCAAAAGCTTACCGGTTATAATGACACTCTGAAGTATCAATAGTTTCTGACAAAAATTGCAGGAAATTAAACAGGCACTTTAAAATAGAAGCACATTAGAAGTTCTGGAGATTTAAAGATTTAAGATTTAAAAACAATTAAGGGTTTGGCATCAATATCAAAGCCTTGAGAGCTCGCTTGCTAAATAAAAAAACAAACAAAAAAAAAAAAAAACATATTTTGCTACATGTCTTAGAGGTGCTTGTTGGAGGATGAATGTAATTGGGGGGGGGGGGGGGGGGGGGGGTTGCAGTTCAAAATCCCACAAAACTGTGCTGTGCTCACAAAACAAATGTAAACAGAATCCTGCAAGATAGTTATGCATTGGAAAATGAGGCAATAGGTTTTAGAATTATATTAAAGGGAGAAGCAACACGATCGCACACATGCACAATTTCTAGTACAAGTGCTGAAACTTTAAAGCACTAATGTGGTCCTCCTCCAACACCTTTCTCTAAAAAAAAAAAAAAAACTGTACATTCAAAACAGACTAAGCTCTGATTGTGGGTGAAAACTGGCTTTGCATAAGTAATGAGGAGGAATAAAAGACTGCCCTACATCCACACCAGAGATTACACTGCTAGCTGCCGTTTCTATAAAAAGATTCAATGCAGGGAGTATGAGTGACACAGTCTCTCTCACTCACACACACACACACACACACACACACACACACACACACACACGGTAGTATATTTATAGGACAGAAGGTTTTAGCATAAAAAAAAAAAAAAAAAAGGATCAGTCTCTGGTTAACTGCAGTCATCCAATCACAGATCTGCGACTGTTTCAGGCTTTGGAAGACAAACACAGCGAATGCTGGAAAGATTAATGGCTGCTCCAGACCAACTTCAAATGCCTTATACATTTCCTGTTCTCCTGTTTTCCACTTCTCATTTAGACTGCTTCCTTTTTGGGCAAAAAACAAACATCTATGAAGTATCACAGTGTGTGACACAGAAATACAATGCGGACGTACAAGCCCAGTCTGAGAGCCAAACACATGTTAGCCTGTAGCTTTAAGAAACTGCTCTGAGCTGCCACATATTCAGCAGGGAAAGTCCCTGTTGCAGGCTGACTGAGATGATGTGATTTTCCATTGCTTGATGACAGCTGGGTTAAACACATTAGCTACTGGTTTCAGGGAATTTTTTTGTTAGCCCCAAAAGATAATTCCCTCTACACTTAAAATGTTGAAATAAAAAAAATGAATCAGATTTGTTATGTACTTCAGTATAATTGACTTTTGTTTAGAATATGTTAAAAATGTAAACCCCCTAAAAGTGCACAGCTTTATGTCAATCAGGTTACAAATATATGTTCCATAATATTTTTGTGCTCTGTGTCTGCAGCATAATAGGCAATCATATTAACTACAGTAACCAGTCACCCCTTCCCCCCAAAGGGACATTTTAAGGCGGGAAAACCCCTTGCTACTTAATTCACTACTGGAGAATGAGCAACAGTTTCAGTTTTTTGGCCAAACTGCAGGGCATTAATGTCAGGATTGGCTGATAACAGAGAAATGGGATTTGGGGGAATTTGAGTTTATGTTAAATGAAACTCAGTACATAAGCAACTATATCACGTGGATTAAAATTTGCTCTTTGTTGTGACCATTACGGTGCATCCTACTTTTGCAAATAGGACTTGAGATACTTCTACAACTTGAGTGGACTGTGTTTGACTAAAATACTCTGGAAAGGTTGTCTAGATATCTAGAGTTTATGGCATATGTCAGGCTAAGAATGAAGCCATGAGGTTGAGAGAAATGTTCCTGTGAGACTGGGTGGTCTCAACATACAGATCTCAGGAAGGATTAAAATATATTCTGCAGCACTTGAAGAGCGGTGCGCAGCAGCCTCAATCATTTTCAAATGGAAGCAGTTTTGAACCACCTACAGTCACCCTAAATCTGTCCTACAGACCAAATAATTAATCAAGGACAAAAGGCCTTTGTCAAACATTTAAAAAAAAAATGGCTATGTCTGCCCAGCACATTATGTCCTAATTATAATGAAAGTAATCTGGATCCTTACCACGGTTTAATGGGGTTCTTTTATTTCTCATGTTTAACCTCTACACTAGGTTACGTATCAATGGGTCTGCTAGCTTTTCCATTTATCCAGAAACTAACAGAGACAAACCAACAAACCTCAACAAAAAAATTTCCCTCTATGGAGGAACTGCCTCCTTGTGAATGTCAATACTGACAAAAATAACTTGCATTTCTGGTATATTTTAGAATTAAGTCATCATAAAAAGTGACTTTGTCTACAGCAGCAGCTTTGTCCTTTTTCCTTCTCGCCAGCCTGTGTGTCATGTATGGTTTACAAACCCTGTGGGTGCACCTTCAGCTGCAAACACGTGGACAATAGAAATGTGGTTATGTGAGATTGCACAAAACAGAAAGTGACAAAGTTGTGTTATCGTTCTACCTCCCCAAACTTTCATGATAAGCTCCAGACATATGTAGTTTATGTACTGTCCCGTACACGTGACCTCTTCTCACTTGTCCTAGCTGTTAACTGTTAAGAGCTTCACTAACAGCCTTCATGTACCAGTTCAACAAAGTCACAATAAAGGTTTTACCGAACAGGAAATGTCCACAAAATGTTCTAAATTTGGTCTCGGGTGTAAAATTAGCAGAGTACCTTAAATAGGGATAAGTAACTCTTTTGTAAATAACAGAACCATTGTACAAATGCATATAATTTATTCATTTGAATAATCGTGAGTAGGTCTCTCCCCAATAAATGTGCAGTTAAACATATATGAAAGGCCAATGATGTATATTTATTAGAGGATGTTACAGTGCGCTGTGAGAAAGAGTTCAGGCTTTCATCTGTGTTTTTTTCATGCTTCAGACTGAAAAGCCTGCAGTTTTTGATGCAATGCTACGGCCAGTCTAAGCATGGCTTTAACACATTCCCCCAATATCCTTCAACAGTGTCACATGCACAACTACGAGGACATCCAAGTTATCCTGGAAAGCTAGAGGAACTGACACAGTGTTGACACAGTGGCCTCATTTGTCTGAACTACAGTTTATGTCTGAAGCCCCTAATGAATAATGGACCAGGCCTCTTCTACCAATAGAGCAATGACCTCCATTACAGCAAGCCAGAAACAAGAACTTGAAACTTCATGGCCCATGCAGGATCCATAAATAAGCTTTGACAAAGTATGTCACACAACTGAAGGCAATTACCAAAAAAAAACCCCAAAACAAAACATGAAGAAGGCAAAGTACAACAACATTAACAATAGGTGAAGAGAAGAGTAACATGTAACATGGACAGTGTCGAGAATCACAAGCTCTTTATAGAAACCAGCCTGATTGTAAAGACAGAAAACAGCAGAGTTGTGAAAATGCTTGTACTAGTCAAAAAGGGTGCTCAGACCCTTTGTGTTACATATACTACCCCGCAGCATTGGGGGTAGGGGCGGGGGATAATGGATGCATGTATACGAGCAGATCTTGTCTCTCTGGTATTTAGGTTTGCCTTTACTTTTCATTCACATCCCACCGGCTGCAGAGGCCCATCTCCCTGCAGCCATCCCCTCCCCCCTTCCTGTTGTTGCATTTCAATGTAAATGGGCGCATGAATGGCTGCAGCTGGCCCATCAAAAGGCCAGCACTGCTCCTGGAAAGGGTCTCTGTGATTGAGATTCAGCCAGGCCACCCCACTCTACCCTCCCCCACTCAGCACATTGTCCTAACCCCCTTACCCAAGTCTAAGCTTATAGCTTAGTCCCAAAATAAAGAGGGCACTACAGGACAGCAGAAAGCTGATATAGCTGTGGGCCTCTGAGCATAATTGTTGTCAGAATGAAACCATTTCTCAACTCGGCAATAAAACCAAAACATATTTTATTTTATCAGAAGATGACAAAGGTAAGTAACAGACAAAAAACAAGATCACTGCAGAGAACAGAAAGGAACAGACCCAAAATGTCTTTCATATAGAGTGCTTACAATCAGTGTGGCATGATTCTTCTATTAATATGTCATGTAGAAAGAGAAGGCTGTCAACACAACTTTGAACACTGATGGGAATTTGCACAGCAAATCCAAATAGTTTCTCTCCTCTTCTCTGTTCCACTGTGCTTACACTGGTATATTGCAAGCTCAGCAGTACAGTGGTGTATTATACGTTTCTAAGTATGAAAGGTTCCACTTTGGTCTGGGTAACATAACTCTTGAGAAGGTCCACATTAGGCTTCGTGCAGACGGCTGCATGCCTGCCAATTTGCTATGACCACACTGGCTTGTCTATGCAGAAGCCACCAACTTCCAAGTGTACATCTGTACAGAAGAACCACATTACAGGCAGCACCAACGGCTCTGACAAATCATCTTTAAAACAGTGATTTACACAAAAGCCATTTAAAGAGCTAATGGCATTCACAAAAGCCTCTGACTGAGAAAACACAGCTTTTCAGAGGGTTTAAAACCACAAATGCATCATTTAAGCTCTGGAAGGACATGGAAAAGCCATTTAAAATAATCTGTAAATTAGAAGGGAGAAACATAGAAGGTGAGAGATCAGATAAGCACCCTGTCATGTCTTTTCCCCATGTGTCAGAGACAATCTGAACAGACCAGGACGCATCACACAGACTGTCTGCGCCATTAGCTTAGAGACCTGGCCGACTAACCTCAGGACATTTCCAACCCCACATATGGATAATACATCATTCCATGCAGTCTACTGCTCATCCGTACACTCAAACACCAACTGTTGTCTCCAGATTTACAACACCCCTAATTCATGCCTGCCCAGATTGAAGAATGCAGCCATTTGCCTAATAGTGTTACCAATTCAGACACTTTCAGTTTGAATGGACAAATGAGATGAAGCTTTTTATAGCCAAGACTTTCAACTATTAATTATTCCTTAAGACACACGTGGAGTCATATGAAGAATGTGAACAGTAGCATATCTAGAAAAACATAAAAATGAAACTATGAAGACATGCTCGTACAAACATTAGGTTTACTTTGTACCTGAGCCTCTTTGGAGTCAATCAGAATGGAACTAAAAGTGTGACTAAACATTGGCCTACGCACCTACAGATATCTTAGCTAGAAGGCAAACTATCCAAGGGCATAGGTCAGCTCACGCCATACGGCATTTATGACCTCTAAATAAATCGAACCCTGGAGTATACTACTGTGTGATAAAAGTTTTGACATTTTCTGCATGTCTAAAAATTATAATTTAGCATATCAATAGGTTTCCCTGGAAAATAAGAGTGAAAAATATTCCATTTTCAAGCTTCGATCAGAAAGATCAAAAGCCAAGTCTGTGGGGGGAAAAAAAAAAACATTTCTGGAGAAGTAGTAGCATGCCAGAGTAGAAAACCTTTCCCCTTTGATGTGCAGAGACTCAGGGAAGAGAAAATATTATCAAAAGTGCTGCAGCGGAAGGCTAGCAAGTAAGCAGAATCTAACACGAGTTAAAGACTCCATCAACCATCAGGACCTTCTAAAACCTGAAACGAGGCTCTACAGTCCCTGAGGGAAACAGCAGCATTGGGGCCCGCCATTTTGTTCCATTTCGCTTCGAGGACAGAGGAGGGGGCAAAGGACTAGACTGAATTTCAAAGGGCTTCCGATGCCATTTGAGTATCCACTGAGATTGTACTGTTAGAACAGAGCAGCTATAAAAGATTTACACAACTCAAACAGGGAGGAAGAGAAAAAAACTAAACATGAAGAAAGGGGGGGGGCAGACAGGCAGATGCAAGAAATAGGAGTAGCCATGCTTGTTTACCTAAAAGGACCACACTCTCAGTACAAGAGGGGGAGGGGAGACGCTGCATTGACAGAAGGCAGGCAGAGTGAGTGCTCGAGTTGCAGCTAAAGGCTTCTTTTCTCTCTTACGACCAACACAACTGTTTTATCCTTCCATTTCAGCTAAAGATGGATCTGCAAAGAGTACTGCAACACTGCGCCAGGCACCTTTGAATTGCATTATTATATAACACATGAGAGCAGAAAACACACGACCACTCTTTTTTTCCCCTCAATGCTGCACACATAAATGTTGGCAACGGTGTAAATATCACAACATTTTTTAAAGACAACCCCTTACATAAACAAATGTGAAATTTAGCCATATATTCTATTGAAATAACAGTCATACACCACTTTCTACAAAAAATAGAATCAGCGCCACAAACTTATACTGCTGTACACAACATAATCCTATAAATTTAAAGTGTACTATAATCACTCTACCCAAAACTATAGGTCAAATTTTGTCAAATGTTCAAAAAAATAAAAATAAAACACAACACACACACACAAAACCCCCTACAACCCCCCCCCCCCCCCCCCCCAAAAAAAAACCAAAACAAAAAAACCCAATAAAAAAAAAAAAAAAAAAAAAAAAAGCACGGTATACACACACAATTAATTTCAATAAGTACATGTTCAGTACAGCTTCTCTAAAAAGACAAAACTGAAATTGAGCAGTTAAATAGATTTGCAGGGTCAATTAGTAAACACGCACAATAACAACCTGCAAACCACCGCAGTCATTTAAAGGAATATAGTAAAGCATGTTGCTGAATAGTTATTAGTACTCAGTCATATTTTTAAGCATAAGGGCTACTGAACAACTGTCGCTGCATTTTACCTTTACTTAGCTTGAGTTTTCTTGATAACTAAGCATAATTCATTATTCTGTACTTCTGACGGGTTATCACTTGATTTGCTAACAATAATAGCCTGGTTGTCTGTCCTGTGCAACAGCTACTGTCAAGCCAGCCAAACAGAGCAATCAAGCAGGTCTTGTTCTCTTCCTTGCCATTCTGTTGTTTGTGCATAATACATCGACTTGTTCACCTTCATACCAGCTTTTCATCATTAACAAAAAACAACAAAAAACAAAACAAAACAAAGGTAGTCCATCTTTGAATGAGACAGAAGACTGAAGAGGAAAAACAGAGCACTAAGGTTTACAACATGCTTAACAGCTGGCCGATATCCGTACACCTCAGCGGTTGAGTAAGGTTGCATCGACACTAATCTCTGTCCAGACAAGTGTTTAAGCAAAGTTTCAGATAATCTCTGTCTACACAAACTGCCCGTGAACACACAACACACGATTAATCGCAAACACTGTGCATGAGTGTTTTTATAAATCAGGTAACACACAAATTTAAGGCAATCGTGCTGTCAGAACACAACATGAGCTTCCGAAGCAACTAGGGACGTAGTAATTTGGAGCAGGTATTGGTCAAAACCAGACCAAAAAAGCTGAGATAGATATTCATGTTCATGCAACATTCTTGTCAGCAGTGGTGGATAAGCTGCTAGCATGGGGGAAGGTAAAAGCTTTGTCACTTTCAAGATGGTATGCCAGCAGCAACTCTTTATGTTTGCATTGTTGTTTGATATAACCGCACTATTCAAGTGCGCTGCAATGACTGAAAAGTGAAGATGATGTTGATGTATAGGCTGTTGGCGTCTCTCACTCATTATGCTCTTTGTGTGATACTTGTTAAAAAAGATGTTTTTACAATTATGATAAAATAACATGGAATTAATTCACTTCACTCTTCTCCTGCCAACATGCATCCTGAGTATGTTGTGCAAGTTTGTGTTACATTATTGTGCGAGGTGCATTCACAGAAACTCACTAACAGAACTATAAAAAGCACAATATCCTAAATACACACTCGTCTTAAATGTTAGATACTGTAGGTTTTGTTTTTGCTTTTGTCACTGTGTTATTTATTATTTTACAAATAAATACCAAATGAATAAATGTATTCTTGGATGTATTTATCTGGTACATTTTATACTGATACCCTGTGAAACATAAAAGATCAATTACCAGTCTGTTCCCCACAATGAAGACCACGGCTTACTATTTAACTCTTCAAATCAGCAGATGCTCTAAGCCAATGTTTTAGTGTCATACTGGAAAGAAAGAAGTTGAACTGGTGCATGCCTAATGGAAATAATGGTAGTGACAGTATTATTATTAACAATGTGAAAAGTAACCACACCAAGAAGATAAAGCTATTAAATGTGTATGTATGAGATGGCTTAAGTTTAAATGGCCTGTATTTATATAGCGCTTTACTAGTCCCTAAGGACCCCAAAGCGCTTTACACATCCAGTCATCCACCCATTCACATACACATTCGCACACTGGTGATGGCAAGCTACATTGTAGCCACAGCCACCCTGAGGCGCACTGACAGAGGCGAGGCTGCCGGACACTGGCGCCACCGGGCCCTCTGACCACCACCAGTAGGCAACAGGTGAAGTAGGCAACAGGTGAAGTGTTTTGCCCAAGGACACAACGACCGAGACTGTCCAAGCCGGGGCTCGAACTGGCAACCTTCCGATTACAAGGCGAACTCCTAACTCTTGAGCCACGATCGCCCGGTTAACTTAAATTTGTAATTGACAGTAGGGCTGCACAATTTTGCATAAAATGAGAATCACGATTTTTTGGCTTAGAATTGAGATCACGATTCTCTCACGATTTTCTTTTCTAGTATAAATATTTATTGCACTTATTAACTCCACATCAACTTCGTAACAGTTGAGACTGAACATAAAAACAATAAATAAACCTAAAAACAACAAATGTCTCACGTTTTGTTGTTGTACTGCTTGAAATTCCATCTCCACCGTTGCTCGACACTGTGTGTATAGAGCAGGTAGTGCAACAATAGAAAAATAGTTGCGGGACGGCACAGTGTAGCATTTGTCGAGGGTGTTGATCATTTTCCTAAATCCCTGGTTTTGCACAGTGTTGATGGGAGCCATATGTTTGGTCAGGTGATAAGTGATAGCCTCCGTAATTTCTTTGTGCCTGCGGGAGTTCGACGTGTATAGGGAAGCGCTGTAAGGTTCCCGTTATTGATGTTTGGGTGGTTGACCGGGACAGATTTTCTCCTGTCACTTTCTCGTCATCCCTGACGTGCTCTCCGTTGTTTTTTCCCCTGCTAATTTTAGCATCACACGGCACAGCTTCTGTATCACGTGGTATAAGGCTCCGCCCTTGTCATTTGTTGAGCAGGAAGAGTGAGCGCTTGTTTTCATGCAGATTACGTCCCGGATCAAAATGCGGTACAATCATCGTCGTCGTCTTTTTTAAAAAAAATTTATCGTTGTCATTTGGAAATGAGATCGCACATAAGTATGAATCGAGATTTTCTAATAATTAATCGTGCAGCCCTAATTGACAGGATCAGAGACATGGCACGCAAACGTTCATGACTCTATAGGAGAATTCTGTAACAGGAAAAGAGCCAATCAGCATCCAAGCTGGAAATCACATGAGCCAATTCCAGTTGATAAACTTGCAGTTACGCACAGCAGATTTACAAGTGTCAGCTATGTGTTGGAGGCCACATCTACTCATCGTAAAGATATAACAGAGTGCCCTTATCACTTGATCAATTAAATCTGTAACCAGAAAGAATCAAGGCATGTGGTTCAAGTGTTCTAATGGGATTAGCCAGAGATGCTGACTGAGAAACTGCATACAGTCAGCATCACAACATACACATACAAGTACATGCATATCTTACGCGAGGGGGAAAAAAGGAACAGCTCTTCAATTCTTATTTTAGAGTGAATTGAAATCTGTATGAGCAGGGGATTCTGTACATTCTGATTTTGTTCCAGTGACTACTGAAAATAAGAGCTCAGACTTGTTCTACAATTATAAAAAGGGGCATCAAAATAACTGCCCAAATTTGTTAACAAGATGGCTGTTGAGTGGCGAGAATTGCTTCTAGGATGACTTTGATAAATCGCTGTCAGAAGGGAAGGTGCTCATCTGTGGTGGCCTTTTCACAAGTTTAAGTATCTGTCTGTCCAGACCAAAACACAAGCCCAGAGTTTTAAAACTGGGTCAGCAGAAAGCTCCATTTTATTGGTCCCAAAACGCCACAGTAATGAGAATGCTAGTGGAAAACAAGCAACAACCTAGGGCTTAAAATGAAAATGGATTAGTGGGGATGGACACACAGGCAAAATTATTTTCTACATTTTGGGGGACCCTTGAGATTATTCTCAGACATGAAAACTACTCTTGGGCAGCAGAAGAGCAAAATCACAGAAGTCAGCCTGCCTGAATCCAGGCTCATAACTTATCAAAGCCCAGCAAAACTCCACTTCCTGTTACAGTGAGAGTATATGTCTTGTTTCCTTGGTAGCAATTTTAGAAACAGAGGCATCAGTAAGGGGAACCAGACGGGACATGCAATTCAGCTGAATTCAACCAGGATGGCAGTTATCACTAATATCTTTGAACAAAAAATTCAAATACAAATCAAATGTACAAATCAAAGTTCACAAGGAAACAAAGGAGAACATACACAAAACTGACAAAGTCACTGAATGATGGTCTGCCTATGCTCCAAGGCAAAAACATATACACATACATTTCTTAAAGGCACGAGAAGTGCAATAGTGTCTCAATGAAATGGGCAGTGAGGCTCATACATGGATCAGACGTGCAACTAGAGCTGGGCGATAGAACGATAACGATATGTATCGCGATATAACTTTTACTCGATAGAGAAATTAAACTATCGCGATAGACCTCGCCGCTCTTGTCCTCTTAAAAAAAAAAAAAAAAAAAAAAGGTCAGCCAATCCAAATTAAGTAGCGCAGAGCCAAACCAATCACAGCCGCAGCGTCACGTCGTGTGACTTGTTACGTACAGCACAAGTGCCAAGCCGCACATGTGTATTTGTTTGGGAAGCAGCCAGCCACCGTACAGCCCGGGTAATGGAGGAAATGAGTGCGCCGACTAGGGAAATCAACCGAGCGTGACCGAAGGTTACCGAAGAGAAAACAGATGATGGTTCCAATGCCGGAGAGATTGTCGAACGGAAGAGCCATAGAAGTTCCGTAGTGTGAAGGTATTTCGGCTATTTCAAGTCTGACAAAAAACAGAGTAGCGTGCACTGTAAATTGTGCCGAAAGCAAGTCTGGAAATACAATAAACTGGTGCATGCGTCACACTGTGCGCCACGTTATTGTTTCGGTGAAATGAATTTCTACAATACTGTTACTGTTAATTCTACTCTCTGCAGTGTTTAAATGCTTACATATACACACAGTTACTGTCCCTCCACACATACGACTCGGTTCTGCTTCTATGCCCCAGCTTTGTTTACTTTTTCCCACCGAGGCTTCTAGACTTCTGATTGGCCAACATTTCTGCACGGTTAGGAATCTAGCGCCACCTGCTGCTTTGGCATGTTCATAGCAGCGTTTTCCTTCATTTCTGCCTTTATGTGTGGACGGGATTCTTTTTTAAAACGAAAACGGAAAATCTCCGTTTTCAAAAATACCCGTGTACGCGTGGACGTAGCCTCAGTCTCTGACTGGAAGCGCTAATTCGTCATTCGGCTTTTGTCAGACTAAAGTAACTGTTAAAACTGTTTGAAAAGCTCAGCTATACAACAAGGAGAGATTGAGAATTTCCTTTTAGTTCTCAGTTTATTTGATTTTGACAAAAGTTAGTCAGTTTTGTCTGTTCTTCTGTAAAACAAACTAAGATTTATTTTTAGAATTAATATTTTGTTTCTAAGTGGAATTGACAATTTAGTCTGTTTCGTTTGTTCTATTTTGAAACTTAAACGCTTTAGCGGCTGCCTTTTGTGTAGTTTGCAATATTTGCCTTTATTTATCTGAAAAAGTCTCATGTTCCTTAAGTACATCTACCCTGCTGAACTTCATCCATCCATTCGCGGCCGCTTAATGGATGAACTTATTATGGGAAATAAATATTTAAATAAAAACAAGCTGCTGATTATTTCACATTTTACTTGTGAGCAACGGCACATTTAAATCTTACAAATATAGTTATTTGGCTTATATCGTGATAGATATCGTTATCGCCTGAAATGAAAAAAAAATATCGTGATATGAAAAAATCTTATATCGCCCAGCTCTACGTGCAACGTGACCAAAAATCCAACATGTTAGCAAAGTATGACTCATTCAACATTCACTTTACCAGCTCTGCACTCCGTGTAGAGCTGGTAAAGTGCTGCTCAAGAGAAATGTTAACTAGGGTTAGTTAATTGAATCAGCTACTTAAATCCAACATTTTCAACTGCACTTTCTGTCATTGCGTCTTTTACAATAAAGTAAGCATTCATGATATGACAGAAATGGTATGGAAGAAATAGTCTGGAGTGTATTGTGCGTACTCTGAAGGATGGCAATGCTTCAGAGGGTAAAAGCAATCGCTTGTGTTAACTGCCTTTGTGGAAACAACGCAGCTGGCAGTTTGTTCTAACTCTTCTTTTCAATCGTACCCTCATCTTTTGACCCTTAGTCTATGTCCATTGGGGTGCCACTTCAGTAACACTGTTAACTGGATTTTCATTAACAGTTTTCTGTAATAATTTTGCATTTTATCTCGCCAAGCGCTCCTAATGTGCTAGTGTGTATAGTTGCAGTAGCCCAAACAATAGCACATGAGTTGCTGCTCGCTGCACATCCTATGCTCTGTGTGTCAACCTAACCTGATGTGGACGTAACTCTATTTCAGCCACATGACTGGTTCAGCATTGTCCCTGGCTTTTCATGTTGTCCGTGATTTCTATTGCTCGTATTTCAATGATCTTTATCGCCCAGATCTACTGGAGACCAAATTTGTTTACATTTCTGCTAAGGCACAAATTTCACACATAAATCCTGCACATCACCATCTTCATGTGGACATGAACAGTCTGTGCTGTAACAGCAAAGGAACTGAGGCTTTAACTATAGCACAGACAAACAGAACCTACGCAAGCTCAAGGGAGACAGAGATATGCATCACTGCCTCTGCAGTGTAGTCAACATGAACGCCCCAACAAGCTTCAACACTCAGTATCTTGGTATAAAACACCACCAACGGCACTGCAGTGTTTTCCTCAGCACTGGTACTGCACCAAAGTGGCAAGCTTCTCCTCCATATTCAATTTCCTCAAACCCCACCATGTTGTGTCTTTCCTTCATATTTTTTAAAGGAGGTGGGAAGGGGGGGTGTTCCACTGAACCGACACTGACAATTTAGATAGTTATCCATTCATACAGTTAGGCTCCAAACTGTATGCAAGCACGTAGTGATAAAATCCGGGCAGCCTGTGGACCCGCAATGCATAAACAAATCCTCTTCACTGGTTTCAGCTTTGACTATGTCTTTCATTGCTTTGTTTACACACAGGGTTGTACAAATCCAAAGCATATCCAAATGCATAAGAGCTAGAGAATTAAGACGCTAACCTAACTGGAAAAGCTGGAAGACCAGTATTGCGTTAGGTCACCAGCTAAACGAGCAATGCTACTGTGCCTTTTGAAAATAGGTCAACATTTGGATGTTACTGGTGCACTCTCTTGAGTAATGTCATGTTAATTATTGTCTGGGATATAAAGGTGCCCCTTAGTCTTAAAGCATAAATATACAAATAAGCCAATTATTAGCCTAAAGACCGCGGACAGTTTACATCAAACCACCTTTGCTTGCAAAAACCTTTCAAAAACACACGCACAGCGCTACTCTGTTAGTAATGCCACACGTGGGCATGGGGTACCAATGTTTGCAGTATTGGCTGCTGACTAAGATATTTAGACTTAATTTTAAAGAGTCAACACATTGACAATCACATCAAGCTCAAAAAATGATTCACCACAACTAAATAAATTTTGCTTCAGAGTGTAGACGATTTCTCAATGTGTATCTAAGAGAAGGGATTCCTTCTTTCAAACTCGGATCACTTGGGAGGGGGGATGAAGAGGATAACCCCTCAATAAAGCTGCACTTGAGAAGTAATTCTTAATATTTTAAGAGGAAAAAAACAAAAGTACATGTAGTTCAATGGCGATACAATGTCAAAGCGCTGGTTAAAAAGAGTAAATGCACGAAAACATTGCACATTCACACCATAATAACGGGTTAATCTCGGGGACAGCAGGAGTCAGTTTGTTGTTGTTGCCATGTTAGCTTTGCAGGGAGAGTAAAAGCACACCTACCTCTGTCTGATTCCCACAATTTCAACCAGTTACTGAATCTTTAACGTTTAGTCTACGCCGTGGTGTTTTCCGCCGATGCTGGATGGTCCCATTTGTCGCCGTCGGTTCACTATACACTGCTCCGGAGACATCCGCATAAATTTGCGACGACCATCGCAGCTCATTCGAGTCGAGGCTAGCGCTAGCTTGTTAAAATCGTGTAGACCAACAAACAGACGTCCACAGAAAAAACACTAAAATATCCACGAGAATTCGTTTACAGCGTTGCTATTTCATCTTCTCCAAAAACTACGGACCTTTAACGGTCCACCTATGTAGCTCGAGGCTAGCTTGGGTAAATATAAGCCATCAAAAGATGTTATTTTTGTTTCGCTTTAATCCTCTCCGCCAAACCATTCGAGCGGTTTTCGAGCGGCCTTAGCATACAGTGTGCGGGGACGCTCGGCACGGAAACGAGTCGCGGATGAAACGCGAGCTCTGATTGGCTACGATGCTGTAGGCGGATACCTTTGCAGTGCACTTTGAAAACGACGCCATTTTGGATCAGCCCAACCACCCTATCCACCTTTCTGTCCAAGCTTGAGACGTGCCCCAACGTGGCGGCCCATGTGTCACAGTTTCAAACGCCTGAGACAACGCTCCATTATATAGTTGGAGGACCACGAAAAGGAAATGGAGTACGGGCGTTGGGTGCACTCGTTTTTCTGTCTTTATAAAAACGCATTGCCAGCTCGCGTGGTACATGTTCCTAGACACGTTTACGCCGGTTGGCTCGCATCAGTAAGTGGAAGCACTTGTTTATGACAAAATAGTTCAGACAGACTTTGTCGCGCAGGCGCACAGACATTCGCGAGTTCGTGTTGTCTGACCCTGATGTGAGCTATTTTGCGACACTTATTGAGAGGGGGGGAATCCCTGTGATAATTAAACACCTGCAGCTTCACATAATTACCTACAGGACCTCGGTGTGTGCCTCTATGCACACTGCTATTCTATAACCAATCCGTTTAAGTCCATTTACCACTCATTTAGTACGAGAGCAGTAGTTATCCCCTCTAAGTCTTTTTAGCTTAGCTATACTGACCTTCCTGATACCATTGGGCCTGGTAACCCGCAAGAAAAAATTCTGTATCATCATAAGTCATAGTAGTTATACATACATCATACTCGCTGGCATGTTTTTTAGTATTTAAGAATTTATTAATGAATGTAAAATCATTTAAACAACACTATCGGCGGTTTGGGGTTGATACTTTGAAATTGTAAATGATTATCCTTGTGAAAAACGCTCTGGAAAACTTTTTATTATAATTCTTAAGATATGCATGTTTCACGGCCTTTTATATGTCTAATGACGTGATCTAAGTGCAGCTTTCGGCTGATGAGTCTGTGAAGAAACCGGAGCGTGCTGGTGAACAAACCTGACAGACCCGTGGTTAAACTGATACGTGAACGGATGATACGAATGCTCCTATTGGCCGAAAGGAAAACTCCAAACTCTCATTGGGTCACTTTTATGCCATTCAATCAGACCTGTACATACAGTTCCATACAGTCTGCGTTTCTACGACATTGTTTTCATTATCCACAAAGCCTTTCTTCTTTCTTCTTACTTGACTGAAGCTTATTCACATTAATAATACCGGGTATTATTATTATTATTATTATTATTATTATTATTATTATTATTATTATTAAACTGGACCGAAACACAAAAGCACCCTGCTCTCAATCTAACCCCACGTAACCAACATTGTCTGTTTTCATATGCATTCATTTTGCTAAATCGCACCGTACCAAAACAGCTCAATCATCTTAACCAACAGCGCTCTCTGGTGGACCAGTGATACATCTTTGACTGAAAAATCAAGTAAACAAACACCCACAACGCTTTACTGCAGGCTTCACGGGAAGCAGTAAATTTGCTAATTTAAACCGTTTACATACATTACACACATTTTTCTTTTTTTAATTCTTTGAAAATTGCGGTTAATTTCGCAACAATAAAGAGGGGGGTAAAGGTAACTGTACTCTCTGATGTGTCGTAAATGTGCTGCTTTAAAGCTGTTTTGCGTAAATCCTGCGCAAACATATGCGCAGCTTGCAGGTCCTTAAAGATCGACAAAGAAAGGTTAAAGTTCAAAGTTCGTTTTCCGAGATGCGTTTAACTGTATTATTTAGCATTCTGCACATACTGAACACACAATGTATCTCTAACGAGGATTATTAAATAATGAAATCCGATTTTTTTTTAAATTAAATAGTCTTTGTGAGTTTCTCGCGCCGAAGTAGGTCCCCGCAGGGCTGCCGTCTTTGCCCGGCTGAGCGGTTGAATAACAACGAGCTCGAGCTCCAAACCGAGCTCTAAACCTCCGAGGAGACGGAGACAGCTATGTCGGTGCATTAGCTCCGTTAAATGTTCGCTTTCGACTAACGACAGCCACTATGTCAGCTTTGTTGTTGCAGCAAAGTGCTGGTGTTTGTCGCAAATACAGCAGAGGTTTATTGTGGACGCTGCTGAAGCGAAACTGTTATGTATTGGAGAGCAAGCCATTATCCAGCCGCGGTGTTCAAAATGTCCCATCTAGGTGTGATCACGTGAGGAAGACGCTTCTTACAAAGTCAGAGCGGACTCTTACAGATCAGCAGCAACAGAAACTCATACAGGTAAGAGTGAAGTAACTAATAGGATGAGTGGCCATGGATGGCCACTTCATTCGGAGGAAAGGTGGTTTAAATGACTGACGGTTGTTGATGCCAGACAGGAGTATTTCAGAAAATGCTGTTCTGCAGGGGGGTTTCTTCTTGTTTACCGAGAATGGTCCAAAAAAGAGGAAATATCCGGTGACCTATGGTTCTCTGGATTAAAATGCCTTGTTGATGCGAGAGGTCAGAGGAGAATTCCCAGATTGCTTTGAGCAGAAGAGCATCTCTGAGCAGCTGAACTTTGAAGCAGATGGGCTATAGCAGCAGAAGACCACTCCTGTCAGATAAGAACAGAAAACTGAGTCTAAATTTCACACAGGTTCATCAAAATTGGACAATAGAAGATTGGAAAAACATTGCGTGGTCTGTTGAGTTGATTTCTTCTGTCACATTCAGATGGCATGGCCAGAATTTGGCATAAACAACACGAGAGCATGAATCCATCCTGATCCGTCCATGACTCAGCTGTGTTGCTATCATGTCGATCTGGACCAAAATCTCAGAGAAATTTGTCCAGCACCTTATTGGATCGATGTCACAAAGGATTAAGGCAGGTCTGAGGACGAGGTGTACCTAAAGAAATGGCCAAGAAATATCTTTTTAGCAGAAGGCTCAACATGATTGATTTTTCAACACTTGATCTATAAGTAATTTTATCTCCCAAAACAGTGCTAATAGCTTTTTTGGCATCAACTGAGGTTGATATCTAATAATAAAATAATCAGAAGTATCCATGGCTCTAGTCAAATTTCCTTCTCACATGTCATTTTAACTTCATGTAAGAAAATATTAATCTCTCTGCACTGTTGTTACTGAGATTTACTTCACATATATGGTATAGTTTTATTATAATGATTTAACTTGTTAAATTTGAAAGTGTCAAATATGATCGCCTTAATCACTTGTCTAGCGTGGAAAGAAAAGCGTCTGGAATTTTTCAAGTTTCTTCAAGGAAACTTAAAAAAAGTCCAGAGGCTTTTCTCCTTAGACTATGATGACCTGGATGACTGAGAACCGTCACAGATGCCTTAATAACTTATTTTTATTCTACTCTGGAAAGTCTTCAGTTTGAGATTGTGACATTGTCTGTTGTTTTTCCTTAAGTTGTAAACACATTTGTTGATAATAAATTTACACACTTTTGATTTAACTAGGTTTTCTAGTTCTGATTTTGATTCTGATTTCTTTCCACCTTTTTTCTCCAATATTCCCATAACAGAGTCTTCTCCACAGACCTTTGGGGCCTAGCTTGGTGGGACTTAGAAAAGAGCTAATTAGGAACAACCTGCTCAGGAACCCTGTTGGTTTGGCAAATTTACTCGGTAAATACTTAGTTTACCTTCATAAGTTGTTTAAAAATTCACTTATAGCTGCTTTAAATTAAACTGTTTGATTTCAGGGGCAACAAATCTCTTCAGTACATCTCAGTCTAATCAAAACAAAGATAAAAAGAATGGGCCAAAGGGGAAGACGCCAGAGGAAGATGAAGGTAAGCGATGCATATTTTTTTGCTACTTGATGCAACTGATAAATACCTGCACCACACCTGGTTTCTTTGTCACGTCATTTACTTTATTTTATTTTTTATTTTCGGCCTCACCTTTCAGAGGAGAAGAAACGTCGTGAACAGGAGGATCAGATGTACCGGGAACGCCTGCGAACCCTCTTCATCATAGCGCTCATCATGAGCCTGCTGAACTCCATTAACACCAGTGGCGGTAACATCTCTTGGAACGACTTTGTGAACGAGATGCTTGCCAAGGGGGAGGTGTCACGTGTGCAGGTCGTTCCCGAGAGTGACATTGTGGAAATATACCTTCATCCCGGAGCAGTCATCTTCGGAAGGCCTGTATGTTGTACATGATTTTCTGCACACACACACACACACACACACACACACACACACACACACACACACACACACACACACACACACACACACACACACACACACACACAGTTAACACACTCAAAGTAGTGCAGGAGACCCTCATGCTTAATTCTAATTTCCTGCTACGTCTCATGCTTTGCAGAGGCTGGCGCTTATGTACAGAATGCAGGTTGCCAACATTGACAAGTTCGAGGAGAAGCTGAGAGCTGCCGAGGAGGAGCTGAATATTGACAGCAAGGACAGAATACCAGTGTCCTACAAGCGCACTGGATTTTTTGGGAAGTAAGAAAACAACTCTTATCAGAGCAGACATTCTAAGAAATCGTTTATGAGGTGCCTTCCTAATCTTTTCTGAGGATTAAGAAATAATTCAAGGCACTGCTAAAATCATACAGAGCAGATACGACAACAAAAACAAAATTATGGCTTATTTTGCTTTTCATAAAAACATAAGTTCAGCAGTATTCATTTATTTATTTATTTATTTTCTCCTCATGAATGCCTGTGTGCCAGAAACATGTTGGGAGTTTTTTGTTGTGAAAATAAATTTTAAATTTAAATTTTATTTTGAAAAGAAAATGCCTTGGAGTTTTTTTTTCGTTTTTTTTTCTTTTTCATATTTTATGCTACGTGTATCCCTGCCAAACAGCACTTCCAGTAGAAGTTGTTTGAATCCAAGAAGCGCTTCTTTTCAAATCCATTTGAACTTCATTATTGTTTCTTAGACTATGGGCGTATGCATGCAATCAATGTGGTCATAAATGTTAATATTTGAACTACAGGTTTGTCGTAATTTCAAGTTAAAAACAGCCTTTTTCCTCCCTCTATTCTTGTTTCAGTGCAGTCTATGCTCTGGGCATGGCTGCGATCGGTGTGGCGATTCTCTGGTATATCTTTCGACTTGCTGGCATGGGTGGCAGAGATGGCGGCTTCAGTGCTTTTGTAAATGAAACACATTTTAGCAAACTGACATCTATGTTGTTTGTTCTGTGGACTAACTCCACATTCCAACTTGCCTAACAGAATCAGCTGAAGATGGCCAAGTTCACCATCGTGGATGGGAAGTCGGGTAAAGGTGTGAGCTTCAAAGATGTGGCAGGCATGCATGAGGCTAAATTGGAAGTAAAGGAATTTGTTGACTACCTCAAGGTAAGAAACGTACTCAAAAGTTAAAATATGTTCATTTTGCACAAGTGAAGCACATTAAATATTTGAGATTTAATTAAGAAAGCCTTGATCAACTGAATCCTCAAACCTCCTCCTCTGCGGCTTAATACTCACAGCACTAGCTTTACCTTTTCATAGAGTCCTGAACGATACCTCCAGCTTGGCGCCAAGGTGCCCAAGGGTGCATTGTTGCTTGGCCCTCCAGGATGTGGGAAGACCCTGCTTGCTAAGGCTGTAGCTACGGAAGCCCAGGTGCCGTTTCTGGCTATGGCTGGCTCTGAGTTTGTGGAGGTCATTGGAGGTATGGACACACAGCATGAGCATCAACATGATGCTAATATTCACTGTGTGAGTTGATGATGTTGTTTATGATCATCATATAGATATAGTATTGGGTTTTACTGTAGTGAAAGCTATCTGATTTACTTGAGCCTGTAAGAGCGAGTGCCCTATTTTTTATATGTATATGCGCTGTAACAGTGATACATAAAAAATCCCAACAATCACATGACCAGCTGTGAACAAGCACTTTGCGACAGTCCCCTTTTTCAGGAGGAAACCTCCAGCAGAACCAGATCATGTACAGCGATGTGTTTGTTTGTAGGCCTGGGTGCTGCTCGGGTCAGGAGTTTATTCAAGGAGGCTCGCACTCGAGCACCCTGCATCGTCTACATCGATGAGATCGATGCTGTGGGAAAGAAGCGCTCCACCAACATGTCAGGTTTCTCCAACACTGAGGAGGAGCAGACTCTCAACCAGCTGCTAGTAGAGATGGATGGTGAGTAAAACATCTGGTTTTAGAGCAGCCCATTCGCTTTTCAGGCAGAATACTAACCTCCTCTTCTTTTGCAGGCATGGGAACAACAGACCATGTCATTGTTCTTGCTTCCACTAACAGAGCAGATATTTTGGATAATGCTCTAATGAGACCAGGCAGACTGGACAGACACATCTTTATAGATCTGCCAACACTGCAGGTATCATTGGGTATCTTCCAAATGGGTATCCTTGTCATTTGTTGCTGAGCATTTAATAACAACTTAACCTTGCTGCTGTGCAGGAGATTTGGATTGGTTTGTTTCATTTCGATTGTTTTCCAGGAGAGGAAGGAGATCTTTGAGCAGCATCTGAAGATCTTGAAGCTGACTCAGCCAGCGAATTTCTACTCCCTGCGTCTGGCAGAGCTCACCCCAGGCTTCAGTGGTACGTGCACATTTATGGTTCTCCTTAGGGATGGGGATCAAGAACCAAAAAACTGTCCAGTCAATCGTAATCATCAAGCTTGTTAGCTTATCTTCTGTGTAGGCTTGCTCAGACAACAAATCAGGAATCAATAAAATAATCAGTATTGGTTTAATAAGTAGACTCCCTCTTGGCATTGGTATCATTTAAAGAGCATCATTCCTAGTCCTAACTGAAGTCTATGAACATCTTTGGGCATACTAAAGTACTGGTCTATCTGCCTCCATGAAGAAAGAGAAGTTCTAAATCAAAAAGGATAAAACATCTCAACACTGCTGATGTTGAAGTGTTATTCTAACGTTTGTTATCTCATGGTGTCTCTGCAGGTGCAGACATTGCAAACATTTGTAACGAAGCTGCTCTGCATGCTGCCAGAGAAGGGTACAAATCCATCGATACCTTTAACTTTGAGTATGCGGTGGAGAGAGTTATAGCAGGTACAATAATGCACACGCTAAGTTCTGGGAAATAAATATTTCTCATGTGTCGGTGGCAAAATCTGACAAATGTGTGTCATCAGGAAGCGTAAAGAAGAGTAAGATCCTGTCTAAAGAGGAGCAGAGGGTCATTGCCTTCCATGAGTCTGGACATGCCTTAGTGGGATGGCTCCTTGAGCACACAGAAGCAGTTATGAAGGTACTTGAAATGTGACGCATTCTATATAAGTAAATCTTTCCAGATCTAATTGTCATGTTTAGCTTTAATCAGATAAGTCCAAAGTGTTCCACAGAGCGTGTTGAGAGTAGGGTTTCATTTCAGAGGAGCACTTGTTTCTCCACTTCACCACTGATAAGTGTTTTGGCAGTTTATACAGATGCCTGGATTATTCATAATCCTGGGTCTCTCTTCAGTTGCTCCTTTTCTGCCTCTTATACCATTTGCTGTATTAGACTTTCACACATCTGTGTATAAAAACCCAAATGGATATGCCGCATGTCCCACACAAGACACAACTATGAACAAGGACTGTGGAGGTTATATGTTGATCTAGAAAAGCATACAGTTTAATAGGCTATGATACAAATGTAAATACTCTAAAAAGGCAACAGTGCAATTGGTTAACCCTTAATCTGTACAATTCACCTTTTTATAAACCTTTCATAAACTGACAGATCATGTGATGTGTTTCAGGTTTCCATTGCTCCACGTACAAACGCAGCTCTAGGATTTGCCCAGATCTTACCCCGTGACCAGTATCTCTTCACCAAGGAGCAGCTGTTTGAGCGGATGTGTATGGCTCTAGGAGGAAGAGCTGCTGAAGCAATCACCTTTAACAAGGTTACTACAGGTACCCTGCAACTAATCTTCACACGAATCAGCTGCAATGTTAAAACCACCTGCTTGATATCGTTAAGGTTCTCTTTTTCTGACACTAAACCAGCTCTGGCCTGTTGGAGCTTACAGTCAGGCCTTCTTTGCAGGTGTCCTGTGGGGTCTGCTCCAGGGTAATTTTAGAGGATCTTTTGGGTCTTGTGGGAGGCTAACCCAGCTATCATAGGCTACGTTCACACTGCAGGTCTTAATGCTCAATTCCGATTTTTTGATCAAATCCGATTTTTTTTGGTCTGCTCGTTCACACTACAAATAAAATGCGACAGCAAACGCGCTGTAGTGTGAACGCTTTCAAATTCAAATTCAAATTTTATTTGTCACGTACACAGTCATACACAGTACGATATGTAGTGAAATGCTTGGACAACTGCTCGTGACCTAAAGAGAACAAAAAAGGAAAAGGCTATGAATAAGATAGGAAATAAATATGAAAAATTAAAAAGGGTAAATTTAACTAGGAAGGAATAAAATATAAAGCGGCCCGCATGCGCAAAAGAAGACGTCACACACAACGCGCTCTGTTTAGACCCAGACCAAACAGTATTGTTTGACTGATGGCCCTTAATATAAAGACTTCGGACTTTACATTTCCCAATTTTTGCTTTAAGTTATTTTGTTATTCACATAATAATGTAAATAACCTAATAATTATCCTTATTGCTGTTTTAGAGGAGCGGTGCTTCAAAGGGTAGTTGCAGATTTCTGTCAGAATCTGCAGATTATACAGTACAAATAAAATGTTCACATTTCTCCAACGTTGTCTTCCCAACAGTTTCACTGACATCTACACTGGATGGCCAGGAAGCGTTCGCGATGTCTTCTCTGGAGCTGATAATTGGCGTCTGTCTTGTTTCAGTGACGTAAAAGACGGATTTAATGCGACATGACCGATCAAACAGCAGTCGCTTTCTGAAACATCAGACATGTATCGGATTCAGTACCACATACGAAAGTGACCCAGATCGGATTTGAAAATATCGGATTTGTGCCGTTCACACTGTCACACCATGATCGCATATGGGTCGCATAGGGTCAAAAAAAATTAGATTTGATGCGCTTTCGCCTGCAGTGTGAACGTAGCCATAGGGTGAAACTGGTTGGCACTCTGTTGTAGGATCTGTGTTTCAAGGTTGTTCCTGTACACCTGGATATTCTTACCAAGCAGTTTTTGTGGTGTAGAGAGGTCCATTGTCCTCCTGGAGTAGACTGTTATCATCAGGGGGAAATGTTGCTATTGGTGTTTAGTGTGATTAGTCTCCAACTGTGACAAACTAACACACAGAAGAAAGCCAGGATCCAAGGTCAGAGAGCAAATTGTTACATTAACATGACTGATGATTTACACCCATGTTTATGGTTTCTATTTCCTGTAATCACAACCTACCAGTGAACACTTCTCTTTTTTTTTTGGTCATACTGCTTACTTTAAATACATTTTCTATTATCAGTCAAATATCTAATTGCTGGGCAGCCAAATAAATATTCTCCCTTTTGGCAAGTTTGGTTAAACCTGAAAGATGTGGGAGTGGGCTTTAATTAAATTTAAACATTAAGCGTCTTTTTTTCTGTGTCCCCAGGAGCTCAAGATGACTTGCGCAAGGTGACGCGTGTGGCCTACTCCATGGTGAAGCAGTACGGCATGTGCGACAGTGTCGGGCAGGTCTCGTTCCCAGAAACAGAAGAGCAAGGTGCCATTGGGCGCCGTCCTTTCAGCCAGGGCCTGCAGCAGCAGATGGACCATGTGGGTTCAAAAATCGGATTAGTCCTCTGTTCTCAGATTAGCACTGTGAATGTTGAAGTAATAAGCTAATATTATTATGCTAAAGTATACATTTGTAGCTCTTGCAGCTGTTAGAGTATGTACGGGACATTTTCTGAAGGTTTGGACGCTTTGCTACAAGCATCCTATTAAAAATAATATTTTTTTTATAATCATAATATTTCTCAGTTTTAATGTTATTTGTATTCATTCAAATGTAATCTTAAAAGCAGTTGCAAATCATTGACATTTGTTTTAAAAGTGAATTGGTAAATTTGAATACATCTTTCTGTATTTGCAGGAGGCTAAGATAATGATAGCTCGTGCATACAGACAAACGGAGAAGCTGCTCCTGGACAACAGAGACAAACTAACACTGGTCGGTTGTTTTCTTCTTTATGCGTTTTAATCATGTGAGGCCAATTCTTCTGTATTGCCTTTAAAAACTCGCTGGGTCTGTCTTTCCAGTTGGCCAATGCGCTGCTTGAGCGTGAAGTCGTGAACTACGATGACATTGAAGCCTTGCTGGGTCCACCACCCCATGGGCCCAAGAAGATGATCCTCCCACAGAGCTGGGTGGAGGCAGAGAGGGACAAACAAGACACAGGAGAAGACGAGCCTCAGCCGCCTCCACCCCACAAGCAGACAGACGAGGACATGAACCCTCAGCTGGTGTGATCTTCGAAATGTACAGCGTATTTAGTCCCTTCTTTAGTGCTTTATATTTCTAACAGTGAAAGTTTATAAAAAACTCTGCAGTCCGTGCAAACTTTCGTGCAAATGAACATTTGCAGTTGTCTCCACTTAGCTAATGTGTGTGATAATCTGCAACTTTCAGAATGAATATTTTTGGGGAAATCCATCATTTCTCTCGTGTGCTTGCTGCCGAGACATATGATTATGCAATGGTGACAATAAAAACAAGTGTTTTTAAACAGGTTTACAAACAAATACAAGTGCTAACAGTTGAGAAAAAGCCTCTGAACAGTATTTACTTTGTGCACTTAGCAGGTTTATGCCAACATAGGTGTTGATGGCTCCAGTAGATGTGATCTTTTTAATTTAAAAAATATAATAAATCATTTTCAGGGTTAGCTTCAGATATTTCTTTGGAAAATCTGTGTTATTTTAGATGGCAGAAGTGAAGCTGCTTGAGCATTTGTAACTGGAGTTTTTCTTTACTGAAATAATCTGTACTGTTAGGTCACATGCACAAAATATATTGGCACTGATGTTTGTGACTGGGGTTTTAAAAACTCATCAAGGTGTGCATTAGTCTGTAGTGAGCTGCAGTTAGACCGCTTAGACCTGAAACAGAGGCGGTGAGGAATAACTGTTCTGAGGAAACCACATTCTGCATTTTGTAAAACACCTTTAAAGCTGAGATTTCAAAATGTATGTCATGCTGGTGATGAAGCAGCAGATTTTCCACCACACACTTTGGTCTTTCTCTCATCTTGAATCAGTAATTAAGTAGGAACAGATTAGAAGGTGTTTCTTTTTTGAGAAACGATGTTTGTCAGGGACTGCACGTTGGTTTTATTGCTAGAAGTGAATATAAAGCTCCAAAGAATGGTTTTGCCAAATATTTAAATAAAGTTTTATTTAAACATTGTGTTGTTCTTTGTGGAACATCTAATATTAATGGTATGTATTGATGATGATAATGATAATAATAATAATGATGATAATAATGACAAGAAACAGAGTAAAAAGGTTCTGGTTTATTCATTAGACACGGGTAGAATCGTGCATATATGCATATATGTAAAAAAAATCTTCACTTCCAAAAAGAGTAATTACAGAATATTTTATGGTTCAGTATGTTTGTTGACATGGCTTCCAAAAAGATTAACAGATGCTGGAATGAAGGATCAGTCACCAAAAAAGGCAAATTTAATATGCAAGAAAATTAGTCTTATAAAATAATCATGTATACAAAAACAAGAACATATTTAAAATCTCAGGCTTGTATGAGTCATTACTGAGCCATCCAAGAATGAGAGCAAACAACGCCAGACATGAACGCACATTTTAACACATTTTTTGCCCTGTAGCATGCACACCTCGTTTCCTCGTGACTGATCCTTTCAACTCAAATTTCTCACTGTCTCACTTTCTTTTCCTGAGCTAACCACAAAACTTAGCAGTGAGCCCTTTTGTCAGTGTGTCCACTAAAACACGAGGCACATTAGATCTAAGGCCTGTGCTTTTACAGCATTCGTTTTACCTGGACACACTTTAAGTCTTGCTCTGGACATTTCAAATGTGCCCAGAAAGAAAAAAACAAACAAACCTCCAAAGGCATGATCTGTGTCCTGAACTGCTTGTCAATCACACAGGCATCCTTTCTGTGGCATACTGTTCACCCTAACGCGGGTCATACATGTTGGCAAGTTTCTTAAAGCGTGGTCCCCAGTCATTAAGGTAGTCGTAATCCTGATCTCCATCAGAGCTACCCGAAGCAATAGAGCTGAGGCTTCCTGCAAGAGAGCCATCTCCTTCATAGTCATATATGAGGGCGGTGTCGTATGGAGGCACATTTGGATCATGGTCAGCAGCTTCCAGGCCCTGAGGAAAGAAAATGTTTCTTAGCTGATTAGGTTAAATAAAAAAAGGCTATGGGAATGCTGTTTAACCTGTAAATGGGAGATGTATATAGCTGGGCATCATCTGCATAGAAGTGCAGTGTTTTCTAATAATAGTGCCTAAACGTAAAATATAAATAGTATTGGTGCTATTACAGAACCCTGTGTGACAAAGACTTCCCCTTTACGTGCTCAAATTGGAATCTATTAGATGGATACAGCTCAAACCACTGCAGGACATTTCATTTAATACCAACAGTGTGTTCTAATCTCTGCTGTAAATGATCGTGTCAACAGTGTAAAATGATGCACTGAGGTCTAACGAAACAAGCACAGAAATGGGGCCAATGTCAGAGTCCATAAGATCATTTGTCACCTTCAGTAGTGATGCACTGTAAATCCTGGTTTAAACTCTTTAAATAAACCATTCCTCTGCAGATGATCATGTAGTCGTTTTACAACTACGCTTTCAAGAATGTTTGAAATAGCAGCATAGTTGGAGATTAGTTGGTTTATAATCAGCTACTATAGTTAGGCCAAGTAAAGGCTTTTTAAGTAGTGGTTTATTTACAGACACTTTAAAGCCTGCAGATTTCAATTCAGTTTTATGTATATAGCACCAATTGAGTACGACAGTTACCTCAAGACACTTTATATTGTTTGATAAAGACCCTACAATAATAGACAAAACCCCCAACAATCAGACGACCCCCTATAAGCAAGCCCTTGGCAATTAGTGACAAAAAAGTAAGACGTCCTAGCTAACCCTGTCAAACCTCTCGAATTTGTTGTTTTCTCTTTCAGATGAGCAGCAATATCCAGCGTCTACATTGTGTTGGCACATGACAGTGAAGAAAACAATAAAGAAAGAAGCACTTAAAATTTCATTACAGCACTTTCAGACAGATATCTGCTGTACTGAAATTGTTTTTCCAGTGTAATCCATTAGTGTAAAATTAAATGTTATTAAGAAATGGTCAGACAATAAAGGGTTTTGGGGGAAAAGCATTAGCCTTAAGCAGAGATGAGAAGCAGGAACACTCTCAAAGAAAAAAACATAACTATAAAGTAGATAATAATCATCTACTTTAAACTTGAAACTTACTTTAAAACTCATGAAATTCACCCTTGAGTGTATGAGTCTTTCTGTGCTATGGGCATGCCTTTATGATTACACATGTAAACATAAGAAAACACAATCCAGATTTAGTTGTGCTGTGTTTGGTTGTCGTTTAGAATACCTGTTAGTAACTTCATTAGTAAGAGTTTTGAAATCTAATGATGCATGTTTTATTTTATGTAGATTTGGATTGAGTTTTTGCTTCAAGAGCAAGTTTTTCTTTTATTTATTGTGTTAAATAAATAAATGGTAGGAGCCTCTCACGTCATTAATGTAGTCCTCGATGTCAGTAGGATCTGCAGGAGGCCTCCGTGGGTAGGTGGGCGATGGAAGGTTATGTGGGGCGTCCTTTCTAAGGGGCTGCTTCCCTCGAGGAGGAATTCCAGACCCTGGGTAAAAGGACCCCGGGGTGGGGGGTGCATCATGGGGATTCCACAGCAGGTCAATATTAAAGGCGTTCTGCATTGTGAGAGAAAGAAGTCAGACACACTCAAACCATCAGTTACAATGAAATATTATTAACATTCAATTACATTACAAAGAGTAAGACTGTCTTCTGTACACGTGCCACTGTTTACATGGTCTCCCAACCTGTGTTTTAGCCTTACCTCATCCTCCTCGCCTCCACCTTGCTCATCATAGTTGAAGACATTGTCACGTATGTCGTCTTCAGATTCCCCGATGAGCAGTCCTGTTCCTTTCTTGATGTGGTGGCGTCTTCCACAGGCGGTCACAGCAACAGCCAGGAGGAGAAGCACTGCAAAAATGAATGTATTAATGTTTATCTGATTATTCATTATCGGTGTTTTTTGTATCTACTTTTTTTCTTACATTTTGCTTCAAACATAAATGGTCAGTTAACTAATCTAATTATTGCAGCTTTATTTTGTTAATGCATGCTGGGATTTGGATACATGTTTTGCCTGTTATTCTCATGGCTGGATCATAAGTCTTTGCGATTATGTGTGCACTAAACTGCATGCAAAGCAAGTCACTTATTGCAGGTTTTAACCTATTGTGGCAAACTTTTTCACTAAAGCAGCAATATGGATATGGATTATTTTGCACGAATAACCCATCCATCTTGCTAAATCTTTTTGCTTTAAACATTAATTGAAAGGCTGAAATTACTTACACAGCAGGAGTGCAGTGCTCGCCGCAATGATAATGAGTGCGATGAAGTTGATTCCCACACTGGAGCCTAAGATTGCCCCTGCCTCAGACTTGCAGTCTCTGAAGGAGTCACAGAGACAAACAGTGACATTGACCTGAGCCTCAGCACTCAGAGCTGGGCTGCCGGAGTCCGATACCTGCACCATGACAGCATAGTCTCTGAACTCCAGGTCTACAAGCGGCTGAAGCATGGCATGAGTATCTAAAAAAAAAAAGAAAATTTAAAAAGAAAATGAGAGGAAATAATATTTGCAAGCTCCTAAGTGAACGACCATTAATTCTGCTTCTTGTTGCTCTTTACCATTTACTTGAGTGATGGTCCAGTTGGCTGACAGATCGTCAGGTATTTGAAAGAGGAAGGGTGCAGCTTGCGGAGGAAGGTCTTCATCTACAGCAGTCAGAAGCAAACCTTTACGTGACCTGCTGCCGCCTCTGCATACAAAGCCAGTCAGGGGGAAAACCTGAGGAGGGAAGTCATTCGTCTCTTTGAGTGTAATCGCCACTGTAGCAGTGGCTGAAACACCACCAGCATCTATGCAAGAAAAGATAAATACACAATGTGTAAATCAATAGCAAAACAACAAAATGAATCAGCTTTGAATGTACATTGATTTTTTTTATGCTAAAAGTCTAGAATGAGTAGACGTGCTGACCTATAACCTTCACAGCAGCAGTGTAGATACTGTTTTTCACATGTGGAGATCTCATGTTAAACTTCCTCTTTGCTGTAATGTCTCCTGTATCTCTGTTGATGTCCAGCCAACTCTCAGGATCTCTGCTAATCTCATACCTATCATACAGACAGCAGAGGAAATTACCCCGTGGTCGCATATTTATTTATTTATTTTAGGAAATAGGAAAACATCTCTTGTTTCACTGCCATATCATACCTCAGATCAGAATTATCAGGGTCAAAGGCAATATTGTTTTTCAGTAATGTGCCAGGTTTCACAGACTCGAGGACCTCAATCTGTATGGGCTCCTCTCTGAAACGTGGGGCTTCATTCTCATTCACAACGATGACCGTAACTGTGGCAGAGCTCAAAGTCAGCCTGGAAGCCTTGCTGCTCGGAGGATTAAGATTTTCCACGCTCAAAAGAAGGCGGTATTCGCTCTGCGCTTCATAATCCAGGGGCTGCAATACAGAACAGGAGAGACTTAAAGTATAAATGAACTAAAACAACAAATTCAGTCATCTCATGTAATCTGAAACAGGATTTAACATCTGATTGGAAACACAGGCCTATATTTACAAAGTATGTTTTTTAAGAAAAATGAAAAACACACACAAATGTACGTGAATGTAGCAAATTCAAATTAAAACTCATATGTGGAAAATTTATATGAATTTTTCCTTTAATTTGTCAGAAGGTTCAGCAAATATATTAAATTTTCTGGAAATTATTTCATGATTCAGGCTTTAAAGCAGGGGTGTCAACATAAGGCCCGGGGGCCAGAATCAGTCTGGCAACACTCCAGTCTGACCCACTGAAAGGCTTCAGAAAATGTGGAGGAATGCATAGATTTTCAATTTTTTCCCCTGTAGACCTCTCCATCACCATTCACAGCATAGGAAAGTAAACTAAAAGATAAACAATTAAATGACGGAAAAGTTCCTGTTTTAAACCATCAACTGGAACATTTGTCTGGGCAATGAACTATCAGAATTTTTAGCATAATTTCCCACATTTATCATGTAGAAAAACAGAGGCTTATTGATAAAACTGTTCTTCTTTTCTTCATGTTAAGACTTCTCAGGGACTAAATGTGTACCTAAATGTCTTTACACTTATACAGAGTAGAGTTTGACTTCTCTGGCCCACTTCAGATCGAGTCTAAATGTAAAATTACATCTCTGCTTTAAAGTGGATCTGAGCACAATGTAGTTTGAATACAATCCACTAGATGGTGGTGTTTGATAGAGTATGACGGTCTCAATGGCCATGTAGATTTAAAGGGTGATGTCAGTTGTTTATGTCAGTATTTTTGAGCATGCGATTTACATTACCTGGAGCAATGCAAATAGATCTCTACAATCCAGAATTGATTTATGGTTAATATCTTCTCCATGTTTACATTTTGTTTCAGAATCTTCTCATGATTTTGCTCCATTAACTGATCACAAATTGATCACAATTCACTTAGTTGGCAATAAACAAAGTCAAAGTAAACGACGTGGTTTTTGGAAGCTAAATAATAATTTATTGAATGATGATACATTTTGTAGTATAGTGGAAAAAACGGCAGATCAGATATTCGGGGATACCAATATGAATCACACACTAAAATGGGAATTTTTCAAATTCAAGGTAACGGAAGCGGCAATAAGGCGAAGCAAAGAAATTAAAAAAAGACATGACACTAAAGAAATCAGTATTATGAATGAATTAAACATATTAATGAAGAAAGATGCTCTATCAGATGATGAAGAAATTAAATTGAAAAGACTAAAGGAATAAATAGATAATGCATATATTAACATGGCTAAAGGGGCTTTTATAAGATCCAAAGCAAAATGGCTAGAACTAGGTGAAAGAAATTCTAGTTACTTTTTTGCTCTTGAGAAACGAAACCAAAGAAGAAACAATATATCTGCTCTTAAGATTGATAATAACATAACCACTAATTATTTAGATATCTCAAAACATGTTGGTTCATTCTACAAATATATATACAAATCAAATTGTAATATCAATGATTGTGATAGATTTATCGAGTCAGTTAAAAATTTTGCACCAACTATCTCAGAAATAAAATCAGAAATTTCAGAGGCAATTCGATCAATGAAAAAGGGCAAATTTCCAGGTAATGATGGTTTGTCAGTGGAATTTTATTTACAGTTCTGGGATATCATTGTTGATCCTTTATTAGAATTATTTAAGGAATGCCTTGATGGAAAAGAAATGTCCACAAGCATGAAACAGGGTATTATAACTTTAATTCCTAAACCTGATAAAGATCTTCTTGTTATAGAAAATTGGAGACCTATCACTCTTTTGAACATAGATTATAAGATTATCTCATTGGTCTATGCCAAAAAATTAAAGAAAAATCTTGATGAGATCATAGCTGAAACGCAAACCGGATTTATGACCAACCGCCATATCAGTTCAAACATAAGGCTTATTTTTGACCTATTAGACTACTCTGACAATATAGATGATGATTCCCTTATTGTGTTTCTTGATTTTTATAAAGCTTTCGATACGGTAGAACATTATTTCTTATTTAAAGCACTCAAAACCTTTGGTTTTGGTCCAAACTTTGTGTCAACTATCGAAATGTTTTATAAAAATATTGACAGTTGTGTTATACTATATCCAAATACTACTAAAAGATTTCCAGTCATGAGATCTGTTCGCCAGGGTTGCCCAATTTCACTCTTTTTATTTTTGATTGCGGCTGAACCACTTTCATTACACATTTTAAATATCCCAGTCATTAAAGGTTTATCTATTTTTGGTAAAGAAATCAGAGTGACCCAACTAGCAGACGACACCGTTTTATTCTTAAAAAACAAAGATCAGATTGAAAATGCTATTTCATTAATAAATGATTTCTCAATTGCCTCTGGTTTAAAACTAAATAAATCTAAATGTGAAATTTTAAGTTTGTACCAATCAAATGTCAAATCCTTATATAATATTCCTGTCAAAAACTGTGTTAGATACCTTGGTATTCATGTCTGTAAGAAGGACACAGAGCGTCAACAACTCAACTTTTCTCCCAGGATGGAAAAACTAAAACTATACTGAACTTATGGCTCCAGAGAGACCTATCAATTTTTGGTAGAATCCTTTTGACTTAAGCTGAAGGTGTTTCCAGATTTGTGTATCCAGCCCTTTCCCTTAATGTGTATGATTCCACATGTAAAAATGTTAATAACTTATTTGTTAACTTTGTATGGAAGAATAAGCACCATCATCTAAAACAATCGTTGCTTTGTGGACCTAAAGATAAAGGTGGTTTTGACCTTCTGGACTTCATGGATCTGAACTATACATTTAAGGTGAAATGGGTAAAAGAATGCTTAAAATCTCCTGGATCATTATGGCATTTCATTCCACATAACATTTTTAGAAATGTTGGAGGTTTACACTTCCTATTGTCTTGTAATTACAGTATATCAAAGTTACCAGTTAAAATGTCTGCATTTTATCAACAGGCATTGTTGGCTTGGAAATTATGTTATTCACATAACTTTTCTCCACATAGATCTATTATCTGGAATAATGAATGTATTACTAAGAGGAACAAATCACTATATTTGCAGAATTGGATTGATAAAAATATAATATATTTAAAAGACTTATTTGACTCTGAAGGCCAGCTACTTAGTTACAATGACTTTATTACAGAAAAAACATTCCCTATCAAATTTAAAGATTTTAGCTCTGTAATAAAGTCCGTTCCCAGCGGACTGACTGAGTTGATGAAAAGCTACAAAAAACAGAACACACCACATGCATCCGTTAACACTCTTTATATAAATGGTATTGATTTCTTAAGCAAGAAATGCACCAATAAACATATTAGAGAATGTTTGTATAATGCGAAGAAAATAACTCCAAGAGGGAAGTTTTTTTGGAATGCTAGTTTTGATAATATCAACTGGGATAAAGCGTGGCTTGTTCCTTTTAGATTTTGTATTACAAACAAAGTTAGAGAATTACATTTGAAAATATTACATAACATATATTCATCCAACACGTATGTTTCAAGATTCTGTGACATTGATAGAAAATGTACCTTTTGTAAAATTGAACTTGAAAGTGTTACTCATTTGTTTTATGGCTGTTCATATAGTGCTACATTTTGGAGAGAGCTTGAAAATTATATACTGTGCAAGACAACATACGAAATCAAAATTGAAGGGAAGAACATTATCACTTATTTTGAAACTAAAGGGAAAAAAAATGTGCCATTGTCAATCTTTATATCTTATTAGGGAAATTCCATATACATAAATGTCAATTTCAAGACTCAACCCCATCATTTAATTTGTTTTTGATTGAAATTGAATATTACTTAAACTCTCTTAAATTAACTTCCAATAAAAAAGGTTTATCATTGATTGAAATTCATTCAGAAATGTTTAACGAATGAGCTGTCACAACTTTCAAGTACAAAGTTGTTATGAAGTCTGTCACATCCCCCCCCCCTTTTTTTTTCTTTTCTTTTTTTCTCCTTTACTTATTTATCCTTCTTATTTCATTGTACTGTATATTGTTACTCTTATTTGCCTTGTATGTCTACTGTACAAACTGAACTGGAATGACTGACTGTTCGCTTTATAATTTCAATAAAGTTTGAAAAAAAAAAAGCATGCGATTTACAACAATCCTGGACACCAGAAAGATCTTCTTGTCTTGTCATGTCATTTTTTTCTATTATTGCTATTTTTCTATTCTATTACAGCTATTGCTGTATAAATTATTAATGATTAAATTATCAAATTTATGTAAGTCCCCAACTTTTACCTGTTTAATAATGTTCAATATTTAATAAAGAACCACATTGTTGTCCCTGTTTCTGTGAATGCTTTGGAAACATTCCCTCCCCCTCCCCGGCTTTACCTTCACCACTGTGAGGACCCCCTGGTTGGTGATGGGATCAGTATGGACAGCAAAGTTTCCTCTGTAGTCATTTGAAATGAAGTATCTGGCCTTCCAGTTTTTCGTTCCAGTATCGTCTCTGTCTGTCACATTCACTCGTCCGAGCTCGTAGTCGTTCCTGTTCTCCACCGCTGTCATGTTGTACTACACGCGCCACAAACAGAAAAGAAATCACCGATCGTGATAACAAATTGAAGTGACAGGTTAGATCCTAAAATTACGGAAAGTATTTTCCTGAGACTTCTGAGACTTACTGAGTCAGGGCTGAACTGCGGTGCGTGGTTGTTGATGTCAGAAACATGTATGATTGCCACACCTTCACTTGTTAGTCCCATGCCCCCCATATCAGCCACCTGTAGTTTTAACCTGAATTCTTTCACCACCTACGGGACGCAATACAGCACGTTAGTGAAATAAAAGCATTATGATGCTCTGCAAAAGCCCTCCTCCTGTTTACCTCTCTGTCCAGGCCTACATCTCTTGTGTAGATGGCACCTGTCTTGTTGTTGATGCCAAACATGATCTTGGTAATGGCGTTGGGAGGAATGCTCTCCTGGTCAATGATGGAGTAGCTCAGAACAGCGTTTTCTGTCATTGGGTCGTCTACATCTGTGGCTGTCACTGTCATTACCGATGTGCCTGTCGTGAATGATTGAGAGCTCAGGTCAGCGGGACAGATCTCATAAAGTCCCTCAAAAGATCCATCAGAGTGGATCACGGATGTGTGGCGTTGGTGCTGAGACTGCAGGACTTCATTGAGAAAATGTCCAACGTTACAAAACGCCGTGCCTTTAAAATGGACTATTAGGTGGAAAAAAATAGTTTGCTTGTTATTATCTAAATGGGTCATATATGTGTGTACCTGGGACTGAGAACTCAGAGACAGTGCCCACAAACGGGCTGTGAGGGAAGACAGGTCTATTGTCATTCTGATCCAGCACTAATATCTCTATGGTGGTCGGATTCTCCAGTCGCTCTCCACTGGGGGACAACGCGAAGGCTTTAAGCTACACACACACACACACACAATACAAATACAACAGAAAATGTGTTAGAATCAAATATCACTGTGCTTGCCACAAACATCCAACTATGGAAGCATGATCGGCAGAGCTAAGTTGAAAATTGAACTTGAATTGAACTTATTTTCTCAGAAGTTTTAAATTTTGACTTATACATGGTTGTTTTTTTTTCCAGTGGCAGAAACAATCTTCCACATCCAGCAATCCCCTCAAGGTGTCTTTAGACTTTTACATTATCTGAACACAACATGTGTTGGCAGAAAGAAAAGAGCAGGATGTTTGGGTCAGGGTTACATCACAAGTCATATGATCTCAAACATTCAGAAGTCCTTCCCGAGATGCTCATAAAGATCCCTGGAAAGCTGACCTCTGGCTTTGCTTTGTTTTGCTTTTTCCTGTCTGCTTTAAGGCAGAAACATGCTCTGGAACACACGGGAGCTCTTAAACAGCACATTGTAGCTTGTGTAAGTTAGCACTTCTGGCGACCTGTGCTTTAAAACTTAACTCCCATAAACGCAGTCTTACCGTGAAGTTGCTGTACTTCTCTCTGTCCAGTGGCTGCTTGCTCCTGATCACCCCTGTCTTGTCATCAATCTCAAACAGGTTCTTGGGCTCCTGGTCAACCCCCTGTCCCTCTAACTTGTAGATTACCTCACCGGTGAAGATTTTGTCAGATTTGATCTGGACAGAAAGATTAGAGAAAGCTGATGATCATCAAAAACTTCAAATGAGTCACTTTGTGGACAATTAGGGCTGTGAGACTAATCAATACAACAAGTTTGTATTTTTTTTATGTAATAATTTTTCTATAAAATGGCTATTTCTCAGTGTAAGGTATGATTTGTACATTTAGGTCATGGGAAGTCTGCAACAACGGCTCTATGTTGTGTGTAATATGTTTGAATGAAATTTACAGTCAGTGTTGTTCAATATTAAAGAAATCAACTTAATAGGATTCAGTCCTCACTAATTAACACAATTAGCGTGGACTTAGTCTTTAGAAGGAAGTCACCAAACTCTTTATTTACTGCACCTGCAAAAGTTAGCACCTTGTTGGGAAATCTGTACAAAGCCTATGAGTGTGCAGTGCCCCTCAGTTTCTCAGATGTCATTATGCCTGGTTTCAAAACAATAAGCAAATGTCTTCATGAATGAAGCTTATATATAAATTCAGTCAAGAAGCTCTGTATTCCCTCATCTGCATTGCATTGCTGGATGTGGTGGGGGCTCCTAGTCTCTTTTTTACTCCCCCCCTGCTTTTCCCACGGTGTCGTCATCACCCTGGCCCAATCATTTTCTTGTCTGCCTTTTGCAAGCCAGTCAGCCTCAGTCCCATGTGCTTTAAACCTCACTCTCATCCGTGCAACCCCCATCCTCCCCCAATCCACCGCTTCCGTGCCAGATAGAGATTCTCGTTCAAATCTCCACCTGCTTCGCCTCTGCTAACACCAGTGTCTGGACTCTGGAGGGTTCTGGTCTACTTCCTAACACGGCACTGCTTTGCTATGTTCACTTCTGATCATCAAAAAGTTTATTACTCAGACTTTATATTTCAATAAATCACAAATCATGTTCAGTTCTTCAAATGCTCTCTCCTTATTGAACTGGACTTTACCACCCAATGCGTGATGCCACCATGGTTACTACTGTGGAGCAGGGAAATTATTTTACTGCTATTGTTAAATAATTGTCATTATTACCATTGCATTAATAATATAATCTGGAGTTTATATTGCATTCAGGGGTTGAACAGTGTGTGTCTTTCAGAAAGACTAAGTTGCAGGCTGACAGGAAGTTGCAGGTTTGCAGAGTGTGCCTTTTGCAGAACTGAAACCGAAAGCAGAGTCTAAGTGCAGGTTATTTTGAGGAGCATTTGAGGACGAGACACAGACAGTAGGTGAAGAGGTGACACAAAGAGCATGCGAGGTCAACACATACACACACATTAGTTAAATTTATTTAGAGGAACCGTCCTTGTTGTCTCGGCAAGAAAGAGGAACGATTCATTTTAAGATAAGAACGGAAAGTACCAAGCCATGAAAATAGAAGATGATTTTCTAGGTGAAAAGTCATGGTGATGTTGATCTGATCTATGTATAAAATGTACCGGTGACGCATGAAGGGGCGTCAGTAAACAAACCCTGATGCTATAAAATATCTGTTCATGCTTTGATTGAGTCGAGGACTACTGGCTGTCTGCGTACAGAGTGTCTTCCCACACGTGTGTTCATTAAAATCATTGTTTGACCAAAGACCTTCTGGACCATGGGTGGTGTGTACTCTCCTTCCTCAACTTTGAACCTTAACATTTGGGGGCTTCGTCCGGTGGTTGAGGAGGGAGGATTGGAGGTTTAGATGGAGAAATTTGGTGGTCTCTGAGGTGGTCTGACGGGCAGACATGAATTCCAGTGGTCGAAGTGAGTGGGCATAAGCCGGCTTATCCAAAAGGTAAGGCACTACCTGTTGAATTATTTCCAAAGTGTGCCAAATTGGACATGATAAAATTTAAGTCTACTCACTGAAGTTACTGGTGGATGTCTGTTTTGATTTTGATGAGAATCTCATGACAGTACTGAGGATTTAAAGCAGTTGGACTGCTGGAAAGGATTTAATGCGGTTGGACCGCTAAAAGGATTTAATGCGGTTGGACCGCGGGAAGCAGTTGGACTGCTGGAAATGATTTTAGTAGGTTAGGGAATTTGGTTATTTTTTGGTTATAAGGTTGGACCTGCTTCAGTCTTACACTTTGTTGGGTGTTTTACTGTTGTTCCAAAGTATTATAAATTACTCAAGAACGCCAGTTGGACTGGTAGGAAGCGCAGTTCTCGGAGGTAATGCTCCCTCCTGGCCGAGGACGCTTGGCCCTGACCTATCGGCGAATAGGGTTAGTACGGTCGGCAACCGGGGAGAACTTGGGAACCTCCAAAATAGCTAGTGGTTGGACCACTTTACCGTTTGGAACGGTAATCTGCGCTTTTTTGGGCAGCAAAGGTTGGACCTTGGGTGTTGGACACTCTTAAATTGAGTTAGGGATTTTAGAAATGAGGCCAGAAACAGTTAAAGTCTTGATACTGGTTAATTGGTCGCAAAAAACTCAGGGAGTTTATCCGCTGGGCGGTTATTTTAAATTTGTCTAAAATTGTGTAGGCGCTAAAGCTGACAGATCTGACAGTGGTTGTAAATATAAGACGTCGTTGTAATATAGAATAAGAAAATTTGGTGTGAGAGATCTCTGTGTGTCGAGTCAGTAATGCACTGACTGCCTGCTGCCATTTTTAGATGGAGAGTGTGTGTGCATGCAAATGAGGCAGCTGATGCAGAGCGCATGAGAGGACTATGCTTTCGGTTTTGTGTGATTATTCAGCCCTATAACTATTGTTTGCAAATGTGGATAAATGTCTGCGATTAGAATGCTGGCTTAGTAAATAATAACATTGTAAATATATGAATGGTGACAGCGTTTCAAAATAGAATATAAGAATTGTCTGTGTTTAAAACCAACGTTTAGGTAAGAAGATTTAAGGTGGATTTGAAGGCATAAACAAAAAATAAAAGGGTTACAGTCTGCAAGTGTTGTTAATTCATGAGCTGACTGGATGCAGAGTAAGTGGAGTGGTCATCCTGAGAGGATTGAATGATGCTCTAACTCTGTGGTCAAGTCAGACATAGGTTTTAAGTAACCATGAGCCACTAATAAGCGTGACAGATTAATGAGTATGTGTAAATTGAACTTGTTAAATAGCCTTAATAGAAGTAACTCAATGAACACGCAATGAAGTGGACTTTTTAGGGGTAGTTTACCATTGATACCATAAAAAGCAACTTAATTAGTAGTTCAATAACAAATTTTAAAGATAACCTTTGTTATTTGATAAGAGAGAGAAAAATTCAGGTTACATATAGTAAATAAATAAGGGAATGTTAATCTCTGCGTCATTCCACACTGAAATTTCAATTGTAGGGGATCATTTGGAGGTGAATTGTGTAGGACACGGGGAGACAGAAGAATCTCCCCATGAGTTTTCGGTGTGCATAGAAGTTGAGGAGGCTGAACTGGAAGCCTGCCTGGGTCGTTGTTTTTGTTTATTTGAGGGTCTGCTGGAAATTTGTGAGAACGACCACCTTGATATGTGGGAGCCTTCTCGGGCAGCAATTTTTTTGTTAAACATGTGGCAGGCTGTGCAAAATGGAGAAAGCTTTGACATGATGAATAAAGGTGTGAGAGGTATTTCTTTGGTGATGTAAAGTAGGATGTTTTAAAGTTTGAAAGTGTTTTTAATTTGAGAGAGGCATGAGTGATGTTATAAGAGTTTGAGTTTCTTTTTCTTTCAGTTTAAAAAACACATAAGTACATACACTTGGTACACCTGTTTACTCTTTGACTTTATTAAAACAGACGGTGTATTTGAGTTTGAATTTCAGTAATTGTATGTTGATATGGTAATTTAGTTTTATGTTAGGTGAAGGAGATGTCCATCTCTGCGTCTTGCAGGATTGAAAGTGAAAGTTGAAGGTTGTGATGTGAATGCTGTGAGTACTCGATTTGAATGATTCTGTGTGAGGTGTACAAAATACTAAATAATAATAACACTATGAAAATTGATAGTAGAGTGAGTGCAAGGTGGTGTGTGAACAGAGGAAGTCTGAGAGAGAAGTGTGTGCGTAGGCAAAATGCAGAGTGTGTGCGTGAAATAAGGGAGTATTGTTTTTACGTCAAGGTTTAGTAGAACTAAAGTAGAACGTCACAAACAAACAAAAGAAGGTAAAATGAAGAGAGAAAATAACTGACAATTACATTAATGAATAGAAAACACACATACACAAAGTGCCATATGTGAAATTATTCTAGGAAGGAATCAGAAGTGAGATAGTTTAATATAAGATGCAATGAAGGAAGCAGCTTACACTCCTCTAATTTCCAGAGCCAGTGTGTTCCCTCCCCTGCCCACTTGGGCCCCGTATCAGGCGAGTATGGAAGGCTGGATAGCCCATGACGGGTAAGATCCCACCTCGAAACCCTGGGACAACCTAAGGCAGGCACAGTCACGATTACTCGGCTTCAGTAAGAAGACGGGACCTGACGGGTAAAGCCGCTGGGCTGAGGCAGAGGGGGTAAGTGGCAAGTGGAGCCCTACCTTCTGGCTGAGGACAAGGAATGCTGCTATTTAAGGTAGGAAATCAGAATTTGGGTTAGTAAATTTGGGGAGGAGAAAATTGACTGTTTAAAGGCAAAATTATGAAGGAGTCTGACACACTGCAAAAGCAAGATATGCAAATTGACATACACAAACAGAAAATGCATTAACCTTATAAAGACAAGACAAGCTCATGGAGTTTAATGCATAGACACTGATTAAACCTGGCTAAGAACACAAACATATGCAATGAAGAACAGCTTGCTATTTTGTATGAATGATACAATGGTGTGAATGTTTAATAAAATGCATTTGAGTTTGTAATTGAGGAATAGAAGAAGCCATATGACGAAGGAACTTCCTGTGTGTGTGTGTGACTGAGGAAGTGACTTTCAGACGAGGAAGCATGGCAGACAAGAGGAGTATAGATTTGGGTAGGAAATAGTTTATAGTTTAGTGATTATACGTTGTCGCAAGGGGGTTTTATGCTGAATTTAAGTATGTTAAAGGGGGTGATTTTTGTTTGCAAATTGTGTGGTTTTAATGAGACTTTCGGTGTATTGAGGAGGTGAAATTATGTGATTGGTGTTTTTGTTTTTAATAGAGGGAGTTTTAGGAAACATGAACATGTCTGGGAGGGGCCCATTATTTTGTAACAGTGCACTTTAAGAAAACCTGTCAGGTGATTTTGTTTTGTGTTTTTATGAGCTAACAATCAGCTCTATTTTTTCATTTCTGTTTTAAGGAGGCCTGCAACAGTGAATAACGGCGCTGAAAATTATCGGGAAGAGCAAATATAAGGTGGGCTTTCCAGATTATAATTGGCTGAGGAGAAAGCTACCTGGGGACTGATCAAGGTCGTAAGTCCCTGTAAAAAGGATTTTATGCGAGTCAATCCAGTCCAAAAGCATAAAGAAATATTTTCCTATGGAAAATAAAAAATGACTGAGCTCATTTTGCTGAGGGTGGAGTATCTGATCGTGCGGGAAGCTCCACTATCAGCAAATACATGGTGTGACTGCATGGGAGTGAATGTGTGAGTGAATGTGAGGGTGAATAAATGTGGACAAACAATTTGCCTTTACCAGAGAAAATTTCTGTTTTGTTTTGTTGACTGGGGTTAGATTATGGGATTATAGTATATTGTTGGGAGAATGCCAAATGCTAAAGGGGAAATATTTTTGATGAAACTCAGTTATCATTAATTGAAGAAACACATGACTGATAACTGTTCTGTTTTAAGTTTATT
Organism: Rhamphochromis longiceps; assembly: GCF_057381845.1. Lineage (NCBI taxonomy): Eukaryota > Metazoa > Chordata > Actinopteri > Cichliformes > Cichlidae > Rhamphochromis > Rhamphochromis longiceps. The sequence continues at coordinate 24,220,414 of NC_140557.1, forward strand.
TTTATGACATAGATTGGATCATGAGTGGGGAAACTGAGCATTTTAAGTTTTGTATAGTATCTTGACACATGAAATGTATCAAGATAAAGGGGGGTTTAGGGTTTATTAATTTAATTGTTTAATAATTTAGGATCATTTTAGGACTTTTGGGGTTTTTGATCATTTGGATATGGTAAAACTGAAACTGTTATTTTTAAGTTAAGGTTAAAGGATTAAAAGTGAACTTGTCACGGTTTGCGAGGCAAGCCGTGTGGAGTTGTAGAAAAGGACCCAAAAGGCGGCAGCTCTGGTGCAGGTGAATATTTATTTACAACGGTGGGCACAAAACAGCACTGGTGGAAAAACAAGAAACCGGAAACCTAAACTGGGTAAGCTAATAACACAAACCAGAAACGAGGATGCAGGGAGGTCCGGGGAAATACACAAGGGACGCAGGGAGACCGAGAGGAAACAACACAGACGAACCAGCAACTACCATAACAGAAGACACAACTTAAATACACCCAGAGAACACAGGGAGATTACACACAGGTGGGGAACACAGGGGATACTGATAAACATAACGAGACAGGGCAGGAGTGAACACAACATTACGCATACTGACGAGAGACTGTCAAAGTAAAACAGGAAGTACACAGAGGTTCAGACAGGAGGAGAGAAAGCACGGGGAGAACACAGACATAACAGGCTGGGGGAAACATGGAATAAACACAAAGAGAGACGAGAGCTCATAAATACACAGAGGGGCACAAGGGGGTAAGAGTCACAAAGGGAAAAAACACTTAGGGAACACCACAACAGGACACCTCAGAAAACCTGGCCTAAATAAGGAGCAAAAATACAAGGAACCAAGAATACTGGGCCAACATGGCCCAGGACCATGACAGAACTGAATCCTGTTTAGAAGATACAATGCCGGTTTTTCAAAGCTGTGAATAATTCTTAGAGGGAAAATTAGTGAGGGTTGAAGGGGTAGAACAGCTTTGAGTTCTTTTTGATTTCTAGAAGTAGTGGTTATAATGTAGGCTTACACATACAGATATTACATAGGAGGTATTTTTAGGATAAAGGGGGAGCTTATACGGAGAAATGATTTTTATACATATTGCATTTTGTGCTTTTAAAGGAGTTGTGGCTCAAATTTGTCTCTGGAGGGTCACGAGCCTTTGGCTAGCGCTATGATTAGCCAATCTACTGTGAGGATAATATGAGTTCATGAAGGATTGCACACGCTTACAGACACAGAGTTAAGAAACACACATGACAGTATTGATTCCAGGCAACAGGCCTCAAATTCATTTAGCTTTTAACTGAACTTAAAAGAAGGACCAAAGAGGAAGGAAAGCATATATTTTGGTTAAGTCTGATAAATTAGAATTAGAAGGTATTGTTACATTAAAGGGAGCAAATGAAATAAAAAGGCTATACCAAAATGGGTTATAACATAGGAAATGTGAGGTTAAAATGAAGTTAACACATAGGAATTGTTTCAAGGCAGCATTTAGCTATGATGAAATGTATACAGGAGTAATTGCTTATATGCTTAAACTTAATTGATTAGAATGGGTGTTTTCTTTTGGATCTTTTAGAGTAGAGGAACTTGCAGCAGCGACAATTTGTGCACAGGATGTTGATGATCAGATAAGGGAAAAATAGAGCGAGCAACCGGACGTGAAAGCAGGGCTTAAAGAGTTTAAAGGGATGAGTAACGTTGAAGAATATATATACATATAAGTCAATAAGTTAAGAAGATAATTAGGATCAGGCTTTTGATTAAAGAGTCCCAGATAGGATAGGTTAGGGAGGTGCAGGAAAAGGTGTTTTGTTTCCTTTGCAGAAGATCTCGGCGACCACAGGAGGGACGAGGATCCTGGAGATCTCGAGGTCCGAGACCACCAGAGAGGGTCTGAGCGAGGACACAATGTATTGCGACCTCTGGTGTTCCAGAGGTCGAGAGAGGGAGTGTGGAGCAGGGAAATTATTTTACTGCTATTGTTAAATAATTGTCATTATTACCATTGCATTAATAATATAATCTGGAGTTTATATTGCATTCAGGGGTTGAACAGTGTGTGTCTTTCAGAAAGACTAAGTTGCAGGCTGACAGGAAGTTGCAGGTTTGCAGAGTGTGCCTTTTGCAGAACTGAAACCGAAAGCAGAGTCTAAGTGCAGGTTATTTTGAGGAGCATTTGAGGACGAGACACAGACAGTAGGTGAAGAGGTGACACAAAGAGCATGTGAGGTCAACACATACACACACATTAGTTAAATTTATTTAGAGGAACCGTCCTTGTTGTCTCGGCAAGAAAGAGGAACGATTCATTTTAAGATAAGAACGGAAAGTACCAAGCCATGAAAATAGAAGATGATTTTCTGGGTGAAAAGTCATGATGATGTTGATCTGATCTATGTATAAAATGTACCGGTGACGCATGAAGGGGCGTCAGTAAACAAACCCTGATGCTATAAAATATCTGTTCATGCTTTGATTGAGTCGAGGACTACTGGCTGTCTGCGTACAGAGTGTCTTCCCACACGTGTGTTCATTAAAATCATCGTTTGACTTCACCCGGCCGGATCGGTGTGGTTATTCTTCGATCACCTCTTGTACCCTTCCTCAATTTGAACCTTAACACTACCTGGATGTTTTATATTCAGTGTATAATTAGTAAAAATAGATTTTTTTATATGGAATATGGATTTATATTTATTAATGACCATGCCAAATAGGCCTGTAACAAAAACCTGAAAAGCGGTCCGGTGCTTGATTTTGCATGAAAACCACAGACCTGGCGACCCATGAGAGAAGATGAAGAAGAAAAAGAAGAAGACGAATGCAGTGATGAATCGATGTGAAAAGTTTTAATTTGGCATTTACCTGGACAAGGTCTTCAGGAATCTGCTTGCTATTCTCTGACACTCTGATTGGAGGAATGATCCAGTCCCTCTTTACTCTGATCAGCCCTTTGCCTCTACTTCTCCATGGGTGAAGGACCTGAGGATGCAACTCTTTCTCACTATGGTGAGGTTCTGCAGAGCTCCACACCTGGAGGAGGGAAAAAAAATTACAGCATGAAACTCACTGGAAAATGAAGTTAGACATTAACCACACACACACACACACACACACACACACACACACACACACACACACACACACACACACACACACACACACACACACACACACACACACACACACACTGCTTCCTACTACTGAGCTGTAATGGAGTTATAATGTGCAGCAGTCAGATCACATGTAAGTCACCTTCATGGAATACACACATTATATCATTACATTTGCAGCTGTTTAAATCAATGTTGAGAGTCTTCCTCAGAGCTCTAACGCTCCCTGTGGCCTGATGGAATGGCAGCGTAGAGCCGAGGCCATCTGTGATGTGGAGTTTGTGGGATTGTCTGGGGGCTGAAGGGGAGCAGGGCCGCAGATTCAGGTTACACCCACTAACATGTCATCATCCTTTGATCTGGGTGCAAATTCATCTCAGGACGAGGAAACAAAAACAGTCCTGCTCATTTCACAGGCTCTCCTTCAGCACATTGCTCGTCCTGATTGTGTACGCCCCAAAATGGTAAATGGTAAATGGCCTGTATTTATATAGCGCCTTACTAGTCCCTAAGGACCCCAAAGCACTTTACATATCCAGTCATCCACCCATTCACACACACATTCACACATTACATGCGAGCAGCCCACTCACACAACAGCTGTCGACTATGGATTTAGATCCTGTGCTTTCCCACCCGCATTCCTGCTCACACTCACAAATACCCCTTTATGCTCAGCTCTGCACCTGACTGGGAGTTTGGGGTCACCTTACGGATCTGTTCGGCTGTAGGAATTCCACAGACACGCTCATATACATGATTTCCCCCCCACTCATATATGCACACACATAGAGACTGACATACATGCATGTGCAGAGACCAAACACCCACCCCCGCATAAGTTTATTTACACATTTCCGTAAGTTGCTTCCTGCTTCTCTTTGGGATTTGACTGTTCTCAGGATTACTCCTCATATGTTTAAGAGCTCAGAGGCTCGACCCACAAGACCAGAAATAAAGGCAGATCTATCAGCTATGCAAAAGGCTTTCTCATATATCTCTCTTTGCATTTACACACATGCAGTACATGTCTAACTATTAATTGTTAACCTATTTCATGAAAGTTTTATAGGGTGCGTAAATATGCTGAGTAATGGATAAAGAAAATTGTGAATATTTTTTAAACGGGCTGTGAGCCCATCCTGTCTCTAGGGTGAGTGATCTGCTATACTGATCCTGGTATGCTGCTGGGACAGTGAATGGAGGAATGGCAGCCACTGCTGGCATCTGCAGGTCGAGTCAGAGGGCAGGCTAATCTTAGACCGTTCTATATTCCCAACGCCTGGATACCTATTTAACTTTTTGTAGCCATCAACATCTACACACTGGCAAAGATGTTTACATTCAGATTCCAGCAGTGCGTGTCACCCACACCAAATCGCTTTGATAGTTATCTCCTTTCATACTAAAGACTTCCGATATATGAACTCACAAACTTCTACAGGCATAGCACACATACTGCATTGTTGGTTAATCTTAAAATCAACAACAGCTGCATCACAGTTGCTCCCCTCCTCTCCAAATACAGAACTTTCTAATTTTGTCTGAATTGGTCACATTTAAGAATGCACACACGGCCAGCTGCAGTGAAGTCAGTAACAATGCAAGTTCATGCAACTGAAAAACTTTGCAGAGCTCATCTCGTCTGCTTTATTTAAAAGACTGAAAACAGGTTTGTTGGACAAAGAAACGATTTTTGTAGCTTTTCCTCTGTCAGGAACCTGCTTACGTTTCTCTAACACTCCACTATGGTGGTGGTCTGCGTGCAAACCCAGTATATTTTAAATAAAGCAAGAAATATGTGATTGAAGTGGAGACTTCCAGCTTTGATTCAAGGGGTTTAAATTTATTCATCAACCATCCACTTTCTTCCGCTTAAATGCAAAAACTGAAGAGAATGCACTCTCAGGAAGAGCATGCAAACGGCACAAAGAAAAGCCTTGACCAGATGAATGAACTTAGTAACTGTGTAGGAGAGGGTTATCAAAGATAAGGCCTAAGGGCCAAAATTGTCCTGCCAAAGACTCCAATCTGGCCTGCTGGATAGTAGTGGAAAATGTGAAGGAGGACTTTTAACTGTACTTTTAACAAGTTTTACAACTTTTCCAGCTGATAAAAATCTTCTCCATGGCCTTTTACACTAAACTAAAGTAATTAAGGTAAACTTTTTAGTTACTTAAATACCTATAGTATTAGAAGTACAGTTAGTATGTTAGTTAAGCTTCTTGACTGACAGAAAGGGGCGTGTCAGTGGGCCGACCCACTGAAGATCTAAGTTGGCTGTAGGTGGCCCATGATGTAAATGAGTAGGACTTACAGCCATTTTAATACCGTATCTTCCATTTCTCTATCAGAGGCTTGAAATTTTTAAATATGAGGCCCATAGATGAGATGTGTAAGTAACGCATGTCATAGGCTAAAAAAAAAACCCCCAACAACAACAAAAAAAACCCAAAAACAAATCTATAGAAAAAGCGACTGATTCATTCTTTTAAAAAAATGAATGCACTCAGAAGCTCAGCAACACAAAAACGCCGGACAAATCAGAGAAGACAGTTAAAGTGGATGATGATGGGGTTATTTCCATGGTGAAGAAAACACCATCACAACATCAGCAACAAGAGGTTTTCAAACATGAACCCCTGATAACAAATCGACATTTAACTTTTTCTTTCTTTGTTTTTCTTTTTAAACACTCTGAATCACTGACTTGTCCCATTGCTTCAACTTAAGATGAGGCTGTGTTTTGGAAGACAGTGTCTCCATCAGCACTGTTAAAATGCTTTTACCAGACCGAAATGCGGCAGCACCAAAGTGTCGTGTTACCAATTAGACCGGCGAGTGCCTCTCCTGACAGGCTGAGCGACGACACCACACACAGATTAACTGTTTTTAGAGGCTTTTCCCAGATACTTTTACAGTTTGGCCTTTCACCTCGGACCCTCACAGGACCACGGACGCCTCGTTTGGGGACGACGTGCCTTCACAGCAAGAACCATTAAGCACTCTAAGGAGTCTTTAACAGGTTCGAGAAAGTTTGACTCTAACTCACTGATGCCGGCTTCGGAGAAAAAAGCATACCATCACACTGTGAAGAGTACTGAAATACTGTGAAGCAAGAGATGGATATGTGTTATGTTGCATGTGGTAAGTTCCACTGGGGGAAAATCTATTAGGTTTTCTGTTGCACATAATGTTTTCTAAGTGATGTAATTTGCAGTAAAAACGAACTTTCTTAAATTACTTTAATACTTACTTAGTATTAAAAGAAAAGATACGCAGACACATATCTGTTCCATCCAAACACAATGTCAGGCATGCATACCAGCAATTCATCATGAGGCGATTACTGTAAAACTACTGCCACTATTGTCAACCCTGCAAATGCACTCAATCTGAGACATTCCGTCACAGAGCCCTCTGAGCTGTCCACCTTCCAAGTACTGTTACTGTTACAAATGCATTATTTGTTGGACATGAACCACTGTTACAAAAAAGGCAATGGAAATGTATGCCACAGGTTGCAAAACAATGTTTTTTCACACAATATGGGAGTCATCTGAAATATTCTGTAAAGTAGAGACACAAGTTACAAGGTGTAAAATAGTGAAGGATAACAGGGAGAGATTAAAAGCAAAAGTAAGGCTTTGTAGTATTTAAAATGACATTATATTGATGAAGTCTTGTCCCTGACAATTCACCATGTCTGTAGTGAAGTCAGCACCTCTGTTTATCCTTGCACCAAATCTCTATCAGCCTGAGTATCTTCTTTCTGCATGCATTTGTGTAACAGTCGCACAAATAGCTCAAGAAAACACTGAGTGTTTGAGAAGCCATGCCTGCAGCATACCAGGGAGTACCCCCGGCTGCAGGCTAGAGGTCACACAGGTGTCCCTCAGGTCACTTCTGTTACCGGACCTCAAGCACAGACTCTCGACCGCTCAGCCACCAGCAGTACTGATCCCACAGCTCCACTCTTTGCTAAGTCATGATTGCCTGACATGGGCATATATACCCTATTTATGGTGGCACAACAAGTGTGCCTCCCCCTTAGAACAGATGTCTGAGCTTTAGGAATGCAATGCAAGGCTGTAAAATTCAGCTAAAAGTAGATTTGTTAGGGGCAAAAATAAGCATGGAGTTACTAAATAATAAAATGAAACAACGTGATCTGTGAAGTGTTGGGTTATATTAAAGTGGCCAGTACAATTATTGTACTGGCCACTTTACAATCATCCACACAGAACTTCACACTCAGACTGCAGGCTTACTTGTGGTTCCTAAGATAAAAGTAGAATAGGAGGCAGCGCTTTCAGCCGTGGACCCAGCTCCCAGGTTGGATTCAGGAGATTCAGGAAACAGACACCCTCTCTACTTTTAAGATTAGACTTAAAACTTTCCACTCTGATAAAGCTTATAGTTAAGGCTCGATCAGATGACCAAGAATCCTCCCTGAGTTATGCTGCATCAGGTCCAGGCTGCTAGGAACCACTCTGCATTTAATCATTAGTTATTAATAATCTCAGGCTCGACCACAGCATGTCTTTGTCCCGTGATCCTCCTCTCATCCCCAAAAAATCATGGCAGATGGCTGCCCCTCCCTGAGCCTGGTTCTGCAGGAGGTTATTCCTGTTAAAAGGGAGTTTTTCCTTCCCACTGTTGCCAATCCTTGCTCATAGGGGGTTGCGTGATCACAGTCTTTACCTTTAATATAAAGCACCTTGAGGCCTTTAGTAAAGAAAATGCATTGTACAAATCCTATTAACTGGAATATATAAAACAACAAAAACAGTCTATTCATCCTCAAGACCTCTTAGACTCATTGGAGGTGGAAGCATCACTGTAAGCTTATACTGTTGGGAAATATGTGATTAAAACCTACTTAGTGGAAATTTAAAGTTTCCAGGAATAAAAAAACATTATGCAAGATAAAAGTCTTGGGCTTGAATTATTCACAATATAACAGCCACTAAATTCAGGAACATCAAAACAAGGAAACTCAAAGTAATAATTCTCATGAAAAAGAAGTTATGACAGTATTTAACAAACTACTCAGCAGTTTTCAAGAAATGCTGCATGCGTCCAAGTCATTTGGATGTCCTTTTAACATCTCTGTATGTGTTAATTTACGATTTCAATGGTACAATCTCCTACCATGGGTTTCTACCATGGACAAATGGTCCATGGTAGAAACCCATCATAGCACTGCTGCTGAGTTATTCTTGAGGGTGCGTGAGTATATGTATGACCTCTAAATTACCAACTGTCACCACACGGCTTTCCACGTCTCAGTCTGTAAGAAAGAGGCAACACAAAGAAAAGGAAATTGACTTTACTGCTTAGCTGAATCTTTTTTTTATGAAATTGAAGTTGTATTTTGTACCCTTTGCTCTTTCTGAAACTCTAGCTAGCGCAAACAGCCTGCAGGTATCCACACCCAGCAGGACCTGTGATTCAGACCCTCTGACTGATTGTTTCCGATGAGTGAGACCTCAGCGCCAGCTGGCCAGCCGCTCCACACTCTTGATTTGTACCCGATTTCATGGTCCAGATGCGACGCACTCCTCTTTCCGCAAGGGGGGATTACAGAGCGGGACAAATGGCATCACATATGCATCTGGGAACAGCTGTGGCTGTTGCCCTCTCTTCGCCACAGCGTACCCAAAGCAGGCACCAACACTCGAGTTCAAACAGCTTACTGAAAAATTAAAACACAACTGAAAGCTATCAGGTGACACTAGTGAAAGCCTTTGGAGTGGCCTGACAACCGCTGATGGTTCAATTAATTTTACTCTGATTATTTATGTAGCAGAGACCTTAACAAATTTCTTTCACTTGTGAAGTGTACACAGAAGAGAAACAATGCCCAAAATGTTTGTGCATTTGCCCAGCGTGTCCATCTGTAACGTCTTAGGACCGCTGGCTGGGATTACTTTGAACACATTTCTTTTTCATTCAGATTGAAGATTTGGGGTAAGTTGTTTATATGCTATGTGTGTTAATTCGGTCTGTTGTATACACGTGGTGAGTTGCTAAAATAGAACCGTTTGGCATGAGCAAAAATAATGAATACAAGATGCATTTGTCCTCCTTCCTTCCTTTTATTTTACACCTTTGACTCATTCATCCTAGAAGATGGATGTCTGTTCAGCTCAATCGCTGCTGTAAGATTTGTATTAAAAGATTTTGTATTAAAAACAAGCTGTCTCCGGAAAACTGCCTAAACTTTGAAGCAGGTATTTGTGGAAAGGGCAGAAGTGTGTGTCCAATCACACATTTGCATTTTTACAGCCCTTTTTATAGGTTTTATGCACAGACAGGCAGACATACTCAGGGAGAACGCAGCTAAAGAGTAATCAGTTTGATTTGTTTACGTACTTCTCTTCTGATTGGTTTATGGAACGGTTTACTCCACACATGGGCTTTGCATCAGTTTCATCTTGTTTGCTTTGGTTGAAGGGTTCATGCGGTACATTTCTATTGTGTTTGGGCATTTAAACCAATCTCAATCAAAAATCAGTCATTACAGCAGTGCAGAAGAATAATATACTTAGAGTTTCTAGACTCCAAGCTCATCGCTCCCCAAAAGTATGATACAAATACAAATTAGGGATTGATGAGGAAACAACTCCCTAGAGTTTTGAAGTGGATGCTGGGCTGGTGTAGAGGTCTACACAGGAAGCGGCAGCCAGAACAGAAATCTGTATCTGCAATCTTCTTAAACGTTTTACTGAACTGGATTGGTGACATGAGGAGATTGTGACATGTATGAAGGCTTTGGTCCAGCGTTGGAAGCTGCATGGCAAACCACAACATATATCAAATCCGAAATAAGGCAACAGGTATTTGGGAAGTTCTCATATGTGAACAACAATTGCTTACGTTGTAATTGGACCAATACTTATATAGCACCTTTCTACTTAACTCAAAGGAAATTCTACCAAAAGTCGAATTCACTCACTCACACAGTACAGTCCAAAGTCATGAGGTTAGGGCTACTGGTCATTCTAAATTGGCCATTGGTGCGAATGTGTCTCTGTGTTAGCCCTGCGTCATACTGGCAACCAGTCCAGGGTGTACCCTGCCTCTGGGCTATGGTGGATAGGACAGGCTCCAGCCCCCCCGTGACCATGGTAAGGATAAGCTGAAGACCATGAAAGAATGATTTTAGCATTGGACACCGACCACTGTACCTACCATAAATCTGCTGCTCCATGTGTGCTAATAGACAGTTTTCAGAAGAGCCATAAATGATTGCTTTTTTTTTAGGTTATATTGTATTATATGGATGTTTTACTCTCACTCTGGGACTTGTAACACCTCCAGCGTTTGAAGGAGCAATGTGATCCCCTATCACCCTCTACACTCAGAGCCTAAGCAGCTGTCTGATATCAGACCTGAGGACTGGGATCCTGAACTGTAAAGGTCACTTCAGTGTTTACTGAGCTTTCAAATCATTTACAGGATTATTTATGTGCATATGAAGAGTTATAAATAAAATGGTTACTGATGTCCTGTGACAAAATAGCTTCCTCTGTAGCCGGTGTCAGTGATTTATCACACGCGTGACCAAAAGAGACAATGTATATTATCTCATTATTATTAGTTACCGAATACCCAAATGATCCGAGCAGCAGATCAGAGAAACCGGCGGAAAACATGCGAACCGTTCATTTTGATAGCTTTATAGGATCAGCCACATTTATAGTGAATTATAAAACATCATGGCAAGACTTCCCTCACGAAACCTGGGCTGCATTACTACTCCAAACAGAGAAGAGGACTGATGGTGGTTGGAAGGGCTGTGGGCAATAAGTCAGTTTACATTGTCCTCCATTATAGATTTCATAATGGTGTCTGCTGACAGGGGCTACTAATGATGCCATGAGCCCTCTGTACACATCTGGAGTCTCCTGTTCCTCAAAACACTCCATCATCCTCCTCAGACTTGGATGTAATGTTTATATCAGGCCCGATCTCTGATTGCAGAGCCGGTGAATGGTGCGTCTATTGATGAAAATGAGTTACTGCTTGGCCAAGGACACGTTTCAGGTAAAAACATAAACTGTATATTTAAAGAGCAGAGCAGCTAAAGGTCGTCCTCTAAACAAGAGCACGAGCAGGAAGCAGAGAGGTTCTTGGAAGCTGGCCCAGTGTAGATCCGTACAGATTCACATGGTCACAGCCAGTCTGATACATGCGTTCAGTTACTTCTCGCTGATATTTTTATAGCATGCAGAAAGTGGAGCACATGTACTCCCTCCAATAGCTCAGGCACCTGTGCACTGAGTTTAATATTCACCTCTCAGCATCTGCTACAAAACTGCTATAAGTCAGTGCGACCAGTTTGGATGTTTTAAAAACTGGCTGCCTTTTTAATCAACTACACACACACACGCACGCACGCACGCACGCACGCACGCACGCACGCACGCACGCACGCACGCACGCACACACGTAGCCTAAAGCTCCAATAAATCATGAAAGTTTGTTCATCTCAGTCAACAGGTGGTATGAGGAGACAAAGATTTTTTCTTACCCGACAAACCAACGTAGCGAGCGCGCACACCATCAACATCCGGACCGCCATCCTCAATTCCTACACTCAGAAACTCAGCACAGACAGATCTCTGATGACTGAAAAATCTGAGGGTCCACACAAAGAACCGGGCTGCTGAGCGGCTCCCCTGAACAAAACAGGCCTGACTCTCCAACCCTGAAACCCGTCCCTCTCTTCCCTTCTCTCCAACCGCTCTCAGACTGTCTCTCTCTCCCCCTTTTCCTCTCACAGCATCTGTCTCTCACAGCTCCACCCTGTCCATAGCTGGGGTATGTCTCACAGTCATGGAGTTAGAATTTCAGAAGCAGGCCTCCCATGTATCCCAGCACATGTGCTGTCACTCACAAGTCCAGTGAGAGAGAGAGGGGGAGAGGGAGAGAGAGCCAGGGCAGCTGTTAGCGGTGCAGACAGACACTGTGTCTTCACCAGTGAATGAGTTTTAAACACTTCAGAGACACAAAGCAAAAGAAGTGAATGAAAGAAAGACCAGACGGGATGTAAAACAATTAAAAATGCATTATTAGTTCTGTTGCATTAAACTGCAGAACTAATCGCTATGTTGATTCTTTTTAAGCTGATTTCTCCTCTAAAAGTCTTTTTAGTGATTACAGCTTGGAAAAGAGTGAGTCTATAGGAGAGAGAAAGTTGAACCATTTCCAGTTAATCAATCTAATGTAATACCTGCAAATCCACACCTCAATTTTATAAAGCAAGGGTGTCAAACATAAGGCTCGGGGGCCAGAATCAGCATGCCAAAGACTCCAATCTGGCCCACTGGAAGGTTTTGGAAAACGTGAAGGAGGGCTGAGATTTTTAACTATAGCTTTTCCTACTGATGAAGACCTCCTCCACTGCCATTCATGCAACACCAGTGTAATTAAGCAATAGATAAACAATTAAATGGCAAATGTTTTTCCATGAACTACCATAGAAATGTCTCCACAGTAAAAAACAAACAAACAAATAAATAAATCTATTAAAAAAACAATTTTATAATTAAAATAACTGAGGCACACTGTTAAAAGTGCACTCCTTTTTCTTATGCTCAGATATTTCAGGGATTAAATGAGACCTTAAGCTTCTTTACACTGACAGGATAGAGGAGTTTCATTAGTCTTGCACACTTCAGGTCAAAGTGGGCCGGATGTGGCCCACAGTGTAAAATAAAACCGCTATAAAGGGCAAGTGAAAAGATGACTTTAGTGGAGGATTTCTTCAGAATGTAAAAAGTGTTGTCATATGTGTGCAGTGATATAGCATCTGGAAAAACTGTGATGGACACTGCGGAGCTATGACAGCACCAGCGCTGCGTGCGGGCAGACCGCACCTTAATGAGCTCATGAGGAGGCATTACATGGATGATGATGCCGTAAAGATTTCAGGCTCTCAACTGCTCAACAGCTCCGACTCAAATATTGTTTCAACACCAGTATTGCTCCACTTACAAATACGTCAAAAAACAAACTCTGCATGTCCTCCTTCACTTCCTGTCTTCCTCTTTTCCTTCTGCCTGGCAGCTGTCCGATATATCCACCATCCCTCCTCTGTACATGTCAAAACCATCTCAGCCTTGCCTCTAACTTCATCCCCTAATTGCTCTACCTGAGTTGTCCCTCTGATATACCCATTAATCTTGTCCACCCACTAACGCTTAAAAATATCACATAACTCTTAAAAGCTTGGCTCATTTTTCAAAAAAGTATCTCACAGGGCAGATTGAGCAATTTATATATTGCTTTCCAGAGCCAGGTTTTGGCAATAATAAACACACACGCACAAATGTTGCATTCATAAACATTTATAACTATTTATGTTAGAAGATGAGCTGTTTAAAACTGAAGACAATTCGCTGCTTTGCGGTTCAGTACAAAGATCGCGTCTGATATGTGCAGCGTTTTTTGTGGAACTTCTTCAGCTGAAGAGGTTTCGATTGTGGATAAAATGAAATACTTTCGCAGTTTGTCGGGCTTCAAACTCTAAACTGGTGCTACAGCATCACATGTCTCATGCCAGCAAGCAAGGATCACTCCATTGTAACAGTCAGACAGTATTACTGCATTAACTCATACACTTGTTACATCAGGACATCTCTAAAGACAAACTGCTGAAGAAATCCCAGAGAGCTGAATAAAGCCCATTATTTAGATGGTGTGTAACACATGTCTCAGCACCCACGATACGCATTTTACTGTTAATCTGTAGTACTGAAATATAAAATTGCGCTTTTAAATAACTGCAGATTCAAGCTGTTTAGAATTGTAACTACCTTCAGGCAGAGCAGGTGAGCTACTTTCAACCTTTAACTGGTTGTATTGACTTTAGCCTTAAAGCGAGCAGCAAGATAGCAATGTCGTATTAACCTGATATAAATCACTACATGAAAACAAAGAGGTGTTATTCTAAATATTCTACACACATATATTCTTTCAGACTGTTTTCTTTACATTCACAGCAAATAGTTACACCAAAGAAAATGTCTTAAGTACAAAAAAGCCTGGATGATCTCTAATTTCCATATCAATCTAATAGAGCTCTTCACTCTCAGACTGCGGGCTTACTTGTGAATCCTAGAGTATTTAAAAGTAGAATGGGAGGCAGAGCCTTCAGCTTCAGCTCCCAGTTTGGACTCAGGAGACAGACACCCTCTCTACTTGTGAGATCAGGCTTTAAACATTCCTTTCTTCTACAGCTTGTAGTTAAGTGCTTGCTCCAAGGGGCTTGTTTGATTGTTGGGGTTTTCGTTCATATTATTGTAGCGTCTTTATCTTACAATATAAAGCACCTTGAGGTGACTGTTGTTATGATTCAGTGCTTTATAAATAAAACTGAACTGAATTGATGATTTGGATAAAAATATGCATAATCACACACCCATGGTGGTAAATTATATCAGCAGGTTACTATCATTTTTCCTGTGTAAAAGTAAATACACAAAAACCAGCAGTTCATCTAAATGCTCTCCATGCTTGATGGTAAACCCTTGATGACTTCACTGACTGCTGCATAAACAGAGGTAAATATTTTAGCAGCGTCTCCACTGACAGCACCACACGTCTCTTTCATTCTTCTCTAAGCCTCTCTTTCTATCAAAGCAGAAGACAAAAAAACTGCGAGGCTCTCTGGGTGATATCGTTTCTGTCATTTTAAGTGCGACTGAAAGGCTGCAAAGTGTGTTCCAGCCGACCGTGTTGGCCTTAAGAAGGGGCTATTGTCGTTCAGGGTGGAGGCGTGGAGGGAGAATTGAGAGTGAGAAAGTTTATGGGATGGCTCAATGGGGATAATGGAGTATTTGCAACCCTCTCAGCAAGTTTGTTCACAGGTCAAAGGTCGACACGGATCTTTGGAAAGCAAACAGCTTCGGACCACAACGACTGCTCCTTCGACACAAAGACTGCTTTACTCAAAATCGAAATTGAAGACAAACTCGGACATCGAGCGTGGGTAAAATGAAAAAACGGGTTATGAATGCAGAGCCACACTTGCGACAGAGATACTGTTGATACCACAGCCATGAAACTCTCATGCTAGAAAGTAGAGCAGTGAAATAACCGAGTGAATTGGCAGGCTGTGTGTGCTGAGTGGGTGTCTGCATGCTTTCATGTGTCACTGTGTTCATGAATATGTGTGTGTGAGAGAGGGGTCTTGTATAAAGGGGCGATTTTACAGCACCTGTCTCTGTCATTTCATCCAGAGGCAGTTGGCAGGAGCCACCCTGATGTTTCACTTCCTTCACTTCCCCTGCCCCCCACACACGCTTACAGCAAGCGTTCATAAGAGAAATTTCAGGTATAGAAGACAAACGCTCATCTCTCAGGTAGCTTAGATCGATGTTTTGTGTACAAGAGTGATTCTTATGAATGAGAGCAGAAGTGGTGCTAAAGTTTAAGAGTTGAACCAATTGTAGCAATTTTCAGATTCAGATACAGTTTGCTGCTGCTGCCCACTGTTGGCACAAATAACTGTTCACATTGAAATGCAAAGATCAGTAACTTATTAGTATTTTTTATTTTTTTAAAGTTGTACCATTTTTACACATCATAATCTGTTATAAAATAATACTTTACCTTGAATGGAAAGGCTTTGGAGAAATTACAAGGTACTTAATTTTCTGAGTTTAGGCGCTCAGTTAACAAATTAAAAGCAGACATTCTATGAAATCATTTATTCGGGACTCAAAGGAATGGACAAGTTGTTCATGGTGATGGCGTCTTTGCCTTTGTGAAGTGATGTCAAAATAAATCAATATAAATATATATCAGACCAAGCAGAAGACATTATTAGCTTCAAAGGCTTGTTCGCACAGGATCCCACTGAGGTGATAATAGCAAAGAAGACCTGTGGTGCTCTTGAAGCTGGAGTCAGGTCACGATACAATATTTTGGGAGCACGCAGGTGGCTAGGAGCCCCACTGATCAGGAAATAAGAACCCAACCTGGTACTGCTTGGCTCACCTGGCAGACAGTAACACCATTAATAATGAATATTGGAAGGAGGCATATGAAGCCTGTTCTTGGTTTTCACACTACATCGTGGATGTCAGTGACATGCATTGTAGCGAAACATTTGCACAGTTTGATGGTTTCTGGTCTTCTGTAGTTGCCATAGAGATGTTGTTTCAGTTGTGTGTTTTCATTTTGAGCTTTTTAAGGTGAAAATCTTTAACTTTGAATTTCATTTTTGTGGCTTTGGAAGACTGGCTGCTTTTTTCTTTGTTTTAAGTCTCGTCTGAATTATTTAGGCATAAAAAAAGCAACTAACTTAAGGGATGAAACAGTGATGTGTACACAGATAACAGACAATGTAGCAAAGAACCAGTTTTATCTTTAGACATTCTTTTACTTGCAGCCTGTTGCAAACTCAACATTTGTTCCCATTTTTTCAGTCAAATCTAAGAAAAATGCCAAAGGTGGCACAGTTTGACAAACACAAAATAATATTTTTTTTCCACCAAAAAGATGATTTTCAAAGAGGAATGTTGGCAAATATTTGAGGAAACTGGACAAATAGAGGATAAAAAAACAAACAAGCATAAACACACTGGCTGGAACACGCAAAAGTACCGTCAGATTACCGTCCACTAACACTATCTGGAAAACAGGCTTCATTTTTCACCATGACTATGATCACAAACCATCAAGAAACCTGGAAAACTATTCCTGAAGACTACTCAAAGGAAATGACAAGAAAGCTTGCCTGAGAGAGTTTCTGCCCTATCTATTCCCATGTGTGTCAACAAACTGCTGCATCTATTTTTCATTTTTCAAGGAAAATATAAAGAAGGGTGCCTCAAAACTTTTGCACAGCACTGTAAACCCAGCACTGATAATCCACTGGTCAATTTTAGTTTCCTAATTTTGTTCAACCATGACAAAAATGTGAACACTCCCTCTACAGAGAAGCTAAGTACTTGTTACTATAATGTGGGGGCTTGTATTATAATCAGGATCATCTGGCTTCTTTGCCTTCTCGACGGGAAATCAATTCCAAAGCCAAGAAAGCCTCTAAGTAAGCAGCCAATTAAGCCAAAAGCCCTAACACTTTTAAAATTGCCTTGCAAAGCACTAATATAATTTCTGCATGTATAATGTAGAAGTGCCACCTTCACTGTGAGTCACTGATCAGCCAACAAAACATTTACAAAGATTGCAGTTTTTCAAAAAAGTTGGAGATTAGATTAAAAAAAACAAACTTATGGCACATTTTACCCATTAGAATAATTTTAAAGCAAAACAAAAAAACAAAAAAAACAACAACAACCCCAGAAGCATATTATATTTCTGCACTTACAAAAATACATACTCTTCCTACTGACAAATGACAAGTTAAATGGCAAACAAAGATCAAATGTATCAGTAAGGTTTTGGACCACCATGAGCCACAGCTTCAGTGTGCCTTTACCCTGATCTTCAGGTCCTTACAACAACACTGCAGAGAAGTTATTTGTTACTGTGTCTTTTTTTAAATCTTTATACAGCACGTTGGCCAACATTTTGTTGTATTAAATGTGCTATATAAATAAAGTAAAGTAAAGTAAAGTAAAGATATTTCACAATTTACACTGCCATAGGAGCTCTGCTGCCCTAATATTGACCTGCTTGTGCTCTATGGATGGAGACATTGTCATCTTGGCAGTGACCGCCCCTATGAGGATGCAAATGGTTCATCCTCAGATAAAAATGATCTTTTTGAATACCTTTAAACTGATTCACAGTGACCCTTCCCTTTGAGGGGACAAGTGGACCCAAACCATGCAAGTAAAATGAGTCCCTACAGCATAAGAGAGCAACCAGAGTGTAGTGTGAAGGCCACGCAGGTGAAAAAAAAAGCCAAAAAAAAGTGGAAAATCATATATTCATATAAAAACGCCAATCTGTAAATAAGTGCCTGTTGAGCTCTCTAAATTTCTCCACCTTTGTCATCCATCTACATATCGTGCTTGACCAGCCAAATATGTCTTATTTCGCTTTATGGGCTTATTTTCTCCTTTGTGCATAAGTGTTTTGACTCTGCACGCCTGTAGAGGGCAGTGTTGCATCACATAATCAGTGAACTGGAGAGACGAGGTAGGAAACTTGAGATAGTTAAGATCTGTCTGAAAAACAGAACAAATAACGACCCTGGGGATGGAGAGCAAACTATAAAGCTGAAAAAAAAAAAAAACAGCAGCCTCACATTGTGCAGCTTGAATGCAAAGTGCAGTCTACTAATCAAAATAACACAATCACGGGCACAAAAGCCTTGTAAGATGCGCATCTGTACACTAAAATAATAACGGCATTAAAGTGGGCTCGTCACCTTGCTTGCTGCTCTGAAAATACATCTGCATCCAAACTCTTTATAAATCTGTAAATTCTCCATCAGTGCAGACAATATGTGTGACTCAAAAGCTTCAAACGGCACAATATATAACATCTGCAAAGGCAGCAGTGAAAGAGGAGAGCGCATGAGAGCATTAGGTGTTTGGGTTACTGCAGCTCTGCCTTCGCACCAGTCAACCTCCACCAGGGCAGGTTGCCAATTAGAGGCAACATATATGACACACTTGACTCCCCCGCTTGAACCATGGCTGGAGATAATAGGCCTCTTCCTGCAGCTCAATCGATGACATACTGTCCCAGGGTGGATGTCTGCCTCACTGTACACATATTACAGCCAACACATATGTGCTCGCTGTCTTCCTCACCTCTTCTCCTCTTACGTGCTAGAGAGTAAAATGTCAGCTTTGTGTTTCCTACACAGAAAAATACAAGCAGCACACAGACAAAGGCTATCCTGTCCTATGCTTTTTTTTTTTTTTTTACCAATGACTTCCAACTAGAAAAACGGACCCTTATTATCCATTACTTGTCTAGTTTACTCCACACGACAGATCCTGGCTTAAAAACATCACGGCAGTGGATATCTGTTGTGCAGATTTGTGCGAGTTTGATCTCAGTAGCTGTGTCTCAACATTATAGTTTCTGACTTGAATCTTGGTTTGTTTTTTAGACTTTTTTTTCACTACAGAGCTGGCCAAACAAAAGCATAAACACTGCATCGCTCTGTAGCGATATTATTATTACCATTATTATTATTTGGGGGGTAGTCCTCTGTAATTTTGCATGTATGCACTAACAGGACTAATGGGGATGGGGGTGTCTGAGATTCAATGCTGCTTTCAGTGCTGCCAGGGGGAGGAAGGATGGGGAGAAGCAGTTGAGGAGTGGAGGGGGAGAGGAAAAAGGCTTCTGCATGGTGTTTTGGATGGAGGGGTAGAAGCAAGGAGAGGGGGTGGATGTGTATGGATGCGAGGGTGGGAAGTGGCTGGCAGTTGTGTGTGTGTGTGTGTGAGAGCCTAGTCTGCCTCCATCAACTGTCAAGAGTTCTGGATGTCAGGCCTACTCGAGGCTTCTGGTCCTCCCTCTCTCTCTCTCTGTCCCTCCCTCTCTTCCCTGGCAATGTCATTTTGTCAGCACACATATGCTTGTCTGCAGTAGAGTGGGGGTTGTTGGGTTGGGTGGAGGAGACATAGGCACATGGGCAGCCTCCGTCTTTTTCCTGTCGCCGTTGACACTTGACTTCTTGCTTGTGTGCCGCTGCTGACGGTGTTCCCTTTAACCCCTTCAGCTCCCTCCCGTCCTCGCTCCCCTCTCTGGGCTGCTGAATTCAGATTTACTCTCAGGGGGCTTTTACTTAAGCACGACTTCCTGTCCCTGCTGGTCTCTTTTTACTTAATGTTACAATGCACTTTGTGGCCTCTGTAATTTGGGCAGCAGGGTAATGGTTTGAGGACGGAGACTTCAGAGAATTTATATCCAACAGTGATACTGTTCTGCAGAAGTGTTGTTAACTCAGTTTTTTTAGACTGCTCACTGTTCAGTGCTTTTAACTTCCCAAGCAAAACTCACCTGGCTTCAGTATTTATTTATTTTTTTCAAATCATGATGGAGACAAAAAAATCTGGACAAAGGATTTTTTTGGCGTCCGCAAGGAGCGTTTTTGAGTAAACGCTCCTTGACT
The DNA here is from genome assembly GCF_057381845.1 of Rhamphochromis longiceps. Taxonomy (NCBI): domain Eukaryota; kingdom Metazoa; phylum Chordata; class Actinopteri; order Cichliformes; family Cichlidae; genus Rhamphochromis; species Rhamphochromis longiceps. Next base: position 24,240,599 of record NC_140557.1, read on the forward strand.
TTTCAAAGCAAATAATCCAAAAGGCACCGCTGAGAGTTAAAAGGGCTCGATGTTCTTTTAACTAAAGAAAAAAGACAAAAAAATCAGTGTAGTTGTTCTCCCACGTGTTGCACTCAAGTGTAGTTCCAAGGATCCATTAAAAAAACACATAAATGAAGATGAAATACCAGTGAGAAATGCTGGTGAAGTTAAGCTAACTGACATTTAACAGTCACTCTGTGGCTAAGCTGTCTGTAATGTTAGTGCTAGGGTTAATACATTTTACAATAAAATAATGTCAGTAAGTGAACTCCAGCACCCGCAATGCCTGATGGCAGTACTTACTGTAGGAGTCATCATAATGCAGGTAGGAGAAGGTGAGTATGTCTGCGGTGACCCCATCCAAAACATGAGACCAGTAATGGTAAGCAACACATGTGTTAAACAGTCATAATGTTGAGCTTAATTCCATTAATGAATCTTGGCTGGTTTAGCATTTCTGAAGCATTAAAACAGTGATTGTCTGAAGACTCCAGTGTACACAGCAATGTTTTAAATGCTGATCCTAACGGTGTGCTGTCCCTGATTATTGCTAATAATGGCTGAAACTGTATCATAGTATCGCAGGGCCTTTACGTTATCAGCTAACAATTGGGAGCACTGTCCATCTTTCCGGATAGCAAGAGTTGGGATGGAGGAGTTTTTGATGCAATGAGGCTAAGCTACTTCTTTAAGAAGTTTATGTTAGCATTGCTCTGAGAGGTTGGTCCACTGAATGCCCATTATCAGGTGTTGTGAGTCCATGGTACAGGGTTTAGAGAAGCTCATCTTTACTAAGCTTTAACTGATAGCTTACCACCATCACTTCTTCACAGTTCCACCGGGGGTCTCCTTCCTGACCGTGACGAATAGCTGTGACCACCCTCTGTAGCACGTACTGGACACGCAGCTGAACACTTTATCCAACATCTTTGCTATAGGCTCAGCTGCTTTTTATTGTAGCCCACATGTGTCTGTACTCTGCATTCTTATTATTGCTTTGATTTTTAACATAACTGCACAGTTTTGTATAATTTTGCAGCTTTGACGAATGAGTTTTGTGTCTGTGGAGCCTTTTAACATCCAAGCAAAGACAACAGATGAGAAACAGTTACAATTTCTGCACTGATCAATCTGAACTGTCCCTGAAAATATAATACTGTAATAAAGCAGCCTCTCTTCTCTTTTGAATTCTGTCAGCTTTAAAAAAAAGAATTTTTTTTTATTTCTTTATTCCTTTTTCAGATCAGAAACCACTGGGAATGTGTACCGAGGAGCAAGCGAGGCATATGAAAACAGCAGTCAGGCGTTTAAATCTATATGGGTAACAGTGCTCTCGCCCCAGTGACCTGGCCTTGGCACCTGCCACAAGGGGCTTTGAGACTACCTGTCAATCAAATCCAGCCTCTCCCTCCTCCCCCTTTCTTAGGAGTCATGGCGCACATCTTAGCTAACTCATTACATCGCATCCCTCCATCTCTGACCCCCAGTTTACCACACAAAGATGATATCTTTATACGAGCCCACTGGAGCACACTGCCTCCTCGTCTCAGCATGCATGTTGCATGTTACCCATAAATGCCATGTACCATATGCCTGCAAGATATGATTATTATGCTGTAGAGCATTCAGCTGCAGTTTGTAGCCGTGGTTCCTGAGATGCAGCCCCATCTGAAGATGTCTAGTCTGTAGGATAATGACTTAGAACGCTTCAATCAGGTAGAGGTCAAGTCTGACATTAAAGACGTGCAGACGGCTTTTGAAAAGAGTGATTCGTATAAATTTTTTTAAAATTAGAGCGCTGTGGTTCCTTAAGTGCTTCTAGAAACCAGAAAAATGTCAGCCAGAGAGACATTTTCTAATTAATGTTAATATTTTGCCTTAGCAATAATATGTATGATTCATGAAATGTGATCAATGGCATGAAGCTTTCATGAGCAGCTCTTGCGTGCATCAACATTAAACTTTCACTCTCACACCTGCACACGAGCAAAGAAAACACAAATGTGCTGAACGAAACCCATCTCTGCCAGCACTGACACAAACACACGAGCTGACTGCATGTGCTCTCCCCCTCTCTCTCTCTCACACACACACACACACACACACACACACACACACACACACACACACACACACACACACACACACACACACACACACACACACACACACACACACACACCTACCTCCTGGCTATGAGTACCCTTGCCCCAAGTGCTCCCTTGTTGCAGTCTCCATAGCAGGCAGGGAGACTGTCTGAGTGCTTTATGTTTGCTGTAACACAGAATCATCACCGACAGAGCCATTGATTTGTCAACAACATAGTGAGACACTGTAGATGGATAATGGCCCATCTTGTGCTGCACTTTTCTGGACAGCTAAGAAGCATCTGTTGTTGTATTTTTTTTTCTTCCTCCTCCCTGTTAAATCTCCCTCTGTCCGCCCACACTAACACAAACACAGACACATCCGTGCAGTTTGAAAACAATAAAAGAAAAGCGATGTGTCTTGCTCAGCTACTAAATAGCTGTCTGGTTTGTGTCTCCTGAGGTGGCTGCACATCAGTGGCTGGCCCATCTATCAGGCCAATGCACGGCCCTCAAACCTCCAGGTATAAAGATGATAAATACCCCCACCTCTGGAAAAGGGCAGGGGGTGGGGGGGGGGGGGAGACGGACGGATGGATGTGGAAAGAGAGAGGCGGTTACAGATATCGAAATGGAGTGACTGAGGGAGGAGTTAGAGAGCTATTTGGTGCAGCTCACGACACTAACACTGACTCTGTTAAACAACAGGAAGCAACTGACCTGACAAAATGCTGCTGATTACACATGTAAACTGGGAAGAATTTCAAATAAAATTTCAAAATAAATTAAGTGAAATTACACATCAGAATTGTGTAAAACATAGTGTAGTGTCTCAGCAATGTAAAGTGCTTTGAGTACAGCTACAACCAAAGCATATTTATTCAACTACAGACAAAAAGAACACATACAGTTATACTGCCATATCACATCATTCACACTACCACTGGTATAAATTTTTATGGGATATAAAACGGTTACATCACCATAACATTGCTATAGCAATGTCATCCATTCAAGTTCCCTAGTGAACACAATGAGAGGAGCCTGGGCATGTCTGAGAGCGAGAGCCGTGTGTCAGCCTACAAATACTGGTATCGATCGGATATCAAGAAAATGCAGGGGCAGATACCAGTACTGGTACTTTTAACCTATAAAGGCAACTCATGTATTGGGAGCAATGTGTCATGACTGATTAACAATCATTAATTTGCAAGTTCTGACCACATTTAAATGATCATTGTGATTTCTATTTTCCACAATAACTGGTTAATACAACATAGTGCATGTTTGAATTAGAATTTTTTCGTTACAAAATAATATAAATTTAACAGAATTCAGAGCTACAGGATAGACCCGCAGGATCGCACTAGTTTTGATTTAATAACAATACCAGCGTTGGTATTGATACTATGAATAATTCCATTGGTCCACCCAACAAAGACAACCAACATAGCACAGCACTCACATGCTTATTTTATCACTTGATCTAAATATAAACACAGTTAAGTAGAACCAGGCTGTGAAGGAGGAAATACTAGCAGCTGGCAACCCAAACGTGAACAAATGACCCCCACCGAACATCGATGGAGGACTTGCTAGCTGAGCTCCAATGAAGGAAGAGCAAATGGATGGATGGTGGTAAAGGTGGGCCATAAGGAGATGGTTAGAAAGCTGTTCAAGATAAAACATCCCAGATGGAAAATGTTTGTGACAAGTTTGTGCAGGCTGCTGAAGACTTACATATCTACGTTAGTATTACCTTAGAGTTTTATGTTATACTTTTACTTAAATTTTAGGGAACACTGCCCATTCCTATTCATTTTGTGCTTTGTCACTGAATATAATGCTGTGTCATTACTATTACTGCACTGTAATGGTGGCACCTTGTTACTAGAGATGGACCAATCCGATATTACTTATCGGTATCGGTCCGATACTGACGTAAATTACTGGATCAGATATCGGAGGGAAATAAAAAATGTAATCCGATCCATTAAATATCAAAAAAGCACCTCACAAAACTCGGCTCATAACGGTAGCACGTCAGCAGTATGCATCATGTGATAGAGTGGCTGTGCGTATTTGTAGCCTCGCTAGCAATCCGGCATTTCATCTCCGAGGAAGTTATCCCAGAGAGAAGTAAAGCAAGTGTGTAAGTCCATCTCTGAATGTTTGTAAAGCATTCCCACGTTAAGCTTTGAAGAAAGCTTAATGTGAAACTGATGAAAATGAAACTGATCAATGATCAGCTGATCGGCTTTTCTGTCGCGAGTCCGTTTCTCTTGTTTGTTTATCGCCCACTTCGCGCCAGAAAGAGGAAACCAGCGGCTGAACAACAGCAGCACGTTTAAGCTTGATAAGCTGTTGTTAGAATGTATTTATTATTACTTTCTACACCAGGATCTTTTTCTACGTAGCTGAGTTTAGCCAGGGGGGCCGATAGGGCATTAACAGGGGAAAGGGGGCACAAAGACATACTTTTCTTTCTTATTCTCATTTAAAATGTCTAGCTTTTAATAAATATTTATTTGAATCTTACACCCAAAGTTTTAATCTGATGTAAAATGTATAGAAGTCCATTACTGTATATAGTAACTATTAAGTCTAATATACCCTAGTAAGCTATAGTACGTTTTCCTTTGGGAAGATACCATCTGTGCAGTCTGCAATTCTGTTGAAGAAAGATGTTGAATCTGTTTAATTATTCTTCGAAATTAATTGATTTCTGTGCATTTTTTTCCACACTGCATCAAATTAAAGTTGATTACGTCGGTGGTTCCCACACTTTTTTTTGCTGGGAGTTTTAGAACCCTATTAGTTAGGTTGCTTACTCTTTAAAATACCAGAATAGGGAGGATGGAGTAGGTTTAAGTTTATTAGAACGATCAGTTTTGCTGAACTATGAAATATTTTGGGTGCAGTGTATTTTTTGCATACAGGTATAACAGAATAGCTTTAGTGTTTTGTTTTGTTTTTTAACTTGAGTATGAACTTATACAAAAAGCAGCAAGATATTAAAAGTTTAATTGATTAAAGAACACACTATATCGGATTCATATCGGTATCGGCAGATATCGAAATTTATGATATCGGTATCGGACATAAAAAAGTGGTATCGTGCCATCTCTACTTGTTACAGGAGATTTAGACTTCAAATTAGGAAGTGTTACATCTGTGACAGCAGCTCATTAGAGAAGAAGGATGGAAAACGCTCATCGTTTACTTATATTTATAAATAATGCTGCCTGCAAGCTGCAAGCATCAGTGAAACATCAAGTATTTTTAAAGTATACAGGCAGAAATATCTTTATCACAAATTTTCTTGAAATATCTTACACTATATTGCTCACCCATAATAATATTATATTTAGCAGTTACAGCCTGTGACTCAGTAGTAACTTCCTGTTTTTAGAGCTGACTTTGTTTTTACTCTCTTCAACAGAGCAGTGCCACAAATACTTGAACCAGTGAACATTTAAGGTTGGTTTTCATTTAGTCAATCACTAGTTTGAAGCTAGCTGGTAGTTTGCAAGAACTTAAGAAAGCCTTTGCAAACAAACCTAGTGGTGGATTTATGAATATATGGTACAAACCTTCCAGGCTCCCTACGCTCATTCTCCATTCCCTCCACTGTTTGATTAAACAGTACTAACCCCCCCCCCCCCTTATCTGAGCTGTCGCTGCATGAAGGAGCTATCTGCTGTGTGACTGGCAGACTGCTGCCTGCTGCCTCTGATAGCATTCCACTTTGGTTAGGTAAATAGGAACTTAACTGAACTGAGACAGTTTAAACAGTCTAAATGTAAGGAGATTAAAACTGGTCAAACAGTGGTTGAGCATGGGGATGCATCACAGCTAGTAATGCAGTGCCGCGAGAATGGGAAACACACGTGCGGGCTTGCGTGTGGCACACACACACAGACACACACACACGCGTATTTCAAAAAGTCAAAGAGAAAGACACAAGCACCAGAGACGGTCAGGCAAAGGCACATAAAGCAAGAGGCCACACAGAAGCAGCCCGTAGTTGTTTTTCGATGCCTTGGTGCCCTCTGACCTACAAAATCACGCTCCATGCTTGCAAATTCTTGCACACAAACAGATACAAATGGCACGAGGCAGGCAAAGCCGGATAGACCTGGGGACAAGTTTCCGCCTGAGTGCCCTCATTTCCAAGCCCTGCCCTGCCCTGCTCTGCCCATAGGCCTTTCCAGACTGGCCAGTTGAGTGAGCGACCTACCCTGAGCCTAACACTGTGTGGCAGGGGGGACCTAAAGACAGATGTTCCCTGCCACTGGCATGGTGCTGAAAAGGGGACAGCATCCCATGGGGACACAGTATATATGTGTGTCTTTGATAGCAGAGGGAGAGGAAGATGGAGAAAGAAACTGAATGGTTGGATGGCGATGTCGGGAGGAAGAAGGAGGAGCAGCGCTGGGTGGGTTGCGAAGGTGTCGAGGGGGGGGGGGGGGAGGGGGGGTGCTTGTAAAAGGAGAAATAAATCAACTCAAAGCCATTGGTGGCAAACGGCTGCTGCAGTGTCATTAGGAATCCTGTCACGCAGCAGCTCCTCTGAGCAGTCAGCAGACGCAGGTTGACAGCAGGCCAAAGAGGAATTTTAATTTTACCCCGTCTCACAACTCCAGCCTCACATACATTTTCTAACTATTGACCCACCCTGTCAATAGTACCCTTCAAACTCATCAACCACTTGCATCCTTGCATTAAATGTGCTCGCAATATTACAATTGCAGCCTGTACATTTCAGTTACAGATCAAACTTGATTCACACAAAACTTCAGGATCGATATTTGTCAGATATTGACACACGCACACATAATTTACCTGATTAGTTCTACCTAATCTAGTATTTCTGGTGGGCATGACACCTGACACAGAACTTGTGTTAGTTTATTGTTTTTCTCACTTTGCCTCAGCCATTTATCTATGGCCGTTCAACACTTCTCAAAAACGACCCTGACATGGTGCACGTTTCTTTCTTCAGATTTGAAATGTAAGAGTTAACCGAGTAACATAATGAAACTGTCAGCAACTGAAGAAAGCACATTTTTAAACTAGAAAAAACTGAAACAATGAGCCCTTTCACCAAAAACATTCTCACACAAATAATTCAAAGTATTAAGACTGAGGTGAAATGTTACATTACGTTACAGTTACATCATACACCAATGAGGTGCGACCACTTACCTACCCATATGGAAAAGATATATATAAATCTTATAAAGTTTGTATCTGTCTTGTGTGAAACTTGTATGAAAAGCATATAAGAGTGAAAACAGATATAAGATCCCTTGGAAAATTATATAATGAAACTTGTATGTTTTGGACACTTACTAAAACAATGTATGAAAGTAATGTGAAAGTGGCCACTTTCATGAGTAAATCATGTAAGCCTTATATGATTTACTCATGAAAGTGGCCACTTTCATGAGTAATCACATATAAGTTTTTACTATTTCTTTTCCATATGGGTAGTATTGTGTTGGTCACCCTTTTGCTTGGACTTCACTAGACCCCCAAGGTGTGCTGTGGTATCTGGCACAAAAGACCTTTGCAACAGATCCTTTAAGTCCTCTATGACGTCTAGCGCATCCCACAGATTTGATTGAGATCGGGGGAATTTGGAGGCCAGGTCAAGATCTCAAACTTGCTGTTGTGCTCCTCAAACCACTTATGAACCATTTTGGTTTTGTGGCAGGACACATTATCATACTGAAAGAGACCCCAGCCATTAGGGAATACTGTTTCCATGAAAGGGTCTGCATGTTCTGCAACAACACTTAGGTAGGTGGTATGTGGCAAAGCAACATCCACGTGGATAGCAAGACTCAAACAGAATATTTGATGGATGTCAAACTCACGTTACATCACGAGCCGTGTTACGCCCACTTTGATGTTAAGTGAACTGTATCAAAGAAACTCCCCTTTCTGTCAGTCTAAGGAAGTTAAAAGTCCAAAATTCATGCCCTCTTTCATATTTACCATCTGATTAGAATCCTTGCCGGGCCAATTCTGACCCCCGGGACTTGTGTTTGACATCCCTGCTATAGTGCATCCTGGTGCCAGGTGTTCCACAGGTAAGCGCTACACCTGCACCAAGCAGGCCATCCCCGTGATGTAAAAGAAAACATGATCTATCAGATCAGGCCACCTTCTTCCATTGCTCCGTGGTGCAGTTCTGACGCTCACCTGCCCATTACTGGCAATTTCGCAACAATGGGCTGAAGCCTGACTAGTCTGCAGCCATGTAGCACCAGACCTGACATTTGCTATGCACTCAGTATTCTGACACCGTTCAATCACAACCGGCAAAATTCACCTTAAGGTTTTCTGCAGTTTGAGCTACAGCAGCTAGTCTTTTGGATCAGACCACACAAGTCAGCCTTCACTCCCCACGTGCATCAGTGAGAAATTCGTGGGTCGCGAACGAAACGGCTCTTAGAGCCGGATCTTTGAAGTGAACGACGCGAGCCGGCTCCTTATCGCGAGCCGTGGGGTTTTTTTTTTTCTTTCTCTCACCCTCTCTCTCGCACTTTTTTCCCACTTCACTCCGCATGCGAGCCTTGTGCTTTGCACTGGGAAGAGGGTGGAGAGGCGGTAGTTACAGTCACAGTAGCACAGGAACAGAGCGGGAGGGAGAGACAGAGAAAGAGAGCCAGGGACAACAACGTCACATTAGAAAGGTATAGTAATCATCCACAACTATTTTCAGTTGCAGATGATAAAGGATTCAGAAAGTTTATTCATGCAGGTCCATATGACAGAGAATGTGCATGTTCTTTTTGTTTTCATATTTTAATTTATATTTAATTTTGGTTTGCAGTGTTTTGTGTTGTTTCACTTTAAATTTGTTTAAAAGGAAAAAGCTGAAAATGTAAATATTTAAAAGTTGAAATGTGAATAGTTGGTTTTTGTATTATATGATTTATTTATTACAGTTTCTGTGGAGTGAATAAATAAAAGTATATTTACGGTACCCTAGAGACAAAGCACGTAAAAACTCCAAAACACGTAAAAACTCCAAAACACGTAAAAACTCCAAAACACTATTTTGTTTTAGGCTAGGCGCAGTGTTGAGCTTTTGTTACCTAGGGGCCCACAAGCCAGCAAGTACCAAGTTTGTACGTGCTTTGTCTCTTGGGGCCACCGCATATATTTATATATAAACATATATAAATAAAACCACTTTTTGTTTTACATTAGTAATTCCTTTTGTGCATAATTTTAAATCATTGTTAATAATAAATTAATTAAAGCAACAAAACAACCCGAAAGAGCCGGTTCAAACCCGAAAGAGCCGGCTCTTTTTAGTGAGCCGAGCCGAAAGAGCCAGTTCTCTAAAAAGAGCCGGAAATCCCATCACTAGTGAGAAATATATCCCACCCACAAGCAGGTGCCATGACTAAGAGATCATTAGCGTTATTCACTTCACCTGTCAGTGGTCATAATGTCGTGCCTGATTGGTGTATTATGCCATTCAGCTATTCATCAACTTTTTTCCGCATACACATGGAGAAAAAAAACATCCCAAAGAAACAGTATATGACATAAGTAGAACAGACCCATTAGTGATATGATACAAATCAGTGTTAGGAGAAGACAAGCGGCACAAACACACAGAGATGTTGTGTTTCTAGCGACGTGCAGATATCAGGAAGTAGTAATAATGCTACTGGAGCAGAGCAGGGCAGAGTAATGCTGCACATTTCTCCTCTTCTCCCATCTCAGCTGCCACTTTAATGAGCAGACAAAATGGCCTCTGCTGAATAATTAATATGTGGGTCCATTAACATGACATTAGAATGCATTCTATCTCTTATTGATTTTCTCCTGTCTTTTTTTTTGGAAAACTTTTACTCCATCCGTAGACCACTCTGCGTCCAGCACTGGCGAGAGTGAAATATTGCTGCTGCTGTTTAAATGTCAGCTTTGTAATTACACATGGAGCCACGAGCTGGGCAATCCCACCGCCTGAGGGCCGCTGATTTATAGTCAGGCGCTGATGGCAACAACACAGACAAAATGCATTCACATCCTTACACACATCAAACGTAACTCGTCTCACACGCCTTTTTTATTTACCGTACAGAGTTAATCTGTTATAGTAAAAATGTAGTGAGTGCAGACCGTGCACTGCTCTGTTTTTAGGGGAAAAATTAACAAACCTAAACTGTTAATCTAGAAATTTTGCTCCAACAATGTGAACAAACACTGACTGCATCAATCTACCAATTATGTAAAACCTACAGTTATTACAAATGCCATATTTTCCGCACTATAAGGCGCACTTAAAATCCTTAAATTTTCTCAAAAATTGACAGTGTGCCTTATAATCCAGTGCACCTTATGTATGAATTCTGGTTGTACTGACCTCAAACCGATTTTATGTTGTACACGGTGCTCAAAGATCCGTCAAAAAATGTTTTAGTTCGACTTTGGTAAGCTACGAAGCTGCACCGCTTGATGGATTGTCGGAGCATTGCAGCTACTGTAGTCAGGAGCCTCGCGGAGTAATCTGGGTCCAAAACTCTGTCAAACGAACACTGAGGCATCACTGAGAGTTAAAAACTGTCTAAATTCTTTCATCTTTAATAAAATGATCAGGGTTGATGATTTACCAGGTGTAACAATTAAGTTTAACATCCAGGCATCCATGAAAACAGAATTTATTACATTTAACAAAGTTAGAAGTTAGCAGGAAGTTAGCTTGCTAGTTTCCACCTAAATATATATAGCATGTTCTGACTGAGAGATTTCTGAAAAATTCAAACGTACAGCTCTGCTATCACTTCCAACATAAATGAAGACAGAAAACTAAACAGCAGTGAAAGTTAACGTGAGGGTTCCCGATGGTTGGGGACAAATGCAATTGCATGGCAGGATGCTGTGAATGGACCAAACTTCAGTCAGGAGAACAACTGAGATAATCCATCTACAATACGAGGTTAGTCATTCATATACTGCAACAACATGGGAATAGAGCAGCTGCCAGAGAATCCAGCATTAATGAATCAATGGTACAGAAGTGGAGGAAGCAAGAAGAATGAGTTGAGTAAAATTGGACTTACCTGACTGTTTTGTTTCGATTAATGTGCCTTGTAATCAGTATACGGTAATAAACATATAGCCTACACTTCATGGACAAAAAGCCATATCTTTGAATTCAGGTCTTTATTCAGTCCAGAAAAAGGTGAAAAAATGGGCTCACTGAATTTAAGTGCAGTACTATAAAAGGATGCCACTATTCCTACAAGTCACTTAGTGAAATTTCTCCCCTCCTAGTTATTCCACGGTCACCTGTAAGTGGTACTATTGCAGTGTGGAAGCGACATAATCACCAGGAGTCCATAAAAGTCACCAAACTTTTCACACTCCCAGAAGGATAACTCCTCCTGAAACTGTTGCCATTAAGTTTGACTTGACAAAATAATGAAGAACATTTGCAAGGGGAGTAAGTGGAGACAGGAGGGGGCCCCTCAAGGAAGTTAAGTCTCTTCTACAATAGTTTACAATAGTTTGTCAGGCCTCAGGGGGCTTCAGACTGGCCCGGGGCCCCAAACAGTTGCCTGCCTTGCCTGGTGCCAAGTGGCTCAGCCTGTAGGTGTAGTGTCTGAGCGCCTCAGTGCTCAGCGCTGTATGGAACTGTGTTACTTCATCTCATTTATAAACAACAACCTTGAAACTAAAACAATCTTTAACAGAACATTTGAGTTTGAACTGCAAAAAACAAGAAAAGAAAGTAATAAGTAATGTCTGGTTGTTGCTCCAAAGTCTGTATATACTCTATGGCAGTATTCAGAATCAGAATACTTTGTTATTAATAATAGTTAGAATTATATAATTGTTAACATATAGGGAATTTCACTTACAATATAGACATGAAAGGTAGAAAATGTAAACTCTCTATTTAAAAAAAAAGTAAAACCAAGGCAATCAAAGTGAAATGTTAAATTAAAGTTAAATATACCAAAGTTAAATCTATGTACTGTACAGACAAGATATTACAGGTGATAATGATGCCTTTACAAGTGCACAAACTGTCACTGCTAATCATTTATTTTGTCGAGTTATGTTGTTATTGACACACAGGAAAACAGCCCAGTGTTATTTCTATTTAAGGTACATTTCACCTGAGCTGTGTGTCATGGAAATGTGTGAGGAAACACCAGAGCAAATGCTCGTTAAAAAAATGCCTGCCCGCATTGTGTTTACACACCATTAGTGCTGAGACAATAAATCAATCAATTGATCCACTAATCAAGAGAAAATGAGCTCACATCTTACGTCAATGATTAGTGTTTAAAATCCTCCACGAAGCACTAAATTTATTGATTTGCTGTTTGCTATTTTGGATTTAATCCTATGGAATTTCCACTGTGGCTAAAGGGGAAAAAGAGCAATGTGCAAAGGAAAGCTTGTGATAAAAAGCCTTAATATGAGGAATTTTACAGAATGAAAAGTTAATAAATCTAGAAGCAATCAAGAGTGTAACTGATAATAAAAATGATCGTTGCAGGCCTGCACACTTTAATCTTTACCACTACATCGATTCACAAACTGATAAGAGCGTCACTTCTCTGCTCAGTGTCTTCTGGGAACGGGCGTCTGCTTTTTTTGCTCAGTGGCCTAACACACTCTAGTGGCACGCGGGACACCCTGGTTCAATACACCCTCCCTTATGCACTCCGCCCATCAGTCAGATTCTAGGCACAGATACCTGCTGGGAAAACCAATCTATATCTGGATGAATGGAGGAGGAGAGGCAAGGCCAGATCAATGTACAGATATTGATAAACGCAGCCATGCAAGGAGACTATACTCCTTCTGAACTCATTCACTCTCTCTCTCGCTCTCTCCCTGTGAAAAGATTAGGAATCGAGATGAACTGCTGAGTAAGGTTTGCGGGTGTATTTGTGTGTGTAGATGACAAAAGAGACACTGTAGCGTGCTGGCAGATACTACAGATAGAGCAGGGAGGGAGAGGATAGGAGAGAAAGGGAGTCGAGATACATAGAAGAGACACAGATTACCACCACAGAGCTCAGTAATGGTGTGTAAGGGCAGCACGTCAATAAAAAAATACCTCCCGTTGCAGCGCGGTGGACTGCTGCCGCAGCCTGTACGGCACGACACCTGCTGACTCCCTGATCTACCTCAAATTACAATGATGCCCTCACACTGAGCTTCTGTGAACTACAACATCCACTGGCTGTATCAAACACACAGATAGATACCCAACATTCATATCCACGGACACATGCATAAAATCCCACATGCGGCTGCAATGCTGATTTCATTCAGAGGTTCAGCATCAGGGTTTGATCCCCCTCCTGCGATGCCCTGTTGGGGTGGTGATTTTTATATATATATATTTTTCCAAATCTCCTTCCCCTCCCTCTCTTCAAAGAGACGAGGCTTGACATCCAGGTGTTTTATAGTATTTGTGGCTCTGATCATCCATCAAGGCGATCGATCACTCTCCCAGCAGCTTTTATTAATGATCTTGTCAGCCAGCCCGCTCTCGGGTGCAGCCGCTTGTCCAGAATGATAGATCATTAGCTAGTCTGCCTGCTATTTATTCTCTCATGACCTTGTCTCTCTCCATTGTTGAGTGGGCCGAGTTATGAGCGCCAGAACATAATTCACTATTGATTCTGTATTTTTTTCTTTTTTCTTTTTTTTTTTTAACCAAAAAAAGTTTTTTTGTTTAAAGCAAAAAAGTGGTGAAGCAATCTACACACAAATATTCACTCCAAAACAAGCTGCTAATATCTACATGCTAACACATTACTGGTAAAGTTAAGATGTGTCAAAATGTGTTTAGTTAACTAAGCTAGCTGGGCACATAGAGTACAAATACAGTGGGGCAAAAAAGTATTTAGTCAGCCACCGATTGTGCAAGTTCCCCCACTTAAAATGATGACAGAGGTCAGTAATTTGCACCAGAGGTACACTTCAACTGTGAGAGACAGAATGTGAAAAAAAAATCCATGAATCCACATGGTAGGATTTGTAAAGGATTTATTCGTAAATTAGGGTGGAAAATAAGTATTCGGTCACCTCAAACAAGGAAAATCTCTGGCTCTCACAGACCTGTAACGTCTTCTGTAAGAAGCTTTTCTGTCCCCCACTCGTTACCTGTATGAATGGCACCTGTTTGAACTCATCATCTGTATAAAAGACACCTGTCCACAGCCTCAAACAGTCAGACTCCAAACGCCGCCATGGCCAAGACCAAAGAGCTTTTGAAGGACACCAGGAAAAGTATTGTAGACCTGCACCAGACTGGGAAGAGTGAATCTACAATAGGCAAGCAGCTTGGTGTGAAAAAATCAACTGTGGGAGCAATCATCAGAAAATGGAAGACATACAAGACCACTGATAATCTCCCTCGATCTGGGGCTCCACGCAAGATCTCATCCCGTGGGGTCAAAATGATCATGAGAACGGTGAGCAAAGATCCCAGAACCACACGGGGGGACCTGGTGAATGACCTGCAGAGAGCTGGGACCAAAGTAACAAAGGTCACCATCAGTAACACACTACAACGGCAGGGAATCAAATCCCGCAGTGCCAGACGTGTTCCGCTGCTGAAGCCAGTGCATGTCCAGGCCCGTCTGAAGTTTGCCAGAGAGCACATGGATGATACAGCAGAGGATTGGGAGAATGTCATGTGGTCAGATGATACCAAAGTAGAACTTCTTGGTATAAACTCAACTCGTCGTGTTTGGAGGAAGAAGAATACTGAGTTGCATCCCAAGAACACCATACCTACTGTGAAGCATGGGGGTGGAAACATCATGCTATGGGGCTGTTTTTCTGCCAAGGGGACAGGACGACTGATCCGTGTTAAGGACAGAATGAATGGGGCCATGTATCGTGAGATTTTGAGCCAAAACCTCCTTCCATCAGTGAGAACTTTGAAGATGAAACGAGGCTGGGTCTTCCAACATGACAATGATCCAAAACACACCGCCCGGGCAACAAAGGAGTGGCTCCGTAAGAAGCATTTGAAAGTCCTGGAGTGGCCTAGCCAGTCTCCAGACCTCAACCCCATAGAAAATCTGTGGTGGGAGTTGAAAGTCCGTGTTGCTCGGCGACAGCCCCAAAACATCACTGCTCTCGAGAAGATCTGCATGGAGGAATGGGCCAAAATACCAGCTACTGTGTGTGCAAACCTGGTAAAGACCTATAGTAAACGTTTGACCTCTGTTATTGCCAACAAAGGTTATGTTACAAAGTATTGAGTTGTATTTTTGTTATTGACCAAATACTTATTTTCCACCCTGATTTACTAATAAATTCTTTACAAATCCTACCATGTGGATTCATGGATTTTTTTTTTCACATTCTGTCTCTCACAGTTGAAGTGTACCTCTGGTGCAAATTACTGACCTCTGTCATCATTTTAGGTGGGGGAACTTGCACAATCGGTGGCTGACTAAATACTTTTTTGCCCCACTGTAAGGCTGAAGTTAGTTGATTGGATAAATCATTTTTTGGGGTACTGCGTTTGGAATTTGTTTCAATAAATAAAAAAAAACAATTTCTGAATTGTGTTGTTCTTTCTTCCTTTTGTTGTCTTGACTTTAGAAACATACAAAGACAATGACAGAGATTCTGATCATGTATGAGCAAAAAGTTTTACAGGACTCTATGCAAGACTGTGAAAAACTGAGTTCATCTCATGAACTTGTAGAACCACCTTTAGCAGCAATAACAAGAAGTATATGTAACTGTATGTGTATGAGTCTTTACAATGTTTCTTTTTTTATCATTGAGGTTTGTTTATCCACATCATTTGAATCACACTGAGGTCATTGCATTGACCTTGACCATGCTGTTAGAGATTTGCTGCTGTGCTTGGGATATTTGTCCTGTTGTATGACCCAGGTTAGGCCAAGCTTAGGTTTTCTCCAAAACGTGGCATTGTGCATCACGACCGACTATCTCCACTACCAGAAGTCTTGTGGTCTGGTCAAATGTAACATTATAAACCTAAGCTATACTGCTATTGTTGATTGTTGATTCAATGACTGCAAGGTGCCCAGTTCTGGAGGCTGCAAAACACATCATACTTGTTTAGTTATTTTCTAATTGCACCATCATTAACTTTTATATTTAGCATGCTAACTAAAGTCTGCAGAGACTGAGTTATAGCTCTTTTTTGCAGTTTCTCTGAGCATTGCGTAGTCTGACTTTAGGGTATGTTTGGTGGGATGTTCACTCCTTGGAAGATTGGCATCTATCTTGACTGTTTTCTACTTATAGAATGACAGAATTCAAATTGTTTGGAAATTGCCTAAAAACTTTTACCAGAAGGATGAGCAGCAACAACTGTTTCGCTAAGATCATTGCTCATCACACACCTTCCATCCATCCATTCCCTTCTGCTTATCCTTTTCAGGGTCGCGGGGGGCGCTGGAGCCTATCCCAGCTGTCATAGGGCGAGAGGCAGGGTACACCCTGGACAGGTCGCCAGTCTGTTGCAGGACTAACACAGAGACAGACAACCATTTGCACTCACATTCACTCCCGCATTCACACCTATGGGCAATTTAGATTAATCAATTAACCTATCCCCACAAACTGCATGTTTTTGGACGGTGGGAGGAAGCCGGGGTACCCGGAGGGAACCCACGCAAGCACAGGGAGAACATGCAAACTCCACACAGAAAGACCCCGGCCTAATGGTGGAATGGAACTCAGGACCTTCTTGCTGGCCTAAAAACCTTTACCAGACGGATGAGCAGCAACAACTGTTTTGCTAAGATCATTGCTCATCACACACCTGACCAGCAAAAATCCCCAAACTTCTAGTTTTATAGAGGTGCTCACACTTGGTAATGATAATTTAATCAAGTGTATTTGATTAGCAGCACCTGACTGCTGCTTACCCTCTTAATTCATATGGAAGTTGTAAAGATGTACTTAGTTTTTCTACTTCTACATTAGTAAATATAGTGCAGTGGAGATCTGGCACTGTATAGGCGGTGTTAATTAGACAACTGTGTTGTGGAGCCCATGCTAGGTAAGCTAGCTGACCTTCACATGCACCTCAACATTACTGGTTTGTTACCCTGACCATTTATTACAGTTATCCCTACCTGTTTGTTTATGTAGAGAAGAGTTCACTTGGCTTTTCATATTTATGTGGTATAAATAATTCAAAACAGGTGGTTTTGTGTTCATTTAACCAGAAGAGTGTGAGCTTGAGGGAGCTGTGCACATGGGCTATCGCTACACCTGACTATTGCTGGTGGTTGGAGGTGGCCAGCTGGAACATTAACATATTTCTCTTCATCTGGAAAGAATGAGTTTGTGGACATAACTTGATGGAAATCCTTCTTTTGAGGAGTAAGGCCTGTTTCAGAGGAGGGGATTTGTCTTGATGGTGGGAGAATCAGAAAATCAGCTCCCCTGGTTCTTCACAAATTACAGTCTACTAAATAGTTGTTGGGATAATTCAGTCAATGACGTGATGGGCAGACAATCCCTTGAGTCACGCTGCCAGTATGGCTGAAAACATGTTGTGGAACATCACAGTGAGACTTAAGATAATTAACAGATAGTAACGAGGGGCAGAGAAGAATAGAAAGGAAGTGACTGTAACGGAATAAGAAAGAGGGGGGGAAAGGGCAGCAGAGAAAAGGGCAAAGAGAAAAGAGCAAGTTGGCAGGAGTTTCACAGGAGCAAAGCCCGAGGCCGAGCCAGTGAGGTGTAAGTAGCTTCAGAATAAACATGAGCTCCATGTAAACAACAACCTGCCACTACAAGCGTCGGATACGCACCCACACAGGCCTGGTGGGGTTCTGGATTCACTGATGTGTGTTTTCATGTGTGTGTAGCGAACACTTGGGTGTCCCTGGGGCTGAAAGCCTTGCCTGTCATCCTCCCATCACTCGTCTCTCTACCCACTTACATCCATAAGCCTGTCATGTTGATCAAGTAGCCGCAGGCCCAGAGCCTTTTGTGACTGTCAAAAGTGTGCACGTGAATGTTTGACTGTATAATTATAACCCGATTTTCAGTCTGTGTCTGCAGCGTACAGAACAGAAGAGCAGCGAATTAAACAAAAAAAAAAAAAACACTTTACCTTGAATTCAGAGGCTATTGTGTTTGTGTGACTCACTGCTTCAGTCTGACCTGTTTATTATGCAGTCAGAGTTGAGAGAGAAGAAGGAGGAACTTCTTTCTCCTCCAGATTTATTCATGATGAATGGCTTTCATGTTCAGAGCAGCATGGCGGCTGAGACTTCTATGGAGTCGGAGTGAGAGAGGATATGTGTCAAAGTAGGATACCATGTGCACAATCCTCAAAGTACACAGAGCGCATACGGTGTTGACCAATGTGCAAATGCTGCGTTGCGTCAGAAAGAGCAAATATCCATTGCTTATTGTAAAAATCTGGCATGCCAACGCTCTGATTCAGACTATCAACACAATTAATAAAGTTAAGCTATATATATATATATATATATATATATATATATATATATATATATATATATTAGGGCTGGGCGATATGACCCAAAATTCATATCTCGATATTTTTTAGCTGGATGGCGATATAAGATATATATCTCGATTTTTTTTTTAAAGCCATAAGTTAAGAACAAAAAGAGAGTTCTTAGTCACACTGTGTCCCAGATGTCACACGGGCACTTTTATTTACATACAGCGTAGATGTACATGAAGAAATTACTCAAAAATAAATTATCAGCATTTATTAAATAATCATGGTCCATAAATAAAAGAAAACAATGTTGGTTTTGTGCATAACAAAAAGCTCACAATTGTGCAGTCAAAATGTAAACTAATAGACGCTGAGCATAATAACAAAGAGACAGATTTCACAGCTGCACCACGTCTCTGAACAGGTGCCATTTGTGGTCCTTATACACACACAGTACGTATCACTCCGCGAGGCTCCTCCCCGGTAGCCGTAATCCTCCGACAATCCATCAAGTGGTGCAGCTCCGTAGCTTAGCAAAGTCATATTAAAACATTTTTTGACAGATTGCCGAGCGCTGTGTACCACATAAAATCGGTTCGCGGTCAGTAAGCACAACCAGAATTCATACATAAGGCGCACTGTCGATTTTTGAGAAAATGAAAGGATTTTAGGCCGTGCAGCCCCTCCTGGCTGCATGTCGTTAGCGCGGTTAGCTCGCTAACACGTTGACGCCGTCCAGCCCCACGCACGGTAACTCGCTAACGGAGATTTTCCGCTTTCATCTTGTCATTGCCTGCAGGTGAAGCTATGGGGGAGGGGGAGTTGTGTTCAGTGAAGGAGAGGCGAGGCCGAGTAACGTTGCGTAGAGACAAAAGTGGACGAAAGAGAGGCAAACCTGCGGCTCCACAAGTATAATTATAACGTAACATAGACTATATCGATATAAACGATATTGTCACATCTTATATCTCGTATGAAAATATATCGATATTTTTAAAAAAACTCGATATATTGCCCAGCCCTAATATATATATATTTATTATAGTACAGGGTGGGCCATTTATATGGATACACCGTAATAACATGGGAATGGTTGGTGATATTAAAGTCCTGTTAGTATATGTGAGGGGGCAAACTCCTCAAGATGGGTGATGACCATGGTGGCCATTTAGAAGTCGGCCATCTTGGATACAACTTTTGTTTTTTCAATAGGAAGAGGGCCATGTGACACAAACAAAACCACCGCTAATGGTCTGACACTAACCCACATTGGATGGATCCCTCCAAGACTGTTGGAACAACAAAAGTGATGGTTTGGTGTGGTATATGGGGTACAACTATAGTGGGTCCATTCTTCATCAATGGAAACATCAAGGCCACTGGATATTTGAAATTGCTACATGATGATGTGTTTCCCTCTTTATGCACTGAAGTTGGCACGTTCCCTCAAGATGGTGCACCACCACATTATGGGTGCCAGGTCCGAGCATTCCTAGATGAACAGTTTCCTGGAAAGTGGATTG
The DNA here is from genome assembly GCF_057381845.1 of Rhamphochromis longiceps. Taxonomy (NCBI): domain Eukaryota; kingdom Metazoa; phylum Chordata; class Actinopteri; order Cichliformes; family Cichlidae; genus Rhamphochromis; species Rhamphochromis longiceps. Next base: position 24,260,707 of record NC_140557.1, read on the forward strand.
GTCGTCGTGGGCCAGTTGAATGGCCCCCAAGGTCTCCCGATCTGACCCCCTTAGACTTTTATCTTTGGGGTCATCTGAAGGCAATTGTCTATGGTGTGAAGATACGAGATGTGCAGCACCTGAAACTACGGATACTGGATGCCTGTGCTGGCATTTCTCCTGCGGTGTTGCTATCAATGTGTGAAGAGTGGGAGAAGAGGGTTGCATTGACAATCCAACACAATGGGCAGCACATTGAACACATTTTATAAGTGTAAATAACTCATGAATAACTCATGAAAGAATAAAGTTACGTTGAAACCAAGGAAAGGAAATGTCTAGAGATCGTGACTTAAATAACAAAAAGACTGGAGGTGGCAGAGTTGAAGATGTTAAGACTTTCATAACAAGTGGACAAGATTGGCAAGACTAGAAATGAATACATCAGAGGGACAAAGTTTGAGAGGTAAGGCTGAGATGGTTTGGACATGTGTAAATAAGGGATAGTGGATATATTGGACAATATATTGCTGGTAGAAGAGAAGACCAAAGGGTTTGTGGATGCTGTGAAGCAGGACATGCAGAGAGTTGGTGCGACGGAGGACGACGCTCAAGATAGGGTGAGATGAAGGCAGATCTGCTGTTTCTAACAAATTACAGTGGAGTAAATCAGCAGTGATGTGCTGGAGCTGCACTCTGTTTTGATAAAAACTAACTTAGCACCTCTATGAATGAAAACAGTTTAATTCCCTCTTAAAAGGTGAGATGATGGAGAGCAGTTGATGTTGACCTGCTATAGCATAGTATGGCTTTAATTCTGGAAAAAGAAAAGCTTTGTCACTTTTAATTTGAAAGTCTCAATATACATGATTATGTTTTTTGATTTGGTTTAGAAGACACAGCTGATTGCTTAAAGGTCTCCATCCACCCTGAAGTGAAGCTAACACTGTCTGCCATCAACGAGACCCATGCTGGGATAGGTTTCTGAAAGGCAAGCACAGAAAATGACGCAGTGATTCAATCATTTGGCATTTGATTAGCGTACCTGATGCAATAAGAAAAGTTCATATTAATAGGAAAAGGAAGCTAAATATGCAGATAAGTTTACATAAAAAAGTCAAACTGTGAAAAAAAAAAGGGTACAATCAGCATAACATGAACTCTGTGTTAGCTTCTTTGTACCATCACCTTTGCCACAAACACTGTTTGTATCTCAAATACACAAACGGTCTCATTGGTGTCCCCCATAACCCACCCTCCAGGACCCTGGGGCCCAATAAGCAGCCATCTGCAGACAACCTCTTCCACCACGCTCTGGCAAACATGGGCGAGTGCGTGCGTGTTTGTGTGTGTGAGAGAGAGAGGCAAAAAGGGGAGGTAGAGACAGTTCAAGGGCACGAGTACTCCATCAAGTTGAGTCCAGGGAATAGCCACCACCTTCCCTGGCCCCTCCCGTGTGTGCACCAGGTGAGCACCGAGACCTGTCCTTGGTGCTCGCCTGAATACACACAGTACGGTGCACTGATTACTTCACACCACACGCGCTCTTCAGTTTGAATTTGACCCTCTGCTGCTTCGCTGCAGCCTCCGTGTGGCAGCCCCAGTCTTCTTGCCCGTGGCCCCAGCTGACTCCCGGCTCTGGCGTGGGTGGTTGGGTGGGGTGGCGTGGGGATTTGGGGGCACTGAAGCTGTCCTCTGGTGCTCTTGCAGCCCTGCCTGCTCATCCATCCTAGCCTGCCAGCCCACAGATCGATAGCTCTGCTCTCTTAATCAGGTCTCTGGTGACTGTGGGCGGACGAGTGCGTGTGTGCGTGTGTTTCTGTGTGTGGACAGGTGGTTGTATCAGCTGGGGGCTGCACTTGTATTTCTTTCTATCTTCAGTCCTCTGACTCTTCACCATGACTGTTTATCTCAACCGTATAGCCTTGGCTTATTCTCCTCGTTGCTTATTGCCCCGGCCGTATCACTTACTTCATGCCCTTTGCTGACTTTATTTTTTGCATATTAATTTCTTTCACCCTCATTTTCACAGCTGTTGTTAGAAATCCAATCACTGTGACAGTCCTGCATCGTATTTTTGTCTTCTTTCCCTGGCTTTACTTACATCTCTTCACACGCTCTCTGCACACTCTGGCGGCACGCCAGGGTTCATCCGAGAAGAGTCTCACAGTCGAGTCGGTCCCGGTACCACTGCAATTTGTCGTAACTCGTGATGAAGACAGAAGAGGTTAGACATTGTAGGAATGGAGATGAGAACCGATGAGAGGTGAGAAGAGCGAGCGGAGCGAGAGGGTTAGTCAGATGGAGTGCGGGGCATCCAGCTGTGGTGTTGTGCCTTGCTAGAGAATCCGCCTTCAGGCTCTCATTGCACCTGCATAGCCACAGCTGCACAGACACAGTGTAACACTCTTTGGGGGGAAAAAAACTTCCAAAACACTTTTTAATTAAAAATTTCCAAAACTTTTTAATTTTCATATGAAAACTGTTATTCCAAGTGCATCAGTGTGTTTACAAAACTAAATCAACCCAACAGTGTTCATCGTCTTTCTCCTGATTTACCACCGCACCGGATTTCATTTTGTTTAGTGCAGGTTTAATTAACCATGATCCTTGATTCTGGTTACACCACTCTACCACAAAAAGCTGTCATTGTGCATTCTCTGATCACACCATTTTCACTAATCAAACATCAGAATATTTCAATAAGAGCACATTTACCAAACGCTGCTTCTGGGTTTGAGCATTTTTTTAGTGGAGCATTTGAAAATCCTGGTCATCACGATCCATGCACACCACAGCTAGCTGTTCCCCTCTCATTAATGCAGATTGAAGAGCGGACCCCTCAGTTTCGCTGGGTGCAAAACACTTCACAAAGTGTTTGAAATTTCATATTTATTTTTTGTTTTCCAAGAGCTGCCACAAACATTTGCAACCGATTCCCTTTTTTTTTTTTTAGCTCTAAAAAGGTCCTCTACGAACCTTTCATTGTGGGAAAGTAGCATAATTTGAAAGCACACTCACAATGGAAGTGTTTGGTTTTTTTATATGATAAGTACTTCAGTAGAAGACAAAGGGTCTTCTTTTTGATTCCTGAAGACAAGAAGTTCCCTCAAGTTTGAATCAAATCTTTTGGACCTAAGTCATGACCTGGAAAACAGCAAACATGTACAGAAACACTGTTTATACCACACCTTTTTGAAGCTAATATGGCTAATTTTGTGTCACTAACACTGTGTCTCCTTGCAGAGGTTCTGTTCAATACTGCCCTAAACAAATATCAGACTGATGATTTCCACAGTTTTCCAATGTCACAGAAGAGTAAAAAGTGGTAGACAGTAAACATGTTTGCCCAGTGACTGAACGATGGTACTACTTGCTCACTGCAACTACTTGCATTTAGTTAGTTACAGATTGCAATGTGACTCCACAGGCGACCTCCTAATGGGAGGAAACCTGTCTCCCAGCAATCATAGACTGACTACACTCACTCTCAGAGAGATTGGCAAATAATTAATAACAGGGTGAAAACGTATTGCAATCAATCTGCATCAGTTTCCACCAATGGGCACAAACTCTTTGTACTGGGGACTTGAGTCGCCTGGTTGCGAGCTGGCTGTATTCTGGTTACATAGTTAAATCACCGTAGCAACAACTACTTTGTGGAGGAATTTCTGTTTCAAACCTGCGAGGTTCTGCTTGGACTGAACGTAAGAAGTTAATGTGAATTTCTGTGATCTGGCTTTCTGTGTTTGAAGACAGCAATGTATTTACCATTTTTCCTGATACATCTGATTTTTGCATTTATTTGCCAACTTGACCCCATTCACTCGCAAACTGTGAAACTGGCTGTCTCCTTTTTATTTGCCATTTTATCAGTCTTGATGCACCAATGTTGTTTTGAAGATGGCAGCTGATCGCAAGTGGTTACATACCTGTTCAAGGTCACGAGGTCACAAGTTCATTGCACACAGTCGCAAAACCTTTGATTATGATGTGCCCTCCGCTGTGTATTACATTTTACATATAAATTATATTTATAGTGTATTTATAGTTGCGAATAAGTTTCCTCAAATGTTAGCTTCCACGATGTTCCATGATGTCTTCATCTACTTTTCTGCCTCCTCTCTGTCTACCTGTGTGCAGAGAAACAGCCGTGTTTCTCTCTGCTGATGTACACCTGCAGTTCTTTATCCAGGCACCTGTATGTTGTCATGCAACTTTTCCAGTCATGAAAAGAATAGTCGCAGGAGGTCCTTCTTGTTGACCTTGCCCATCTGATTCCTCGGCATCTCCTCTACCACCACCAGGCCTGTAGGTATGGTGTAGGGTGCCATGTGCTCCCTGCAATAAACACCACTGTTAATATGGATGCACACACAAATACGCAACAACAACAACAACAAAAAAAGAAAAAAGAAAAAACAGCAAACAACTGCAAAACAAAGGCTAGCCCTGTGGCGGAGTAGTCGAGATAAGGAAACGTCCTTCATACGTTCATACACTCTGCTGTTCTTCTCCCTTAATATCCCCAATTCGCCTTCCAGACACAGACAATCCCCCTTCGTACAAAAACAATATAATCACTGCAAGATGAAATAAAAAAATAAAAATAAACAAATAATAAAAAGGGAAAACAGAAGGCTGTGATAATTAAAAGTATTTTATTTTTTTCCGTTTTGAATGCCTGGTTGTTACGTCAAGTCTTGAAGCCCGGAGCTTTTTTTATTATCTTCTAACCTAGTTTGTTTGTTTGTGCGGACGTGCGCGTGCTTTGGTGTGCAATCCAGTTGTGCGTGTGTGCGAGCATAATGACTGATATGACCGCCATCAAACACTCCTTTCAGCAGATGTCCGCGTGTTTCTGACTGAGTGAGTGAAGTGTGAATATATACGCATACGTACACGTCTCTGTAATGGGGGCTTGCGTGCTTGTGTCGCCGATTTCTCCAGGGCAATGTGTTCCTGTGTGTCTGCGTGCACGGGTGCGCGCGCACAAGCCTGAGCGTTCGAGGCGGTGTGAGGCAGTGAGGGTGAGACAGAGATTCAGACTGACAGCTGAAGCCAGGGCACTGAAGAGTGAGCATCCATCTACTTGTTTATGTCTCATTTTATCTCTTTCTCGCTCTCCCCTACACCCAGGCCTCAGCAGAGGGCTGTGTGCTGGAACTGTCTGTCTCCTGGGAGGACCCCTGGCTGCAAACACTGTGTGTGTGTGTGTGTGTGTGTGTGTGTGTGTGTGTGTGTGTGTGTGTGTGTGTGTGTGTGTGTTAACCTGAGTCACAGGCAGTAGTTGTAATCTACCATACTGGACCAGCAGGCGATAGCAGTGGGATCTAACATCCATACACCATATGGAGCTCACAGCAGTACACACACTCACACACACACTGCGCTCTACAAGAATTCAGTGATGTAAATAAATGACACTGGTGGGTTGTAGAAAGTGTGGAGGACAAAAACAGATGGTTGGAAAGTGAAGAAAAGGGTGTAAAAGAGAGTGAGAGCAGATTTTTTATGAAAACAGACTGGAGGAGTTAAAAAAAAAGACTGTTTGTGTCACTGCAATGTGGAGGGTGAATGTCACCAGTAACCGTCTCTAGCAGACAAAATAAACTCAGCTGACATTTAGGAAGCGAGGTGAAAAAAAACAAACTGTTAGGTAGCAGGACAAAGTCCTCTGTAATAATCATTTGTTTGCTTCCCCCACATCTTCTTCTTCTTTTTCATCTCCCTCATTAGTCCATCTATGGCCTTTCTTTCTCTCACATCCTTTGCTATTGATCTGGGGACTTGAAGGCCAGTCACTGGGGATGTGTGTGCTGCTCAGAGACCCACACAGTCTGAATTAGGTGCCTCCATTTGGTCCACTAAACTACATAAAATTGAACTAGTAGTTTAGCTTTCAGTTCTAAAGGCTTACAAGTCAAGACATAACGAAAAAAAATCCAGCCCTTTCCAGGTCTTGAAATTAGGCAATGACAATGTCAGATGAAGAACAAAACATGACATATTACACCATGTCATTATTTATTTAGCAAAAACAAAGTGCAATAACCTGAAGCAATGGTTTTCTGTATGAATTTATCAGCCTCTCACATTATTGTGGGAGAACTCATAGCCCTCATCTTTACAATGCTGCTTCAGTTTATTGAGGTCAGTGAGCGTTCATTCATGCACAGCTCTCTTAAGTTCCCACCCCAGTATTTAAACCAGGGCGAAGCATAGACGTTGGACCATTGCAATGCTTTCTTTGATCTTTTCAGTCATTCTGTTGCAGATTTGCTGCTGAGCCCGGATCCCTGTCCTGTTGCATGACTCAGGATGGGCCAAGCTGTCAGACAGATGGCCTCACATTTGACTCTAGCAGACTTTCATGGTTGACTCAGTGCCATACTTGTTGAGTTTGCTCCTAATTGTACTGTCATGAACGTTAACATTTAACATGCTAACCGTTCTTCTTTTTTTAGTTTAGGAGTGATTCAAGCAGCTCAATTCTTTTCTCTATTTAAATGAAGGATTTTTTACCTTTACTGCCACACAAATGCATAACACTGACTACCTCAGCTGAGAAGGCCTGATTAGGAGGATTTTATTGCTACAATGTTACTTTTTGTTTTATATTTTATATATTTTTTATTTGAACTATTTCTTCAAAGCAGCTTTATAAAACTAGATTTATTCAGTGGGTAGTTTTATTTTAGATCAATTACTTCTAGTATGAAGTAATAGGTTAATTGCAAAGCTATGCCTTCAAAGTAGTTTCCCCAGCACTGAGCAGAACTGACAAAGAGCTGTGAAGATTGTCCTTTTAAATCAGCTTAAGAAGACTTAACAAAAACATGGTCCTGTAATAATAATGGGATACGATGCTCTTTTTGGAGTTTGTTTTTGTGGATTCAGGATGATGGATTAGTTGTAAGTTATTCAGGTCACAATCTCCACTGGTGGTATGAGCTTGGAGTCCCCCTGGGCTGCAAAGCACTTTTAAAGGTGGCAGGTGGTCCAGTGGCTAGTGGTGTTACATCTCTGTTTTTTCAAAAGCAACACTTTGCTTAAAGAAAAATCAAAGCTTTGCTGTTTAAAGTCCAACACCAGTTGAAACACCAGTTTAAAGCAATAAATCCATGTTTTTTCTCATATGACTGGGGTTCTCTCTGTAATACTGCAGTGTCTTTGTGTTACAATATCATTCACAATGCAAAGTCCCTGTTTTAATAAAGTCTGCTTCCACTTGGACGTGTTTATCTGGTGAACAGAGTCCATTCCTGCAAAAGCAGAGCCACCTTAAACTTTTCTGACAGTTCACATATTTGCCTGAAAGAAAATACAGCATGCATTTTCACGCAGTGTGGATGTTAATATCAGCATAGCCTGATAGAATAGTACAGGTTCATGCAAAAATGTGGAAAATATCCCTATATTTAGCCTGTCAACAGCAATGTATTTGCTGGATATCAAAATAAAAGCAGGTATACACACAGTGACGTTCACCCTGTGACAGCTGAGATAGGCTCCAGTCCCCCCCCCCCGTGACCTGAATTGAATAAGTGGGTAAGAGAGTGGATGGATTTTATGCACATAATGCTTACTTTTGTCTGCCTAACATGTTTGATTTGGCCGACTTTTTAAACCGGATGCCTTCTTGACTCAAGCTCAAAGGTGTCAGTATCTCCTCACCGGAGCTTGCTCACTTGCTAGGTGAATAAACCACAACACCAGTTGGTATGTGCATAATAAGAGACAAAATTAATTAGAAAGCTCCAAAAACAGTGCACAAAGCAAAGGTTATTCAGCTGAAAGTCACAGTACCTTGCCCAGGTCTTCAATTCTGGCAAAGTCATGCTCTTGCCCCTCTTCAGCTGCACTACAGCAGTGACTTTTTGACCCCACGTGGCATCTGGGGCTCCAATCACAGCAACATCTACAAGGTTAAATATGACAAAAAATCAGACAAGCTGCAGGTAAAATTCAGCTACTCCTTTATTTTTGTCTTTCTCTACAGCAAAAGGACACCAAACTCATTTTTGATGAGTTACCTTCAGCACATAACTGCTGGATATTAACAGTGATCAAATGGTTGAGGTGCTGGTTCAGGGCTTTAATTACATGTGTCTTACAGCGGTGACATTACTTCATTCCACTTACCCGTGATGTCTGGATGAGCCAGAAGGTGACGCTCCACATCGAGTGCGCTGATCTTGTAGCCACCACTCTTGATGATGTCGACACTGGTGCGACCCATGATCCAATATACGCCGTCTTTATACACAGCGGTGTCTCCTAGAATACAGACAGGCCCATACAAGAAAGACAATGTGATGTAAGGGAAACACAGGGAAAAATACAGTCATAATTTTCTGGAACACCATTTTTATAACAAGAAGTTATTAAGCCCAATTACAATATATATACCTAAAAACAAGGCTGATAATGAACTCAATTAAAAAAATTAAGTAATATTTTTTTATAGCTAAGAATAGGGAATGTAGGGTATGTAAACTTGTATCTGTGTGTAAGAGAGCGTGTGTGTTTGAGACACAAAGTCAGATAACAGTGGATGGATGAGTGTTTAAGTTGCCCCATCCTCCAGACATACATCCTCCACAGACCCACGCACACTCATGCATAAGTTTCTGGGGGACAGGTGTGGGGGAAGGCGAGTACAGTATGTGGGATGAGGGGCGCAGCTGCGCTCGTGTATGACGAGCTGGGGAAATGGGTCAGTATGGATCAGTGGGGAGAGATTAGGGAGAGAAAAATGGACGGAGGAGGGAAGGAGAGGAAGCCTGAAAATAAGGATCAGGAATATATTCTTTAGCAGAATTACATTGGGGCTGTCCACAGCTGAAACAGAGAGTGGACGCAAGTGTGTGAGACACTGTGATGAAGTGATGCATAGCAGTTAAGTTTGGATGAATAGGTTAAAAGGTCAGCGAAGGTCAGGGACTGTTCAAATATGCAAAGTGAACCTTTACGTCTTAAAGCCAGCTGTGATGTTAGAAAATCTGACTCTTTTTCACACATTTACTATGACAACTTTTCACATCTTCCAGTTATCATCATGCTCAGCTGGGTTTTTTCTCTATCCAGGAAGTTGGTAGGTGGAGTTGGGAAGCTTGTTTGCATGAACCAGCAAGATCTGGGCTGAGCAGAGAGCAAAGTGCATAAAGGACTGCCATCTGGGTTATTTCTCTCTCTCCTTGGGCTCCTGGCCTCTTTTCCTCGTCTGTCTTTGGTTTGCTCTTCCAAACCAAAGACACAAAGACCCATGTATACACTCAGCCCTCCATTAAACACACTACTGGCTGACGTGACTACTTGAATATCTCATAATTTCAAAACTGCCCCTGTGGAGTTTCTAAGCAAACAGAAACTCTGGGAATTTTCTACTTTCTGCCAAGAAACAGTCCTCTCAGTAAATGCTCTGTAAAAATGCTACACTCTTGATTTTATTCGTATTTTTTCTATTAGCATATTCATTAGTGTGTTTTAGAGGTGCTTATAAACAGATTTAGCACTTTGTCCTTTGGATGTCATGAGCTCAGATTTTCACTACATAATTATTATGACCAAAAGAATTCTCTATAAGGACATTATTATGATGGCCATAGAAATCTTTAATTTACTTTTCATGTGTTTAGTGTCCTAGTCACACTTGGCTGGGAACACCTTGGCAACTACCAGGGTTGGTATGGAAAAAACTATAGTTTCCATCTGGTTGGCAAGTGGTTGCTGGCAGTTGTTGTGAAACCAATTTCAAACGCCTCAGTCACACAGGGCTTGGTCAGCGAACCCTCCAACATCCACAGGTTGTTAGGGAAGAATCTACAGGTACATTTGATCACAAAGAGGTAATACAGCCATGCCTTGAAAACCTGCATGTGATTGCTTTTTTGCATATACTACGATATACCCGCTACACATGTGTCTTTCCGGTGTACTCTGCACCCGAGACTTAGGAAAAACACAACTTGGACACCAGTCATTCAGTCTCCACAGCATCTGTGTACACAGCTTGCAAGTTAGTATAAACCTATCCTTAAGATGCCACACAAATTACATATGATGTTACTGCACATGATATCACACGTTAGCCTTTCCTTTTGTTCCTGTTAAAGTAACTGGTTGCTGGCTGGAGCTTCATATTGATTAAAATTGTGTCAGCAGTTTAACTCTCAGTAAAAAAGTGCACAAAGCAAAATCCTTAAAGGCATGGTTGGACGTTTATTCCCCAAAATGCTGAACAATTCTGAGGGACATAGTTGCACTTGTAAGCTTTACACAGCACCCCTCAGCATTGCAAAAAACCTCAGTGTTGCTCAGTTAAGAACATTTAAGGTAAAGCTGTGCGTGTTTGCAGACTGTAGCTGAAAAATATGGAGTCAATAAAAGAAAGCAACTGCACCTGCCTCACCTGGAATCAGCAGCATTGTAGGAGAGGGATTACATTTTGATGGTGGTCTGTTTTTACTGCCATCTTCCACCTGTCCTCTATTCCATCATTTAGTCTGTACTGCTAACCCCATATCCCTCCATCCGTCTTACCTATACGTCCATGTTTTCAGCTTCTCCAGCTCCAGTGCCACACAAACACAAACAAACTATGTTTTCTTACGTTTTCAATTCTATTTTTATGCTTCATTTTTTTTCCAACTACCTCTCAAACATCTCTCATCACATCTTCTGTTTCCTTCTCTCCACCTCTCTTCCTGTCTCCTCTTCCCCCCTCTTGCCTCTCCACCTCAGCATCAATAGAGGGCCCATCTGTTCCCATATATCATGCACTTCATTTCAGTTTATTAGCTGGGATAAATCATAAATATTTCATTATACATCACGGGCGGCTGTCGCCTGCACACCGACAATTTATCACCGCTGCCCTCTCTGCCGGCTTGCCACGGCGGCTATAAGCTTTCCAGTCTATTAAACAAGATTGATACAGTGTGTAAATTTAGATATTGGGAATTTCTTCACAGACCACTGCTCCGCACTGATAGGCCAGGGTAACAGGAGGGAGGAAAGGGAGGATGGAGGGAGAGGGGGAGAAAGTAGAGAGGCGAGCAGAGGAGCTGGTTTGGTGTTAACACCACTATCAGGGTAGTTACAGTTCCCCCTCTTTAAGATGAGGGGCAAAAGAAGAAGAAAAAAATGATTTGGTTTCAGCCATGTAGCTCTCTCATCTTATGCAAACAGATATGGAGAAATGAGCAGTTTACGTGCACACTGATAAACTGTTTGTGTATCCTGCGTGGGCGTGTGTGTGCGCGCAAATTGAAACAGATAAAAACATACAATAAAATCAGTACATCTAGCTGTAGCGTCAAGGAAGAAAAGCTGCATTAACGAAGCAAACGCTGACAAAAGGGTTTGAAAAGGAACGCTCAGACAACATAGTTGAATTGAGTTTGAAGTACTTATACAGGACTCTTTGACCTTGTCTCTTTGAGGGGAAGGAAGTAACGAGGGATAGAACAACATGTTTGGAGAGACGCACAAGTGGGAATAGCGATTGGAGAACACAGACTGATAAAAGAGGAAAGAAGGGCGGGAGCGGGATTGTTGGGAACTGTGTTACTAGGACGTACATTTACACACACAAATATACACACATGCGTACTGTATGTACTCACACACAACACATGCGTACGCACACACACGCACACAATCACTACTTCAGGCATCAGAGACTCTCCGCCATTATGTGTTATGGCGTCTGAGGCAGATATGGCCGAATGGCTTTCCTAATTAAAACGATAAGAAGCCTAATTGCACTGGGCTTTCATCTCATTCTGAGGCATTAAAGAAAGTGAAGGCACACAGTGTGAAAAAAAGAAATAAAAATAGATCAAGAATTTAACTGAGGATGGAGGGTCAGAGGAAACTTCCACAGTGTCTTTCAGAAAACCAGGAAAATGACATTAGAGGGGTTCGCAGAAGCAGAAAAGAAAACATCAAATTATTTCAAACCAATAACAAGAAAAACAGCATCGTGAGGAGAGGTGAGCTACGAGCAGCTGCAATATTTCCAACTATTTAACCAAGATTACAGTAAAGCAGAAATTGCCTTTGGAAGGTGACTCATTTATTTTAACAAAAATGAATCGCTTTCACTCTTGCTGTGATATTTTTGCAGAATAAAAAATAAGCTTTTGTCGGTGATATCCTTGACGCAGGAAAACCAAACATATTATACTGAACAAACTGTAGGAAAAAAAGTGGAGAAATGAAGGGAAACTGTATAGTTAAAACAAAAGCTGGTGTATGTTTTTGATGGTATGATACAGTTGACAGAGCTGATATACACTGTATGGACAGGCTGGGGTTGGTCGGGGCCCCTTAGTTCAGTCACACAGGCCTGCAGTTGCTAGGGAAAAATGTGTAATCTGAGATTGGCTGGCAAGTGTTTCCTGGAGACTGCTCGCTGTTCCCAGGTGATTGGCTGCAAAGTGGGTATTACACCAAAAACAGAGAAAGTTTTTGTCTTCAGAGTAAAAGTTGTGCCTCACCACTACAACCAACACATGCCAAAAGCTGCAACTTTCAACTTTCAGAAGGCAAGCATTCTCACACTTTTCAGACTCTCACTACCACGCACGATGTGGTAATGAAACTGAGACCAGTTGGTATCTTCCATGCAAACTGCAGGTGATCATGTGCTACCGAACAAAGCAGTTTCAAAGCACAGTTTCACTAATAAACCGCAGTAATCAGAGATTCACTGACATCTGTTTAGACCTTTATGAATGATCTCACAGAGCTGCCACTTACAAACCTGTTAGGGAATTCACATTTTTCTGTTGTGGTCGCCAACAGGTCTTACCTGACGCCTTACCACGATATTCGAAACAATTCTGTGTATCTAACTTCATGAGAACAGTTTACCCTTCTCTGTCTCAGTATGACTGTTGGTGTGTTCCTAAAAAAGCTGGAAGTTGGAATTTCTGAGTTCTCAGTCAGAGCTGAAATCTGGAATTCCCCTTCGACTCGGATTTCCCACCAGGAAAGTCGGAAAAGACCCAGCAACCCCGAGTTAACAATCCAAGATGGCGGCACTGAACAGCCATAAAACTATAAAACTGCTCATCTGCACTGCCAGCGTTGTGTATTTATGACTGCCTAAATAAGCAATAAACAGCGCACTGACCAGCCTCCATCCATAATGTGCTGCAGCAGTTTTTAAATTAAAAGTATAAAAAGAAACAAGTATTATGATCCTATTTTTATATAGGATTATATAATCCTACTTTTACTTCTTTTTTCTGGAACATGCTAAATTGGGAGTGGTGTCACTCCCGAGTTATTTGGAATTTGGAACACAGTGTGTGCCCCAGTGCACAAAGCAAAATCCTTAAAGGCATGGTTGGATGAGTGTGGTGGTGAAGATGAACTTTACTGCCCCACACAGACTCTTGTGCAACTGCACCGAACATCTTTGGAAGGGGCTAGAATGGCGAATGCAAGCCAGGCCATCGTGAAAATTTCAAAAAAATCCAGCAGGATGGTGTCCCAGAATTGCGAAGCTGTTACAGATCGAAGAGGAGGAGGGGGGTCACATCCAAATTTGCCTATGAATGTAGATTGGGATGCCATAAAAGCTGCTGTAGGTGGCTAAATATTTTTTGTATGTTGTTATAGTTCAAGAAAGACAAAGGGCACATTCACGAGGACATGTAGTTATGTTTCACTAAAAATGAAGTTAATGCAGTTTACTCAGCCTGGAGCTTAAATTTTGGTCCAGGAAGGACAGGAAAGGCCCTCCTGCACAGGGTTGTTGTCTCAACCCATCGAACAAACTGTTTGCCTCTCTTGCAGAGTACCCACTCAACAAACACTCAGTGATGACAGGGAAGCAGAAAAGGGGCTCCACACTCATCTTCCTTACATCAGGAAATGTGACAAGATTCAACAGTCTCTTCTATTTTTAAAACTTGTCCTAAATTATTATTAATCCCCCTCATCGATGCTGCCTGTGCCTTAAAAATGATGCACTTGTATTACGCCCATTTTTTCCACACAACAATCCAGAACGACACAAAGACACACAGACAAAGTCTAGACGTGTTACTTTTCTAAGACAAAAAACGTGCAAAAGAAAAGGTCAGAGTGTGACATATGACAAAGGCCAACACTGCAGAAACAGTTCAGTCTGCTGCCACTAGCTTCACTGCGAGAGGTGCCGGGGAATGAAAGAATGAAAGAGAGAGACAACTAAAATTTCACAAAAACAGTTTCTGTAGAGGTGACAGAAGTCATCTCTTAGCTTGCCAGCACCTTCTAGCACCATAAGAGATTTCTGCTGCTACGGGAACACACAGAAATAAGTGTTTGCAATTCAGTGTGGTTTGAGTGCGACCTTGATCTAAGTACCATGCACTTGTGTTTGTGTGCATGCCCCACTCAACCCTGGAGATGTGGCTGGCATTTCACTTCCTGTAAAGTGTACACTTTCAGTGATAAGATGAAAATGTGTTCACATTCACATTTGAGCCCATTCTGGCTTGTAGTTTATGCTTTAAAAAAAGTATAAAAACACAACAACAACAGAACGTGAACCTTGGGAAGGGTATGGAATAAATAAATAAATCTTATAGACATTCACACTCTCAAACAGCCTGAGCTTCTGGCTGATAGGGGCTTACTTGTAAACATAATACTGACTTCAACATTAAAAACTTTAGTCATGTTAAAGATGAACATCCAAGTCATAAATGGATGGACACGGTCAGCAGCGATACTCAGGCACACTGTGGCATTTAAATGACGCTCAAATGCCGAGCCTATCATCTGAATGTCAAAGCAGACAGACTCATCAGAAAAAGGAAAATCTTTTCCAGTCTTCTGTTGTCCAATTATTGGTTTCTTTGTGCAAATTGTACTCTTAGTTTCCTGTTTTTCTGCTGCTCTGTTTTAAGGTTCAGAGGTGCTCTTCTTCATACCTTGGCAGCAACAACTCGTTATTTGAGTTATGGTTTTGTTCCTATCAGCTTGAAGAAATCTTGGCAGTAATTCCAGATTTAAGCAAAATATAGAAGTGAACCGTTGGGATAGTTAATGCTGTAAGTGACATGAACTCAGATTCAAGTCTGATGTTTAAGGTGATAAGAATACTTACATTTCACCTCGATGTCCTCATGGCTGAAAATTCCACATGCTGTAAAGGTGACGTCTTTAGCTGCCCTCTCTTTGACCTTCTATCTTCACTATTTACAGCCACCAATAGCCACTAGACAGGCTGCTCTGTAGGTGTTACACCTAATTAATTTTAATTGAGTGCCTTCAATCTACAGCATAGTCCCATCCTCTGTATATCTTCTGAATACACCAATGTAGGTGGATGCAAACTTAAAAAACAAACAAAACAAAAAACAGATATAAAATTTCAAAAAAAGACTCCAAAACTCAGAAGTGTTTTTCCTTCTGACATTTTTTTGTAGAGCTGTTATTTGACAGACATAGAGTGTTTATACATGCCTCTACATGAGCATCGCTGAAGTGCTGAACATGAGCCTGACGAGGAGACGCTTCTCCTCTGCGGGAAGGTACAAGTGGAGTCAGGGTCTTTCAACCCATTCAGCACAACCTAAACTCTCACACTGCGGGTCAAAACTAAGCACCCTCCATCACCGTGGAGAGGAGAGCCTTATCTGCACAAGATGAGACAGGTCTAAATATGTCATGCCTCTTCAGAGAGTGACTGTAAACACTTAGCATATATGAATATTAATGTTTCACATTAAAGCCCCAATGCCTAGATGGAAGTCTTAATGAGGATAAATAACAGACAGCCAAGCACCGAAATCTCAGCTCTGACATTATTTATCATCCTTAACTTTTGTCACAGCTCCTTTTTTAGTAATTAATATCATACAAGAAAGCACTTTGCACTTGGATGAGTGATCTAATTTGTTTAATATAATGCAATTAAAAGAGCTTGAATTGCTTTATGTTAATGTTACTGATTATATTCCTGGCTGGACTGCCTTTCTCAAAGAAGATAACAGGCTGAAGCTGAGGATTGATGTCTGTCTCAGATCTGCCACGTTCATCAAGGAAATTTAACCGCTGTTTACAAGCATCCACACTCCACAGAGTCACACAAATCTAGTCTCATTCAAGACACAGTTTTGCCTTTGCCACTTTGGATTCATACCAACTCTTGCCTTTTTGCCTTTCCCTGGAACAGACAGGTGAACGAGGTAAGAAAAAGAATCAGGAGGGAACTTTAAAAATATTTTATGCATCTTCAGTTTACCAAAAACCCCAGAAAAAAACCCATCCTGTACACGATATGGTGTTTATTTACCTGCAACTAGTATTAATAAAACAATGGCCAACATGCGTCGACGTCTCAGCTGTAAAGCTGCACGGATGGCTGTTTGATCGAAGTGCTGCGGGGAGCGGGGCGTTGGATGAATCCCGTAGGGAGCACTGACATTGGAGTTAGGAGGACACGATGTAACTTGGGGTGAAATATGACATTGGGAACACAGAGAGGGATGGAGGCAGGGAAGAGGAGAGAACAGCTGGAAGCAAAAGACCAATGCACAAATGACTAGTGAAGGCTCTGCAGGATATGAGCCACACTCCTGTTTGTCTGTCTGCTGAAAATTTCCCCCGCAGATCTAAAGCTCACCTTTAAAGCTGAGGTTATATCTCTCTTGGTTGCACACAAGCACACACAAACACACACGCACACCCATACTCAATCAAATGTGTCCTAACACTCATGTTTGGTGAAATGAGATTCTGAAAAATGAAGCCCTGCATCATAATACAAATATGGTAGATGCCAAAAAAACCCCAACCAAGTCCAAATTCATATTTTAACCACATTTGCAGCTTTTAAAAGAGCCATTTACCTCACATTAAAACCATATTTCAAGCAATTTCGCATTAATGTTGCCAAATGAAAGACCAGACTTCATGAAAGGATTGAGAGGCAGTAACACAACAGGACCATCATGAAAGACAGCCTCTCTCAAACCCTCCCCCCCGATGTTTCTGCAGTTATTCTTCAGCTGCTAATTTTGAGGTGGAAAATCTTTGCTGCAAAAAGTGGAACCTGCTGATGGCAGACTTGGAAAATCTCCAAGTAATCCAGTCTTGTGAACAAAAACAGCTTTGATAAACTGAATGTTTCAGCTCCTCAGAAATCACAGTGAAATAAACAAAGACGTGCTGGACTGAATGATCAGCTTGCTATATGGTGGGTCAAAGTCACTAAAACATATCAATAACAGAATAGACTGATTTATTCATTCAACCATTCATCTCTTCATGCCTGTCTTTAAGGGGGACACCAAGGTGTTCCCAAGCCAGCTGAGAGATACAATCTTTGCAGCATGTCCTGGGACTGCCCCGGGATTTCTTCCCAGCAGGATATGCCTGAAATACCTCACCTACAAAGCATCCTAGTCAGATACCTGAGACACCTTAATTGTCTCCTTTCCTTTTGTGGAGGCGCTACACTGAGTCCCTCCCGCATGACAAAGCTCCTGACCCAATCTATAAGGGAGAGCCCAGACACCTTTTAGATTAAATTCCTTTCCACCGTTTGTATCTGCGGTCTTGTTCTTTTGGTCACTACTCAGAGCTCGTATCCAGATCACCGCAACAGGCTGGTACATCACCCATGTTACTACAGATGCCACACCAATCTGTCAGTTAAATTCTTGCTTCGTGGATGTCTCACTTGTCAACAAGACCCTATGACGCTCTTCCACTGAGGCATCAACTCATCCCCAACCCCGAGTGGGCATGCCACACTTTTCCAGTGTGTCAGCCAAGACAGCCCCACAGCATCCAGAGCCTGAAGAAACCTAAATCTCATCCAGCCCAGGGGCTCAGTCAACAGGTTATTTTTTTTTAATTTGATGTTTTTATTTTATTAATTGGGTTAGATATGGCAGCTGACTAGTTTGCGTGTTTGTTTTCTGTCACAATGTTTAAAACGATTCATACAAAAATCTGTTTTTGTATCTCTGAAAAGCTGCTGGGAGCTCATGAAAGTTGCCCTAATAAACACCTTTCACACAGTTATGTAATTAAATAATTTAACCTCTCTGGGGCTAATAGTCAGATTCCAGGCTCAGTTTTATCCCAACTGCTCTCTGCAGCACAGCCAAACTTCTTATTAGTGAAATAAAAAATTCAAAAACAGCTAATGCTTAAGCTTCTCTTTCTTCCCATGAGTTCTGACTAATTTATGCATTCATAAATTACTCTTGGAGGAGTTCTGGGTTTTGTTTGTTGGCATCAACTAACGACTAACGAGCAAATCTGAAGCAACGCCTTCAGTCTCTCTTCTCACTGCTTCCATTGCCTTGCTGTATCTATATGTGTACAATAAATGGAACAACAAACGCTCTTACAGGCTTACTGGGTCAAGATGAGCTTTCTTTTTAGCTCTGGACAGCAGACAGACTGTATTGTAGAGCACAAAAGGAGGGCTAAAAAAAGTGAGAAGGGATCAATGTGCTCAGAGATGTTTGTGAAGATGAGTGGAAAGAGAGAACGCTTAGGTGACAGCTTCCCTATCGAGCTGTCAATCACGCTACACAGCACCTGTTAACTCTGGAGAAGACACCTTTGGCCAGCTGAGAACCTATTGATCTAAACTCCCACTCGTTCTCTGCTTCTCAGATTTCACATTTCTTTTCCCATCTCTCTTTGCTTTTGTCAGTCTCCCCTGTTAGCATTGTTTTTGCAAAGTTCAAACAGAATTTTTTTAAAGACATTTTCTCCTCTTGCACAAAGCAATTGTGGCTAATCTAAAAAGTGCATTTTTTCATTATGAATATTGAGGGCTGGTGTGCGTATTTTTCCTAACAGTCTTCCTAATGAGATACATTTAATCTAAAAATAATGAACCCAACAAAACACTGTACATTAACTCTATTGCCTTTCGACCTACACGACGTCTAATGCAAAGTTATTATCATTTTCTATTTTCTTATTCATTTTTATTACATTTTCAGTTCAGGTTCAGTTAGCTGCCAGAGTGGATTTTCGTTTTTGTTTGAAAAATATTGAATTTTTTACAAGTTTTTATTAGTTTAGGCATGAAGGCTTTCACACACCGGACGTGTAAAAGTAGCGTGCACATTTCATTTGCAAGAAAATTTCACAGGATGAAATAAAACATCTGGATTTCTGTTCCTGTTTTTGTCTGCAGCAGATTATTCAGATCGCGTCTTCTAAAATTTGCCATTTGCAATCCACTTTAAAAGTTTGTACATCCACATTTTTACAGCCCAACTCCATAAAGAAAATCTTGGCAAGAAATTTCGGTTAGCAGCCACCTTTTCCCCCAACCAGGCAGTTAAATCCCAGAGCATATAGAAAAAGTGAGATACAGAAGGCCGCAAGAGATCAGCCCACTGTTAGCAAGCGAAAGATGGAGCGTGAGATTGAAACTGTGAAAGAAAAAAGTTGCTGTGTGAAACGTGGAGCAGGTGTAAGAGTAAAAAAGGAGACAGTGTGAGAAATGAGTTAAGAAGCTGGGAAGGAAGATGAAGTGCACAAGGTCTTCATCAAATTTTTGGACTTTGTCTTTCCCCCTTCTCCCTGCCTGCATGTGTATGACCTCATACCTGCTCAGTAAACCCACATCTTGGATATAGTTTTACTTACTAAAAATTCATATTTCAAAGTTTTCTATTATTGATATTTCAAATGTTCCAAAAGAAAACAAATAAACACAAGACAGAGTAACACTATTATAAGTTTATGTTTTTATGTCACTTTGGTGTGTTAAATAAATTCCTCAGTACTAAAGAGAAGAACAGAAAAGAAGCAATCATTTCGATGTAAACAGACAAAATGTTACTGTCCAACATTTTAAATGCACATCTCTTAATGACTGATGAGGGGATTCATATCGATTCAATAAATATTCACCTAAGTCGAGCAGGCACCAGGATAAAATGGCAAGCCTGTTTCAATCTAAAGCTCATAATAAACCTACCAGTATTTAATTCCCAGTAATAAACACAAATCTATAATGTTTTAATTGTTTGACTTGTTTTAATATTGCAGATTTCAATCAGCTCTGGAACCACAAAATGCTTCAAAGGCATTTGTCATGCATGCAGGAGGGCTGCCAAATAGGGCTGGGCCATATCGTACCGTTCACGGTAATACTGGTATAATGTTGGGCAACGATAAGAAAATGAAATATCGCGATAGAATATGGGTAAAACGCACATGCGCAGTGCCTTTGTTTTCATACGCACATGGCGAAAAAGCATGACAGTGACGGAGAATGAGAAGGGCGAAAGTGGATCTTTGAATGAAACGGATGAACCAGAATTGGTTTGTAAAAATGCTGCAACTTCAGTGGTGTGGAACTGGTTTAGCTTTCGTCCGTCAGATACACAACAAAGCACTATTTTT
The DNA here is from genome assembly GCF_057381845.1 of Rhamphochromis longiceps. Lineage (NCBI taxonomy): Eukaryota > Metazoa > Chordata > Actinopteri > Cichliformes > Cichlidae > Rhamphochromis > Rhamphochromis longiceps. The sequence continues at coordinate 24,281,080 of NC_140557.1, forward strand.
GGTAGCACATGCTAGCGGGCCGTCGTTATTACCGTGTTTTCTGGAAAATACGGCACACTTAAAATCAATCCTTTGATTTTTCTGAAACCGACAGTGCCCCTTATAATCCCGTGTGCCTTATGTATGAATTCTGGTTGTGTTTACTGACCTCGAAACGATTTTATGTGGTACACGGCGCTCGGAAATCTGTCAAATTTTTTAGTACGACTTTGCTAAGCTACGAAGCCGCACCGCTTGATGGATTGTCGGAGCATTACGACTACTGTAGGCAGGAGCCTGGCGGAGTGATACGTACTGTGCTTCAACATAATATTACTGTATTGTGTGTGTGTATAACCTCTTTTTAAGTTTTGTGGATGTTATACATGGTTATACTGAGGATATGTCAGCCAGTTTCCACTGGAAATGCCTTTTGGTTAAACTGTCAGCAAGGAATTTGCATTTGTGCTGTTAAATTTTTATATAACTTTAATGCAGATAAAAAACAGCTGCTCGTTTAAGTGAAAATAGGTTGATTTTTTTTTTTGCATTAATAAAGTTGTGGAGTTTTAAAGTATTTTGTCTAGTCTCAATTATATCGTCAGTTATATCGTTATTGCAAATTTTCAAATGCATATCATGATAAATATTTTGGTCATATTGCCCTGCTCTACTGCCTAAGACCTGTGAACACACTGATTGGTAAAATCTGGATTTTTTTTTTTAAAATGTACTTGAGTTTATTCTCGAGCTGAGTTAAAACACAAAGAAAGCAAAACAATGTGAATTTCCGACACAGTTGCTCCTGTTTGAATCATCGATTCACCGGAGAATTGAAGAAAATCTGAATTTGAAATTTGAAGGGAAAAAAAGCTGCATGTGTGTTGAAACTGGCATCAGCGAACACAGGCAGGGCAGGTAAGGTGTTTGATAGCTTCCACAGTGTGTGTGTGGCTTGAGGGACTGGTCTGTGGGGAGCTGATTGCACAGGCTCTCATTATGTGGCCAGTGGCTGTAATGGAGTGTGACAGCAACGTGCTGTGCTCTGGATCTCTGTCCTTCCAGCCTGCAAAGCCAATTAAACACACTCTGCCTTGCCCTGCTTCGTTCTCCATCACTCACTCCTTCCTTGCTGTTCCCCACTCCCGCCTCCACCACCATCGGCAGCTCCCGATCGCTACCTTCTTGGTCCCCAGAGTCAGCTTTGCAGCTGACTCTTTCTAACCCCCTCCAACACATCTCCAAGCTCAATACTTCAAGCTCCTTCCCAAATCTTTTGCTTCCTCCTCTTATTTCCTGTGGTCTACATGACAATTCAAAGCTCTGATTGCTTCTGCCCTTCTTCCTGCACTCCTCAGCCCCCCCCTCAAAACTAACCGAATGCCTGCCTCTCCCGCTGGTAAAGTATGGGTCTGTTTGGGGGGGGGGCACAAGGGGAGAAGTGCTGGGCTAGAGAGAGGAACATCCTCTGATGACAGCTTCCCTCTATGCTACCACACACACACACACACACACACACACACACACACACACACACACACACACACACACACACACACACACACACACACACAGAGCAATAGTTGGTTCTTCAGGACCTGGAGCAGTCACAACCACTTAGGAGGAAAAATGCCCTGCAGCACCAAAAACACACATAGTCCATTTATCACTCCCTCATAGTTCCCCAAAATGTGCGCGCGCACACACACACTGTCTGAATGTGTGACTATGTGTGTGCTTCCAGCATTGGACTCCTGGTTTTTAAGTGTTTAAAATCATGTCATCGTGCCCCGAAAGTACAGTGTGCAACACTGATGAAAAAATCTTATGACATCTTTCATCTCCTGTGAATCCCTCTGACAGTACAAACCATAAATGGTAGTGAAATGCACTCGCTATGCATGCATACTGCTGAGGAAGATGAGGGTTTGGTACCTGTCTTGAACCAGCCATCCTCAGTGAAAGACTCTCTGGTCTCCTGAGGTTTGTTAAAGTACTCTTTAAAAACAGATGGCCCTCGAACCAGAAGCTCCCCCTCTTTCCCCTCCAGACCAGGTCGTACCTGATGCATATACATGGAAAGAAAGGAAGAAATCAGGATAAATACATCACCGTGCTTAACAGCTGGTATGAGATGTTAGTCCTGATATACTGTGTTCGTTTTATATACTATCATTAAAAATCTACACTGATTTTGTTTATCCAAAGGACATTTTCCCAGAAGTCTTATGATTTTCTTGGATATAACATAAGCTGTGCCACCATGTTCTTTTTAAAGAAAAGTGGCTTTCTCCTGGCAATCCTTCCAAGCAAACGACACTTGTTCAGTCTTTTCCTAATATTACTGACATGAACTTTAACATTTAACATGCTAAGTCAGGCCTGCAAAGTCTGAGATGTACTTTTTCTTTATCCGTCATACAGTCTGACCTTGGGGTCTCACACTTGTTGGTCATCAGTTATTCAAGTGCATTTCATTAGCAACAGGAACAGGATTGCATTGAGTCTGATGCTAAACCTTTGTTTTCACATGATTTTACCTGATGACACCTATATATATTGAACTTATGGATTACCTGAGTCTCTTTGTGAGTGCCTTCCACAATGGTTGTATTAATTGTGTTATTCATAACAATCCGAACTTCCACACCAGGCAGCGGCAACCCAACAGCTCCTGTCAAACACAAAGAAAGCCCATGAACACAGAGAGAAGAGAATACACTTTGTCGAAGCAGAATGGGATGATTTTTGGCCTTTACAGAAGTGGAACACATATTCTGGCAATAATCAGTGAAAAAGCCATCAAAAGCATTCAGTGAGAGATTTTTAACACAAGAGTCATCTTCTCCAAGACAGCATTAGCCTCCATCTGCAGGCCAAAACTGGCCACTGGCTTGCTGAGCTTGTAAAACACTAAACTGAAAGCCATTCGTCTCAGTCACCACAAACCAGCTTACACGGACAGTAATGGGGATTTCTGGGCAATGCCTGATGCAGCCGTTTGCACAAACTTCAAGTAAACGTCAAGTAATAGAACTGTTTTTAGGTGTTTGTTTGCACTTTCAACCTGTTTCTGAAGCCTCCAAAAAAACAAACAAAGAAGAAACAAGGACTCAAGGGTACAGCAGGATTCAGTCCTTCAGTCTAATTTACTGCTGAGCACTTGACATGTTTTATTAATAAAGCACAGCAGCATGAAATGTTATAACTGAGCTGACAAGTATTAAAATACAGTAAGAAGTCTGTGTTAAAAAATCCAGTGTTCATAACTGTGAGGTGCAGTAACGTTTTAGAGAAAACTGTTACTAAAAAAAGGATTTCCACATTTCCTGACATCACCTGCTGTCTCCACAAACTGTGTGCAAGTGACACCTGGCGAGTTAAATAATTAAAGCACAAAAAAAATTCTCATTGGTCTTCTGTGTGCATTAATATTTGCACCTATATTTTATTTTATAGCCTGGTTTAGCTGGAGGTTTCTTCCTGCTAAAAGGGAGTTTTTCCTTCCCACTGTGGCCAAGTACTTGGGTGTTGTGTGATTTTTGTGGTTTCTCTGGATTATTGTCGGGTCTTCGCCTTACAAAAGGAAGTTCCTTGAGGCAACTGTTGTTGTGATTTAGTGTTACATAAATAAATGAAATAAACTGAATATTTTATATCATTTTGCAGACTAACATTTGCCCAATAAAAAGACTGTCAGGTTTTGAAGGATTCTATCAATTTTTATACAAACGGGCTTTTAATTAATTTTAACTTGTATGTCTGATCTTATTGTAAAGCACTTTGTGATTTTTATCTGTGAAATGTGCTATATAAATAAATTTTACTTACTTACTTACTATCAATTCAAACTGTATGAACTTTGGCTTGGAAAAAGTCACACCAACCCACACTTTGCAATCCGTCTCCCACCAAGGGCAATTATAACACTGAAAAAGTACACCATTTGAACCTATTAAATGTAATCACATTACTGCAGCGGTATCTAATAATAGCATCTAAATGTTGGGCATCAGGAGAAAAATCCTGTAAAAATTAATTCCTTATCTCAAGATCCTTTTTGTCCTTGAAAATGCAAGTGAAGTAACTCTGTACTTCTTACACAGGTAGAATGAGAATCCTACTACATCCTATTTATCATCACTTCATTCATTTTCTAACTACTTATCCGATTTATGGTCATCGGGAATAGTGTATTAAAATAACAGTTTTCAGATGCTAGCACGATTACCCTTAATTCACTAAAACTGAAAATGGATCCTTTTGATTGATAAAAAAGGCTGGGGTGTGAGAGCTTTTGTTTTGGCTTTTTAAGGTGGGGAAAAAGCTATGAACAACTGCTTTTATAAGACTGCCGTATCTACACTTTCTCTGTGAAAATACAGGGAAAAAAAGCCTGAAAAGTGGGACAAAAAAGAATCAAAGAGATGAAAGGGGCAGCAGCGTGAGATAATAATAAGATGGGGGGAAAAAATGAGGATGATCTCATATGTTTACATCTCAGGACGGGCAATATGACCTAGAAAGACACTCAGCTTTGTTAATATGAAGAGCTCCAAAAGTGTAAGCACCACAGCAAAATCAGGATAGTTACATGGCCTAAATACAGGAGAGAATTACTAATGAAACTGCTGCCAATAAGTTGTATTAAGAGCTGAAATGTCATCTGTTTAGCTGCTGTGGGGCGGGGGGGTGAGAAAGAGAAGAAGGTGAGAGTGAAAGAGAGATACCACTCCACTGCTCTTCTGAGAGTGTTTCCTGTGGTTGCTATTGATCCATTTTAACCTACTTAAAAGGCAAGATAGGAACACGCCAACTCAAACAGGCGCAGCCTCGTGCCTACATGTGCTCACACCGTCACACACACACACACACACACACACACACACACACACACACACACACACACACACACACACACACACACACACACACACACACGCAGACATACACATACACTTACACAAATGCTGAGAGGAAACATCAATAAAAACGCAGGCCTCTTGAAGCCATTCTTAATAATCACCTGAGAGGAGTCGAACGCAGCCTGCTCGGTTCATGCCAAACATTCAGTGAGCAACAAACAAAACAATACCCTGACAAAACAGGCAGGCAGAGGATTACCAAATCCACTTGCAAGCTAATTAGCTCTACCTGTAAGAGGAAGTGTTGTCTGGGGAACAGGAAAGGAAGAAGACGGTGGAAGAGAAAGAGAGGGAAAGAGAGAGAGAGAGAGACAGAGGAAGAGGGGATGACAGGAGAAGATGGCAACCGCCACTACTCTGACCTCATTTCCAGACCTTGCTTTTGTTTTTGCGTGTGTGAGGGAGGTGTAGTTGGGATCATGGGGTTTTACCTGACATCACGCCAGAGACAACTACCTTTGATTAAAGCACAACGCGTGAAGTTGAAGTACTCACTCAAACTGATGAGGGAGGGTCGAGCAACATCAGAGGTTTTTGGATTATATGTGAAGTAGAACAAAATTTTTGAGAGCATTTTCAAAGTGTAGTATAAACCGGGAACACTGGCTCAATTAAGCAAGGTTTGCTTTTTAAATTATTATTATTTTATGTCGTTCTGTTAAACCACACTGCCTTTCTATGTTTCCAGGATAAAGATTTCTAATATATATGTGTATACTTTTAACATAGAGTGGCAGAAATCAGTGATTGCAAGTTTGTTGATTGATAATCAGTATGCTTGGCTAGTTGTGCTGTGCAGTATCTCAGTATTTGGTACCAAAAGATAAATGCACCAAATGACAAACTGATCGAGGGTTGGCCTGATTTAAAAAGAGAGCAGAAAACGCTGCCATTGGTTTGTCATTAAGGGTTTTCAAGAAAAATGCTGATAATCAGATGCCAAACCGATCTTTAAGAGGTTATCTGTATGGCCTCATTTCCTGCCATTGCTTCAGCAGCTGGTTTGTAACCTGACCATATTCTGCTTGGAAGAGCACCAAAACATGCATTTTATTATCAAGTTAGTATTTTGACACCTGAGGTTTCACAACTTTATCGTTATGCAAAGGGATAAAGGAGTTTTAAAAAAAAAACATACGCAGCTGGCGCCCAAACTATACATGTATCCGGTACTGACTTTGACATTCTAGACAGGTTTTTAGAAGATAATTGAGAATACAGATTTTTGGATGAAGCTAAAATTGTGTAATGCAAGTTTATCTAGCTGAGTGGCTCCAACCATTGTTTACAGGACTCTGCAACAGTGACACGTGGCAGATAAGAAGATAGTGGTGCAAAGTTAAGCAACGTGCAACGAGTTGCTGACTTGTTTGTGAAATACTTTGCCGGAAAGTTAACTAATGATCCCATGACTTCCCTTTTTAAGATAAGTAACACACATACACATGTAAAAAAAAAATTTCTTTCTTTACTCATATGTGTGTAAGGTGTGAGAGTACAAGTGCATCCACTTAGTTCAACCTGGGACGCGTGGGCCCTTGAGAGGGTTGGACAGCGCCATGCCGATCTCAGTCATGCCGTAGCGTTCGAGGAGTGTGTGCCCGGTAATCTCCTCCCAGCGCTGCAGAGTGGGAAGCGGGAGAGCAGCCGAGCCTGAAACCATCAGCCTGGAGAGAAAGGGACAGGCATGAGGGACACACGCCAAAAAACACATCTGCAGTTTATATTTTGCCTGAAAAACCTGTGTGAAACATGTAAATTATCTAATTGTTTGCTAATTAGAAACATCAATTTTTGTGCATCTTCTTACACGTCTCCAAGGACCTGATTTGTGAGAGTCAGTAAGCATAGGGTTGTGCCTTACAGTATTCTAGAAACTGCAGACTGTTTATGAAAAATATACAGAATGCAGCATGGGAGAGATGATTGGCAGCACAAAGGAAGCAAAATAAAAACACAGATGCCACACACACTTGTAAAAGAAACTGTGGCAGTGAAAATTATTAAGAAGCAAAACATGTACTGGAAATGTGGTGTGACATTAATACACCATCCACAAAGGTCAAAAGATTATCAAGTAGCAAGAAAACATAATAATGTAATAATAATGCATGCCACGAGTGCATACACACAGAAAGGTGACAAACAAATTACAAATGAAAAGAACTACAAGTGTCTCAGGGCCAAAATAAACTTTTAAAAACAGGCTTAATGCTTCTTGGGACTGACTTTGCTTCAGGTTTGAACACTTCAACACTTCTGGGGAGGAGCGCAGTCTGACACGCACGTCAACCACACCTTCATGTGGTTTTCAGCTCGGTAAAAGGAGCAAAGATGGCAAGAGAGGTGAGTTGGACAGGTACATGTTGTTGCTCCAAAAGCAGCTGAAATTGTTAACTGTGGTTTGATGCATAGATCATGTTTAGACACCTCCGCGGTCAACAGCTGCAGCTGCATCAGTCATTGTTACACAGAACTTGCTGAGGTAGTTGAAGCACTGAAAAACTTCAATTTGTCTCACAAATGAACTTTATTTTCCAATTTTGCTTTTTTGTCTTCTTTGAATGTGAACCGAAAACACTGCCAGGATAGGGTGATGGTCAATGGGCCCAATTGCTAATCACTAACGCATCTGTCAGTTAGCTGAGCTACTAACATACAGATGTTTGGAGCCCAGAGACTGGCTTACAGCCAAACTCAAACGTTTGTGCTGTCATATCCTGCTCTGTCAGGTAAAGTCAAGGCTTCAAGTTGAAGGAGTTTCACCAAAAATACTCTCCATCAAAGTTATCTGGACATAAATAAATACTAACAGGAATGATGAAGAGCCCAAAATGAATGAACTCCATAGCAACATTAAATTTCCTCTTTAAATTGCCTAAAGCATCCAACTATTGGGTGATTAAAAAAGATGATAATCTCCCAACTGATGACAAAATGCATTAATATTAACTTTAATTAAGCTCTATACATCCCTGTGAAAAGGACATTTAGGAAACACTGCATAAAAACCCTGCATTAAACCATTCAGTGCTACATTATAGTTGCTCTGTTCTTAACCATTTTGCCACCAGTCAATATGTACTCATACATACATGGAAGTATTCACAAATACAGCTACTTGTGAGTAAAATCTTGTGGCACAGATTCCACAACCAGTACCTTATTCTCTCTTTGCAGACTGCTTTGACAAAGTCCTTCACATGAGGCTGTGTGAAGTGCTGATCATAGTACTGGATCAGCTTAGAGTAAATAGTTGGCACGGCCATGAACACATTAACCATGGGAGCCTTGGAGCTCAACAGCATCTCCCACACCTGTGGGGGGAGAGAGGGAGAGAGATAAGCACAACACATAACTGAAGAAGGAAGGAGGAGGAGGAGAGATAAGGAAAATAAAAGCAGTATATCTAACAGTGGGGCATTGCAGACTAAATTATTAAATCCAGATTCATTCCATTAGTTTTAGAGGGGAAAAAAAGTGACATTTTTTCATTTATTTGATGTAAATGGCAGAATAAAGTCCAGACAGCAGCCTCATATTAAACCTGTCAACATAATGCAGGAAAAAGACAAGCAAAAAATGCCCAGATTTCTAAAAGGTCAGGAGGAAGAAAATAGCCGGCTGCCCCGGACTGGAGCGGTATTGCCGGTCAATTAAAAGACCTCGTGTGCAGCTACTTTTGACAAATGTGCTTTTCGACTGCCACAAAAGGAGCCGCTCCCATCCTCAGCTGCGTCAGACGTGCCGCCTTCAACAGCGGCGGGCACTAATGGACGCAAACATGCGTCGCCAACTACATGCACATCTAAACATACTGTATGAAAATCACATAAACTCACTTGTTCAAGGACAAAGTCATTTTACACACCCGGCCCCGCCCACTCAACCTCATTCCTCACACACGCTCACACATTGCAGTAGACGGCAGAAGGATAGGACGACAGCATGAATTAAATGAAGGTGAACGACGGCTTCTCTAAGTCACTCCCCCCGCACCACAGCCCACCACCAGTGCCCCCCTCCAAGCTGTCTCCTCTCAGGCTACTCGATCTCACTTCTTCTTCATTCATTCTGCCTCTATTTTCCAAGTGCTCCGTTTTCACTCTACTTTCATCTCTGACCCCACATCCTCCCTTCATCCCCCCCCCCTCGTCTCTCACCCCCCTATCTCACATTCACTTACCTTCTCTCTCCATTTCGTAATTTCCTGCTTCACTGCCTCTGCAGTCTCTCTCTCTCTCAGACACATACACACCTAGACACATACTCACACACAGAAAAATGCACTCTGTCCCATCATTGCGCTCACCTGAAGTAACACCACATCCTTCTTAATGTGCCAGCAATTTCTAAACTCTTCCTTCCACTTCTCTTTTGTGTGACCCTCACATCACAGACTCACCCAATCTATTGTCTACTAAACTATCTTCCAATCACTTCCTCTGGCTCTAATAAAAACACAAGTCAAACACACAGACAAATACAGCTAAGATGATTAAGATATGCCAACAGTACAATTTAATCAAATCCCAATCCAGTCTCCCAGAGTAGCGTTACAGGCCGATCTAAAAATTGCAAGTAACCTGCGGTTCACGCGAAGAGATACAGAATAAAAGTTTGAAGAGAGAAAAGGATGATTAGCTGAGCGTGCCCTGACCATACTGGGTGGTGTCTATCAAGTGCAGTGAAGCGCTCCCACCAAGCCCACTCTAGGCGGGAGAGGAAGGCAATTTATATCCGTCAAAGAGCTGGCCTCCACCTAGGGGACAGGATGCGGTGAGAACCGAGAGCTATGGCCTGCATCCTAAACAACTTCATGTGCCCTGCACTCAACGTAAGACCCGAAAACAGTTCTTCCCGAGAAGGCCCGATTGTTGAATGTCAATGTGCCAGCAGTGCTGATTCCTAAAAACTGTCAGGTAAGTTCACTCAGCTCGTCTGTCTCAGTAAAGAACATGTCTTTCAGTTTTAAAGTTTTACGTACTGGGAAAACATTTAAAATAATCTGGTCCTTAGTGGATCTAAAAATTGGGTAAATAAAACCTCAGATGAGCAACAATATGTGATCTTCCACTGTTTCATTTAATAAAAAAAAAAAAAACGAAACCAAACAGCAGAATCAGTGTGTGAAAAACTAAGCACAGCCTTACAAAACCACAGGAATTAAGAGCGTAAGTAGCAGCCAGATGCTGCTAATCAAATGCACTTGATTAAGCAGAAATTTTGGTAGCTTGCTGGTCTGGAGCATTCAGGTGTGTGTTAACACAATGCCAAGGTGGGAAGACATCAGCAGTGATCTTAGAGAAGCAACTGCATCGTGTTTTAATGTTCGAGCATTTCACTGACCTTACAGTGGAATAGACCTTGTTTTAATAGTCAAGTCATTAACATAGTAGTATCAGCTATGTAGTTAGCTAAGTTTTTAATTAGTGTTTGCAGGTTCCTACAAACAGACAGCTTTTTTATATTCCTCGTGGATAATAGCTTCAGCTGTAGGCAGATTACCACAGTCCTTGACAGCAGTGTCACATTATCGGTGTCGTAAATGCTTCATGTGAAGCAGAGGTGAAAAACATCAGTGTTCAGGTTGCCAGTGTGTCTGAATTAGCAGATAATAAAAGTTCCTGCTATTGACGTTGATAAGTAGTATCAGTTCTTATATAAGACTTATCCTAATAGTTGACTCTTCCTAGAGAAGGCTGACTGTAACAGAGAGCAACCAGCTATACAGAGTGGCATATGGATTCTTACAGCCAAACACTTTCAAAATGCTTTATCTGTCTGAACTAGACAACTGGTGTATGAAACATTATTTTTAAAATGTCAATTTCACTTTGAATTACAGAACAGGCAGTTGTGAGTATTTCCAAGCAGCATTCCCATCAATCAGGCTACTTAAAAAAATGCCCTTGCCTGTTAGAATTTAAAAATTGATGCCTTAGCCATCCCTCTTGAGGAAAAACAATGACAGTAATATTACATTTGAGTAGTTGCTGTGATGAAGCAGTCAATAAGAAATCAAATAAATTAAAAAAAGAAAAAAAATCCGAGCAACGCTGTTTGAAACCCAGGAACGCTATCTGCTCCCGTCAGTCTAATACAGTACACTTGAAAAAGACTTATCTGTGATTTACTTGATCACAATTCCTGCACTGAAAATTCCCGACACTATCTCCAGGCAAAATCAGAAGAAAAAGAAATCAATGCTGGCCTCTGCTGCCTAGGGTACCCTTCAGAGATCTTAGGGGATAGAAGACGATCGATCACTTCATCAATGTACTGTAACTTCAGGAGGAGGAGTATAAAGGCTCTTTTTTTTCTCTGAAGATGAGAGAAGGGGTTTTGTGGTTTGGCACACAAGGTCAGGGATAACAGTTGAATACTGATAGCTATATTAGTCTAGCAATACCCATGTTGACAGATACACATTTTCTTTAAGGTCGTTTCTTTTTCATTCACCTTAAGTGTCATGAAGTGGTAGACTTCCTGACGTACAAACAAAGAGAGCAAAAAACAGAAAGGCACACACACACATACATTAAAAATTGTGCATTTACACTTCAATACAGCTACACTTATATACACACACGTAGCACCCCATCTTCCCCTCCCTTCTCAGGGCCAAACAAGCACTATCATCCTTCAATGTCAGCTCATCGATTGATCTGCTGCTTAAGTCCCTGCCGTGTGTCGGCATTGGTCAGATACAAAGCCACACAGGGCAATTCATCACTGAGCCCCAAACACTTAGTTTTGACAGTGTGAGAGGGGGAAAGAGAGGGAGATGCAGACGGAGAGGAGATGAAGCGAGAAGAGAGGAGCAAGAACAAAAGAGCAAAGGGAAAGGGAAGCACCAACTGAGAAAGAGGGATTCATGTGGAAAGAGGTAATGGTCTTTTTTAATCCATCAGGGTTGTCTGCAGAAGACCTCTCAATCTGAAAACTGTCTTTGCCTTATGATTAAGTTAGATGGAACCCTAAAAAAAGCCACTTTTGTTCACGGGGGATAATAAAAGACACTGTGTACTGTGCCGAGAGACAGAAGAAGAAGAAGAGTGCATCTCTGACCTTCTGAGGATGGAATTCGGGAAGCATGACACAGGTGGCGCCCACCCAGAGTGGGCACAGCAGCTTGTTAACGACGCCATGAACGTGGTGGAGAGGCAAGGTGTGCAGGATGACATCATCTCTGGACCACGCCCATTCTGAAACCAGACACTGGACCTGAGGGGTGGGCCGGAGTGGGTTGTTAAGATGTCATATTGTCTTTACAATAAATTACCTCAGTCAGCTTTCACTGCTACAGACATTTGTTACAATGATCTCCCCTAAGCTGTCGTTTGGTGCACTTCCAGATGGCAAAATTGATTTTTGTAACTTATTTGAATTCTTCCCCATTGTCACAGTGCGCTATATGAGAGGAGACCAACAACAGCGAGGTTCAAATGAAAGGTTTTATCCTCAGCATACATGTTGCTGTTAGTAACAGGAGTATCAGGATCCCTGTTTTAACAACCTTGATCTTGATCCCTTTTATTGTATTTGTTTTGTTTACTGCATTAAAATTGGGAAAAATAACTTTTAAAAAGGCATTTTATTAAAAATAACATATAATTACGTGTCTGATTTACTGTATTTTTTGTGATGTTGTTTACTTGCTGAACTTTTGGCACCCAGCTAATTTCCACCTGTGCACGTATGAGGTCCGACAAAGTCAAGAGATCCCTGTGAAACTGGTTACAGCCAAAAAGCACAATAATACTAAAAATCATTATAACCTAACCCCACTCCACTCCACTGAGGTGGCTGCTGGTGTAGAAATCTGTAAACACCTCATCAACAGTAATTTCTCCCTCTGTGCTGGGCAAACAAAACACAAAAAAGAACAACATATTCTAAAGTTTATCATCGATGCTCTGCTGCTCTTAATTAAGGGTAGCTTAAACATCAGTGCAAGTCCAACATATACAGTTAGGTCCATAAGTTCTTTGACACTGACACAATTTTATAATTTTTGTCTATTCACATCGCCACAGATGACCACAAATGAGACTGAAGTGCAGATTTTCATCTTTAAATGTAATGCAATCCCCCATTTTCAGTGACTCAAATATAAGTGGACAAACAGACATAACACCGCTGTTGAGCTTTATTAATATTAAATTCTGAAAAAAGGAAAAGCATCTAGTTTTTTAGTCTATTAACTTTACTATAAAAATGATTAGTACTTTACACTTTCCATAATTCTCTTTTTAGTTTGATTTGCTCAAAAAATTTCATTTGAACAAATCTTTTTCTTATATGATGCTTCAACGCTGAAAGGCAAAAACATTTCCTACAATCACTCTAGTAATGAAACCATCAGACTAAGGACCTGCTTAGCATTACATGGAAATGGCCACGGTCATGTAAACAATACACACACATAATTTTTAAACTATGCCACCAATAAAAGTATTATTATTTATTAATTTTGTTAAAATGTTTCAAGGTCTAAACTTTGTGAAACCAGGACTTAAATATAGGTAAAAAAAAACCCCATCTAACTTCATATTCAGCTTATCTATTATTGGTTATATTGACACAAATCTCAGTGAGAACATCACAAAACTAACACATGCAGATCTATAAACTGTATCTATGATTTTCTTCTTAAATTAAAGAACTGTTTAGACACCCCCAGGAGACATATTCCCTGATTAGCATCACCCTCGTTTTTTCCCCACTGTGCTTCCTGAATAATCACTAATTTATGCCATTAAAGATCTCCTGAAGTTTTTCTGTGCAATTTTAAGTGAAACTGACCTACATGCCTGGCAGTGTGGAAAATTAAATCACTCTAAAAGGAGGCAGAACTTCACTTGAATCTGGTCGGTCTGGAAAACTGAGTGAGTGAATAATTAAGTGAGTCTGTCTGGTTTTTTGTTTTTTTATTTTTTGAGAGGTAACGTGAGGTTTTTTTGAAAAAAAAAAAATGCCTGCAGTGAATGTGATCACTACGGTGCGCTGTGTCCAACATATTGTGCATAATGGTATTTAAAGAGATGAGCATCATGAACAGTGTCAGAGTACTAAATGTCATCAGGGACGTCTCCTGGTCGTACATGGCTGCTGGCTTGTGTTATGACTCTTTGAATCATTAAATTAATTCTGACATTTGTGTACATGAGCATCACCAACATGCATGTAGAACACTGAATCTGGTTGCCTGTACAAAATAACGTAAACAGAAATTTACCTTCACGTCTCCCCCCCTCACAGGAACTTTAATTTTCTATGAAGTCACATTGATGGCCAAAAACATCAAATGATTTAAACAGATGCACTTCTGTAGTTTAATGCCAAACAAAATTATTCGTCAGGCCTTCCGTCAAATTTATTTTTTTCCCAATAAATGAAGCTTAATTAACCTTTTCTTTGTTTAAAATTTTCAGTTGTATAAATAAAACTGACTTTACAAAAGAAAAAATGTAAACAGAAATCCAGCAAAAACCTTCATTCCTTATAAAAATAATCTTTCCAAGCAACAATTATGAAATCTTACAATAAGATAGGACTTATTTTTTATTGAATACTGTTATTAAGGACTTATACATTAGAAGAACACAAATAAAACCTAAACATTTAATAAATAACTGACATAAACTGATTTTAGTTGTACATTCACATAGCTTACAGCAAACCATGAATGCACTGTTAAAAGGTCTAATTTAAGAGACCCATAACCCTATGATAAAAAAAAAGAAAAGCTAATAGCTTAATTTACTTTGGCTCCAGTGTAATTAATAGACATAATTTACCATTGCTTGGACGCTGCCGTGTGTATGCAGAACCCCTTTGGGTCGCCCTGTTGTTCCACTGGTGTAGATGATCATAGCTGGTAGATCAGCCCAGTCTGTGATGGCTGTCTCCTTCTCCTGTGCGTCTTCCTCACTTAAAGCATCCAGGTCAGAAGTAGGGGGCAGCTTCAGACACGGCAGCCCGAGCTTCTGTGCCAGAGGTTCGAGGGTTTCAGTGTAGGGGTCCGCTGCCAGCAGCAGCGAAGTCTGGGAATCAGAAATGATGTACTCCAGTTCTGCCGGTGGGTGTTTTCGGTAGAGTGGCACCGCCGTCCCACCACTCATCCAAGTGGCCCACTGTGCTACTGTATAGGAGGCATCATTAGCACACAGGAAGGAGACGCGTTTTCCTTCCAGACCTCCAAAGTCTGAGTTCAGAGCTGTACCGATTCTATTTGCAAGACCTAAACTGCGGCAGTACAGCTGCTTGTAGCTGTGGCTACCACTGCTGTCTATGACTGCAAGCTTTTCTCCATACACTGGAGCTCTGGCAAACACCGGCTTCTGGTTTAGCCTTGATGAAGGTGCTGTAGTCCAGCTATGAGCCTTTCTCAGACCTGCCTGTCTTAAAATCCATTGCCCTGGCTCCAATGGACAATAAGTTAAGGAAAAGGCAGGTTTCCAGTGAGGCAAAGTCCACTTCAAATAGTGGCAAGTAGCGGTTATACATCCTGGCAGCATGTTTGACTTTTAGTTGTTTATACGCTCCACAGTTAGAAGCTCATTACGGCTCCATCATCAGTATCTTACATCTGCTCATAGTGAATATCTGTGGGTTGAAGTGAAAAACATTTGCGCTTAGTTTGATGAAGCAACACACAAAGTCATAAAGCCAATTAACTTTGATCACCAGGGATTCTTTCTGTGACAATTAACCATCTGATTAACCACTAGTTTTGGGTTTTTGTAGATCTGCTGGTTGATGGTTACGAATACAAAACAAGCGCACTGATGTGGTCAGCTTGATAAAATAAATAACTGTTTAATTAAGGAACAAAGAAGATGATCTGGTTCCACCAGTGTTTGAATTTTTCATATATTATTTCCAAAATAATTACAGGAATCACTCAGAGATACAGACAGTCACTGGCTGAATTACATCAGTACTACTGAGCACCGTTTCACTCAGTGCCAAAGTTTGGTAGCAGAACACATCTGGGATAGAGGAAGAAAGGGAGTGAGACCACGTGGCATCACTCAAAAAACACACAGGACTTTAGCACATCTGTCACCAGCGTATAAGAAATTGAACCCGTGAATGATGATAATGAAATTTTTAGTGAGACATCGACATTTTCTTCAGATCATTAATTAGGCAGTTGGATCGGTTGTTGTCAGAGAAACGGGCCTTCTTTCACTGTGTTGGCTGACATTTTAACGTGGCATTTTTACACTGGCTGCACTGAGATTTCTTATCAGCCTGGTATTTACAGTAAACAAGCACGCTGTGTTAGATAGTGTGTCTGCAACCTTAGTATCTAAGCATAGACAATGCTATTTAATATTGCAGCGTGCAAGAACTGTGACAGTGACAGCCTCAGACACTATCAGACAGTTTCAAATGGTGTTGGTTTGACGTGTAAAATGTTGTGAATAAATAAAAAAAATGCTTTAACTGAGAAGTTTTGACCCATTTTGTGAGATACATTTTTGAATGTATTATTTCAAAATAAGTAGAGTCCTGAAAAACACGCTGTGAAACCGCAGACACTGGGCAATTTCAAATACCTGAGGCTAGTAACACAACCACTCTTTTAAAAAAGCTCTGAATGACTTTTGACCTGAGGCCTTTAATCCTCAGGGACTTGTACTGGGACACCACTCAGAGCTTTCTGACAGGTTGCTTCACCACATGGTAGAGCAGTAACAGCAGGGACTATAACATCCAAGAAAGGGTGGTGGCAATGCAAAAAATATAACTCATAAAGGATCAATCTCATTCACACAGCAGTCTGAGACAAACACACAATGAACATTAACCTTTGTACTCTATATAGTTAATGGTTTATGGGTCAATCCATGTCAGCTGACCAAATACTTTAAACTACAAGAATATACACTCTGGGATCATGAATGCTGCCTGAACATATGAATTAAACTAATGTTAAACTAAACATATGACTCTTTCTAAAAATTATTTATGGGAAGGGGGGCTGAACACCACCACAAGTTTTAGACTACAAGACAAAAGCCTTTCTAGATTTTTTTAGGTGGTTTTATATTTTTGGAATATCACAATAACTTGTTTTTTTGTCATAAAAACAAGAAAACATGACGAAAAATATATTATTATTAAACAGGCAATACAAAACCAATTCATGTTTTCCTATGAGCCAAGTCAGAGAAATTATGGAACATTCACACACTAAAACGACTTTTTTCTTTTAAGGAATGCAAATAAATAACAACTACAACTGGAATTAAAAATAAAAATATTTTTTTCTATAAAACTATGGTTGAGAATTCATCAACAATAATGACATATTAGCATAAAGAACTGATTTTGATTTGATCTTTAAGAAATTATGATTTGAATAGTTTCATGGTACAGAGTACACCTCATATGTGGAAATCAGTGTTCCCAATTTCAAGGCCTGGGTGTTTTATATTGACCTTTGCTACAGATTTCCCGTCACAGTAGCGGATATTTACCCGAATACTTAAAATTACTCAAGGAATTCTCTAGATGCATCTATTTGAAATGGCTCCAACTGATAGAAAGAAAAAGCTTGAAAATGCCCCTGACTTCAACAGAAATGACTTCTCCAGGCTGGGGATTTTTCTAAAATTCTAAAAATCGGTCAGTTAAGCTTTCACTGTTATAGTAGTTACTTAACATATATTGCGCTATTATTGTAAATTATTATTTAAATTATTATTTTAATCAATGATTAACAACATCGTGACTCTTTAATAGCATTAACATCATTCAGTCACTTGTCGACTTAAACAGCTTTAAACAGCAACACCGTGAAGTTACAGGAGGACGGACAATGACGAGGATGACCACCGACCGAAATAACCTCTTCATCTTAACGCCACTGTGCTCAGTCCAGGTGACTCTGACCGTCTCTGACTTTCACTTTATTCAGCGAGGACAGGTGACCGGACATCAGCCATGACATGAACGGTACACCTCCGCGTTTGACGGCTACAAACACAACGATATCTCGTAAAATAACACCCAGTTTCACTGTCTACACCTTTCTCTGTTAACTATTTCACTTTCACCTTACCTACAATAATAGTCGGCATTTCTTGGAGTGAAGGACAGTGCCACAACATTAAGCGTCCGGTTTGAAACAATAGTGGTTTAAACAGTTCCCGTCTCGTAAGTACACAGCACAAAGCCAGTTTCTGCAGGGTGGTTGACACTTTAAATACGCAGCTTTAATAACCCTTGAACAATGTTTTAAATGATTTTTAATGATCTTACTTTATTAGTCTACAAAATAAAAACTTACATAAAATAAAATGACAATCACACATTCAAAGCATGTCTGGATATAGCAACGCAAAACCTATGATCTTGTCTCTGCCTATCACTGTACTGCTGCTTTAAAACTCAATTAATTTTCCTATTTTGATGATTAAAGGGGCAAAACAATAATAAGAAATGAGTTAAATATCAGGCCAACAAAAATATAGTTTCAGATAACTAAATCCTTAATTATAAACAAACTAGCATGAGCTGTGTTTTTCTGTCATCCCGTGGTTATTAACTCAGCTTGGCAGTTGTTGGCACAACCTCCACCCACTTTACTGAGGACCTGCAGATCCAGTGGAGAAGCTGCTCGCCAGAGAGGAGGACACGGGAGGGGAGAGCGGGACGTATACGCAGCCGCTCCACACAGTGCTGTGTTTTAGATCACGTGCCAGTCCCACCACGCAGTGTGCCAACTAGCTTGGCTGGCTTCATCATCACAGTGCAAGTGGGCACATTCAGCCGCCAGCTGGCAGTCGCGGGCCTCAGATAAGAGAATGGTACAGACATGGCACACGTTCAAAAAGTTTTCACTTCCCTCCCCAAACCCCCTACACTGCAAACGAGGATGGCATGTTCCTAAAAACTGGAGCCTTTGTTTCTCAGTGCTCCCCTCCACTCTCAGGAATAGTGGCAAAGACCACTCGTTCCCATTCGCAGGGAAAATGCTATTGAAGGGAATGCTATGCTACCCCAGCAACTATGTAATTTCCAGAGAATCCTTTATTTGTAGGGAATTTGGAGTCTTCAGTGTTTTTCTGACGCAGATGGCGCTGCCAGATTTTCGAAGGATTCAACTCAAAAATGACCGAATGTCATCTCTGATGTAACGAAATAAGGCGCAGAAGACCCGTGTTTTTGGATTTGTTTCCTGGAAGTTGGCCATGTCTTCGACGTGTGTTATGTGGGGACGGGAATCTGAGCCAGAGATTTATTTACAGCTACTTGTGACATGCAGGGATGGATGAACAGGGGAGGATAATAAAGACACGCTTGTCATGTAAGGACGAGACACGGCTATCGCAAGGAGTTACGGTTTTGGCTACATTGCGAAAAACGAGGGTTAGATGCAGTATATAGTAAGCAGAGGCTGGCATTCTGCTGTGGTGGCCTCCTGCCAGCGCGCCATTCAAAAAAGAACACCTTAAAGGATCTCGCCACTGATGGGCAGGATGGCCGCAAGCAGGCGCCAACTCTCATCTTGGCAAGGGACGGCATCAGAGGAAAAGAGAAAAGAGGGGACCCCCCACAGATCTGTGAGAGTGGCTGAGATGGTAACACAAACCGTGGGGAGTACCCAGGCATGTGTCAGGTTGGCATCAATGTGAGAATGTCTTGGCAAGCGTGCCGTTCTTTCCCCTCCCACCCCAGCTCACACACAAACACACTGTTGCCCTGCTTGGAACACATGGTACATCAGCAGCGGCATCTGGCCACGCTGACTCCTGGCAGCTGCGCTTCGTCTTCGCCAGTTGGGAGTCTTGGCACTGCCACTTCATCAACTACCTGTGGCTCCTCCTGGGTAAAAAAGGCGAGCGATGAATTATTCCGAGGCTGCAGCTGCAAACTTGACTTTCATCCAAGAGATTGGATGTAAACATATGACTGCCTCACGGAGCACATGCCACCCACATGCTAATGCACGGTTGACGACGTTGCTTGTGTCCTGCGCAAAGGGACATGGGTGTCCTTGCGCGATGGTGCGGTTCACTTTAAGGGAAAGTTAAAGGCTTGTGATAGAAGCAGCAGATGCAACTGGAAGCTTTTGCTTGACAAAAACAGATTTGAAAGCTTCAAAATAAGAAAAACCAAATTGAGAAAAAGACACATTTAAGAGGCAGTGACACAGCTTTCTGAAGGACATAGGAATTTGAGCTTAGGGATCTTCATACAGCGGAATCAGCATGTCTTATTGTGTTGGGAAATAGCGTTGAATAGGCAAATCGAAAAGCCAAGGATTACTCTGAAAGGAATCTCACTACCATTTTGATAATGAACAAATGGACCTTTCAACTCTACAATTACCGCCTTACATTCCAGTTCTAATGGAGGTTTTGACAACTGAGGGCATTTATCTGAGGTTTTTTGAATTCATTTCAGCTGTGACATCATGGATTGATGGCAAAGGTTAGGAAGATTACCTCCAAATGGAAGTGGAAATCTTTGGGAGATGTGATCATAAAGCCGATAGACAGTATTCCCTGATGTTAATTTGTTTAAAGCTCTGTAGTTTTTTTTAAACTCTTGTCACAAATCATATCGTCTGCTGTTTCATAGCTGAGCTGCATTTAATGCCAGCTCTTCTCCATCATTCCAGAAAGGTTTGGGGGATTTCCTGAACTCTCAATTGATTTTTCTTGCGCTGAACACCTCGTGGCAAAAACCCAAATGTTTCAGTTTATCCCAAATGTCAACTCTTCTTCCATCCAAGGCTGTTAGTAGTGATCCAAAAAGAAGAAGAAGATGAAAAAATTACATTGTGTTTACAACGAGCCTTGTTGAGTTTTAATGACATTATGGGCACCCAGTCAAGTTATCGATCACATATTTTTTGTTTATGTTTATACATTAGGTAAAGTGAAGGCAGGCAGAGAAGGGAAGAGACATTAAGACGGCAAAAGGCCAAATGAAACACGAGGAATTCTTGCTATCCCCTCGCTTTCTGCAGAGTTCATGTTCTTCTCTTGGCTACTCGAGAACTGCCTGACCCAATTTGAATTCAAAACTTGTTGTGTTAGTATTTTTTCATCCTTGTTTCGAGAGCAACGTTGTTGGCAAGCTGTTAAAATCTGTCAAAAGTTGAATAAATCACTCACTAGAACACATACAAACACACACACACACACACACACACACACACACACACACACACACACACACACACACACACACACACACACACATTCTCACTTTTTTTTCTGTGGGTGTTAGTCATCTGACAGTGACCCAGTGGGAGTTTTTTTCTCCATCTGTGTCAGTCTGACCCATTTTTGCCCTCGGCCACATCCAACTGTTCCATGTCCCAAACATATGTGTGGTGGCAGGGGGATAAGCGAACCATCGCCGCGCGGGACCTGCAGACACACTGCAGATATGACACTGGACCCTGCTCTCCTGTCTGTCTGCTTCCCATAGCATATGTCATCACTGCTTCTTCTGCTTCTTTTCCTCCCCTGAGTCAGACGTGTTTCATCAGATTTGATTATCTGATGACGTGAAATTAATTTGTGCCTCCTTCTTTTCTATACTGGCCTCAGTTTGTCATCCTGAGTCTGCATCTGTCTCATTAACTAATTTTTATTGAATGTGCACCTAGGGCTGGGCAATATGGCCTAAAATCCATATCACGGTATAATTTGAAGCATGTGCGGTAACGATATATATCGCGATATATTTTTTTCTTCTGTATAATGTATTTTACACACTGTAAGGCACACTTAAAATCCTTTCATTTTCTCAAAAATCGACAGTGTGCCTTATGTATGAATTCTGGTTGTGCTTACTGACCTCGAACCGATTTTATGTGCTACACAGCGCACAGAAATCTGTCAAAAAATGTTTTAGTTCGACTTTGGTAAGCTATGAAGCCGCACCGCTTGATGGATTGTCGGAGCATTACGGCTGTCAGGAGCCTCGCGGAGTAATCTGGGTCCTAAATTCTTTAATAAAATGATTAACGTTGCTGCTTTACCAGGTGTAACAATTAAGTTTAACATCCAGGCATCCATGAAAACAGAATTTATTACATTTAACAAAGTTAGAAGTTAGCAAGAAGTTAGCTCACTAGTTTCCACCTAAATATATATTGCATGTTCTGACTGAGAGATTTCTGAAAAATTCAAACGTACAGCTCTGCTATCACTTCCAACATAAATGAAGACAGAAAACTAAACAGCAGTGACTTTTGTAGGGTTACTGAAGTTGGGCTAGCTGGTATATAATGATGCTGCGCGATCGCTAGCTACACAGCTATGTTAGCATAACATTAACACAGTGAAGCTGGAGGATGAGCGCTAACTTTTTTCCACTTGATGAAAGTTAATGTGAGAGTTTCTGGTGGTTAGGGGCAAATGCAATCACATGGCAGGATGCTGTAAACGGACCGAACTTCAGTCAGGAAAACAACTGAGATAATCCATCCACAATACAAGGTTAGTCATTATTATACTGCAACAGCATGGGAATAGAGCAGCTGCGAGAGAATTCAGCATTAATGAAAAAAAAACAAAACTCACAAATTTCCATAATGAGACATCGAAATCTAGCACATGCTTTGATGAGGGGTAGGGAAGTGGAGGAAGCTCAGGTTTCGGCTTTCCTCATTTTCCAAAAGTGCTTCGTCTCTTTGCTATTACTGTCGCCCAGCATAATTTGCAGATGATGTTGTTTGTAGCCGCTGCAATGCTTTCGACCAAAACAGGCGCAGCTTAATGACACCATCAACATACGCTATCGTGGTAGAGCGGTATAAAATTTATATCGTTTCTACCGTATACCGTTTATACCGCCCACCCCTATGTGCACCTTTTATATTTCTTCTGTTTCTGTTTCTTCTGGAGTGGGCCCTTGACTTGGTGGACTGACTTCATTATCTATGCAGATTATAACATTAGCCATTTAAGTTGCCCTTAAATTACCCAAGTAGAAG
Source organism: Rhamphochromis longiceps (assembly GCF_057381845.1). Lineage (NCBI taxonomy): Eukaryota > Metazoa > Chordata > Actinopteri > Cichliformes > Cichlidae > Rhamphochromis > Rhamphochromis longiceps. The sequence continues at coordinate 24,303,958 of NC_140557.1, forward strand.
AGGGATTGTTTTTTTCCTTCAAGTTGTACATGTTGGCAGATGAGATGGTTTCATTGCACAGAGCCAGGACTCACTGGGGACTAAGGGGTGTGAGGCACATATGGGCAAACAGGCTGCTGATGAGCTGCTTATATGAGCCTCTCATCATGGCCTTAGAGAGTGATATCTCCACCAGAGGATTTAAAGTGGCTGTGTGCGGTGGATGTGCATTGTGTGGTTTGGCACCACAACTTGGACTCATGCCTCATGGAGAGCAGATATGTTTGTCTGCATAGATGTTCTCACTCAAAATATCGAGCTCCATCCGGGGGGTGAACACTGTAGAACAGAAAAGGGAACATAAAAATGCCCGAAACTGGAATTTACACGTTCTCTGAATAACCGAGGGAGACGGTGCGGTCAAGTGGACAGAATAAAGTTGATTTAACTGTAGTCTTAAGCTTACTCACCCTCTAAATAAATTCTATCTAACTTCCTGACCTACTGGCTGTAATAGGCTTTAGACTGCTCAAGAATTTTTTGATAGCTTTCCACTAATGCCTTATTGATTCTCCTCTTTCCCTTTTAACTCTCTCATATGGAAATGGAAACTATTCTGCTAGACGGACAATCAGGGCCTCGGCCTGGCTTTCTCATTCACCTCACTCCCTCTGTCCTGCATCGTCAACATTACGCTGCCTGCAAACATTCAAAGTGTTAAATCGTCTCATTCAAACAAGCGTAACATGCTGTTGTGCTGTATTACAACCAGATGTAAACTGAAATCATTTTCTCTTCAGTCACCTTTTTGATTAGAAACATGCTGATAAGGAAACTTGGATAAAAGTAGAGTTCACACCAGGAGGTGGCTGTTCACATTGTTTCCCAAAGTCTGTAAAATGTTTGCCATGTTGATATCTGTGTGGTTTAAGTGACTGCGCAAGAGAAAGATTTCCAATACATGCTTTCCAATAGGGTTTCTTTGAATTTATTTTTCTACTTGGCAGCCATCTGTCTTGCTCCATCTCCTACAAACATGCCCATAGCACAGCATAAGCAGCTACACACACCCTCACTTGCCCTACACACATAACATAGACACAGGGACAAACGCACACACGGAGGCTGCCAGGATGCTCGGGTGGTGTGTTGTTCTCTGGGAGACAGTGCCATATGCTGTCTAGCCTCCCAGGGAGGGCAGAGCCTGCCGCTGTACTGTGTGTCCTGACTCTTAGGGAAACCCACTGCAGTGCAACACCTCACCTACTGGTAGTCCTGAAACTCAGCCCATTTATGTGCATTCAATAGATTTTTCAACTTGAAGTCTACACAGAGACTGCAAATGTGAGATATTGAGTTAGTTTATCTCAATGACTAAATTTGTTTTATTTCTTTTAACCAAAGTAAATGTGAAGATTTTTATTTTGTTGTTAATTTTATGGAGTTTACTCAGGGGAAAATGATTTAAAACAACAAATGTACTCTTTTACAAAGTATAATGTTCCTTTTATTTATGTCATTGTGTCTTAGCGTCTCCTTTTATTAGCTGTTATAGCACTTAATGTTGTTATTTATTTTAGTCTTTTTGTGTTCAGTGCTCTGTAACTGTTTGTCTTTGAAAAGTCTACTTGTTTTTGTTACAATCTTTATGAGAAAGAAAAGAAATAACTGACACGATACATACAGAAGAAAGAGATCCACGCAGGGCAGCCTCATTAGCTTTTGTTGAAGTCTGTTTCTGATACCTGTGGAAATAATCAACGCCTTCAGATTTCTTTTATTTTAGTTATTTACTTTATATACTTGCCTTTACTTTTTTTTTTTACACTTACAAAAACAAAACAAAGCAGGGTAAAAATTAAGAAAACTATATGGTGAGCCCACCAAAAATCTAATGTCAACCAGAATTTTTATTTGTACAATTTTTACAATTTTACAATAAAAAAGGAGTAGGTTCTGTAGAAACACACTACATGTGTGTGTCTCTATCTTGCTGGATGATAAAAAGGGCTACCAGCAGCACAGCAAACACTTCTAGGGGTAAAGAGCTGCTGAGATGGAGTCTAGACAATGACTAACCTTAAAGTGAGAGCACCTGTCAATGCCTCTGCACATCTGCAGATGAGAAGTCTTGAAAATTCATTATAGCTTGAGAGAGTTCAGTTGTGACACACAGGGTCTCTTAAAACCAATGGATTTGTGCTTTCTCCTCTTTCTGAGTGAAGGTGAGACAGATGAAATACAGATGGTAAAATCACAGAGTGCAGCACGGTGGAAAGAGTGTTTGGATACCTTTGGTCAGAAGTGGCGGTGGGTGTGTTTGTTGAAAGGGGATGCAGGAAAGAGTGGGTGTAAGAGTGCGTTTGTGCAATGACTTGAGGGGTAGGGGACGCGTGTTCAGAATTTATCTTATCTGTGTGTTCATTACTACTTTGCATTTTAGGCAGAGAGCTTGGGTGCTCCACTAAATCGCAGGAAGGATTGTTAGACACGCGTGTTATTAATTTTTTCAGGGTCCCTGTGGCGTCTGTATGAATCTTAATGCTGCTGACTGGGCTGCAGCTCTATCGACTTTCTTTAAAATATGAAGAAGCTTTGCTGGAAGCGCCTGGGGTCATTAGCTGAAGAGTAGGCGCAAATCCCTCACCGAGCCTGCTCCGGCTTCGCCATGTTAAATGTGCTCTTAAAATATTCATAATCATACTCTTGCCTGCACTCACATACACACACATGCATACACACGCGCGCACACACACACACACACATACACACACACACACACACACACACACACGTATGCACACAGACAAAGCACCAGAGACATAAGGGGATCAATATTAAAATGTATTCCTGTTCTGGTGTGCGGTTAATTAGCTGCGGTTCTTTTAAACCATGAAGTTTGAGAACAGATTAACAGTATCTTTTTGTACACAAGATAATATTTACTTGTGCTCCATCTATGCAGGCATATATGAAATGCACATCAGAAGATGTTGACACATAAAAAACAAACACACACACATCTAGGGATTGAGAGTAACGTAGTTTCTATTCTCTGTATGTCCTGTACATGTGGCAGAATTGACAATAAAGCTGACTTTGACTTTGACTTGACTTTGACACAGATTTGATTTTGTGTTCGCACTTCTTTCATGTAATCATATGAGAAATACGTAGTGGCTTCTGTTTCACCGAGATGCTGCTATAATTTCTATATTTGTGTGTTTCTGTATTTCAGGGTGGCTTTGCATGAAATTTGCATTAAATGCTCACAAGCTGCCATTTGATCCACTGTACTTAAACAGCAGTTTCAGTTAGTTTACTGTCTGTTCTTTCTCTTGCTTTTATTTCCATATGTTTTTATGTTAAAATGCTGGTTTGCAATAACTAGACTCAGGTATGGTTTAATTACCTGAATGAGTTTACAAACAAAATCAAAATGTGGACATTTTACAGCTTAAAAAGACTATTTTGATCATTCAGGTACAGACCTTTGAGTGTTGGAAACATACATATTAATAAAACAAAGTACAGGTTAGAAACTGGTTTACATACCAGCATGAAATAACTGAAGTGCAGCTCTTATTGCTTCGTGTGTTCGTGAAAGTTTAACCTTGAGCTGCAGCATACTTTCCTGGATTTTAGGACAGTATTTTATTACAGTCTATATAATCACTCCATCCACTTTCTGCCTTCTGAGTTGGAAACGTGCAAATATTCATTTAGAAAAAATGAAAATGTATTAACCCGAAGTAACATAGCATGGTCCTGTTTAGGCCGGTAAATAATTCAGGTGACAGTTAGTATCAAGGGTGAGCGGCCTTCTCTGTTATGGAACCCACTCTCTGAAACGAGCTCCCCGGGGAGATCAGATCGACAAGTTCCCCGTGATCTTTTATATCTCTCCAAAAGACGTATTTTTAAAAGTCGATTTTCCAGTTTAAGCTACTTTTATGTTGTCTCCTGTTATGTTTCATCATCTCTTCTTACTGATTATTTTGAATTATTTCATGTTGCTTTTAATTTATTTGTTTTTAATTTTAAATGTGTCTATTTATTGCTTGTGCTGCTAGTTTCCCCCTCCCTATGATGTATAATTTTGAAACTTTTATTACAGTCTGTTTCATCACGTCTGTCTTTGAAAGGTGCCTCGAAAAGTTGTTATATAAATAAAACTTATAGATGTTCACATGGCATAAAGAAGAGAGGAGGTTGTTTAACTGTAGTGGTACGAGTTTCTTGAATTAATTGTGTTTTGGTATATTGTGATTTAAATATTGCTGATATTTAAAATCCTCTTTTGCTTTGTCAGCAAAAAACAGAACATGATATCAGTCGTCAGCAATCTTTTCTCTTCTTCTACACTGAATTTCATTATAACACTTGTTAAACACAGGTCATACAATAGGCGCCTGAAGTAGATGTACTTTTCTGGGACTTGACACATTTACAGGCCAATTTAATGAACACAAATAAAGAGTAAATCTACCTCTGTTAAGATCTACAGAGAAACGGGTTCCTCTGAGGTGTAAAGCAATGACCATGAATTGTAATTTTCTTCTGGTTTGAGTCCTTTTTTCCCCATCCTTTTCTGTCATGTCTCTTCTGGAGGCTCTCTAATAAAGACATAAAGTGTCCTTAAAGTACTGATAAAAGAGAACATTACTACAGGTCAGCCACACATCCTTAAAAAGCCATGACACTAAACCATGTTATTTAAACAGCTTTGACACCATAAAATTAATTCCAGGTTCCCTGCTGTCTAGTAGCTGAAATTACACATGCTAACAGTACACAGACTCTATCATTTGCCACAAAAGAACTGAACTAAGGTAAATTAGCTACTCCCAGTCTTCTATTCGCCAGTCCCCGCATTTCTCTTTCACTCCATTTCTTGTCTGGCAAATGTTTAAAATGGCAGTAATGATTGATTAGATGATGAATAACAGTGGAATGAGGTCAGATTACTTAAAGGTTCTGTTTTAAAGCTGTGGACATTGACTGGCTTATGTGATAATTATTTTTAGCCTGGTATTAGCTATTGGACATCGAGTATGACCATTAGGGCTGCCACAAACGATTATTTTGATAGTCGACTAGTCACCGATTATTTATGCGATTAGTCGACTAATCAGATCATCATCATCATCCAAAATAAACAAAAAGTCCTTCAAAAATAAAATGCAGCAACCATCACTGGACGTAAAACTACAGCTTATTGCACCAGCAGCATCTGCTCTTATATAACTATCATTAGCTTACAGCTTTAAGCTTTTAAGGTGCTAACTAAAAATAAAGACAAGATGATAGTTTATTCAATTTTAATGAAATTTGCAGATTGTTTCGGTAAAGTTTAATAAACTCCTTGCTATCTAAAATATAACAGGACACCGGGGTATATTCTCCAGCATCTCACCACTTCTGATAATCAGCTGTCTGCTTGACGTTTATTCAGCTGTGTAAAAACTACAACTTTAATCTCAGCCAAACCGATTTACTCAGGAACAAATAAAATACAAAAAAAAAAAAAAAAAAAAGCCAAACAACAACATTTTTAATTTATCTAAGTGACTCATATATATTTAACCTGAGTCGCGAAAGACGGCGGTGGGTTTGAAAACAATTTGCCGGGAGTCCGGTGTTCTCACGGCGCTAGTGACCTAGCCCCCGGCTAGCTATCGAGCTAGTGGGTAACAGACGTCTCCGAAAACGTCGGAGCGCTTTTGAAAATATGTGGTGTCCTGATAAACTGAGCCGATATTTGAGGTTTACACAGCTACATTCTCGCCTGAAAATATGTTAAACGTTTATTTTGTGACCCAGAAAGAATAATAAGAGTAACATTAAAACTAACTAGCTACCGCCATTGTTGGAAACTAAGCTGGGCCGCGCTATGAATTCTGGGACACAGCTGCTTCTTCTTCTTCGGGGTTTAACGGCAGCTGGCATCCTTGTACATGCTGTGCTGCCATCTTCTGTTTCAGTCCGTTATTACACTCTTAAATCCTGCTATTATTCCTGCGTCTTTTGCGATCTTACAAAGCTTCAAACGACACGTCGACTATTAAATCAGTCGTCGACGATTTTGATAGTCGACGTAATCGTGACTGGTCGACAAATCGTGGCAGCCCTAATGACCATAACATGATAGCTTTCATTAGGCGCCCTGAAACCAGCAGTAATTTATATGTGCAAACAGACATGTATGATGATGTCAATAAAAAAATGGTGCTAGTATTATTTCAGTAATAATTTGTACAGTAAAGAGATATCAGCTGTGCAAGTCATTAGCTGAATGTGACCTGCGTGGCACGTGCTATTTTTAACCCCGTTTGATTTGAACAGGGGTTAAGTTACGGCCCATCAAAGGACTCCAACATGTCCGAGACAGGTGCTGCAATGGAGATGAGATCAAAACAATCATGTTGCTACAGAAAGGCGGCACAGCTTGCTTAATTGAGGCCTGTTTGTGTGGCACGCTTCTGGACAATGGATCAGGACTGGCAGATGTATTGTGGAGAGGGGGGGAGTTGAATGACACGCACAAAGCCACTGAGAACAATACTGCAGAAATAATTGGGGAAGGCAAGTCTATGTGTGTTTGTGTGTGCGTTTGTCTAGGAAGAGACAAAAATCAGGGGACTCATAAGTCTATAAGTTACACACATTCTGTTATTTAGCAAAGTTTGAATACTGCTATTAAAATTAAATCCTATGTTTTTAAAATTACATGAGTGACACCCCTAATTTCCTTACATGTTGTTAACAAAATCCGAAATAAATGCAATGACTTATTGAAACATGTACAAACATGGAAATGCAGAATGTAGGACAAGAGCCAGTTCTAGCAAGCTTAAAAGTCAATATTTGGTATGGTACCTTTTTGGTACCTTTATCCTTCAACACAGTCTGAACTCGCTCATCATTTCTTTAAGCAGTCTTCAGGAATAGTTCTCCAGGGTTCTTGAAGGACATTCAAAGCTCTTCTTTGGATGTTGGCTTCCTTTCTGTCCTGTTCTCTGTCAAGATGATGTCACATTGCTTCAATAATGTTGAGGTCCGGACTCCAGGGAAGCCAACCCAGTACTTCTTGACAGCCACCCTTCCACTGAGACCATTTCAGATGAGACTTCAGTGAGCTGATAGATCAACTGAAGGGCGAGTCTTTTGTCAGGTCTTTGCTGGATTCTTTCTTTTTCATAAGGACATGACTTTCAGGTGCTCTTCATTAGTTTTCAGGCCTGACACTTCTTCTTTTGTCCTCCAGTTCTCCAGTTTCCTCAAATTTTTAAGTACACATTGCATACCATGCTGAGATGTGCCAGAGTTTTGGCTAATAACTCTTTGAGAATCACCTTGTTGGTGTAAAAACAACTTCATGCGCATCAAACTGCATCATCGGCGGCTTTTTTGTAGATTCAACTAAAAACGGGGGAACAAATTATTTTTCGGGACAGGCTTCAAGTAACAAAGTGGAGAAATATACAATTGAAAGTTGTTTCTCAGGTAAGAACACAACAGTGTGCAGCTGTTGTGTAATATGTAGACACAACACTTGTTAAGGTGCGTTTGTCATGCTTGAATGATTCACAGGCCATTGTTAAGTGGCTAAATAATTAAACAAATTAAAAAAATGTTCCTCTGAAAATGGTCTGAACTGAAAATTTACAAGAAAATCTGGCTACTTTGAAGGAAAATGTGAAGAAATGAGGCATGACTCAAGACTTTTTCACTGCACTTTATAGAAGAGTGCATAAAGCCTCTTTTTTAGTTGTTACCTTTATAAAGTGGTTTGATACAAAATGACAGCTACTCACTAGTGGCTGATGTGCATTATTTAGATGTGGCCGCACGTGGATGAAATACACCATTACAATGCTGCTTACACTCAGAATCATTAATATTTAACAACATGAAAGGAACTGGTCTTTTACATGAGTCATTATAATACATTAGTTAAATTTACAGCTAATGCTTCCTCAATTTTCGTCAAATAAAGTTTGAAAGCAAGAGTTTTTAATGGACTGTTTGTACATTGTGGTGCTGCCACTTTTTCTTAAGTAGCCTGGGATGTGAATGTTTTTTTCCCACCACTTTACAGATGATAAGCATTTGTGGCTAATATATTATGAATTTGCTGTAGATTTGTGGTTTGCATGTAACCCATTAAAGTCTAAACAGATGGTGTAAGTTGCACACAGTCAAAAGTTTCTTGACAAACTGTTTTGTTAGGGTCATTTTGGAACACCCAGGGAATAAAAAAATCTGGCATTTCAATAAAAGAAAATATTAGTAAATAATGTAGCTGTCCTTGTTTTCTTTTTTGTGTCACCTCTTTGGGAGTTTTGACCACTGCTGTAGCAAACATTCGATTCAGGGACGGTGTAGCTAATGTTACACAACATTAACGAAACTCACACAAGAGGCAAATGTGTTAAAAGATTTCTTATAGTGGAATAACATTTAAACTTTCTCCAAGGAAAGGCTTAATCATGGCCTTACTCACGATCTCCCCCTTTCCAGTGGTACGTATTGATCTGTGTGTAGCTTAATGTTGGTCTTTATGGCTACACTGCGGTCAGACAAGCCAGTAGGAAAAACTACTTACTCCAGCCCACTGTTATAACTGAATCAATCCATTAGGTGAATATTGAAACTGTGGTCACTCTCCACAATGTGTAGTGATTATATATGGCTGCAAATTGAATTATTCAATATGCGATTCAGTTATGAGCAGCATGTAAAAAAAACAGATAGAGATGAATGTTTTCCTCAGGCCGCGGCGCATTACATCTATACATAAAATTGAAAATGGGGAACCATGACATTAGGCCATGAGACATAATTACAGGCCGTTCAAGAACAGTAGGGAAAGGAAATAACTGTGTGTGTGTGCTTAACAGACTGAGAAGTGTGTGTGTGCTTCTCTGGGAAAGTGACTGCTGTTTGGCTTGGCCCCCTGTCCCCTCTTCCAAAGGACTGTGAAATCAGAAATTAAACGCCTCGCCATCGTGAACCAATTCAGCCTGATACATCTTCCTCTCTTGTAATTGTTTGTTTATTGGACCTTGTTCAAAAGCAATATTGTGAAGGTCTCTGCAAACTCTAGGGGGGCAGCTTGTGTACTGGAGGGAGGTCACACCATGTCAATTAGCAAGCCTGCCTGGGCATTAAGAAAGAAAGTAACACAAAATACAAAAAGTCGCCAAAAAACCATCATTTTACATTCAGACATTTAAACATCTATATCTATTCTAACATTTTCCTCATAAGTTGTAAAGCTGCTATGACAGGAGAGGGAGAGATGACCTCACTAGCAATAACAAGCATATGAGGTGGTGGCAGCACAGTCCACATTGATACTAAATGACTACAGAGGTCATGACCAACGCGACCTTTTAACCTTTTACTTCAGTGGTCTATTGTATACTTTCATTCCAGTGCATTTGCTCTTCTTTGCTCTTTCTTTGTTCCAAATATTGAACAATACGGGGAGGGGATGAAGAACCATGGCCAGGCATAACATTTCTTTTTAAAGAGATGACAGGGAAAAGAGACATTAAAGACCTGAGCAAGAAGATACAGCAATTTAATGTTTCAAGGAAAAGAAAGAAAAGGGCTGTTGAGGTCAGAAACAGCAGGACTGTGAAGCAGAGACAGTTGTTACCCAGCACAGGAAAATTCTTCTCATCTACTGAGAATCTAATGAGTTAGATGAAATAGATGTCACAAATTAAGTTATGATTTGTTATCGTGACTGTAACAACATGAATAGATATTAATGTTTCTCCTTTGACCTACTTTATACAATTAACATATTTAAAATGTGCTTACTGACTTGTTTACTTTGAATCATTCTTGACTGTCAGTAAGAGCTGTCTGAACAACATTAGCAGATGTAGCTACTTACTTAACCTTCCAGTGTCTGGCTGTAAAAATCCTGCAAACCTAATATGAACTGAGAAACAACAAAAACACTTTTTAAATTACTAACCTCTTTTATTGCTAATACATTAACATGTAAGACATGTAGGATTATTTTATAAGATTTAAAGGCCTGGACATGTAGACTCCATGCTAATATTTTGTGCGTTAAAAATATTTTTTTTGGACTCTTAGGAATTTGCATGATTTTTTTCAAACCAAGTTCAATTTTTTTTGGATCCGAATAAATCGATCTGACCAATCAGACCGCTGCACTTGGCAACAAGTGTGCTATACCTTGAAAGGTACTGAGTATACAATAATAACGGAAATAGTAAAATACTATTTTACCTCAAATACACAGTCATGTGCTGCTGGTCAGTCGGCTCTGAAATTATTTCTCTGCCTCCTCAGATGTGCGATGTGCGCTCACTCCGCAACAACAACGCAAGTTCAAACTGTTCCACTGACATCCTGAAATACGTGATAAAACTTCAACCCCCTAGATCAATTCATGAAATTCTCCCTGCTGCTGAGTTCTCTTGAGAATTGCATGAATCCAGAATCTCTGTTTCTTATTTTTCTTGTTCAGAAACATCAGGACAACCTCATCGTGATTTTTTTTTACAGTGCATTTTTTGAGGATACTGCGTTCGGTGTGCATATACGATACACGGCATCTTCGGATCCGACAGATTTGGAATTTCGTTTTTTTTTCCCACAAAGCCAGGTGTTTAATTAAGTTAAACAAACCTTAACTCAGTTAATCTGTAAAGTGACTCAGAATTAAAGCTATCAAACATATAGTACAATAAATAGAGTAATAGTTACTGTAAAACACAGTACCTTAACCTCCTAAGACCCAAACTCTTCCATGGCATGCATTTCTAATTTCTCTTTGCTAATTGGGCTGATTGGGACCTGATGAATGCAAAAACAAAGAATTACCAGATTTTTTTTGTTTTTTGTTTTACCTGATTTTTGTTTCTAAGAAAAATGAGAGCCACATATGAGGATATTCGTTTAAATTTTGATAGGACAGTGGCAGTATAATGTCCTCGTAAGTGGATATCAGGCCCTTGTAGCCACCTCGCAAAGAGCTAAAGGTTTTAGCATTTATAAACCTATAACATGCTGCAAAACAATCTTGTCTTTTTCATGTCACCGCAATAACGTTGCTTTTCTATCCACAAAAGCAAAATTATACATGATTGTATTTGACCTCATTACCCCATTGCTTGGTGGTTGCCACCACATTGCACCAGCTTCAATGATGAATAATCTATGATCGATCACGTCCATTTTCTTTATTTACTTTTTAAAATATGATTAAGTATATCAGTTTTTCAACAGCACAAACAAGCCCAACAACACTGTAGCATAGAGCATGTTCATGTTAATATGAAGTAGAAGAAAACAAAACGTCGTACCTAAAGTGCCTAAAAAAACGAACAAAACAAAACAACAAAAAACAAGTGACGGTAAATAATTTAAGTAACCTTAATTTACATAATCTATACAAACCTCACTGTTACAGTATGTTAACAAGTATTTTAACTTTAACTGCAATGTTTCAATGTTTACCTACATTTGCATTTAAAAAAAAATAGCTGTAATATGTTATATCCCAACAGATAGATGGATTGCATGGTGACAGCTGCAGGGTCTGAGAGCAGGTGAGATGGGATAGAAGAGACTAATTTAGCCATGCACTAGTGGTGCTAACAAGACCTCCACAATGTGAACACACACACCCACACAAACACACACACTCATGACATGGAACCAATCATCTGTTCTCAGCCCGGAGCACTTTCAGCTCTACTTGTATGTGTGTGTATCCAGGCACACATGCCATATGTACTTGTAGACACCTGTCAGTTGAAGGTAGAAAAGAATGGCAACATCTGATGAATAATTCAACCTAAGCAGCAAGTTCACCTGAACTTTCACAGCTTGAGTTCACAGTATGTGACATTTTCTGGACTTTTCTGTATCCTTAGACAACATTTTCTTTTTGATTCTTTGCCATAATCGTCCTGCAGACAAGATTTCTGCAGACAGTGCATTCGTTGCTTAGATTTAGTCTATTGTGAACGATTAGGTGAGCCTCAGAAAAGAAAATATTTAAAGTACTAAAATCTCTGGTGAAATACATGTGCTGATAATCTTCGTCTGTCATTCAGTGGAACTAGTACATGTGCACTGGACTTTTTTTTTTTTAAATGATGTAACCAAAAATGAAGATTTTATAAATAGAAAGTGGGCTATGATGACTTTACGATTACTAAAATGGAGGTTAATAGGTTTCAGATTGCTTCTGCAAAGCTGCACTTTTGGATGGGGAACATAGTTAGAAAGACTTAATTTGGGGTTATTTGGACATTATTTACCTAGTTAGTTATCACATTATTGAGAGTTATTTATTACTACTAGAGAATTACTACTCTTTTTGGTACTAACCTACTATGTACTGCAAGATCATAACACATGAACAACTTTTTTTACTTTCCAACAATAACTAGCAATTTGGAGGCTACTGGGGAAATTTAGTTATTTAAGTATTTATTTATTTGTTAAGCTGTTAAAATACCTCTTGTAAAGAGTAATAGACTACACATAAGTATGATAATAAGTAGCTAAATATTGTTAATCTCTGTAGGCAAATCTGAAGCTTTATTAAAGTTTTAATGCTGAATTAAAATCGCCTAATTTAGCAATGACTAATCAACCTGTTTGGGAATATTAATCATCCTGAAAACTGATAACATACAGCCATTACTTTCAAGTTCATTTAAAAACTATAGAAACGTTTTAATAATTAATACAGAATTCTGAATGCTGAAAATAAATATTAAAAACAAAAAACTAAATATAACAAAAACAGCAATTTATATGGCAACAAATCCACACAGCGAGACTCTGGGTTACTTTTTTTTATCACAAATATTCCACAGTGACACAAACTGTGTGCCAGTCAGCTGTATCATGTGTGTAGCACCCCTCTTATAATATATATTTTATTTATGATTTACAATTTAATGAAGATCATTAAAGTAACTGGTAGAGCTCTGACAGAGCGCAGCTACAGCAAATGAGAATAAAGCAAAAGCCCCTGCACACTGAATCTATATTCATTCTTCATGGCAATCTAATATCACACAATACATGCTAATGAGTTGTCATTGTTTGAAGCCTGAGCCATGGAACCGAGCTCACACTGAGCGGAGATGTGTGAGATGAGTGTGAAATCTTGTAGAGGAAACAGACTGAGCCCCAAGGCCTCAAGATCTCACCACAGCAGATATGCTGAACGGTGAGGAAAATGTGTTGCTGCAAACTGTGCTAGTGTGTGTGTGTGTGTGTGTGTGTGTGTGTGTGTGTGAAGGGTTAGCCTAGGATGGCAGATGTCAGACCTCTCAGCCCCACCCTCACTATGGGACCACCTGTTGGACTGAGGCCATCTGGAGGGTGGGCCGTCTCTTTCTGGTGTGATCCTGCAAGGGTCTGACCCAGCATGCTGACCAACGATAGATGATCACATGATCACACAGAACTTTCTGCATGTCTGAGTCCTTCTGTCTGTCTGTCTCCTTTATTCTCCTTTATTTCTGTTGTCTCCTTTCAGCTGAATATTTGGTGTTACTATGAAGAAAACTGAGATGAATACAACAATAATACAAATATTTTCAAGTAATTTCTTAGCAGTAAAATCGATAGTCGCCAGCTAGAAATGAAAAGCCAACAAAAGAAACCAAGAACCCATTATGTAAAAAAACAAACAAACAAAATCACAAGAAAATTAAAAGGTAAATCTCCCTCATCGCTGTCACAGGAACAACACCTGACAGGTCAGTGTTACTCATTTTAATAAAAAATAAAATAAAATGCCATATCATTTTTTTTTTATCACTGCAAAGATAATAAATGATAATTCCAGAGTTTTAAATTAATTTAATCTGCACATTTTCAAGTCCAGAAAAGCAAATTTCACTAAATGTTTTCAGTGTCAGCAGAGACTAAGAATGATTTCTGCCACATTTTATTATTAAACAAAAGGTTACTTAGCACCCTCTCACACACATACACTAGTTACCTTTCTCCTAATTTCACACACTTGATGTCTCTCTCTCCATCCCTTCCTCCTCACCTGCGACTTCTCCTCACCTTTTCTGTGCTGTTTTTATCTTATTTTCCCTCTGGCTCTGTCAGTTGTCCTGCCAGCCTCACCATGCCTGACACAATTGAGATTTACATTTTAAATGCTGTCCCAGCTTTTCTTTCTTTCTTTCTTTCTTTCTTTCTTTCTTTCTTTCTTTCTTTCTTTTTTAAACTGGGGTATATAACAATATTTTCCCTTTCAGTGCATTTAATGTGAATATTGGCAGGTGGCAGATTGGTGGCCTGTGATGGACCCACTATTCGAAAGGTGCTTAGATGGCTGCACCAGCTTTAATATCTCCATCTGTTAGCACTTTACCTCTGTTGTAACACACTATAACTGAGAAAACGTTTTTGTCCAGCAAGGAAAAAATCACCAGCATCTTTCAGCATTTAATAAACCAGCTGTGGTGCACAGTAACTCCAATAAAAAGTGTGTTTACAATACATATTCCCAACAGTCAATTTACTGTTAATGCAAGTGGTGGTGTAATTTTCACATTTGTTTTCTCCACCTTCTAGGGGCTCAATTCTTTTTATGTCAAAATTAACGCAGAGAAAATGGAAAGTTGCTCAGCATAATGAAACACCTGTTTGCAATAGTTTCTATTATTTTACCTTGGAGTTTTGACGGTGTTAGTGAGTTCAGAGGCTGAAGTGTTAGTGAATATTTGTCAAAGTTATTTGTCTGATCTCAGAATAGTGTACTGGTGAACAGTGTTGGGAAGGTTACTTATTCCGTTACTCAATGTGAGTAACTTATTCTGAACACTTAATATATTGTCATGCTTTTCACAACTACATGAATGTACTATTGCTGTGTGATTTATTACTATTACTGAACTGAACATGATTATTTGCAGCTAGCAGGTTGCTAATGCTATCCATCAAGTATAACAGTCTGCAGCCTATGAGCTAACCTCAGCTAACGCCAGCTAACAATGTTAGCTCGGTGAAGAGTAGCCTTCATTAATAGCAATAAAACACACAGCAATAGTGCACTGAAGATAGTGAAGTGGCACATAACCCAGGTAGCTACCACAACTAAAACAAGGTAGTTGCAGAAGGCTAATGTTAGTTTTTAAAAAGAACTTACTTCCAGATGTTTCTTTAGGTTGGAGGTGGAGTCTTTTGATGCTGAGAGCAGCTTGGTTGCTGGCAAACAGAGTTTGCATTGCACGGTCAGATTTCGCCCATCCCTTTCTTCTTTAAATATAAATTGGTGTTGGAATTTCCAAGTAAGAAATACATTCCTGCCCGTGCACTGCTGGCTCTGTTGTGCTGGCTCCAGGTCCACTGGCAATGCGTGGAATTACCAAAATTAGAGAGGGGATAGCCTAACATATGAAATAGAAAAAGATCACTGTGTAATCCATTTGTTTCAACAAAGTAACTGTATTTTAGTTATCAAATATTTAAGTGGTAACTGTAACAGAATACAGTTACTCATATTTTGTATTTTAAATAAGTAACGCTGGTACATGTATTCTGTTACTCCCCAGCACTGCTGCCGAACAATTAGGTGGTAACCTACACAAACTTCCAGTAGTTTAACATTAACTGATAAAGGAGTTGGCAAGTGGCAAGCTAGCCAATCAACACTTATAATCAGCCCTGCAAGTTGATGTTGCTGCAGGACCAAATTTCGATATTCTGCTTGCAATACTGCATGACAGCTGTGTGTGTGTGTGTGTGTGCTTTTAATGCATATGTAGTGTTTGTGTTGAAGCCCCTGTTGTAGTTAATGGGTTTTGCTGACATTAAAGACATTTTGTTTTTCAGCTGGTTTTAGTAGAAACATAGAAGTAAAAATAGAAGTAGAAAATGAAGCTCTGAGAAAAGGCACATAGGAATGAAAAAACACCATACCGTACTGTCTTTTACACATTGGTTATTCAAAGACAATTTATAGGCAACCGTTGTAGTTGGAGAAAAGTTCATTTTAACAGTTACAGCTATTCACACATAACATATGGTCGGTAAAATTTAATACAAGAATAATGTTTCATATTTTAGACAAAATTCAAAAGCCAACAACAACTGTTTGCCAAAGGCACTTTACATTGCAAAGTAAGTACCCTTCAATATTATAGAGAAAACCTTAACAATCAGATGACCCCCGGTGAGCAAACAATTGATGACAGTGGGAAGGAAAAACTCCTTTTCAACAGGAAGAAACCTCAGGCAGAAACAGGGTCAGGGAGGGGCAGCCATCTGCTGATGGGGAGTGAGAGAAAAGAGAAGAGAGCAGAGAAAGACAGGACAAAAGACACCAGAGAGCCAGAGCCAGAATTTTAAATTAATTATTAATAATTAAATGCAATAGTGGTGTAAAAAATATATGGAGTCTAAAAGAAAAGATGAGTGAAGAAGAAACGTTCAGTGCATCATGGGAAGCACCAGGAACCTAGTTGCAGGGTAACGAGCAGAGGCGTCACCATCACCTGATCCAGCCCTAACTATAAGTTTTAAGGTAAATCTTACAAGTAGAGAGAGTATCCGTCTACTAAATCCAAACTGGAATCTGGTTCCACAGATGAGGCTCTGCCTCCCATTCTACTTTTAAATACTCTAGAAACCACAAGTAAGCCTGTAGTCTGAGAGCTAAGTGCTCTAATGGGACAATGAGGTCTTTAGGATATAATGTGTTGTTATTCAAGACTTGCGTCTCCTTTTCAGTGTTATCTCCTTGTGCATTTCAGGACTGTCATCATAAACATTTCTTGCAATTTTTGTGATCAGTTGCCGGGTTGTTCACTGTGAATTCATTACCCACTGCACGAAACACAATTTCCCACAACATCTTGAGGCTTCTGCTGCCATTGTACCATATTTGCAGTGTGTGAAAATGTGTGTCTGTGTCAACAACCGTGACAGGCAAAATACTTCCACATAAAAAAACCTAGGTACTAGGTTACCATTTTCCAGAAAGTAAATTTTAAAAAAAAGAAAGTATAATCTGTGCTGACTACCATCTGTTCTGACTGTGGTAGGATACAAAGCGATCTGCTGATTACACTGTGGGCCTAAAAGCATGAATATGATGGCAGTGTAAAGGAGGAGATCAATATAAGTGAATTAACATGCACTGACAATTTTTTTTAAATAAATTCTTACAGGGTGGACCGTTTATATGGATACACTGTAATAAAATGGGAATGGTTGGTGATATTAAAGTCCTTTTTGTGCACATTAGTATATGTGAGGGGGCAAACTCCTCAAGATGGGTAGTGACTAGGGATGGGTATCGTTTAGGTTTTATCCGATACCGGTGCCAAACCGGTACTTTTGAAACGGTGCCGGTGCTTAAACGGTGCTCAAACCGGTGCTTAAAGAATGGAGAACACAAAATTGGTCCAAAAACCTCTCATGTTCAGCTGTTTTTTTGTAAAAAGATAACAATGTTAGCCTTTTCTGCAGCTATGGGGCATATATGGTATCATTCTTGGCTGG
Source organism: Rhamphochromis longiceps (assembly GCF_057381845.1). NCBI lineage: Eukaryota > Metazoa > Chordata > Actinopteri > Cichliformes > Cichlidae > Rhamphochromis > Rhamphochromis longiceps. The sequence continues at coordinate 24,321,475 of NC_140557.1, forward strand.
AAGCAGTGCTTAAACAATGGAAAAAACACAAACTTTGTCCAAAAACCTCTCATGTTTAACTGTTTTCCACTTTTTCTTTGGTCATTTTAGCCTATTTGGCCAGGGTGAAGGGAGTATCTGCCATCAAACAAGAAGAAAGGCGGCATGTAGCTATGATGATGTTTGCTAGTTCACCTTACATGCATTAATGTAATAACGTGGTTAGCCTACTCAACGTAAATCACACACGAACAACATTAAGCTACTCACGCAGAGAACGGCTGCTGCTGCCATCATCATCCGTCATCATTTCTGCTACACTGGCAGGGCTAGGGGCCAGGACTCTCCTCTTCGGGTTTTTGGGAGATGTTGCAAACTCCGGGTCCGATAACAGGCACCACACCCGCAGTAGATGTGCACAGTGTGAGGTCTCGCAGCAAGCTATCAAATACGGCGCATTTCTCGGCTTTTAAAAAAAACGCTATGTGTCGCCAGGTGTTTCATCGGATTTGAGGTGTTACTTCCTTTGACAGTATCACAGTATCAGCTTAAAGCACTTGTTGCAGGCTGCTGAGTTTGCATATTTTGCTGTGAAGTACAACCAGACTTTTGACCGCTTCGCCTTGGGCATTTTTAATCTGTAGCTCTGCTCTAAAAGAATGTACGTACCTGGACCCGCCTACTATCCTCGGAAACGTAAAATGATTGGCTAGAATCTAAAGTGTACAGCTCAGGAAAAAAAAAGTACCGAAATGTGCACTGCTTTTTGGTCTGGTTACTACCGTTTATGACAGAACTCATCACTGAAGAAAATCTTCTGCGTGAACTGAGGGTCCTGCTCCAATTTGTGTTTTGCCCATTCTGCAAATTCTGTGTGCCGATCTGGGTCATCCTCGTTGAGATGCTGCAGTAGCTGGAGTTTGTAAGGGTGCCATTTGTGAGTAGCCAATATCCGCCGAAGGGATGTTCGACTAATGCCACTCTCCAGTGATATGCGGTGAGTGCTATACTGTGGGCTCTTGCTGAATTCAATTCACTTCAATTTGATTTATATAGCGCCAAATCACAACGAAAGCCGCCTCAAGGCGCTTCATAGATACAGAGAAAAACCCAACAATCATATGACCCCTATGAGCAAGAACTTTGGCGACAGTGGGAAGGAAAAACTCCCTTTTAACGAATGAAGCTAGGACAGCCACTGATGTTTCTTCATTAGTGACAGTTTTCTTCCGTCCACATTTTGGCAAATCCAACACTGAACCAGTTTCACGAAACTTAGCAAGCAGTTTGCTAACTGTAGCATGGGAGATGGGTGGTCTCGTAGGGTGTCTTGCATTGAAATCTGCTGCAATGACCCGGTTACTGCGTTCATCAGATATCAACACAATTTCGATCCGCTCCTCACGTGTTAACCTCTTCGACGTGTCAATGGCTGTGAACAAAGAGAAACTTGTATAACTCATGAAAGAATAAAGTTACGTTGAAACCAAGCACACCATTGTTTTTCTTGTGACATTACCAATACGTTTGATGTGTCACATGGCCCTCTTCCTATTGAAAAAACAAAAGTTGTATCCAAGATGGCCGACTTCTAAATGGCCACCATGGCCACCACCCATCTTGAGGAGTTTGCCCCCTCACATATACTAATGTGCCACAAATAGTACTTTAATATCACCAACCATTCCCATTTTATTACGGTGTAGCCATATAAATAGCCCACCCTGTATATTAAAAGGGATGGATGTGAATTTTGCTGCATAAATATATTTTGCAGTATATATATTCACCTAGAAAATGATCAAACCAAGCTTCTATTATCCAGCTATTCTCAAAGAATGCTTAAAGAAGCAGTCTGTTAGCTTATCTTAAGCAGATTCAGCATTTCGTTAAAACTGATACCCAGTTTAAATAATAACAGCAACTACTATGAGAGCACTTTATGTTCAAATACAAAACAAATTAAGGCCTTTATTTCAGTTCCTGGACTATTTCTGTCCTTACCTTTGCATCTATTCAGTGACCTATGCCATTTCAAAAGTAAACCCTAAGAAGCATTATAAAACACTGATCTAGCTTATGAGCTGGAAACAATTATGAGCTGATGCGGAAATGCCTAAAACATACATTGTGTTTAAAGGCCACCAGATGGCGATAGCTGTGGTTGCAAAATGACTTAAGCTCCTGTAGATGTCTTTCGGAAAACAGCTGACTGTCTTATCCTCTGTAAACACTTTACTGCTGTATGTTATGAGTTTTTATAAGTTATTATAAATTCATGGGCCCATTCACTTATCTTTTTTCACTTTTCTATTTTGTTAATCTTTGTCATAATGGTCGTGTCCAAATTCATGGGCTGCATCCTCCTGAGGACCCGGCCTTCGTGGTCTACGTGGGCCGGGTCCTCAGAAGGTCGGGTAGGCCGGAAGTAAACGGCTGGGGAAATTGGACGGTCTAGCCTTCTGATTAGCGTCACCGCTGTCTCGGTGGAGTTTAATAAACTCAGCCGTCTGCTCCTTGCAATCTAAAATATAACAGGACACTGGTGTAAATTCTCGACTGTCTCATACTTCTGTTTAATCAGTTTTCTATTTGACGTTTAGTCAGCTGTGTAAAAACCAAGGAGGAACCCACCCGGGGGATTAATACGTTTTATTTTATCTAATCTAATCTAATAACTTTAATCTCAGCCAAACCGATTGACTCACGAACAAACAAAACACTGAAAAAAGCCCAACAATAACATTTTTAGGTTGTCTAAGTGAATTACATATTACGTTTAACCCGAGTAGCGAAAGTCCGCGGTGATCTGAAAATGATGTGCCGGGAGTTGTGCCGTTCTCGGACGCATCAGTGACCCTCGAGCTCCCGGCTAGCTATCAAGCAGGTGGGTAGCAGACGTCTCCGAAAACGTCGAAGCACTTTTGCAAATATGCGATATCTTGATAAACCGAGTAGATATTTGATGTTTACACAGCTACTTTCTCGCCTGAAAATATGTTAAAAGTTTATTTTGTGACCCAGAAAGATTAGTATGAGTAATTTTAAAACTTAGTAGCGGCCGCCATTGTTGGAAACTGGAGTTTGGCTGGGCCGCGCTATGAATTCTGGGATATGGTAGGCCACGAAGGACACACCCGACCCATCCTTCAAATTCGGGGAAAAGGAGGACGCATTTGTCGGCTGCATTCGGAGGAGTCTACGAATTTGGACAGCCTTCGGTGCGTCCTCAGGAGGATGCAGCCCATGAATTTGGACACGACCAATATGTTTGCAAAATGATTACCTGCAGTATGACACTCCACACTTATTGGCTAATGACTTCCTAGTCACAAGTTATCAGCCAATGGGCGGGCGGATCCACAGTCAGACCCTTAGTCACACTTACATGTGTTTTTTGCAAGATGGCAGAAATGTTCACCACAAGGCTTCAGAACCTAGCGAAAGCAATGGGTGGCGTCCCGATAGCTACATTTATCTTTTACGCTGTCTGTGGATTTTAATGGCACATTTTGCATACTCCAGACCTGCACCTAGTTCTATTAAACTTTTTGAAAATATATTTTATTACTGGCTGATTGACTGAAGTGATTTAGAAAATGGAATAATATAATGACTGTAATGATTTTAAATGATTGTAGCGAGGCTGAGGCTTTTTCAACTTTGATAATACTATAGTCTATATATTTTTTTTTTAATCCAAAAAAAGCTATATGCAGGCCTACGTACTCATATGTTCAGTTTTATATCTTCAGCTGTATCTTTAATTGTTTAAATATTAGGATTGATTTTTAGTTTTCCCTCCTTATGAGTATAATTCCCCACTTTGTTTACCTTCTCAAGGAACTCAATGAAATTTTAACGTAACTTTAATTTAGCTAATGTTGGCACCCTTGTGGGGACTCTGTTGAGTTAAAAGCCCTTTTGGTCAAGAGGGCTTTTAATTCAGAGCCCCTGCAGTGTATGTTTGAATATCATTCACACTACTGTCAAAAATAAAACCAGATGTTAGGCTACATGAATACCTTCTGAACAATAGCAAGCCATTTGAATGAATGTTGAAAACTGCCACGGCTCTACTCTTTTTTCTCTTTCTTTTTTTTAACAGCTAATGTTTTGTAGAGTAGGTTTCAATAAGAAGTGGTGCATCCATTAGTCACATGTAAAGAGAGTTTTATTATGTGATAGGCTTGTAATTATGTGGCATACGTATTTTGATTCATTACAGGAGAGGTGACAAGCACAGCGATAACAGTCTGCATCTCTGGGCTCTGCTTTATTTATCAAAACAGTAAATCATGCCCACGTCGGATCACTCTGCAATCACAGACTATAATGTGTCACAGATATAATATGGCTGAATATGCTGATCGGGGTGAGACAGGATGTTATACGACTGAAAAAGGTTTCATATATTTTGATTCACACTGAATACTGAATCTAAGCGGGAACATTAACAGATATGCAATCATCCATTTTCCTGGGGATGTATCCAGTTCAGGATCCAACCTCAACCTAGGATAGGTTATTTCTTAAAAAACACTGCTCTTTTTTTTTTTTTCAAGGGTTTGGGCTTTTCCAGTGCCAGTATACCCAATGATTGTCAAAGTATGTACACACGTACTTAAATCTGAGACAATCCAATCATATGTCTGTGTGAACCACGCCTGCAAGCGCACTGTACATATTAGGGTATGCTTTGCATATGTCCAACTCCGCCTGTGTGTATATTGCTGCTTGTCTATTTTAGGGTCATATTTGATAAGCCCTTGAGTGATGTGGCAAGATAAAGTGACAGTTTGTCAGAAAGCGGGTCATGGGGCAGTCACTGTGGAGGCGGCCCTCTGCGCCTGTGTACCGGGTATAATTAGGCACTCATTACCATATCAGTCAATTACCAACAACCACTCTGGCTGCTTTCTCTCAGGAATCTGTCCTTCTGGACACCAGCTCCGAGAGAAGGACAGATTTTTCCTGGCTGCAGAAGTAATTATTTTTCCTGTCTTCCTCCCTCCTTCCCCTCATTATGATTGCTACTGGTAAAACAATGGCTTAGGTTTTGTTGTGTTGTGTTCCTGCGGGCACCATCTGTGGTGGTGAGGGGGAGGCACAACAATACCCGTCCATATGGTCAGGGCATCAGCAACGGGCTATCTCTGCTCATCAAGTCCTGTCATTGTCATCAGCCACTGTGCTCATACACTAGTCCATGTTCATCTGTCAGACATGCACACACACACACACACACACATGCACACACACAGACATGGAACAAGCACAGCAAAAATACAGTGGTATACTTTTTATGAAAGAAAGATGAGGCTGGATGAGCAGCTGTCTCGTTAAAGCAAAAACAAAAAAAAATTCTGAATATTCCAATCATAGTCCTCATTATAAATGATCTTGGTCTTTATGCTGTCTTTCCTTAGATTTTAAATTTAAATTTTTTTTTTTTTTACTAAATTTTACTTCTGTGGTTTGATTTTGATAATCTTGTAATCAGTTTTTATCTGCACTAATTAAATAATTTGCCACCCTAACATCAATCCCAACCTGCAACTGCTGATTGGTGTGGGGAGCTTGGGGCTTTTGTAGACATATCCATCTGCTGTCTCGCACCTCCTAATCTGCTGCACACACACACACACACACACACACACACACACACACACACACACACACAGTGTGTGAGTGTTTCCATCCATCCATCCATTGATTTTCTTCAGCTTATCCACGTCCAGGTCAGCGTTTCCTACTACAAATAATGTAACTAATTACACATGCTTGATAATAAATCAAATATCCTTGTCAATATATATATATTTGCTCCCCCCTTTGTCTCTCTCTAACTTCAAGAAGCAATTGAGGAAGACACGACCAGAGGACAGGAAACAACTAAAGCTACATTATTTATACCCAGCTATACCCTGCAAAAATAGGTGTGTTAAAATGTTTAGATGGTGAGATATGGTTATTAGACGCAACATACCAATAAGCATGTTATAGTGAAAGACACGAGGACATGGGTTTGGAGAAAATGAATCAGATTACTTGAGAAAGATCGAAAAGTGATAGACATGCAGAGATAGAAAGTGCGGGAAGGAGGGTAAAGGAAGGACAAAGCTGAAGGCGTGTGAAAGCTGAGATAACTGGTTATCCCTGCGTCATCTCACTCTACGCTTATCTCCGTCTGCCTCTAGCTGTATCTCTCCTCATCTTGCTGTCTTCCCAAATAATAGAAACCTTGAAACAAAGCCCAGTGTGACTGCGGTTTTTAATTGGTCTTCAGAATCCATAATTAACACAGTTCCTTAATGTGCAGAACAACACACTGGCTGCCATTACTTGCGGAGTGCTCTCACATGTAACACTTTGCTGAAATTTATGAAAGTTGCATTTTGTTCTGCTCAAACGTAGGCTTAAAGATTATTTATTCAGTGCCTTTACTGATCAGACAACTATTTTAACATCCATTCTTTAAGGGGAAAATGAATTAATTAAAGTAAAGAAAGCATTAAAAAAAGAATGTAGTGGTTTCAGCAAGGAGAACAAAATGTCCAGAAGGTTTTATAAATCTTTAACTTTGGCTGGTTTGTCTTGGTGTTAAGGAGCGAGGCCCGTATGGACAGGCTAATACGCAGCAGATAACAAGGATTGGGATATCGGTTAAAGGATCAGCTGAACAATAGGCAGGGGAGCTTGCCTCTTCTCTCTGAATCTCTATTTTGCCTCTGGCATTGTGGAAGACAGGCCTATCTGCTTCAGTCCTTCTGCTCCTTCAAACTAACACTGCTCCCCATCTTGACATCTCCCTTCCTGCCTTTTCACCCTCTGTTCCTGTCCTTTTGCACTCTTTCCAATCTGTCCCCTTCACCTCCGTAGTCAATTTCAAGTCCCGCTTGCTGTTTTGGACCAATCGTCCCCCAGCTCTGTTTGCCCTCTGGTCACCTGGCTCAACACCACAGCAGAAGAGATTTCAGGCTGACAGTTTAGCCTCTGGCGAAGGGAAGACAGACTCATGGACAAAGTGGAGGGAAGAGGGGTGGGGGGGTTACATGGCCGCCTCAGTCAGTTCCAGCCCTGGGAGACAGCTGGACTCCCTCTCACCTCCTGGCTTGTGGGGGTCAGCCCTGTTACCACAGCCATAAGGACCAAGTCCTTAGAACATGACTAAAACCTATAGGACTTGGCCAAGAGAGAGGCCTTCTACCAAAGCCCAGTTTGATCAGGGATTACAGTCCCGTAGGTCACTGGAGTATGTACAAAGACTGCCATGGTGCTGTTTATAGTGGCAATAACTGATGCGACTTAATGAATACAAATGTGTAAAATCTGAAAGGAAAGCTTTGATGGTCATAAAAGATTAGAGAAATCAGAAATTAGATAGGAAAAATTGACAAAACCCAGGCAGTCAGGACCCCGTAAAACTTCTCCGCTTGATAGTATCTACTTTTTAAGACTGTAGCACAAGCTTGGCATCTCAGATTGTCTTACACATATTTCCTTTTTATCAGATTTCCTGAAAGGTGTAATTATGTCGACCCCCTTGAAATATCCCCGGCGTGTTCGCTCGTATTCGTGTGGTGCTCAGCACATATAATTTAATTTGAATTCATTACTCCCCCTCCTGTCAGTTAATATATTCATGACTTCCAATTCCCTCAGAGCTGTCCAACCACCTGGAGTGTCCTCCCTCATCTGTGTCACTACTTCCCCCTCCTCTTTCCCTCACCCTTCCTCCTCCTCCTCACCCCTCCTGGCCCTGCGGGATCCCTGGGGGCCCATGAAGGGGTGTTAGGGCCAGGGTCACAGAAGCTGGGGGGCCTGCTGTCATTAGGGTGCAGTGGAATGTGTTAGCAGGGACCAGCTGGGACCAGCCGGCTCTGTCCCGTGCCTTTTCCGTGCTGGTGCTGCTGGTGTGGGTGTGTGCGTTTACGTTATGTGTGTGGTGGCAGGGAGACAGTGACACCTGCAAATAACAATGATGAAGCGCCGTTGGTGGATACTGATGCTGCAGAAGTGGAGAAACAGACTGTGTCTCTGTTCAGTATGTGAAAAGTTGCTGTTGGGAATTCTGATTTGTGAGCTAATGTTCCTTTCTCAGATGCACAGTTGAAGTCTTAGGATTCTAAATTTTATATTAACACCCACATTTGATGCTTAAATTCAACAACAAGGCCTGAAGCATTGTTTGAGCATCATTATACTGTTGGGCTTTGTTCTAAATTTTCCATAGCGTGGAGTAGATTTTAATCAAAAATATAGATGATTATAAAGTAATAGAGTATGGGTCTTGTTTGGATGACAGTGAGGACCCTTTCATATTTCATCTGCGCTTTCTTCCTCCTCTTCTTGTCTTTCCTCCCGCTCTTTGGGAAAATGATGCATTATTTATCCCTTGCCAAAATATTACATCATTAAATAAAATGCTAACAGAGTAGTCATGTTCCTTTTCGGTTTGATGATTTCAGCTTCAAACTGCTCCGCTCCTCCTTTCATATTCTCTCTATCTTTCATGTTGCACCTTTGTACCAAGCTCTCGACCAACACTGACTGAATATGTCCCTTCTGTGCGGTAAATATTTCATGGCAGGGAGCAGCTCGAAGTTTGATCGTTGCAGGGTGCTGCTGTAGGAGTTCAAAGGAGACGGTGGGCCTTCTGACAGCCAGCCAGAACAGAGCGGAGGAGGAGGAGGAGAGACTGGGGTAAGACAAGAGGTGGGGTGAGAGAAGTGAGGGGAAGAGGGGAGTAAGGAAAGGAGGCACTGTTGTGTGCTCAGTTTAGATTCAGTACCACCAGTTTCCTGGACAGCTCCCTCGGTCTTCAGCAGAAATCTGTTTTTTTTTGTCTGGATATTCTGAACCGTTTAAGAAAGAGAGAGACCTAAAGAAAGACTTTAGTGCCCGTCATGAGATAAGCACGTGTGTGTGTCTGTGCATGCACGTGTTACTATATCTGCGTGTGTGTTAGAAGAAATAGAGGGGGGCTTCATTATTAATCAGAGCCCTTCCCTAAGTGTGAGAGCTGCTCACACTCCATGGCTTAATGACTGAAAATGAGCCGTAATTATGGGCTGTCAGTCCAGACCCTGGTACCCTTTATGCTCTCCCATCTCATGGGTCCATGTCCTCCCCTCTGCTTCACCACACCCAGACTGCCATCACTTACTACCATCACTTTCACATATATCAGTGTGACTTACACCTACATGATCCCCAATCGACTATTAGGCTAACCTTCCAATCTTTGCCATTCAAACTAATTTTAGGGTAAGATCTAGAGGTAAATGTAAACAGTGCTGTCTTTCTGGCCCCCGTGCACGCTCCGCGCCTTATATTAAAATGGATCAGTTGCGTTTGTGGTTAAGAAAATGGATGGTTGGATGTATTCAAAACAGGACACATGCATAACATATGTGAACTGTTTTCAGGAGGCAGGGGTTAGTAACACATCAAGGATAAATGCATGGTGGTTACCACTGCTCTCTATACATATACCTTGTGTTTTTCCTTAAATCCTTCCCCTTTCCTCCCTCTCTCTCTCTCTCTCTCTCTCTCTCTCTCTCTCTCACACACACATCCTCCCCTCCTCTTGCTCTGTGCACTTAAGCTCATCGTTATGCGGCGTGTGGTTTGTCAGAGCTGATGATGAATTTGTTTATGAGTGGAGAGAGCTGATTTCCCCTGAGTGGTCTTTCTCCCTCTTCCCCCCTCTCTCCCTCTCACTCTGCTTCTTTCTCTCCTTTTCTCTCTGCATCAGTCCACCCAATCAAAGAGAATCTCTTCCTCCCTCACTTCCTCTTCCAGCTCTTTCCACCTCTGCAGGGGGCTTCAGCTGTCTGACATTCAGATTTAATTTCAGACAGTCTTGAGTTGGATGAGTTACTGACCAAACAGACACGTGAAAATAACTGAGATCTCTTCTTTATTTAATAATATATATATTTTTAAAGTTTATAGTAAGAAAACCACTGGTCGAATGCTCTCAATCATTCACAGTAGTTCAGTAAATGGCATCTTTTGCCTCCTGTTGTAACAACCATAGGAGAAAACACCAAGTTGTTAGATGAATAAATTGCATGCTACATGAAGAAAAACAGACACAGTGAAAAAAAAGGAAAAACCACACACGCTGTCTGATGACAGCTTCCCTCTATGCTACCCCACACACACACACACACACACACACACACACACACACACACACACACACACACACACACACACACACACACACACACACACACACACACACACAGTGCCCCAAAAGCTCTCATACATGAGTAATGTGTTGCTTGTTTAAGTCTTCAGCATCTCTTACAAGATGGCAAGTTTAAAAATGTAGGCATGTTGACGCTACAGACAATACAAACCATCTTGTCTGACAGGTCCCCCTCCTGGGCCTTTCAATAAAAGCATGCTGTTTGCGATCAGGATGCGTACACACATGTGCTGCAATGCATATACACATTCACTTTCACACACACGCGTACACACACTAATGTCCCTGTTGGAGGTGGTGGAATTGCCAGCTATTATCAATTAATCTTTGCTGTGTTTTTCTCTTGCAGAGAGCGCTACCATATGGTTCGCTGTCAGCCACTGCTTTTAATTTACTTCTTGCGTCTGCTGTGAAAACAGACCAACATTCTATCTAAATTGCTGATTCGATACAGAGAGCATGCACTGTACCGAAATGTACACATAATATGAATAATACATATTTTGCATGGAATAAATTGATGAAAGTCTGAGGTTACACAACTAAAATGTATTCATATAATCCAGATATTCGTAAATTTGTTGTTTTTGTTGTTGTAAATAATTGGTTTATAATCATTAAGAGATTATTCCAGGAATTTTTAAATACAGAGGCAAGGAGCAAATGTAGAAACAGCTATAAAATTCAAAACCAAGATATGGTTACATGTAAATGTACATGTCTTCATCACGCTGTGGGAAACTTTTTGCTGGTATCGTCTCGGTCTAAGAGGTTGCTCTAAAGGGAAGAGTGACCATAATGATCATTCTCAGTGGTTAAATCTTTATATTACACTGGTGATGCTCTCTTATGAGATGACAATGTTCCCATAATAGGAATAGATAGACCCCTGAATGGTCTGATGAACATTAAAAAATAATGTTTTCTATGTACCAGAGCCTTCACAGCCACTAAGTGAACACCTATGGGACAGTTGTGACCAACATGTTATACAGAACCACCCACCATCAAGGGAATATATTTGAGAATGTATGGGGGAATATAATTGGAAGAATGAGGTTTCATCCATTTGCACTTGGAGAATTAATGCGAAGGTAGGCTACTCTACTGTCCTGAACAGAATGGAGAATTTAGACTTGCTAATACCTTAAAAGACAGCAAGGGTAGAAATTTGAGACTAAAATTTCTTGCATTATTATTACTATTATTCTTTTCCATTTAATTATCTATGTGTGATTGTGTTTCTCTGGTTTTATAGTTATCGTCTTTTGGATTTCTTTAACAGTCCCTTGCACCACTTATTCTGTATTGTATTTCTGTACACTTGAATCCTTAGTTGAGGAAAGCGAAATGGACTGAATGCACTATATAAATAAAAAGTGACTTCACTTATTGTGGCAAAAGTTCAGTACACAGACAAGACTGCATGTCTTTGGGTTGTGTTACAAAAACAGATGAAGGTTTGCGCACTGCTGGGCTACAATCCAGTCATTTCAATCTCTTTTATAACATTCTTACAAAAGGCAAGAGCAATGTGCCCAAAGAAGATTCCACATACTGAAAAGTTGCCTTTGTAAGTATGCATCTGAATAAATACTGCACTGTATTCTCTTGCCTCTACTTGACTGCTAACCAAAAGCGATTTGATCACTCGCTGCACGCTATGTTTGTGGAACTTTGGCTTCGATGAACTATGAAGAGCAACATTCACGGTAAAGTATTGAATAGTTTCTATGAAAATCCTTTCATTTAATGTGGCTTTGTGGAAAATTTAATCAAATTTACAGTTTTGTTGTTTACAGTTATACGACTCAAAATAGTTTTGACTTTGTTCTGAATAGCTCAAGGTTACACCCAACTACACTCGAGTGCCATGCACCACTCACATTTTATGAAGCGCTGACAAAACCATGGGGGTTGGGGGAGCAGACCTGATCCTGCTGTGTGTGGGTGTTTAAAGGGGAGAGGTGAAGACAGAGGGATCACCTCTGTTGTGGAGGAAGGGTTAGGGACAGATGTTTGTCTGTGCGAAGGTCTCAGGTGGAGAAGTAAATATGTGAGTTGGAGTGATGGCAAGGTGAATATGGTGTGTGATGGATGGGGTGCGCTAATGTGGTCGCTCACCGCAGATATTATGGTCAAACAGGCAATCCATCAGTGAATACTGGACCAGAGGATTCCTCCACTCCCATCAGTCCTGCATGCTGTAGAGCAGACATGTAGTGTGCTCTCTATATGCTCTCTGAAAACCGTAATACGTCAAATGCTTTTCATGATGCATGCTACATTACATGCATCATGAAAATGTATCTAATGAAAATCCAATAGATCTGACAGTAAACTTCAGAAAAGCTTAGCGCCAATTTGTCAATGTAAGAGGAACAGGAAAGAAGTAAATAAGGCCAAATCAGAGTGTTTTATCCTCACTTGGTCGCGAGGCCGACAGCATCTAACCATGCTGATTTCATTAGTCTTCCTTTGAAAGACTGTAGCTCAGGAGGTAGAGCAGGTCATCCACAAATCCCCAGCTCCTGCAGTCTGTGCCACATAACCCGCCGAACGTGCTGGAAAAGGTTCAAAGATTTTAATGAACAAATTCAGATTAATCACAGGTGAATGTTTGTAATACTGTTCTCTATTTCGTCGTAGAGATGGGTCCATAAATCACAAGATGGTTTGGAAGGTAAGTGGTCACAGCTTTCACAGTGGGTGAAAGCTCTAATAAGTTGATACTGATTTTACTGGTGTAGTCTCAGGTAAGTTCTTACTGTGTAGTATCTCGCAGGTAAGGACATATGTGAAACATTTCAATATGTGAAAGACATATTTTTTTATCAAAAAAAAAAAAAAGACTTGAAAACAAATAAAACTAAAAATTTTGTGAACTTGGATATGATACAGTAGCTTCAGTGTTCTCTTATTGGTAAAATTTTTATCACAATTTCTCTGACGAGGGTTTGATGAACATGTTTCTTGAGGCTTTAGATGTCTACAAGACAGCTGGTTTCAAAAAGTTGTCTACATTTTTGTAATACTGTACTGATTTTCCTAGATCTTGCCATTGGCATATGCCGTGTATACAATAATACTTAAAATACTGTAGCTTGCCTCCACCAGTGTGTGAATGTGAGAGTGAATGAATAGTGGAATTGTTAAGCGCTTTGGGCGCCTATAAAAGTGCTATATAAATGCAATCCATTATTAAAATAACTAAAACTAACATCAACTAATTATTTTCTAAACAATTAAAATGAACTGAAGTGAGCAAACCCACTCAGGAAACTGACTGAAACTAAACTGAGTTCAAAAGTAAAAGTGAAAAAAATAAAATACAAAGCCTATATTAAGTCTAGTACTGAATGCTTACTTGAGTGTCCTCTGGTTTAACAGGTTTGAATCCAGGTGAGTTTCTCTTCATGGGCAAGATTGGGTCAGCCAGGCTGTCACATCAAGACAAAATCAGTCAATGCAGTTCAACAATCCAGTGAGGAATGGAGAGGAAATCAGAGGTTATACACTGCAGGTGAGTGTAAGTGCAATCACTGTGGAAATCACACTCATACCTGCGACGTGGTAAGCATAGTTACCCAACACACATGCGCACACATGCTAGAGAGAGAGAGACGGTGGGTCAGGATCTGACAACACAAAAGGAACCAAGACAGCCTGCATGTTCGTGTCATTATGCAAGATACAAAACCTAAAAACTGCCCTCTGTGCATTCATGCAATAGAAAATGCCTTGTGTGAAAGGATGAACGCATCTTGTAAGCTAAAGTGGTTTCAGTCAATAGGAGAAGACGTGCTATATAAAAGCAGTGTATTCATTTGTCAGTCACTGGTCACATGTATGTGACCCATCAAAAAGTGGAAAGTTAAAGACAAATCAAAATCTAACAAAACAATATTTAAACAAGGAGACAGAGCCTATAAGCTCCTCTCATATAGGCCAACTAGACATATGGCTACTGTAAAATATTTTCGGACATAGAAAAAGAATATTTAGTATCTGTGTGTTACTTTAAAAATGCTTTTTTTAAAGGCAGTATTTACTGTAATATACAATATATGTGCAAAATTGCTGTCCACACCTCTTAATCTTTGACTTCAGGTCTTTTTCACTGGTGTCTAAAATCAAGCACATGCCATGCAGTCTGCCTTTTCAAACATTTTTGAAAGAGTAATTCTAAAGAACTCAGTGACTTCGACTGTGGTGCTGTAATAGGAACCCACTGTTGCAACAAGTCAGTTTGTGAAATTTCTTCCCTTCTCTAAATATTCCACAATCAACTGTAAGTGGTATTATTACAAAGTGGAAGTGTTTAGAAAATACAGAAACTCAACCACAAAGAGGCAGAGGACATAAAGTTAGAATGTTGCATAAAGTTGTAAAGTGCTGAGGTGTATAGTGTGTAAACGTTGCCAGAGCTTTGCAGACTCAATAATTTCATAATTCCAAAGCTCCTCCGGCATTAACACCAAAACAAAAACTGTGAGATTCATGACATGGTTTTCCACAACCAAACAGCTCCTGAAGGTAAAATGAGGCGAGTCAGTACTCTGTACCACATAAACTTCATCAGTATTGGACAGGTGACACACAGTGTACAATAAAATATGTATATCCATAGAAAAGTTCCACAGTAAAAATGCTTTATTTGATTTCCGAATGATACGCCTACCTGAAATAAACACACTTGGAAGTACTGTCCAGCTGCCATAATAATGAAACCTTCTGAGAGGCAGCATAGCAGGCAACAGCAGCAGTGTTATTGTTAGGAAAGAGCCAAGGCAGTGAGTAGTGCTCAGGTGCTTGGTCTTGAGGGCCAATCTTCACAGGGTTGGGTCTATCTAATGAAGGGATCTCCATGATCTGGTATCCAGGACAGGGTACCCTGACCCACATTCACCAGTCCAGTGCTGACCTCTTCTCATACAGTCTTTTAGGACTAAAATCAATTACTTGGCAGGGATTTAAATACTTGCATTCTCACATCTCACATCTGGAAAACCTAATGTGGTGCAAATTACTCTTCCAATAAAAACAGCTTTATTAGCTCAAGAAACTGCACAGACAGTTCATATACCTTACCTATAATACCCCTGGTTTTAGAATAAAATGCTAAAAAAAAAAAAAAAAGTGGCAGAAGATAAATAAAAAGCTAACTGTTACATTGGGTGTAGGTTTTAATTCAACTGTCCATCTGCTGCCCATACCCACAGACAAGGAGCCAATGGAGGCAGCAGACAACACACTCTGTGGACCAGGTAGCAGAAATAGATATGAATGAGACTTCATATCACTTTTAGCATTTGTTAGTTTTACAATAAACATCACGTCGCACTTCTTCATATTTTATTTCCAAGGATCCAGACTTTCTTGTCATTTTTAAAAATGGTCTTAAGCAATAGTTCTTCAGGCTTTCTGAAGGTCTTTCAATCCAGCGAATGTCTTTGGACATTAGCTGCTTTCATTGATTTTCAGCTCAGTACTTTTTTCTTTGTTTGTTAACCCACTTAACACTGACCGATGAATCATTCAAGCATAAAAAAGGCATCTAACTTAAGGAGTGAACTACCGTTGTGCCAACCTATAACAGGCAATTTAGATTGCCTGTTTTTATTGCTTTAAATTGTATCTTTCTGCAGCCTGTTGCGTTTGTTCCCATTTCTTTAGTTGAATCTATGAACAAGACACCCAAAGATAACACAGCTTCACAGGCACAACATGGAATTTTTACACAGACAACTTGATTCAGGAAGATGTGTTAGCCAATGTTTGGTTGACCAGTAAGTTTCATCATACTTTTCTGATGAAAACAAGATGATAAGTCAATTAAAAAAGTATTGCAAAAGGACAAAAAAGATTATGAAATGCACTGGCACTTTTGACAATGAACGAAAAAAAATCTGGAGGGACGGGATCCAATCAAAACCCCTTAAGCTGTGTAGAAGGGCGGGACGAGTTCCAGTCAAATCCAATCAGAAGGAATTTCTAATACACACGTTTCACATTTAATGTCATGGATATTAAGTTGCCTTGCTAACTGTGAGGAGCAATCCTCACCAGTTAGTCAACTAAATCAACTTTCAAATGTAGTCTTCTATATTCTGCAATATAGAAGGATTTAAAAGGATTTAGATCTTATGTTCAAAAGTAAACAAGGTTTTTAGACAAACAGCTCTGATGAAAACAAAAGTTTCTGTCAAAATACAGTTCATTTCAATTGTATAATTGTATAACAATTGTATAACAGCCATCATCTCAAAGTACTTCATATTGTAATGTGAAGACCCTACAATAACACAGAGAAAACCTCAACAATCAAACAACCCCCTTTGAGTGAGCTCGTAGTGACAATGGGAAGGAAAAACACTCTTTTAACAAGTAGAAACTAATTCACTAATACTGTTAGTGAAGGTTACTAATGACTTATTTGATCAGTCTTGTAGGAATGAGATTTTAACAGTGATAAATATTAACTTTGAAACTCATTAGAACTGTACAAACTCTGTTTTTTCCTTATTTACTCTACTTTCATTATATTTTTCACACGTTAAAACAAATTGCTAAACCTATTTCCTATTTTCCCACCAAAATATAAAAAATGAGGGATGTCTGAGGCCTTTTGCACTGCTCTGTAGCTTAAAAGTGTAACTGATGGTGATTTGCATATATGGATTTTAGTAATACAGAGCAGCGACGTGGAAAACGGCTTGTAAAGGATAGCTAGTTATCATGTAGCCGATGTCCCACCTTTGAGTCACTGTTTCACACTTATTGTCTGAGAACAGAAACGTGTAAATGAGAACAGCTGTACTGGAATTCTGTTTGTATTAAAATACAGTAAATATGTGAGCACCTAAGAGTTGGAGAGAAGCAAACAGATGTAAGGGCTGACAAAAGCCAGCTGAGTTTTTGCTGATGTACAAAAAGCAATATGCAAACACGACAAATCAGTCTTTCGCCACTTTCCTCAGCATTAATGTGCAAACTGATAATGCTAATGCTAACTAGTGCTATTTGCTGACATTGATGACATTGTTGACATCAAATGGATACCCATAGGCTCTTTAGTGCCTCAGATGCTGGGACTGTAAAGGCTATCGTTGTAGATCTTGAGGCTAACAACAGAATCTTGTGTACTTTACCAGAAACACTTTAGAGTTAGTGGTAGCAGAAACAGCTTTAGCAAAGAAATACTTGTAAATAGCAATGGCAGACTGCAGCTTCTCACCAGGAAGTTGGGAGGGTGGGTCTGTGCTATTTAGTAGTTGAATTCATCACAAGAAAACCCCCCAAAAACAAGCCACCAGTTATTCGTTCACTAGGACTGAATATCACATTAGCTTTTATTAAAAACAACAAAATAATGCCAACATACTGACAAAATTAGTAAATAATAATACAAAACAAGTGAGGTAATATAATCTAGATGCAGATGGCAGTAGCTCTGACAGCACCCGCTGGAACAGTACCTGAATGCTGCTTCTGCTTCTTCTTGATTCCTGAATGGCAGACTGATTAAAAGGAAAACACGAGAGCATTCACATAAACTCACAGATTTACAAGACCTGAAAACAAACAACACATTTTTTTTTCACTTTGACTGAAAGTCACAAGTGGAATCACAATGACTCAGACAACTTAATTAATTTCAACCTGCTCTCTTTTGCTTCTTGGACAGTTGCTTTCAATGCAAAGACATTCTGTGCAAGGTTTTATAACTAACCTTGCAACGACTGCATTGCAAAAAAAAAAAAAAAGGGGGGGGGGGGGGAAAGGCTGGCATTCTTATGCTTAAATAGGAACATCAAATGCTTTCTAAAGCAAAAAACCTTGAGGTGTTTCATTGTGGAGAACTTCATCATAACATTCAGAGCAATCTCTCACTCTCAGAAAATTAGGGTTTGTTCACTGTAATCTCTTTGAATCAGAAAAGGCTGGAATGACTGCAAGAAGGAGAACCTTTCACTGGATTCACAGTGCATGCATAAACTTGGATGTGTGGATGTGTTTGTAAGCAATTTTGTTGGTGTGACTTTGTGTTTGTGACCAATTTTAATTATTTACATTTCAACAAGTTGCTTAATGACAAAACAGGTTATTTTTCAGTTCTCTGAACACTCAGATAAATCAAAAATATGTTTTCCTTCTCCAAGGTTAAAGAAGAATTAAACCAATACTGTGTGCTTTAAGAGGCAAATAGAAAGTTACTACAGCACTGAGTCTGTCTTCACTCCAGCATTTGGCCTCTCCTCTATAATGCTCTTTTCACTGAAGATGGGTCAGATATAGCGTGCATGTCATCATCATCCAGTGAGAAACACACTTGTGTATTTGTGTTCATAGAGTAAGAACGTGGTAAACAAAATATATGCTGGATCTTCATGAGCTTTAGACCTACAGTGTCAATGTCACTCCTTATAATCTGGTGAGTGAGGTCAACCTGTAGTTTAAGATACATACGCGTGTTACAGCTATTTGGAATGTACAATAAGACAGCCATAATTTTTATTATAGTGCCTAGTAGCAGCAAAATTGCACAAAAAATAAAAATCTTATGTGTTGTGTATGTAATTCATATATACTTGGCTTTTAGCTTAGCGAGAGAGAAAGCATTTTCACAACAACTGTCATGGTCCGCGGCCCGGCGTCCGAGGTGCTGATGGGATGCCCACTCCCGTGGGCGTGGCTGCTAACTCCACACCTGCATCCCATCCCGGGCGATCACCAGGTGGACTATTTAATCCTGCCCAGCCTGCTGCTCCACGCCAGTCCGTAGTCGTCCTTCAGCGGTAACGTACACCTGCGGGAAAGCCCTTATGCAAACCTATCCGTGTGAACTAACACTAACTCTGCCTTGTATACTCAGATCACAGCTCGGCGTGTTTGAGCCACCAGCCTGTCCACCTGCCTGTCCGGAATTTGGATCACAATCAGCCCCAGCCGCCTCGACCTTTCTGAAGCTTCTCCCCACGGACCCTCACCCCTCCCTCCGGTTCCCTCGGCCCCGCTATCATCGTAAGACGCGTACTCTACTTCCCCTCGTATGCTGCCGTTTTCCCCGCATCCCAATAATCCTTTTTTCCTTTTTCTGTTTCAGCCTCCCACAGTCCCGCTCTCGGCGTTCCTGCGCGATTCACCTCCCGGTCCCTCGGTTTTTCTGGTTCCGTGCGTTTTTTTCCCTTCTACCCTCCCGGGACACCCTCAGTTATAATAAAGTTTATTTTTTGTTCTCTCGTACCGCTGTGTGTGTGTTCTGCTCCTGGGTCCAGCTTGTGCGTGGAACTTCGGTTCATGACAACAACAGTCGTCTCATGCCTTTCACCGAAAGGGAAATACCCGCAGAAAGGGTCCGGCTCAAACTATCACCTTCGTGCTTAACCTGGTTCCTCAGTGAAAGACCCTGATAACTGGCAGCTCTGTCTTCCATTTTACTTTCAGAAACTCTAAAAAAACAAACAAACAAACAAACAAACATAAGGGAGCCTGCACCCTGAGACTGACGCGCTCATTCGTGTAATAGGATACTACGGTCTCTAAGGAGACAGGAGGAATATACGAGTGATTGCAATCGTTAATTTTTTTTTGTCACTGCAATAAATGATACCAAGCTGTCATGCGCAGATAAAGTAAAAAGCAATAGAAAAAATGGCATTAAACATGAATTAGGCTCCTACTGAATGTACGTCAAGGTCTGCGTTGACATTCATTCCCGTCAATAGGGTGATCTTTCTGCTAAGGCCAGTCAATCACATTCATTATGTAGCTAAAGTGTTCTCACAAGGCTACAGCCATTGTGCCACATTTTGCACCCTGCCACATGTATTATGCTCATGACATGGCTCTTTACCATCTTCACATTTTCATCCCGATAGCCACTGAGCAACACTGAATACAGCTTTGCATGTTCAACCTCAAGCTATGGAAACGCAATATACAAAAGTGCAACTTGGAGAGTTCTGAAACATGCAGTGCGCTCAAGGCAGCACAAAATTAAATAACTCAGTCTCACTGGACAGCTAACTATCCTTAGCTTCTTACTTTTCAGTGTGCAAACATGCCCCTCACATACAAATGCAGTGTGAAATACGTATTTGATCAGACACAAAAAAAGACGGGATGACCCTGATGTTTTGCGGTGCAGGATTTATTTTGTGTACTGTGAATTTATTCATTTAGTTTGTTTTGTTCTTGCTGGGACCGCTGGTCTTAAAATGAAATTAGCAAAACAAATCAACCATATGATGAGCAGGCTTGCTGATTGCTGCTGTTTTTCCCCCTTATTTTTATTGGCATTTTTGCCCTCCTTCCCTTCTTTCCTCCTGAAGTTGCAGCTTTCTCGCCACAAGGGTCCCTGTGGACTAGACCAGATGTTCCAGGCAGCACACTTCCCCACTCTCTGCCTCATGGAATATTCATGGGCAACCAGGCACCACAGCACAGCACAGACCAGAGACCATTTATTTATTTATTTCATCACCCCGCTGCCTGCCTGTATAATGCACAACAACAGTTCACCATACAAGAGCGTCCTCTCACCTTCCCGTTTCTCCTCAGCCCCTTCCTATCATTTTCAGTGTTTTCCTTTCCTTGACAGGATAAATAAACATGTCTTGGTCTGTATTCACTTTGTTTTTCTTACCTTCCCTTACCCTGCTCTTGATTTCTCTGTCTTTCTACTGAGCTTCTCCTGTCTCTCTCTGTCAGTTTTATTAGGCAGATGGGTGGGGCGTGAAGAGAGTGTTGAATAACTGATGTTTGTGAATCCTAATGGTGGTGCTTAAATACAATGCCATTATTTACAACCCTGCCTAATGCATTTGGACACTTAAATTCTTTGTTTGGTGGTGATAATTGGGCTAAATGCTCTACAGTAATGCATCCTGTTAGCGGCATGTTTTTCATGATGGATCAGCTTGTTGTTTGGACAAAGGTTTGGAGGCAATTATTTATCGATAGAAGCCCAAGTAACATTTATAATCTGCCTCACTTGCAGAGTGATGGTACTCCAAATTATTACCCAAGAAACCAAGAAAATGCACCGATATGATGTGCTTCTTAACCAGGAAAAACAAAAGTGTGTGGAGGGGGGTGTAGAACTGTTTTCAAGGAAGCCTATTCCAGGATTAGAAAACAAGCACTAAAGGAGAGAAAAAGAGCCTTTTCTTTTTTTTAGATGTGCAAAGACAGACCAGCTTTCTGGGTACAAAAGGAGGCAGGAAGGCAGGGAGCCAGGCGGTACCTCTGCTCCACTTGACTGCGGTCCAAAATGACAGCTGACGGCTGCCGCGCAGACATCATGGACGAGCAGATGTGGCGGCAGCTTTCCAAGTGCAGCAACACTTCATCCCTCGTTTCTTTCTCTCTATTCCCCTGTTCTTTTTCTTGTTTGCATTGTTTCCCTCCCTCTTCTCTGGTTTAAAATAAGAAAAAAAAAAACAGGCAAGTCTATCTGGTTGCTCCATTACCATCTCTCCCTGCATGCCTCATTCATCTTTTCCTTCTGCAACAGTTTATCTACGTGTTTAATTACACACTTCGATTTTTCCTTTTCCCTATACAGTAAAAATTGTGAAAGACGTAACAAGACGACGCCTGTGTTTAAGTAAGAGATTCTTCTGAAGCCGAGCATTTGTTTAGTTTCAGAGACAGATCCCCCTGCAGTCTCCCAGCATGCACCTGTGGTAAAGAGGTTATTCAGCTCTCTGCCAGCTGAGGCACAGCTGACTACTCTCTGGCCCACATCCGGCACCATTTCCACTCTAGCTAATCAAAATTGCTTTTACATTCTCAGCTAATTAGCTGCTAATATAATTTTTCAATTATTAGCTACAAACATTGCAAACATTTGGCTGTGAATGCTACATTGAATGTCCTTCTCTATCCCCTGTTTTTTTACTTTGATTTTCTCTGCCTGCGTGAGCGTGCGTATCTCTATCGCCAATCTCTTCACAGTTAGACTTTCTTGTGATCATTCAGTGTTTGCGGTTTCCTCGGCTCCGTAAGATATAAACCCCACACGGCAGCGGGGAAAGAAAGCAGGGATCCTCAGCGGGATGAGTTTATCGGGAGTGTAGGTCAACTAAGCCAGTTAATAATGCTGTTATCTGGGAGGCAAGGAGGAGAAGGAGGGAGGCAAGACGATGTGGGATAAGAGGGGGAGAGGGACCGAAGAGTGCAGGGAGGAAATAAAAGCAAATAAAAGAGGATGATGAAGGATTGAAAAGGAGGGAGGTACAGTGAAGAGAGGACAAGAAGAGGAGGATGCAGGAAAGGAAGGAGGGAGGGAATTAGCCCATGGTTCAAAAAGAGCTATGCCCACAGAGAGAGAGAGGGAGCACTGCTGGGTCTATGCAGGGGGCGGTGGGGCAGGTGAAAGTCTGGAGGGCTGTGTATATGTGTCTGTGCGAGTGTATGCACGCATGTGGCTGTGTTTTCTTTGTGTGCAGTATGCAAAGGTAGGTCTGCCATATTCAATATTCCCGTCAGCCAGGACTTAGAATACCAAAACAACCTGTCTGGGAGTATACAGATGCTCCTGCCTCTCTGCACCTTCCTCTCCCCACCACTCCTCCTCTACCTCCTTTGCTTTGTTTTCTCCCTTTGCACCGCTCACGCATATGGCTCACCATTTCAGCTGCTATCCCTCTGACAAAACAGATATTTGCTTCTAATGGGAGGGGGTTTAAGATTGAATCAAACATTTGTTTCAAGAGATCATAACGTGGCGCGCTAATGGATAAATAGTGCTAGTGCAACAAAGGCGACATAGATCTCAGCAGTTGCACAGATGTTGACTGTTGTAGCAGAGACAATTCACACATTTTGATCTATGTCACTGCTGGCGAGTAAAAGTAAAAGAGCGTTTGTCGCTGAAGGCACAACTTTGCGGAGATAAGAAAGCAACAAGGTTTGAGATCTCTTGTGTACAAATGTGAAAAAACAACAAAACAGGATTTGTTTTGCACTCGCACCTACTGTGGGTTTGAATAGGGGGAAAAACAACATTGTATCATTTCTGTGGATTTCTCATTTCTGCTCCCTCTCACTTTTAGAAAACCTCATAAGATATGCTTGTAGTGTTGAGAAGAAGGCATGCTCCGCAGAACAAATGGTGTTAATTTGCCGCGCCTCTCTGAAGCTGCACATTAGAGAGAAGCCTTCAGGGAGAGAGTGAGGGAGGAGGAGATATGGGGTTGAGGGTGGCGGAGGAAGGTGGGGAGAGGATGGAGGGAGGAGGAGGAGGAGGCAGCAGCTGTGCTGGAATTAATGTCTGCATGCCAAATTAGAAACACCATGCATCTCCGTCAGAGACTCGGGGATGAAAAAAAGGAAGAAAGGGAGGGAAGGGAGAGAAAGAAGGAGAAATAGAAAGGGAGTGAGCAACAGACACAAACATGATAGATAGATAGATAGATAGATAGATAGATAGATAGATAGATAGATAGATAGATAGATAGATAGATAGATAGATAGATAGATAGATAGATAGATAGATAGATAGATAGATAGATGCCTCTGTCCTGTCTGCTGCATTGGGAGGTTGAGTCTACGTGTTTGTGTGTGTGAGTGAACTGATGTGTCGTTGATGGAACACTCTTACAACAGAGGTGCAAGGCAGGTGGGGGACACCAGTCCCAGTGGTGCCCTCTAGGGACAGAGCATGCATTTGATTATCAGGCAGGGGATCAATAATGAGAGTACAGGCTCTCTCTAATGATAGCTGCAGGCCACGGGGCCAGAGGCCTCAGGGTACAGAGCTGGCAGAACAGTCCTCATGAATACAGGATCGGACTGGAGTAAACTTTGCGTGTGTGTGTGTGTGTGTGTGTGTGTGTGTGTGTGTGTGTGTGTGTGTGTGTGTGTGTGTGTGTGTATGGGCCAATATGGTTGAGAAGTATGTCAGATGAAGGACACAGAGAGCAGATGGCTGGTTGGAGCAGTATGAACACCTCACCTCATCTCTGCCTGTGCATCATTCAATGTGAAATTTTTCCTCTGCAGCATGACTCAATACACCTCACTGCTCACTCCCTTCTCGACTCCACAGAACCGCTGAATCCCAGAGTAAACTCATGTTGAGCCTCTGCATTGGTGATGTGTGCACAACGCTTTCGCTACCCTAAAGTTGTCTCTAAAGTTTTAGATTTATACCTTTTTCACCGAGTGATGGATCCCTGCTATAAAAGCACAAATGCATGCCTGCTTAGCGCTTTAATGCATTATTTGAGTGCAGGTGTCTAGTCAGAACTTCACAGATCCTCACAGATACGTGCTGCAGCAGGTCACATAGCAGAGGAAGCATATAGAGAGACAAGAACAACATACTCATTAGCTCATTTCTGTTTTTTTCCCTGTTTCTCCACTGAGCTAAATTAACCATCCCATTTCTCTTCTTTGTGTGTCCTCTGCAGAAACAAAGCCATGTTGCCCCCCCCACACACACACACGCCCCTCCTCCCATCACCCTTCCCTCCCACCCTGCCTCGCTTTCCCTCTTTACTCCCCACCCATCCTGTCATTGTGAGGTGTGCGTCTCCTGTCTGACCGTGTACTCCCCCTCTCCTTACCCCCAACATCACACCCCCCTCTACACCCCCACCCCACGCCTCCAACTATTCCATTTCTACCTTACCCCAACCCCCTTTGCTCCCCAAGCACCCCCCCCCTCTCTCTCATCCTCTCTCTCTCTCCCCACCCTGCCTTCCAATCACCCCCCGGGAGGTGACATCTGCCGGGATGCGCTCGGCTGGTTCCAGATGCACCGCTGCCTCTTCCACCACCGCCGCAGCCACCGCCACCCGAGCGAGTGAGTGAGCGAACGACACCCCAGCACTCATTTCAATTCCATCACCCTCTCCCAATCATCTTGCCTCTCCCCAGTGCAACATTAACGAGCCTCTTTCATTTGAATACATAATTAGCCGCCCGAGCACTCTGCTTCACTAATTTTGAGACAAAAGGATGGAGGAGACGAGGGGGTGGGGGGGTTGGGTGGGATTTGAGGGCGAAAGGGTGGGGGTGGCATGTGGGATGAAGAGGATGAGGCAAATAATGATAACAAAAAAAAAAAAAAAAGAAAAACATTTGCATTTTAATTTGAAAGCAGAGGGGGGACTGATTTTTTTTCTTTGTCTTTGTCTCCTTTCTTTTGCCCTTGCTCTCTTTATTATATCTGCTTTTGGGATTTTAAAATCAGTTTTCTTCTGCATACTATTTCACACTATTTTAATGTGACTACACACGCCTTTAAGTTGTTCCTAGTGCTCTCTGTATGTATCTGTAAATGACAATACATGCGTGTGTGTGGGTTTGTGTGTGTCTGAATCCATCACCAGCCCTTAGGGCATGCAGCACTCCAAAGCCAAAATAAACCTCACTTACTCCTGCACAATAAATCATTCTTCTCAATGAGCTGAAGCCAGCTGAGACACCCCTTAGTGCATTACAATATCATCTAGCTACATTCAATAAACATTGCTCCTATTGCCCTCACTGTGGGTGATTTCTGTTTGCTAGAAATAGGGGCCTTGAGGCTTTTCCAGTAGACTGACAGCACATTCAAATACAGAGGAACATGCGTCAGGGCTATATCGTAGTAATCCTGACTTACAATTGAGTTACAATTATGAACTGGAGCTCCATTTGCTCTTTTGTATACTGGCATATGTTTATGTAGAGAGAGTATATTAGACGTGCCTATAAAGGAGATCGAAGGGAGGAGATAAAGAAATGAAAGAATGTGAGTTAAAAGCAAAAAATACAGGGGGTGGGGCAGAGAAAGAGACAGCAAATAGAGAAGATGATCAGTTTTACTCTGTGTAGATGTGTCCTGTGAAAGTGTTGTCGTCTCTCGCTCTTCCTTCTTGGTGGTGTGCCAGGGTTGGCCTCCTGTCAGCCATCGGGAGAGCCAAATGACAGCTTTGATCCTATTAGGATCAGCGCCAAATCAACACTTTGCTCATTAAGAGGCTGCACACGCCAGCTAGCAACGCACCCGCCTTCAATGTGGCTCTGTAGCCGACCCTCTGTGCCAACCATCCATGCCCTGTGAGTGCCAGACTCACCTGTCATCACTGGGTGAACCCGACAGCATGGAGGGAAACACTTTGCTGAGTCAGTGCTGATTCAGCAGACTTTAAATTACACAATCTGCCTCCTTTCTTTGTGTGTTCTGTGTAGAAAATGTGAGGCCAGTAAGCTAATAACAATAAAAACCTTTTCTTGTTCCCCATTTCTCAGTGTATGTAGTATATTTCTCATTTCTCCATTCCTGCTCCTTTCCCCCTACAACAGAAATGTGTTCCTAGCTGTACAAACCTCACCCATCCCAAGCTTTTCCCAACACTCCCCAAGTCTTGTAATGTGTATATGTCCAAAGTACAGTGGTGAGTTCAAATGGACTGCATCTTAAGAAAACACCAGTAAATACAAAAAAAATAAAAAAAAAATGCTGCAAAAGGACACAAGTCAAGATCAAAATAGAAAGAAAAAATTCAAAATTTTTAAAAAGGTCATGAAACAAAACGGAAGTGTTTTTGTGGAGACAGTAATGTGACAGAAGGGCAGCTGAGAGCTTACAGAGATCTACAGCATTATATGAATCATGTGATTAAAAGACATTACCTTGTATCTTTTTCTCCCTGACAACTCCAATAAACCCTCTGCTCCTTTTAAGTGGGTCTCATTATAATCCTTTGTATGTTTTCCTCTCTGCCACACACACAGCTGTCATAGTCCGTCATGTTATTGTGTCCCCAGAAACACTTCCGCTGAGATTTTCTTTCTTCTTTTGTTGTTTTTTATCCTTTTCCTGCTGTGTTTTATTCAACTTCTGATATGGGTTTTTTTGCGCTTTCGCAGACGTTTTTCTATTTGCTGGTGTTTTCATTCGTACTCCATTTGACCTTTCAGGGCCACTGTAGTAAAGCTGCTACTCCCGTGTGAAAATAGAGCAGATTTTTGGTTATTTGAGATCACACTGACACAGCTACAAACAGTGGTGAAAGAGCTAAATCTCTTCTTTGTCCTGTTTTGATTTGAAAGGAACAGACCCATCGCAACAAACGCTTTAGTGTTAATTAGCGATCAGCACAGATTAAAAGCAAGAAGGGATCCATTGCTCGTTACGCCATTTTATCTAGTAAAGGCTCGAATCTGTTTACAATCACTGCACTCTTTGACTCATCCATATCGGTGCTCACAGATGTTTGCACAAGCTTCCCTATGACTCATCAACCAATCTGTCCGCTAATGGAAAACTGCAGGTGACTGTGCCTTTTTATTGATCAGTATTGGCTATTGACAGGCTGAAGGCTAGATCAAGAAGGTCAGGGCACGGAGTTCCCATTAAGATGAGAGACAAACAAGTGTAGAAGAAATGAAAGCTCAGCTCCACCTTATTCACTTCCTGACCCCAATCTTTATTTGACACACCTGACCTCTACCTGAGCAATAGACAAATAGATTGTTGCTATTTCACTGCCCGACTGAGCGTTAAACGCTGCTGTCACATAGACCATCACTCAAGAAAAAAGTATATAGACACTTAGCCCAGTGATTCAGATTCAGACTGAAAAATGTTTTTAAAAAGAATCCAGCACAGACTTTATATGTGAGACTGGGTTCTGCTATTTTTTTTAGCAATTCATACTGTGCTGCCTTGTCAGTATTACTGAGGTAACCATCCATCTATCCTAATTTATATTTTTATACATAAAAAACACACTCTGTCACTCTATCTCTGTTATTCACTGTCAGGTTAGCTATGTTTTGGAGTTGTCTTTGTTAATAATTTTCACTTAAGGATTCCCCATATTGTTATGAAAGGGTTAAGTCCATTTTCAGTGTGTTGTCTGCTCCGCATCAATGTACATTATGTACTCCTAATTTGCATACTGCAGCGCGAGCTCAATTAAAATGAACTTTTAATTTCTTACAAGTAAATTAGTTTTGCATGCGATGCGTGCAAATGTCGGGATAATGGGTGCTTTTTAATGAGCTCACAAGCTGAGTGCACCCGATCAACTCCCGGGGTGGAGGAGAATGACGCGAGGGACACAGCACCCAACCACCTTACCTCACTGTCACCCCCCCTTCCTCCCCCCCCCTTTTTTTTTTAGCATCACCAACTATGTTACAGACCTAGCTTTTGTGTTGCTCCCTGTCTTCAGCCTGTTCTTACAGACTTTTCTCCCGCTTTCTGGCACATCATACCTCTGTCTCCGTGTGTTTCTGACCGAGGCTTTCAACTTCTCTCCACGAACTCTCGCTCTTTCTTACCTCTCATCACTGGATGCACTTTCCCTCCCTCTAGTCCGCTCCTCCCAAAGCCCTAATTCATTTTCCCCTCCTGCTGCTCCCCTCTAGGGTGCAGAGGTGGTCTTTGTGTGCTGAGTGCTGCTGATGTCAGGACTGCTGAACAGGTGCGCAGACAGAAAGAGTCCCGTTGTTGTGGCACGATGGCTGCGTAAACAAACGCACCAGAGGTCCATGCCACATTGTCCTGTCACACACGCGCACACACACACACACGCGCACACACACACACACGCGCACACACACACACACACACACACACACACACACACACACACACACACACACACACACAGATTCAACAGAATCACACCTTCAGATATCTAACATCTCAGTTCAGAGGAGAAGTGCAGAATTGAGTTTAAGATGGCTTGGAGCGGGACACACAAATCTGCTTCACAATGATGAAGCCACACACACGCACAATCACTGGCGACACACAATGATGAAGCGACCCACACATCCACCTGCAAGCACACACGCTATTAGAGCAGAAAGTGTGTTGCCACGGTGTGACCCTCGCTGTGCTGCAGGTGCTCTCTGTATGAACAGCCACAGGCCAAGAAGCTGCTGAAGGATTATCTGAGTGCCACTGCCCTCACCACACACACACACACACACACACACACACACACACACACACACACACACACACACACACACACACACTGCTATGAAAACTTTGCGATCAACTCCTTCATTCACTTTTCTATTCTCACTTTCTCTGCCCTCCTCTTCTTTGTTATGTCTCTTTCATCCTCTCTCCTAGCGTCAGTTTCTTTTCTCAAAGTCTTCTTCTTGTCTCACTAACATCCTCTCTTCTTATCGCCCTCTGGCTCTCCCTCTTACCCTCCTTCCCTCCCCTCCATCTTTTTCTCCATCCCTTTCAGCCCTTCTCCATCATCCCATTCTGCCCTTACTCTCATGCTTGTTTTCCTCCCTTCCCTCCTCCACTGTGCTGCACAGCTGTGCAGAGGCAGATTAGTGTGTTAGTACCTGTGAGGCAGAGGCACGGCAAGCTGCATGCTAAAACCCAATCAGCTAATGTTGATAAAGGAGGCGGGGTACGGACATCTGTTCACACAAAACACAAAACTCATTTGAATCACAAGATGAAATGACTCACATCTGCTGAATTGGAAAATATCTTTTTTCCCTCCTTGTTTTAATTTGGGTGGAGGCGGGTGTACTCCAGATGCCAGGGTGACATGCTGAGTGACAGGCGCCCAGCACACAAGAGGAATATATCTGTGTGTTTATGTCTGTGTAAAAGTATGTTTGTGATTTTCATGAACATATTTGTATGTTATTCTCAAGATTTTTTTTATAGAACTGGTGCAGCTACTCACAACAAGACGAACATATTTTCACGTTGAGGAATGTTTTCTATCATGTGTAGCCTGTGTGGGTTTATGTCAATGCTGAGTGCAAATCAAACAGTGATGGTAAAAAAAAAAAAAAAAAGAAATATTCAATTAATCTTTCTCTGGAGTTGAAGGCTACAGCACTTTTGGACTTATGTGGACACTTTCTAAGAATTGATGCAGGAAATCACAGATATCACCTGTTATAGCTTTTAAAATCATAATAATAATCAGAGATTGGCAGTAACGTGTTACTGTAATCTGATTACTTTTTCAAGTAACGAGTAAAGTAAGGGATTACTATTGCAAAAACGGTAATTAGATTACCGTTACTTTCCCGTAGGAACGCTGCATTACTGTAACTTCTGTCGGTGCTGTGCTTTTTTGGAAATCGAATTTCCCAGAGGAACCCACCCGAGGGATTAATAAAGTTCTATCTAATCTATCTAATCTAATCTAATCTAATCTAATCTAATCTAATCTACTAAAACCATGAGTTTTTTGCAGAATGTCTCATGACAGTGACGTAAGCGAGTGCGACATTCGTGACAACAGCTGTGTGCAGATCAACAATGGATAATATATCGAGTGCGGGAGAGAGTATGAGCGTGCAGCCTTTAAAGCGTGGAAGTACTGACCTTACTTTGAGTTTGATTCCATAAAAAGTGACAAAAACATTAGTGTCCGTTGTGCGTGGGAAGAAAACTTCTTTTTACAGGGAAAAAAAAACCCCTAAACTTCCAAGCAAGCACCGAGTGCGCAACGACGTAATGGGAAATTCACAGAGAAACTCGCGGATTCTTCAACTGACCGCGGCACACCTGCACCAGGGTAAACCTCCGCCTACCCTACTCCTGTTTTACAGGTGAAAATAGAGCAACAGGACCGCTAGTCTTTGACTTTATTTATTTTCTGCTGTGTTTTACTTGCATCTATTTGAAAGAGTGAGTGTAAACACAAAAAATATTTTATTTTATGTGCTGGAATGTGTAGAAAATAGGTTTAAATGTTAAACTAATTTATTCAAGTCAGAGAATGGTGCATATAATTTAATTTTTGCTTGATGCATAAAGTTAAAAGATTAAAACTAATAAAACAAGTTTTAAAAAGAGACTTTTCCATTGGATTACATTTTGTATGATGGGTTATGTAGAAAAAGTAGAATTGGGCTGAAAGATCTATCGCTTTATCACCTATTCAGGTTGTAAATCGTGTTTTTAAAAAGTAACTAAGTAACTAAGTAATTAATTACTTTTGAAAATAAGTAATCAGCAAAGCAACGGGATTACTTTTTGGGGGGAGTAATCAGTAATTAGTTACTGATTACTTTTTTCAAGTAACTTGACCAACACTGATAATAATACAAAAAACGAGAACCTCAACGCATGTCACGGTTTGACTTGACTGGATTTGGGTGTGGTAAGGTACAAGCAGCTAATGTAGCCTCACGACTACTCCAGAGATGACGGGAAGGCTACAAGAGGCTGAAAGATGAGACTGGCTCCAAAAGCCAATCCCCATAGATCCCCATTAATGTGACAGCTGCTTAGTTCTATTATGAGAGCAATAAATCACAAGAGCATGAAATATGAATTAAAAAATAAAAGAACCTGTCAAAAAATAGATGACCCTTTAGATATGCAGTGTGATGTTTCTGTCCTTTGATTTATCTGATTGTAAAACATCATATTCACAACGCTTTTGTCAAATCAAAGGTCTTCCCAGAGTATTTTTGTGAATGTTTTCCAACCATAAAAATGATCAACAGTTGTCATAACAGTTGTGAGGAATGCTTTTTTAATACTATCGTCTAAACAAGGATGATTTTGTTTGATGTGTGCAATGAGTCGGACCTGCTCAAGACGGCAGAGTCTGCGAGTTGGTGGGTGTTTCACTGCAGTCCTAGCAGATGTTAGCATAAAGTGCGTCTGCAGATGTTTTGAAAATATTTCAAAGACATTTGTTTATTAGACGTTTTTATTGGCATTTTATTGTCAATTAAATCAAACACTTAAAAATAAAGACCAGAGGGAACAACAAGAACTAAGAAACTTCTGAAATTAAACTTTCAGTTTTTGTGTAATTAACTATTAAAGATCTGCAGCATAGTTATTATTTTGTGTTGTACTCTTTGGATTATGGATAAATATCTGCACAAAGACAGCCAATTATTAAGCGAACGATAAATAATGACGACAGAGTCACCCGAAGGAGCAGAGCAAATATTAAATAACAACCCTGCAAAAACATCTCTGAGCAGCTAAACAAGACACAGATCATGAAAAGGGGATTTAATGTAATTACAAGTTGCCTTTTATTTGACAACTGTGAGTCATTCTTAACTGGATTCTAGTATATAAATACATCATTAATGAAAATGTAGCCTCACACAGCTTTATTAATACAAATAAAGTTATAACCATTGAAAATATTGTGTGTTAAAAAGGTCCGTATATCTGAGACTACTTGCTGCAGTATGGCTGTCAGATTTTTTCCTCTTGCTCAAGGTCTTCTTGTTTGTTCATGCATTTTGCATTCATGTCTGTATCTGATGGTTTTCTGATGGCTTGTATGAGCTGTTCCCAGTGGACGCACGTGAGCTCGAAGCACGCATATTTCCTTCGTACATGAATGGCGATTGCCGCAGCTCTTCCAATAACTATAATTTACATTAAATTTGAAATTAGTTTTGCAAATTTTTTTCCCTCTCTGTAATTATGACAGCAGTTGGTGCGAAGTCAAGCTGCACACATTAATTTTAAAAGCTTTTTACTTTTAAATCCGTCTGAACTTTATTGCAGTTTTTCTGTTGTTAAGCATACATGAATTTATTGCCCCAGAGGGGGAAAAAAGACACTGACCGTGATGTGCTACAGTGTCAAAAAGCAATGACTGGTCTCTCAACCCATCTGTTCATCCAACAGCAGTCTTTTTCATGCACTTAAAGATTTTTATGGCAGTGTGTTTTTGGCACCAATAGACATTTTGATGCATCTTCTACAATCCAGGTAAGAAAATCCCAGAAAGATCATTCAGTTCATTTAGATTCATCGTTTTCAGTGGAAGAAACGTTTCATCACTCATCCAAGTGACGACAAATCTACGCCATAGCTTATGGTGTGACCCCTTTTATGCCTTAGCCTTTCATGCCATTCAATCATTGCAGGCTGTATCGAACCGACGTGTAGAAACGTTTCATAGGAGGTGCACGTCAGGTTACGTGGAATTTTTTGGTTTAAAGTTAAAAGGTGTTTCCGGTTAAATCATAATTTAATAACGCCCAAGTCTAAATTAGGGATTAACCTGTGGCTTAACCTAACCTAACTTGCATCACCCTAGAAATGCAACTACATGTCACGTCCACATTACTACTGCAGCTGGGCTGGTCAATACCATCCACTCCCCTTGTTAATTTCAAGCAAATTTCAGTTTCAGTGACATAATACAAGGAATAATAATCAATGTAATGAACAATAATCATAGCATCAAGAACTGAAAAATGTCCTGGAAGGCGATTGCTGAAACTTTCGGAATAGAAATGAAGGAATGTGCTAAGAACCTGGAAAAACTAGAGGGACAAATTTGTTTGCCTCCCAAAAAACTGACCACAACCTATTAGGGAAACAATTTTCCAGCCTGTTACTTCTTTCTATTTTTGTGCAAAGCTACCTGAAGCTTGTGCTATATTAACATAGTGATAAAATAATATCAGTAGATATTATTCTCTACTACAAACTGTAGTTTAACGTTTTCTTGAAAAATAATTATACACAGCTTGAATCTGAAGAAAAAGAAGAAAAATTAAAAAAAAAAAATCTCTATTTTCTGTTGTCTACATTTTCGAGGGCGACTTTGCCTCCAAACAGGAAAATGTGTACAGTTGGGGGTTAAAGTGGATTCAGCAGGTGGGGAAACCCTTAAAATTGGTTGTAATGGCTCAGGGTGGGGAAAAGAATCATAAGTCAAAATAATTTCTATTGAGAGCTCCAATAGATTTTCTTAGCGTACAGGCTGTGATCAGCTGACCTGCTGCTCTTTGTGGATTTACACAACTTAATTAAACCAGATGGCAGCAGATGTTTCATGAATTGTCCTGGCCGATTTCCATCCTCTACACTGACAATACACTGTTTCTACTGTCTTTTTTCTAGTAGATAGTTAAAATTTACTGAATGGATCTCAGCATCATCAGCTACAATTCATGAGTCTCAGCTACACTTGATGTAATCTAATTCTGATCATGAAACCACAGCCACTCTGCATGAGTCACGCACACCGTTCTTTACTTTAAATCCATCACAGTACAGCAAACTAACCTGTTTATCTTGCACTAACATGCAACCTTTAAATAACAGTTGGCGTACCTCAGTTTGCTTTGGTGCTTATTTCACAATATGAAAAAACATAATGTTTTATGTACAGACCCAGTGTCTGATTTAAAAACATGAGGACTTACCTGTAAGCTTTAAAATTCCAGTTTATTAAATACCACTGAGCAGTTCTTACCTTTAAATCTAACCTGTCTTCTTCCTCTCCAATTCTGTGTTTCTTATCTTTCTCCATCTCTGAGTGAAGTTAGCTCTCTTTCTTTTCTCTCCCTGTGAAATACAGCAGCTGGACCTTTAGCTAGCAACACACTGTGAGACAAAACGCACACAAACAGTTTGTGTTTGCTGATGTTTGTTGAGCTCACAGAAACGCTGCATTTCAAATAATCTGCTACTTTAAAAAGTCACTCCCTTTATGCTCGCTCCTCTTCAGTAGGGCTAGCTAGATGCAGAAGTACCGCAGCTGCAACTTATGGAGACCTGCAGTCATTCCACTGTTGTGCCAAAAAAACAAAACAAAACCCCACTACTGTCCCACTTTTAACCCCTGACTTCGGCAAACGTCATCTCTATTTATGTGATATTCTCTGGTGATTAATACACGAACCGTGTTACTGTTTAGGCTCAAATCGGTTTGATGTTTGGAGGTGTAATAATACTTTCCTCAAATGCATTAGTGCAAAAGTAATGAGTAAGTAGTCAGAAAATAATACTCAAGTACAGATACCTGAAAACTCTAGTACAGTAACAAAGTATTGTACTTTGTTACTTCCCACCTCTGCACAAGGTCATACACATTTAAATACACATTTAAATACCGGCAACGATAACCACCACTTTTGTAGATTATGTCATAAGCTCTACAAAGATTCATTGCAGATGTTTATCAATCATAATGGTCATATGTACTACACACAGATAATACAATTACAAGATTTTTTTTGGGGGGGGGGGCATCTTCATCATTGAAGGAATGGCTGCAGGCCTGTAGGTGTAAATAGACTGCAGAGTCTGGGACTGATGAGGTAGCTCTTCTGTGTTGTGCCATCCATTTAGCCAGAGGTGCTTTGGTTTCCTCAATGTATAATTCATTGCAATCCTCTTGGCACTTAACATACGACATACACTATATTGCCCTGTTTCTGCCAGGGGACTCTGCTTGTGTTGGGAGGACCAATTTTTGGCATAGCCAATTTTTGTTGTTTGAAAGCCAAATGGGCATGGTGTTTTGAAAATATGCATCTCCGCTGTACTTACACTTAAGCAGCGGTTGTCCGTCCTCCCTTTTGGGTTTATTTGTGCCACTCCAAAAAAATAATTTGTGTCCACTATAAAGGAGAACATCACAGCCTGATACCTGCAGGTCTGACAGCAGCAGGTGTGTCACTCCTTTTGCTACCAGCAGTCACCTCACTGTTCTGACACACAACACAAAACTATCCACAACACTACACACTAACTACACAAGACAACACATTAACTACACACTCCAAACACGCTAAACGTCACAAATCTCTCACATCTCAAAACTTTCTCTCTCTCTTTTTCTGCTGTCTCCCTCTCTCTCTCTCCCCCTCTCTCTCTCTTTTTCTGCTGTCTCTCTCTCTCTCTCTCACTCCTAAGAGGGGGGGGGGGGTTGCTCATAAGCAGAGAGTGATTGCTGCGCTGTCCTTAGACAGTAAACGTGACAAAACGATTGAGGAAAAAACGCCGTGTATATATTGTTTATCATGACTCTGGTTTTACGTGGCCTATCAACACAATTTATAAACTATATCACCTTGTTGCTTTGTCTTTAAGTGGTCATGTGATTAGCTTACCACAACTACTTTATTCTTCCTCAGCCAAACAGCAGCACTCATGTTATTGTTTTGCCCCCTGAGCTCCAGGTGTTGTACCAAAAACAGCTTTAAGCGCGCAGCTGCTTAAAGTAGCGCCCAGATTACTTACAGCTACTTCCGTGCAACTGATATAAGATGCGGTAAGCTGAACACAGCTTCTGTTTGTTGAAAAATAGGACCGTATTTTCTTGTTAGTAACTGCAACGGCGTTGTAACGATAGGAATAGTAATTAGTTAGATTACTCGTTACTGAAAAAAGTAACGCCGTCAGTAACGCCGTTACTTGTAACGCTGTTATTCCCATCACTGCAGAGAACCCAGAATAACCTTTAAGCATGTTGTAACTTTAGTGGGAACTAGACTCTTGCATTTCCTCTGGAGCCTCTGGTAGAAGACGTAGTAGATTCAATCTTTCATAGAAAGCAGTGCAGAGCTGTCAGGTGGGAGATTGGAGTTTAGATCTTGCATGAAACTTGAGGTTAATGTAATCGTTTTGTTGTTTGCACAACCTTTGTGCTAGTTCATAGTTCATAAATGTATGATGTTATATTCATTAAAAGTGTATATATATATAAATTTGTTAGAAATAGAGGTTTAAATGTCAAATATGCCAGTTAAACCCTTTTCATCTCCCAAAATACACTTTTTTTAATAACACAAAGCCATTGGATCTTTCACAATATAATAATACAATACAACAATACAATAATAAACACAATAATATTTACTAATGGATGATCCCTATGCAGTCTGCTATCTGCTTTTCTCCTTATCCCAGTCTCACTGTTTTAAAGGCTTTAAAAATTGCACCTGGTAGGCCTCCAAACCCCTGTGCACTAACAAACCTCCCTGACCAGCAGCAGCCCTGCATGGGTTCATCTCCCTGCTGTGCTGAACATTTGACTATTTACCACAGACAGAAATGTATCTGTGTGGTCATTGTGCTTGTTTCACTGTGTTTATGTGTAAGAGAGACACGAGGAGAATGGCAGAGAGAAAGGGACGAATTAAGAGGCAAGAGCCAGAAAAAGCTGGGGAGCGATTGAAAAAGATGGAAAGAGAGGCGGGATCACGGGGTCAGGATTGAAGTAGTCAAGCTCTCATCTCCACACAGCAGGGGGTCCATGACCAGCAGCCCTGCAATTACATAGCCATTTAGGACAAACACAGAGGGGGGGGGGGGGGGGGCAGCCCCAACCTCTTAAAACTCTCAAACCAGAGGCTTCAGCTTTACAGCACATAGCTTAAAACCAAGAGCCCTCCTCAGAACACATGTTAGAGGACCAGAGAAGGGCTTACATCATGTTTACACTAATGCTTGTAAGTCTGAGAACTTTAGTTTTCACTAATGCAAATCTTTTCTATCACCTAAATCAGACACTGTTGACAGCCATCATAAAAATAGATCAGTTTTGACACACTGGTCTCACATTTTAGTGTGAATATGGAAAATTACTTTATATATAGTGGATGGATCCATTAATGTATTCAGTTTAAATGTATTAAAATTCCATTTTTAACCCCATGCCTGCCTGGTTGTATTAAATCACATCACATCTGCACACAGGTGCATTATCCATCCATCCATCCATCCTCATCGGCTTTGTCCGGGGCCGGGTCGCGGGGGCAGCAGCCTAAGCAAAGAGGCCCAGACCTCCCTCTCCCCAGCCACCTCCTCCAGCTTATCCGGGGGAATACCAAGGCGTTCCCAGGCCAGCCGAGAGATATAATCTCTCCAGCGTGTCCTGGGTCTGCCCCGGGGCCTCCTCCCGGTGGGACATGCCTGGAACACCTCACCCAGGAGGCGCCCAGGGGGCATCCTTGTCAGATGCCCGAACCACCTCAGCTGGCTCCTTTCGATGTGGAGCAGCAGCTGCTCTACTCTGAGCCCCTCCCGGATGGCCGAACTTCTCACCCTATCTCTAAGGGAGAGGCCAGCCACCCTTCGGAGGAAGCTCATTTCTGCCGCTTGTATCCGCGATCTCGTTCTTTCGGTCACTACCCACAGCTCGTGGCCATAGGTGAGGGTAGGGACGTAGATCGACCGGTAAATTGAGAGCTTCGCTTTTACACTCAGCTCCCTCTTCACCACGACGGACCGGTGCAGCGTCCGCATTACTGCAGCTGCAGCCCCAATCCGTCTGTCGATCTCCGGCTCCCTTCTCCCATCACTCGCGAACAAGACCCCGAGATACTTGAACTCCTCCACTTGGGGCAGGAACTCATCCCCGACCCGGAGTGGGCACTCCACCCTTTTCCGGCTGAGAACCATGGCCTCAGATTTGGAGGTGCTGATCCTCATTCCCGCTGCTTCACACTCGGCTGCGAACCGTTCCAGTGCGAGCTGGAGGCCCTCACCCAATGAAGCCAACAGAACCACATCATCTGCAAAAATCTGAGATGAGATTCTGAGGCCACCAAAGCGAAAGCCCTCCGCCACTTGGCTGCGCCTAGAAATCCTGTCCATAAAAATTATGAACAGAACCGGAGACAAAGGGCAGCCCTGGCGGAGCCCATCACCCACCGGGAACGAGTCCGACTTATTGCCGGCAATGCGAACCAAGCTCTTGCAACGGTTGTATAGGGATCGAATGGCCCGTAGCAATGGGCCAGACACCCCATATTCCCGCAACACCTCCCACAGGACACCCCGAGGGACACGGTCGAATGCCTTCTCCAAGTCCACAAAACACATGTAGACTGGTTGGGCAAACTCCCATGCACCCTCAAGTATCCTGGAGAGGATAAAGAGCTGGTCCAGTGTTCCGCGACCAGGACGAAAACCGCATTGTTCCTCCTGTATCCGAGGTTCGACTAACGGATGAACTCTCCTTTCCAGCACCCTGGCATAGACTTTCCCAGGGAGGCTGAGGAGTGTGATCCCCCTGTAGTTGGAACACACCCTCCGGTCCCCTTTCTTAAAGATGGGGACCACCACCCCGGTCTGCCAGTCCACAGGTACTGCCCCTGATCTCCACGCAACATTGCAGAGGCGTGTCAACCAGGACAGCCCTACAACGTCCAGAGCCTTCAGGAACTCGGGGCGGACCTCATCAACACCAGGGGCTCTGCCACCAAGGAGTTGTTTAACTGCCTCAGTGACCTCGCCCCCGGAAATTGGCGGGTCATTCCCCTCATCCCCAGACTCTGCTTCCTCCTCGGAAGACGTGTCAGTGGGATTAAGGAGGTCCTCGAAGTATTCCTTCCACCACCTGACAATTTTCTCAGTCGACGTCAGCAGCGCTCCGCCAGCACTATACACAGTGCAGGTAGAGCACCGCTTTCCCCTCCTGAGACGTCTGACGGTTTGCCAGAATCTCTTCGAGGCAGTCCGAAAGTCTTTTTCCATCGCCTCTCCGAACTCCTCCCACACCCGAGTTTTTGCTTCAGCCACTGCCCGAGCCGCATTCCGCTTGGCCTGTCGATACCTGTCGGCTGCCTCCGGAGTCCCACAGGCTAACCAAGCCCGATAGGACTCCTTCTTCAGCCTAGTGGCTCCCTTCACCTCTGGTGTCCACCATTTGGTTCGGGGA
Source organism: Rhamphochromis longiceps (assembly GCF_057381845.1). Lineage (NCBI taxonomy): Eukaryota > Metazoa > Chordata > Actinopteri > Cichliformes > Cichlidae > Rhamphochromis > Rhamphochromis longiceps. The sequence goes on from NC_140557.1 coordinate 24,361,066, forward strand.
TTACCACCACGGCAGGCACCAACCACCTTGTGGCCGCAGCTCAATGCAGCAGCTTCGGCAATGAACATGGTCCATTCGGACTCAATGTCCCCAGTCTCCCTCGGAATGCTGTTGAAGCTCTGCCGGAGGTGTGCGTTGAAGATCTCGCGGACTGGGGCATCTGCACACAGGTGCATTATGATCATATTATATTATGTATATTAAACAGGTGAAGCAGGTGGGCATGCCTTTCATTTACAAAGGAAGGGAACATTATCGGCTTTCTTGAGCCATCCAGGCAGCTTTTATACCTGATGACTGATATCAGTCATTGAAATTCGAAGTTGCCTACTGTTTTCCTTCCATCTGCTTCCATGTTGTGGGGTTTACAGCATGTGTCCCTAAGATCATCACTTCTTTCCTCATTTATTAAAAAAAAAATTTTCCTGTGTTTTTTCTTCCTTTGATACTTTCTGCATCTGTTTCTTCAACGTTTTCCCCTTTTGACCGTATTTTCTTAGCCTTTGTCTTCTGTTTGTCTGCATGTTCGTTATTTGTCACTATCACTTGTCTATTCTTGTTTTGGTTTGTTCAGTTCTTACATTGTGTGCCATTTAATCTTACTTCCAGTCTTTCTTTTTTCTCTTTTTGTCAGGAAAGAATTACTTAGTTTTGTATTCAATCACTCAGTGATCCCTCTGTGTATTCACAGTCCTCTCCTCCTTCTTGTCAGCTTGCTTTCTAACCTCTTTGGCCTATATTTGTGTTTCTTTCCATGATTCTCATCAGTTCCAATTGTGACATATAGTTTTTGCTCCCTTTACTTTATTATTATTATTTTTGGTGAACCTGTCTCTTAGTTGATCTTCTCATTGCACTTTGACTGACAGCTTTTTATTAAGGCCTCAGTCACACTGGCCTAGATACCAGTTGGGAACCCTCTGGAAACGCCTGGTTGATAGCGAAAAATGAATTTTCCCTGGTTGGGTGATGCAAACCAGAAATTAACTATAAGATATTCCTTCACTACTGAAACAAACACGTTTCAAAACAACGAAACAACTTTTAGTTTGAAGGTGAACAGTCTCCATTTTGTAGTTTCATTACAGCTTACCAAATTCTTGTAGTTGTCAAGTTTTTGCAAACATTATAGGTAATACAAACTGTAACTTGCTAGTGCAAAACAGGTTTTCAGTGCACCACTGTACCCCATTGGAATAAATTTCACCTAGCTAAAACAATCTCCTGAAACCACTCACCGAGTGACCAGTGGTCACCAGGTGGGTCACTAAAGCCATTTTTCCACCAGTACCTACTTGACTTGGTTTTTAGGGTTTTCCATTAGGTGGAGGAACCTGGTACCAGGTACATTTTTAGTACTTGCTCAGCCAGGTTTCCAAGCCATCTGAGGTACTCCGCAAGTATGACGTCAATAGACTGCATGCCACTCATTGACCAGTCAGCGGTAACTCCATCACGAAAATCAAAACCACCATTTTTGAAATGGCTGCACAGAAAAACAACACCATGGTCCCCAAGTTTGACTAAAAGACATAGACTGAGGAGAGGGGATACCATCGCCTCGACGTTCCCCATTGTTGTATTGTACAAATGATGTCATAGGACGCTTGCCGGCATTGCTGTAAGAACAATTGCTACTCAATTGTAATGGAAAACAACCAAAATCTGACTCAAATTGAGGCAAAACTGTTCTCTAAGCCTGCCTGACTGGGCCTTTAGGCAGGGATTATACTGTCCACACTATCTGTGCGGGCATCTGTGTGCCTGCCTGTTTTTTGTGACCAATACACCAATTATCAGGCAGCGGATTTGTCACACCAGGCCAGGAAATATTTTTCCTTATTACACATTTAGTTACTTTAGTTGTTATCTGTTGTCCTGCATTTGGGTCCTCATTTTCTTCATGCCCTTCTGGAAACATTTTAGTAATATATTATTTGTTGATGGTATAAAGTTTTACTTATGTGGGAATTTGATCGACCTGATTGAAGTTTGAAGTGTCCGGTTGGCGGTTTTATAGACTGTCTTCTGTGACATAGTCCAATTGTGGGGGCTTGTGCCTTTAGGGTTGCAGTGATGTTTGTTTCTTACACAGACTCATTTGGAGAATACACAGTACAGCCTGTATGACTGTCAAGTTCAGTTTTTGCTTCTCTTTCAAAAAGAGAGATTCAGAATCATCCAAATACTTTATTAATCCTTAAGGAAAGATGTTAAAGATTAACACACTGAATTTTATTTCATCTCAAAATATCTAAATCATCTTTTCTATTTTCCTTTTTTTCTGCTTCCTACTCTACTCATCATCCATTAGATCTTTGTGTGTTCATGTATATGAGAGTGCCACAGCGCAGGTTGATGAAGGAAGGCGATCCTCTACTTCTTCTTCACAGGTGACTGGTCAGAAGGCTCAGTCGTAACCACTCAAACTGAAGATCTATTGATTAAAAGGGTAAGAAAATGAGATTCTGATGGTGAGTAGTGTGGGGAGGGAAGTCTCACAGAAATAAAGCCCAGGTGATAATGTCTGTGGCCTTTTCTGCCCTCTCTGTTTGTCTTGTCTTCTTGATTCCATTGTCTCTAAGCATCTTCTCCAGGCCTCCTGCTGCTTTCACACTCTGTCTGTCTCAGATAAACACCCACTCATTCACACACCAGCCACCCTTTGCATGTCCCTCAAAATTACAGTTACTTTAACAGAAATAAAGCAGCAGGAAAAATGCTGTTCTTTTCTATTATCACCAGATTGCTGTATTTTCATATCATACAATGATTTTAACCTCAAATTCAGTCATTAAAATGAATGCAGAAATGAGCAACTGAAGCTAAATTTCACATATAAATCCTGTGTCATACATGCAGTGGGACTGCTGCATTAAACATTAACCCACATCCAGGAACATTATCAACATTTTGACATTTTGGCTTCTGTTCCTTACATCAGCCACATAACGGTCCTTTTGCAGGAAGAGCATTTCCTACAATCTGTCACTGCATAACACATGAGTTTGCATTAAAGAAAAAATAAAACAGGATGAACTGAAAAAACTGAACCTGTACTATTGCTCTACAATTCCTAAAATTCCTAATTACAGTGCCTCGTAAAAATATTATGAAATATTTAAAAACAATCTCTTCTACCTGATGGGAAAAAAACAACCCACCTATGCATGAAGTTTTGTGGAACAAAGGAAACGCTGACCAAAAAAGAAATTCATTTTTGATCAATTAGTTGGCCGTTTTTATTCTGCTGGAAAGTAGGATACAGTTTAATATTTGTCTTTTATGACATTAAGCACCAATTACTAATAAGAACAATATTCATAGACTTTATTTAATCTTTATTTATTTAACTTATTTAATAAATAAGAAAACTTGTCTACATATAAAGGCATTATGCTATAAAAGGTACAAACACTATATATTTTAAAACACACTGACTTTTTTATGTGTACATAAAGTGCAGTGTTTATTCTGTCAGGTTACTCTGACACAGGCTGTCTGGTATTACCATTCGGGACTCAAGACATGTCAGTTGAGTTGGTTTTTGCATTAAATCAGGACGTTTTGTTTCATTCTTGGTGCTGAGATGTTTTGAACCAACCATGTCCAACTTGGTGGAGACCCAGATGCTGAGGCAGAGAGCACTAGAAGGATTATCTTTGGCATGACATGTTTTGGATCCCAGAGAAGGATAGTGTGCTTATTAAGGGATGATACAGGCGTGGATAAGCCTTTTTTTTCTGGGACATCAGTTTGAAAAGAAGGCAGCAGTGCTCTGAATTATTTTCAGCTGAATCCTTTGGCCTTTTATCTCCTACCCTGTGTCAGTTTGTCTTGCTGAGACTACAGTCCTCAGGTGAAACGATACCTACACACTCCTGGAAACATTTCGTGCTGCGCCGTGCGTAACATGCATTGAAGTTTTTGTGTGTGTGCCTGTCTGTGCGTATGATTGTGTGTTTTGTTTTATGGTCTCCCAGATGATGCTCAGCACACCAATGGATCCTAAAGGAGTCAGCTCTTTGTTACAGACAATTAAACTCAGCACTGGTCTGTCTCCCTTGCCAAAGAAGCAAGCATAGTTGCAAAGACACACACAGACACACACATACAGACACATTGGATAGACATTGTAACCACAGAAGTGAGGTTCAAATACCACTCAACCTCACAGGGGAGACTGGTGACCTTTACCACAGCAGCACATAATGTCCCTTCCCTTCTGTCACTCTATAGCGCTTTCCTTCTCTCTTCTCATCCACATACACCTTATCAGGCTTCCTCATAGCTCCCTCTCCCCTGAGAGCTCTGCACCTCCCTCCATCCCATCACTGACATCCCTTCACCTTCACATCTCTCTTTTATACCTTGAACCTCCCTGACAGCGAGGGCACATTTTCCTTTAGCCATCCACCCATCGTACAGTATCTGTCACCATCATTTTACACCCTCTACACAACTGCTGAGAAAAGAGGCAGAAGCCAAGTGACTAACCATCTTGCTTGCAACAAAGTCAAGAGGACAACATGAGAGAGGAAAAATGAGTTAGCTTTGAAACAACATGATTGTGATGCAAATACATTTTTTGTTGTCTGATCCTTGAATGATAAAGACAACATGGATTACACAAAGTAAGACCTCTCAACACTTGTTATCATCCCTCCACAGCACCCCCATCATCCCAATTAATCTGTAGCTGATGCACAAGACAGCACTTTTGGGTAAACATAGCTGAGACAAGAATAAACAAGACACAGTATATTCAATCTGCTGGTTCACCTCAGTCAAGGAAGATTATGAATGTGGAAAAGGATTTTTGTACTGAAACGTCATTTTAAGATATCTGCTGCAAGAATCAAGATTTGTAGGAGTGACTGTGCCCTAAGACTGAGACACACTGCTTTTGTAGCCGTCACAAAGAGCAGTGTGTCAAAGTGTTGAAGACACGAGTGTGTGATCATGCTACCGTTTGTATGAGTGAGCTATCCAGGGTCCGCCTCAGCCTCAGCATCCCATAATCCCCTCTGTTTTCTTTCTAGGCAAGTTGACATTGACAATACCCAGACACTTATTATTAGCTTTAACCATTGCAAAAACCAAAACAAACAAACAAAAAACACACTTTTACTTAACTGTAAAGACAGAGCAGAAACAACAGTAAATCGGTGGTTATCTGATCCTGACAATTTTGACTTAAACTTTAAAGCAGAATTTGGTGCAATTTGAAGTACCATGGTACTAATACTTCATTACATACATACTTTTGTCCAGTGTATTAACCATTTTCCCACAGCCATCATTTCGGTGTTTACTCGACACTTATCTGTGGCCAAACAGAATATAATTACATTGGTGATTTCAGTGGGTCTTTGTGAGTTGGATGCACAGTACATGCTGCCTTCCATGGGCATCTGAGTTGAAGTTGGACGATACGTGTTAGCATTGGGCTGTTTGTCTTGACCTTCATGCATTAATGATGCTGCGTTTTCTGATGTATGGTGTTCAGGCTATGGAATAAACTACTTGTATGATTTGTCCTGGGTACCATATTTTTCCTTAAACTAGAAGTTTTTCCAAACAGTGGGTAATGATCACTTTGAGAGACAATCTCTTCACCTGCTGCTGTGCCAGACATTTGGCTTTTGTTGTACATCTGTCTTTTAACATAGTGTTACTCATCCAGACTAGTCCAGGAAACATCAAGCTGCGCGGTGCAGGGAACAGTTGTGATTGGCACATCAGGCGGTAATTTAGTGAGTGCTTGATTTGCTTTTGTTTTGGGTTCTGTTGTTGGAGGATGCATTTGCAATATCGCTTGATCTTGTTCATTTAATTGTGGGTAGCTGAAATCGTGATTGAGATTAAAACTCGATTACTTGTGCAGCCCTAGTTCGTACCACACCCTGCTCGTGAGAATCTGAGGAAAGGTGAGGACAGTCGAAGAGAGATGGAAGAGGCTATGAGCAAAACTGCAAAACAGGCTGGGAGAGGATGACAAGGACTCAGAGAGATGGGAAGAGAGACGGGGTGCAATGAGGAGGAAATGGTGGGGAGGAAGGAGGAGGAGTTGATAGTTTGAGGGGTCGAGCACCACCTGGTATTCCTTTACAACCAAGGAAAATGCCTAGAGAAATGATAATAAAATAGAGAGAAGTCGCAGAGCCTTCTGTTGCTGACAGGAGCTGTGTACGTGCCCTGTGAGAGGCATGTGTGAGTGTGTATGTGCATGTGTGTGTGATGAATAATTCATGGCTGTTCATTAAAGAGAGAAAGTGTGAGTGACTGATTGTGTACGGGTGTGTGCGTACATGTGCACCCTTCCTCGCTCTGTGCCACATCGCCTGCCTTGTGGCTGCCATCTGGCTTCACGCCATCAGAGTGCCACCCTCCAAAGCCCTCGCTCTTGCAAACATGGCAGGAGAGGAGGGGTGGAAGGAGGTGGAGGGGTGGAAGGAGGAGGTGGTGGTGGTGGTGGTGGGGGGCTGGTGCTGAAGAAACGAGGGGGTTTGGAGAAGCAGCGTATGTAAGGAGGAGGGATGGGGAAGGAGCCGCAAGTTAACTTCTCCATTTCACTGATATCATGTGACGTCCACAGTCTGGTAAGGAGAGCCGTGCAGTTGGATGTGAACCATAATGACAGTCCGTCACATATGATGCGAAGTGATGCACTGTCAAGTCAGTTAATGTAGACCTCTCCCTTTTCTCCCTTGCTTCATCTTACATAGGCTCCTTTGATAGAAATCTGCTGCTTTGTCTAGAGCTGGTGGAAACATTTATGCCGATTTCTCTTTTATGTGGTACTTTTTAATTACTGTGATAACAGATCATTATAGGGAACTAAACGTCCCCAGGTGGGCAAAAACTGATATTTTTGAGCCTCGGTGTCTCATTATTCTCATTCATGCATATTGATATACATGTTTCAGAAGCTGTATCTTGACACAAGGATTATTGAACTTGCTTTGTAGTCATGCTGACAATTACATCAGCACACACCTGTTTGCAATGTCTTCCTGTCCTAATTTGCTTATTCTATATATATTTTATAGATTTGATCTCTTAGCCACAGAGCTTACGATGTTGCTCAAAAATGTATTTGAAACATTAAAAAATAGTTTTAGACTTCAGGTTTGAGCTATATTACCTTTTTCTAGGTTTGATCATCCTTTCAATCAGCAATAACATTCACTTCCCTTGCTCCCTTGTTCCCTAGAAGCTACTTCCTGAGTGGCCATGATGGGTGATTGAGAATTTGTAAATGAGGTATACTCAGTTTGTGGAGTCAACACCACCACTTAAAGCTGTAAGAAGTATTCTACATGAAGATGGCAGGCGCTTTTGTAGGTGCGTGTGTAGATGTGTGTATTTGTGTGTGTGCACATCCATCTTGAGGGTTCCTTGGGGTCACAGTAATCTGGTACAGCAATCTTGCACTGTAATCATCTCAGTGGTCAGCAGGTGGTCCCGTAGAAGGATGGGGAGCAAGGTTTTTGTGCATTTTCTCTTCTCTTAGCCACCAAAGGCTATTCCGCTCCACACAACTCTATGATCGGTTAACACTGCGCATGCGGTGTACTGTAAGTATGCCATGTATGACTACTACCACAAAATTAAATTTGTGTGCAAAGATAGATAAAGTTCAATATTAACCAGGTTACACTGGACAGAATTATGCAAATCTAAATGTAGGGGAGTATTTTTCCTATCTCATTACTATCTGCAGCGGTCAGGCGGCTGTGTTGACAGTGCCGTCCCCCGTTATAGTGCACTTGACACTTTCCCATGGCGGGTGCACGTGTGGAAGTGCAAGGTGCCAGAAGTGGCACAGGAATGGTTCAGTCAGCTCAGGAAGTACAGCAGGAGGTCGATGTAAGCAGGAACAACAGCCATTGTTGTAGCACAAAGTACGAGAGTGTGTCCTGACTGCATCAGAAAACATATTTCCTGATAGCTGTTTGCCTCCGGGACAAAACCACCTTATTCTCCTGTAATGGAAAGGTGACAGATAACAGAGCAGAGAGGATAATGATATATATTCCACTCTGGGTTCCTTTTTTTTTTTCTATTCCACAGTGGAAGGTCTTAGCTCAATAGCAAAGCTATTTCAGGAGATCCGGGCCTTATCAAGCCACCACACACAGGGATAATGAACTTGTTCAACCCTGGTACATTAAATACATGTGAGTGTGTGGGTGCATATGTGTGTGTTCTGTTTTAACTCAAGAGGACAGAATGTGTGTGGTTACATAGTGATGAAGGGGGCTTGTTTATCTCTACCTGGTACTCTTATCACATCTGCACATGTGACACCTTTCAATAAGCCTCAGTCTGCACCTTTCACTGCGCCCTAAAATGGGGGCCGGAGAGATAAAGAGCGAGTGTATGTATGTGTGTGAAGTAGTTAGAAGAACAGAAATGAGGAAAAAAAGCATTATAGATACTTACATTATGTGGTTCTTAATACTTCTATTCCACTAAGAAAAAAACACTCTCCATTCATAAGACAGTCTCTTGGACAAAAGAGCTCTGGATGATACAGTTACACTTAAATGACTGGATGGTGTGTAGCAGCTAACATACTCACAAACTGCGTGACTTCATTAGAGTACAAGGAAAGTAATTTAAACTGCCTGTGTAACAACTAATGTCTGAACGGATGTTGATGGATGTTATAAGGAAGAAAAAACAATTCTGCTATTATTGTTATTTTGTTATTTGGCCTTTTTTCTTTCTTGCTGGATAACGTCACCTCTCTGGGTCTTGTTTTTTTTTTAATTGCACAGAATTGTTTAATTCAGTGCAATTAAAGCCATCTGGAAAAGGCCAAAACACTCCAGCAACTATTAGATATCTAAAGCACAGGTCAAAATGTGTACTTTATGGAGCTTTACTTAAATAATAGACATGACTGCTTGAGACAGGTGAATAGAGCAGAAGGGGATGGCAAAAAAAAAAAAAAGTAGAGCAGGAAGTTGGAGGCCTAGCTCTACAGAGTGTGAATGGGCAGAGTGTTTGGAGCAGAGAGCTAGGCCTGTTGGCCAGTTTCCAGTGGGGATAGTGGGTGTCCCTGTGCCAGCTGGCAGCCTGTCTCTCCCATCTGTGGAGCCTAGGAGAGTGTGCAGTAATCTCCTGGAGACAGCGGCTCAGCTCAGGCCAGATTTAAAGGGATATGGCCAGCTGGCCAGGCATGGACAGGTCTGTACCACAGAGAGAAAGGAAGGGCAGGAGAAGGCCACAGAGAAGGGGATGAGTAAATGAGCAGTGATGAAGCAGGTCAGGCGTAGTGGGGAGGATGATATGGGAGCTGAGGATTGGTGGTCAGGGAGCAATAAAGAGCACTGGTAAGAATGATTATAGTCCAGCTGCCAGCAAATTATGGAACTGTAATGTAATGTTCATGCCTGTAACCGTAAATACTACAGCGGGCCTGTGCCAGCTGCAGTAATGTGACATGTACCTGTGTCAATCCTGGCTTATGTACTTCACTGCTCTGCTTCCTTTTTCTCACCGCTCTGTGTCACAAAATTAATGACGCTAATTGAAGAGAGGCTTTGTGCTCAGTCCAGAAAAAGAAATAAAACAAGCTGTAGGCCAAGTAGCTCTGCTTAGCTCTTGGTTTACTCGTCTCTGTGATTGTTGCATATGGTAATCAGACCCCAGCTGGCTTGTTGGCTGCGGTTTGGGCCAGCGCTTCAAAATAAAATCAGACTTAGCAAGTGATTTAATCCAGTATTTAACCTTATTTTTGGTGGGAAAATTTCCAGTGGTATGAGATCATTTCACTTAAGAATTTCCATCGTTTTTCTTTTCTCTCTCTAGAAATTCTTAGTGAGCATTCTTTCAAAGTAAAGCTCTACAAGAACTAGTTGAACATTTGTGATTGATCCTGTGTTTTAGGAAAATGCAGGTTTCGTGACTGAACACGAGGCTTGACAACCTGTCAGAGTGGCTTTTTTTTTTACGCCAGTACAGGTGCCAGGTGAGGAAATGCGAAGGATAAGATGAAGACACTGAGTGATTCAAGCATACAGCTGTGGTCTGACTCCGTACACACAAAATCACTGCAGGCAAACATGTCTCAAAACATAAAGACACTCTCACGCACCTATTGCAGCAATCAGAAACTGGTCATACAGGTACATATCAGAACTATATCTGAAAAGGATGTTGTGTACACATGCAAGCACAGGTGTCATCAGCTCGTACACACAGAGACCTGCACACAGGCGTGCGCGCGCACAAACACACACACACACACACACACACACACATGCCTGAGGCAATCTGAGAAGAATAAGCGAAGCCATGCAAATCCCCAGATGTGCAGGAAGACGGGGGGAAGACAGGGAAGAGAGGATTGGGAGAAGTGGAGTGCCTGGAAGGAGGGGAGAGAGAGGGATTCTGATGGTGAGAAGGGAGCGAGGGGGAGAGAGGGAGGGGACGAGGCGAGGAGGGCTGGGTGTTTACTGCTATTTAAAAGGCAGTGGGTGCTGTGTGCAGATTAATAAACAGGAGGTAATAGCAGAAGGACTCTATATTTATTTTTTATCTTAAATGTTGCTTGTTTGTCGGGCTGGATGAATATTGACTGTGAAATTGGGATCAGGGGCGACACATGCCAGCGCTCGGCCTTATCTCTGGGATGCAGGCAGGCCTGGGGCCGTTATCGCTGTGCCACAGTGGTGTGCCGGCACTCCAGCGCTCTCAAAGCCGCCACATTCCCTTTGTATCTGCCTGGAGAAGCCTGTTTACCTTTCACTGGCTTGATATTCCTATTAGAGCCGCTGACTATTTACTCACTGCCTCCTCCTCTCCCTCCACCGGGCATCGCGCTGTCTCTCATCTCCTCCTCTTTCTTTTTCGCTCTCTCTGTTTGGCTATGCCTATCTTTCTCTTTTTTTTTACTGTTTGTCTCTTTGCAGTATACCTTTTTGTCCTGCCTCTTCTTATGACCTTCACCATGACATAAAGTTCTGGACATGGCTTTGCCTGCTAATAAGCAAGCGGCTATGAACTACAGGGACCACTTTTATAAAGATAATATAGACAAAATGAGGCACATTACATGACAACATGCACAACTGGCCCAAACACTTTAAACCATGAAAACATCAGAGTCCAAAGTTGACGTTTGTTTCGTTTAACGGTGACGTTCAAACTGTCTTTGCTGCCATGGTACTCAAGAAAATATGAATAGTCTCATTCTTCCCTTCTACACAAACAGCAGTGATTTGTGTCGCTGTCTGAGCACTGCCATAATGCAAGGGAAAACACCTTCTATAGAGGCACAAGGGACTAAAGCTGCTGCTGCTTTTCTGTTCCTTTTTCTATCTGGCTCGTGCAGACATGCTATTAGTAGAGCTAACAACAATATTAATAAACGTAATAATAATAGGAGGAGCTGTAGATATAAGTGTAGTCCTTTTCTTCTTATCCTCTTCATCCCATAGTGGGACATAATACCACAGCAACTTCCTTTCATTTAACCCTCTTTCCACATAGCCTATCTCCTTTTGCTCTGCCATGACACTTCTCCTCCAGGTAGTGCAGGGTGTGTCTGGCTTTCTTACGCATGTTGTAGTCATAAAAAAATGCCACTTTATATGCCTATCGTGAATTAATATAACTGGATGCTGTGATAGATTTGAACTGCTGCTGATGTAAGAATGAAGCATCTCGTGCACGCAGGATTTCAGAGTTATCTGACCTTGTTATCATTTAAATGAATTAATAGCGTCATTTTGGTTGTCTTTATCCACGCACACACAAAAGTACAAATAACTCAAATTTATTTGTACACCACAAATGGTCCTGCGACAAGTAGAGCAGTTTATCAGTTAAAGGATTGCATCTTTGAGGAGAAGTGTTTTAACAATAAAATCCAACATAAGGCACGGAAGAATTTAAGAGACATCCGAGTTTTAAAAAATGTGTCTGCCAAGAGGCACCAGATGTGGTGAAAGCCCCAAAGGGATGATTCCTTTAAAGAACTCGCCCTACTATCACCAGGCAGCTGTGTGCACCAGCTTTCATTGCATCACAACCTGCAGGCAAGTACAAGTAAAGCTGAGAGGAATTGAGTTTGGCAGCCAATCAGTTACTTAAAGCTCTCAGAGATTTAACTGGCACACCCACCGATGAGTGAAAAATTAAAGAAACTGCAGTGAGGTGATCTGCCGCTGCTGTTTTGATGTGGGGGACATGTTTGGTTTTGGGTCTCAGAAGAAAGGGTCACAGAAATCAGAGCAAAGTTGTTTCATGCTTTAGCCTGTGATAAAACATTCAAATTCTGATGGGAACAACACCCCAATCCATAAAAGATGAGAGGTCACTAACTCGTTTGATGACTATTAAAGTTTTGTGACTCGTGTACTGTTCTCTTTGTGGTCACCAGATCTTCATCCAACTAAACACCAATGGGAGATTTTTGTCACAGTCATCTTCAAAACACAGACTAAGTGAATATTTGTTTCAAGAGGCTTTTTCAATGAATGCAAAGGTGCTCTATAGCTGTTCTTGCAGCACATGATGGACCAGCACCTCACTAATACCTTTTAATGTCCTTTAATCTGTCACTTATCCGTACGTCAAGAACATCGACGAAAGGCTTGAATTAAGTGACATTGAAATATCCACCATTCTCCTCTCTTCTGCTCTGTTATTCTCTCTTCTCCTCTCCAAAGGGAAGGACATTAAGATTATCAGAGTGATGACTGCCTCTTCTACAACTGCAATCTTCATGGCAGTTTTTTGTTTTATCTCTCGCCCGCATGCAGGATATGCTGAGGGGCTTGAGGCGCACTATGCCGCTTGCCATGCCACGAGGTGGGATAAGGAGCAAACAAACACATGGGCAGCACAGAGCAACCCTGATCAGAGTGTCTGCCAGGGTCCTGATAAGCTGACGGGCAGGAGAGTGTCAGGCGCAGTGGCCCGTGGAAATGGAAGGGACTCAAGTGCAGATTCAAAACCGGAGGCCAGGGGTGAGGTGTAACGAAAAGAGATATTTATTTTACAATGCTCAAAGGCTAACAGAAAGTGCAGACTAGAATCAATGAACATAAACTAGATGTCTGAGGCGAGAGAAGATACTGTGATGATAACTAGACGGCAGGGATAACTGAGTGCAGGTACTGGGCAGGGGAAACTGTGGCGGGCCAGGGCACTGAAATAGAGGAGAGAGCAGTCAGGGGAATCCCACAGAGAGCTGCGAGTGAATCTAAGGATAGTACACTGAGCTGTCTTACAAACTTGCAGGTGAGGGTTGCGTGGAGGGGGGAGGCAGGAGAGGTCCAGGTGGGTACTGCATGCAATGCAGGGAGGCAGGCAGGAAAGAATGGCAGCTCCGACACGGAGAGGGATTACCGGCGGCAGCAAACTGGTTTCCAGGAGAGCTTGGTAAGTGGGTTTTCGCGGCTGACGAGAAAAACAGAGATACGGTTAATACATCTGATGAGTCACCAAGGAATGGACGTGAGGCCGAGAACTGACTAAAGTTGGCAGATAATCTGGCGAAGACCAGTTGAGTGCGCCGGTCATAAATACTGCTGGTCCGATTGCCATCAGGTGAGGAACAACAAAGACTCCACCCAGTGGGGAGGAGCTGATGCTGTGGAAAACCACCCAGACCACGACAGAGAGGACAGCAAGAGGTGGAAGGATTGGGTTGTGTTGTGGGGACGTAAGGCTGTTGACAATGGAGAGTACTTTCGGTGTCTGAGTGTAACATATGTGTTAAACACTTGTGAATTTCACCCAAAATACTTTCTTTTTTGGAATAAATATGTCATTTTTTTGCATCTCACTCTCCTATCTGTGTGTTCGGTCTGTGTGCGTTCATGTGCGTGTGTGCGCTGCGTGGTGACGTAGGCGCGTGCATGTGTGCCCCGGTCACAGCCCTTTCAGCATGGCCGGAGGTAAGTCACTGCCACGTTGCTCTCAGTTAATCAAAGTTTGTTCGGATCCCAAGCTTCAGTGTGAATACGACCGTACCGCCGCGTTTTTGTTTATCGTTAAGAGACTCATTTGGGATAAGTTTTGTGGAGGACGAGTTCATTAATACACAATTATAATGAGTTATAGTCGAGAACTCGGCTAATATGCTAGCATGCTAAGCTAGTCCGTATCGCTAGCGGCTTGAGAGTTTACTCGCGTCAGTCTCTCCTTTTGTGTAACAGCATGCACCTTTTCTTTCTTCGTCAGGAGAGGGTTACGGGCAGTCGCGTGACACGCACGGATCGAACATGTATCTCTGTGTTGCAGGTATGGAGATGTTTTTATGTTTTGGAGATGCAGTCTTTCATTTATTGTTCTTATAAGTTGTTTTGATGTTTTTTAGTGACATATTGTTTATTTTGTGCTTTTTGTTTTTTGAGAGTTTAAGTCAATGTTTTGAAATAATTTGTTGTATTTGGTTCGTTACATTAATGTACATTAAGGACACAGCCCTTTCAGCATGGCCGGAGGAGAGGGTTACGGGCAGTCGCGTGACACGCACGGATCGAACATGTATCTCTGTGTTGCAGATGTGCAGTAAAGAGCCAAAGATTCGACACTGTCTCCTGCCTCTTGCTTCAACACCAAAACACAACGCAGAACAGCAGGCGTAACAATTACACGGGTTACATTGGTGCCGTGACCCTTTGGATTCATCAAGCATCGGCGTCGTCTCGATCACCGTGGGGAGCTCTTCGCGATTGCCCTCGTTCCAAGTTGGTTGCTTTTCCTAACTTGTGCGGGACTTTTTGAATGAGCTTGGACATTTAATCTGCTCAATTCTCATCCTGAATAACATTAAGTGCTAGTTAAGAATACTGTGTTTGCTTTTGTTCAGTTGCACTATTTGGAATTTTGTTTCTTGTGATTGTGCTTTATTCATCATTATGGAGCCAGCATCTGGTTCGGAGGCAACTGGTGTTCCTGATGAGGAGGTTTCCTCTAATGTTGGTTTGGGGCGAGGGTGGTTTCTTGGGGATGGGGCTCAGACACCTAAAGTTGGTGTGTCATTTGCTCCCAAGTTTTGTTCCACTCGTCTCCAGGTTCCCCCCTGTGACATTCAGATCCCGCAGACAGCTGGCAGCGCTGAGTTGAGTACACTCATCTCAGACTTGGCCAATCAGATTGGTCAGTCCATCGTAGCCCAGCTGCAAGGTGATAAGGGGAGCAGTATGCCTACTGAAAGCTCTAAGGCTGAGCAGGGACCCCCTGAGCTAAATTTGTCTGGGGTGAAACTGGTCTTGCAATCAGACGTCAAGGAGCCACCAGTTTTCAGGGGTGATGGCAGTGATAAATTTTCCATTCATGAATGGGTCGAGATGATGGAAATGTACTTTGTAAAACGCAACACACCAACAGACCAGCGATCACGTGACATATTGGCTAGGTTGATGGGGAAGGCTAAGGATGTAGTGAGGGTCACCCTACGTCACAACCCCTCTCTTGACCATGTCCAGGTTCCTGAATTGATATTTGACATTCTGAAACAGC
The DNA here is from genome assembly GCF_057381845.1 of Rhamphochromis longiceps. Taxonomy (NCBI): domain Eukaryota; kingdom Metazoa; phylum Chordata; class Actinopteri; order Cichliformes; family Cichlidae; genus Rhamphochromis; species Rhamphochromis longiceps. The sequence continues at coordinate 24,376,555 of NC_140557.1, forward strand.
ACTTTAGCGTATTGACTTACTCCTCTATGCCTATGGCTGACTTCTATAACACCAAACCATTACAACATGAGGGAGTGATGGAATATTGGATAAGGCTAAACAATGCTATTGACGCTGCTGACGAGTGCTTGCGTAGGCAGGGGCGTAATGTTGAGGACCCAGGGCGTGAGGTCTCGATGATGTTCATCAAGTATTGCCCCGACCCCATCCTCTCGAACAGGCTCAGCATCAAAGCAGCTGAGGAGTGGACAACCACTGAGGTTCAAGAACGCATTGATAGCTTCCAGCGTGAACTCAGGGCACGCAGTCAGGGCAGTTCCCACACCTCACAGAGGAGAGAGGTTAGCCACAACTGCTCTGTTGTGCCTCAAGAAGCGATGGCGCCACAGCCTGGTCAGGCCAGTGTCGCCTTGCAGTCTCAGCCTACAGCAGCAGCCTCAAACCTCGCTTGTCAGCTTTCGCCCACAGCAACTTGCTTCACTCCTGTTCTAGCTGATGTTTCGACGACCTATCCTTCTGGGACATCAGTGTCTTCTTGTCCGGTGCCTACGCCTACTCCTCAGTTCCAACAGTCACCAACATACACTGTGACCACTCAACCTAGTCAGCAGTCAGTTGGTTGCGAGCTTGGTTCGACTGACACCCAAGCTTTTGATGTGACTGGCATGCGCGCTCTGATCAGCCTCTTGGATCGCGTGATTGCATGTCAGAATGTGCAGACTGCAGCCCCTGCATCTACACCTTCGCAGCGTCTTACCCGCGGGCCCTTTCTTAAGAAGAATTGTCAGGTCTGTGGCAACACTGGTCATTCCACTCACATGCACTGCAGGAGAGAGAATCTCTGTCTTGCATGTTTTGCTCCTGGTCATTGGAAAAAGGACTGTCACAGTCGTCGTGAGGGACGGGAGGCCGGGGCTGTCGCGAGGCAGGGTTGGCCTTCGGAAAACTGAATCACCCACATTTGGAGAGGGGCAGTGTGGGGGAAGAACCTAATACCCTCAATCATGATGAATCGGATCTCGAAATTCTTTATGTCAACACCTGTTCAACAATGCCAGAGGGGTACCGTGTCGTGGTTCAGGGACCAGCAGTAGTGCCCACATTTAGTGAATTGTTCTACACCCAAGTTGCAGTGAATGACAAGGTTAACTTGAGGGGCATGATGGATTCCGGGTCTATGGCTTGCACTATGAGTGAAGAGGCCGAGAAGTCACTTAGAGAGGCTGGGGCTCTTGTGAGTGGACCGCAGTCGGCCGAACGGATTGTGCTGGTTGGCTGTGGTGGGAAGCAGACCCACCCAAAGTGCGTTTATGACTTGACACTTACTGTCCACGGTGTGAAATGCATTGTACCAGTTTTGGTAGTGTCGGGCCAGCGTGATGAGCTCATCATTGGCTCCAACGTTCTCAAGTACCTGATGCGAGTTATGAAACATTCTGATGACTATTGGAAGCTTGTGTCTGTGGGAAGCAAGCACTCGCTTCTTGACTATGAGCACTTCTTGGACATGATGTCGTGCACCACCAGATGGAGGGGTGAGGAGGTTCCTGACAAAATTGGCACTGTGAAACTGCCTCGTGCTGTGACACTGCTCCCACGGTGTGAACATCTGGTATGGGGCAGGCTACCCAGCAATGTGCCAGTCTCTCCAGGCAGCACGATCATCGTGGAACCGTGCACCTCTGGGTCTGGGCCGAGAGACGTTCTTGTTGGCCGGGTGATCACATCCATGTGGGGTGATCGGTGGGTGCCATTGAAGATGACCAATCTCTCCTCAAAACCACTGACCTTGAAACGCAACTCGAGGGTTGCTGTTGTTTCATCTTGCCTTGCGGTGGAGGACCTTGATTTCCAGCAGGACTCCTGCAAGATGGCGAGTATGGCCCAGGTACCAGCCAGTGGGCCAGCTGCTACTGAGGCCGACTTGAATGACAGGTTGTGCTCCCTAGGTTTGGGTGATCTTGACATTGACTCATGCCATGCCAGCTTACAATCAAAGAGAGAGCTCGTTGAGCTAATTGAGCAGTATGAGGACATCTTCTCTAGACACCCGCTTGACTGTGGCGAAGCTAGACGCTTTGTACATCGGATCCACCTGACTGATGAACGCCCATTCCGTATGCCTTACAGAAGAGTACCCCCTGCTCATTACCAACAACTAAGGCAGGTACTCACTGACATGGAGGAGAAAGGGATTATTCGCAAATCCATCAGCGAGTATGCATCCCCCCTCGTCATGGTCTGGAAAAAGGATGGCGGATTGCGGATTTGTACGGACTTCAGGTGGTTGAATGCGCGGACTCTTAAGGATGCGCATCCACTCCCTCACCAAGCGGATTGCCTTGCCGCGCTTGGGGGCAATGCCTTCTTCAGCACGATGGACTTAACCTCTGGGTTTTACAACATCCCAATGTGTGAGGAGGATAAGAAGTACACCGCTTTCACGACGCCTGTTGGCCTCTACGAATACAACCGGATGCCACAAGGGCTTTGCAATAGCCCAGCTTCATTCATGCGCATGATGCTGAACATCTTTGGTGACCTCAACTTCACCAGTCTGCTCTGCTACTTGGATGACCTCCTGGTCTTTGCTCCCACTGAAGAGGAAGCCCTGTGCCGGCTCCGAGCTGTTTTTCAAAGGTTGAGAGACAACAATCTCAAGTTGGGTCCAAAGAAGTGTCATCTGCTGCGGAAGTCAGTCAGGTTTCTGGGCCATGTCATCGACCAGACCGGAGTGGCTGTGGACCCAGCTAAGGTGGAAGTGGTTTCCAAGATGCCAAGGGAGGCTCTAATGGAGAAGGATGGTTGCACTCCTTCTGTGAAGAGGATTAAGTCCTTTCTAGGAATGGTCTTTTTCTATCAGTGCTTCATCCCTGGTTGCTCAGCCATTGCCAAGCCTCTGTTTGCTCTGACGGCTGGTCAGAAGAGGAAGGGACAGACTAGTCACGCTGGGAGGGGTGCTGGCATGTTCAGAAAGTTGACTGCTGCAGATTGGAGCCCTGCATGTGACAAGGCCTTTCATAAACTGAAGGACGACCTCCTTAACTGTGCCGTGTTGGCTCATCCTGACTTTTCACGACCGTTCATTTTGTCTGTGGATGCTTCTCTGGATGGACTGGGAGCGGTTCTGTCACAATTGCCTATCGACGGGGATAAGGCACGCCCTATTGCTTTCGCGAGCAAGGCGCTAAGCAGGTCACAGCAGAGATACCCAGCCCATCGCCTTGAGTTCATGGCCCTAAAGTGGAGCATCTCTGAAAAGTTCAGCCACTGGTTGATGGGGCACAAGTTCACAGTGTGGACTGACAACAACCCGCTCGTTCATGTATTGACCAAACCCAAGCTGGACGCTTATGAACAAAGGTGGGTGGCCAAGCTGTCATCCTACAACTTTGATTTGAGGTACATCCCAGGTCGAAAGAATGTTGTAGCAGATGCACTTAGTCGTGACCCCTTCACCTATCAACCTATCGGTGGGCGCTTGCTTCAAGAGCCCTACGAGCACTTGGTGCGGAATGCAGAAGGTGCGGCGGCTCATGAGGTGCAGGACGCTTTCAGGTTTGGTGTCCAAAATATTCGGGTTGTCCAACAACCTGTTCCAGCTCTGGCCTCAGAAGATTTCTACAGTTCGTCGGAAGTCACGGCTACCTTGGCTCACCATGATTACTGGGAAACCGCTGCGGAGAATAGAGCTGCCTCCATTCTCCACCTTGTTCAGCAGTTGCAGCCAGTTGGCAATGATGTACTGCCATCACTTACCTTATATGAGCTGGAGGACCACCAACTTCAGGATCCCATCATCTCCGCTGTCCTGCCGCTTGTAGCCCGCAGGAGGCGCCCTTCCAGGCGTGAGAGACATGATATGGATTCCAGGGCACTGGCCCTATTGAAGCACTGGGAGAGGCTCAAGGTTCGAGATGGCATTCTCTACAGGGAGACGAGAGACCCTGTGAGCAAAACAAAGAGACTCCAGTTGGTGTTGCCAGTGAATTTACGGGTGCAGGCCTTGAAAGGTGTCCATGATTTGGCAGGGCACCAGGGTCAAGTTCGCACCCTCCACCTAGCAAGGCAACGTTTTTTCTGGCCCAATATGGAGAGGGATGTGAAGGAGCATGTTCGGTGCTGTGGAAGGTGCATACTTGCCAAGACTCCAGAGCCTGCAGCACGAGCCCCATTAGAGAGCATTAAGACCTCTGTTCCCATGGAGCTCATCTGCATTGACTTTTGGTCAGCAGAGGACAAAAAGAAGCGCTCTGTGGATGTGCTTGTGGCAACTGACCACTTCACGAAAATGGCCTTTGCTTTCCCGTGCAGGAATCAGACTGCCAAGCAGGTTGCCAGAAAGTTGTGGGACTGTGTTTTTTGTGTATATGGTTTCCCTGAGCGTATTCACTCAGACCAAGGTCCCAGCTTTGAGAGTGAACTATTTTCTGAGCTTCTGCAGATTTCGGGCGTTGCCAAGTCTCACACTACAGCTTATCACCCTATGGGGAATGGGGGCACGGAGCGGTTCAACCGCACACTTGGCAACATGCTGCGAGCTCTCCCTCTCAGAGCCAAACAGGAATGGCCGCAGCAGATTCAGACATTGACCTTTGCTTATAATGCAACTGTTCACGAGACTACTGGATATGCCCCATTCTATTTGATGTTCGGCCGTGTCCCACGACTACCGGTTGACGTTATGTTCAAGTCTGTTTTGCATGATCCCATTGTGGTGGACTTTAACGGCTACTCCAAGCTTCTTCTGTCGTACTTGTCTGAGGCTGCCAGGATCGCCCAGGAGCACACCAGCAATGAGCAGGAGCATCAGGCTCGTCAATACAATAAGAAAATCAAAGGTGTGTCTCTGAACGTTGGGGATCGCGTCCTGCTTGCCAATAAAGGCGAGCGGGGCAGGAAGAAACTTGCAGACAAGTGGGAGCCTCAGGTTTACACTGTTGTGGAGAGGCACCCCAGGACCCACATTTACAGGATCAGTGACTCTTCAGGCCAGAGTAAGGTTGTACACAGAAACCTTCTGTTGGACGTGAGTTTCCTTCCTGTCCAGGATTCGTTGGGAAGTCAGTCCTTAGACGTTTTCTCCAGTGAGGGGGATCTCAGTGCTGATGGGGATCTGGAGGACCCTGGCAGTCTAGGGACAGAGTCTACCGCAGCAAGGACTTCTTTGTGGGTCCTTTCGGATTTGAGCCATGGAGTGGATGTGGATTCCGCGGCAGGAGAGCATGCCTCACAGTCCACGGATCGTCAGCATGGTTCATGTGATGGTGCGGATGTGGACAATGCCCCACCTGATTCTCAGACTTGCACAACGGACATTCCAGCAAGCCCTGCTGGTCAGGCCCAGCACTTTGCTCTTCCTACTCCGGTTGACTGTTCCGCTACCTCTGATTCGACACAGTCTGGCACAGATTCTGTTCCAGGTGCCTGTCATGGGGACGCTGTTGTTCCGCAGACTGTTCCTGTTTCTGGTTCAGACATCAATCAGACCTCTGGTCAGCCGTATACTGGGCAGCCATCCAACTTGCCAAGACATGACTCTGACCATGCCAATGTTCGAAGCAGAGTGGTTACCAGAGCAGGTCGGGTGGTAAAGTCAGTCAACAGGCTGATAGAAAACATGGTCCAGAAGCCTATTACATGGGGCCTGTTACCGCCACGGGAGGCTCGGCCTCTGACATAGACTGTTTTTTTTTTGGGTCATCCCATTGTGTATTATGAATGTGTTGTACTTGCTTGAGGCATCATGACACCCACCCTGGGCGTTTTTATGGGACCACGTTTGATGAGGTGTAGGCTGCACCTTTGTGTTCTGAAAGGGTTGGAGGCCTGATCAACCTATCCAACTTCTTTTAATCCATTTATGGATAGTTTTTAACTGAACTATGGGATAAGATCCTTGGGTTACCTGTTCCGGAGGTGATGGTAGTTCAGCGTCGTTGTGCCTCTTGGTACTGCAGTACCATTCAGATGTGTGGTGATTTTGGTGAAATTCAGGGGGGGTGAATGTAACATATGTGTTAAACACTTGTGAATTTCACCCAAAATACTTTCTTTTTTGGAATAAATATGTCATTTTTTTGCATCTCACTCTCCTATCTGTGTGTTCGGTCTGTGTGCGTTCATGTGCGTGTGTGCGCTGCGTGGTGACGTAGGCGCGTGCATGTGTGCCCCGGTCACAGCCCTTTCAGCATGGCCGGAGGTAAGTCACTGCCACGTTGCTCTCAGTTAATCAAAGTTTGTTCGGATCCCAAGCTTCAGTGTGAATACGACCGTACCGCCGCGTTTTTGTTTATCGTTAAGAGACTCATTTGGGATAAGTTTTGTGGAGGACGAGTTCATTAATACACAATTATAATGAGTTATAGTCGAGAACTCGGCTAATATGCTAGCATGCTAAGCTAGTCCGTATCGCTAGCGGCTTGAGAGTTTACTCGCGTCAGTCTCTCCTTTTGTGTAACAGCATGCACCTTTTCTTTCTTCGTCAGGAGAGGGTTACGGGCAGTCGCGTGACACGCACGGATCGAACATGTATCTCTGTGTTGCAGGTATGGAGATGTTTTTATGTTTTGGAGATGCAGTCTTTCATTTATTGTTCTTATAAGTTGTTTTGATGTTTTTTAGTGACATATTGTTTATTTTGTGCTTTTTGTTTTTTGAGAGTTTAAGTCAATGTTTTGAAATAATTTGTTGTATTTGGTTCGTTACATTAATGTACATTAAGGACACAGCCCTTTCAGCATGGCCGGAGGAGAGGGTTACGGGCAGTCGCGTGACACGCACGGATCGAACATGTATCTCTGTGTTGCAGATGTGCAGTAAAGAGCCAAAGATTCGACACTGTCTCCTGCCTCTTGCTTCAACACCAAAACACAACGCAGAACAGCAGGCGTAACAATTACACGGGTTACATGAGCACTAATGTCCGTGACTATCATGCCACGTAGACTTTCTTTTTGGAAAGCGCTGCTGCACAGAGTAAGAAAATACTTCCTGAAGACCAAACTGATCTAAATCTGCAGCAAACAATCCAAACTGTACAACTGTTGTTAAAACATGCAATTATTTAACTTATATTAGCGATATTTATTCAAATATACAGTTAGCCCTGGGACTGGAGTAATCACATTACTGTACAGTGTTACCGAACAGTGCACTCAGAAATGCTGGCTCGTTCTAAGAAAAAAGTGACACAACTCAAGAGTACAGGTCTAAAACCACAAATTGGTCATTCATATTTTTACCCTTATTACGTAATGGGCTGCATGCTTCAAGTTGTGCCCGTTTTACCTTTTGTGGGGTTTAATCCTGTCTAATCCTGTTTAATCACTTTTTGGACACAGAATTTCACAGGACCAGATGATATTACCTTTTTCCCTTCTTTGCAGAATTCAAAATTAAAACAGAGCCTTACGGTTCGAGATTCATAAAGATTAAGTAGTGCACCCTCTTGGGGTATTACAGGATGTGTTTGGTTTGTGTGTATGTGTGTGTTTTGGGTCCTCAACAACCAAAAAAGTGATTTTTTAAGTCTAACTATCTGAACATCTGCCGGCCTTTTTGATGGTTGGTCAATCCATCTGTCTGCTGATTAGTGCACAGCTGTCTGTCTATCCATCTGCCAGTTTTTGGAGCCAAGGTGTAGGGGACATGAGCAACATTAGGGTACCGCCCTGTTATCCTGCAGTTGGAGAGAAGGATGACGTATAGTGGAGTAAATAAAAACACCTGCTTGTCTGCTTTAATAAAAGAAGACTGACAACAAACCCTCTACGCACTCCCAGACACACATTATAATTTGCTGTTACCTGAGAAAACAGTGATTCCACCTTTGGAGATAGCGTGAGGAGCTCAGAGTAAAGATCCTACTCCTTTGCTTTGAAACGAGTCAATTTAGGAGCTTTGGGTATCTGACCAGGATGCCTCATGAGCTTTTCCTATGAGGTGTTTGGGGCATGTACTGCTGGAATGAGACACCCTGCAAAAATAACATCTCTCTGCTTGCTTGGAAAATCCAACTTCTCCAAGTGGATAAGTGTTATCCAGGCAGAGTAAATTTTCAAGGTGCATAGACAACAAAATAAATTCTAAATAATAAAGTGTGAAGAGCTCCAGCAACCTTTGCAGTAAATAGACGAATTTATTTATTGACTGATGCATTTTGGCTCATGGCCTTCTTTAGGGTCAGCATAAAAAACATTCTGGATAATATTTTAAATGGGATCAACATACAAACCATGTAAAACAGCCAGTCATATACATCCACATAGATTTCCACTGGGATATTACTATGTGGTTCTTGAAAATCTCTCTAACGGTGATACAGTAATAAAGTATTTGCATGCGAGCCTATTTCTGTTTTAAATGTTAGATAATCATCTTTATCCATTTCAAAATAAATAAAAATCTCCTAATCATGAAACTAGATTGAAATAATAATCCTCCTTCTTTTCAAATGCAGTATTTCTGACTACATATATTAGAAATTTTACACAGGGCCAGACAGTGTAAGGCTTTTATGGCTTTATTGCTCAGAAACAGTTCCGGTTTGCTTCTATTTATCCTGCTTCCAGTTTCTGTGATGCAAAACAAAATAACTGTTGCTCGACGCTTCATGTTTGCCCCATAGACACGAAGGTGGAGTCAGTCTTCTAACTCTTGGCAAGAAAGCAATGTTTTATAATCTCAAAATGTTCCTTCAAAAACAGAAGACATGCAGTGCTCTCTAACACCATGTTCTCATTATTCATCATCAGTAAATAGATTGCCATGGGTAGGTAATGTGGGTAATGCTATCTCCTATCTCCACTGAAAGGTTTGACAAAAGTAAATATAAAAGGATAAAAGTAAAACACCTTGGACATGTGTTTATTCTGCTACGCTAACCATATGGTGGTGAAGAAGAATAAACAAAGCAAAGAAAGTCTTTGCAAATATTATTTGACCCAACTCCGTTTACAGATCACTGAGCCTTAATTGAAATTGTCAGGCCACACTCACTTCCATGGTACTTATTTCAATACTGAGACAATAACAACATCATGGAGTTCAATGGCTCGCGTTCGTATGTGGCAGTAATATCTGGATCCCTCCTTCTCTCAGTGCAAATCAATGGAGTGAGATGGCCTTTGGCTTCATTTTTCATCTTTAATATTGATTGCTGCTCTACTTTGGAGTGCACTGTCAGTCCAATTACAGAGAATTTAATTGATTTTTCTTCACAAGCTAGGTTAGATTGGATTGGTTTATGTAAAGCAGATCAAACAAAAGTACTCCCTGGACTCACTTCTACTGGTAAAATACAACTCTAATGAGCGGGAGCACCCCGACACTCCACCCCGTACCCCCTCTCCCCTCAACAAAAAAACAACAACAGCTCAGTGTAACAACAGCAGCAGCAATTATTGTAAGAAAACCATTTTGATGATGGCAACAGTGTCACATGACTAATTTTCTACAGTAAAAATGTAATTGCCGAGAATTGTTTTGCTCACTAGAATGGATGGGAGAGGGAGCTGAAACTTGGGCAAAGAGTTGATAATACATACAATTATATGTGATGAATAAAGCAGGTGTCTCTTCATTTGAAAATTCCACAATGACCTTTACAGGAAGCCTCCTCTCATGAAATATACATGACCCTGAACACAATATGTCAAGACAGCTAGACAAGGCTAATTAGCTGCAGGTAAATTCTGAAGGCCTTGCAGACACACACGTGCACGCACACACACATGCAAGCGTGCACACAAACCTTTTTCAGAGTGCTTGGATTTCTGTGCCACATGATGCTGCCTCACAGCTCTGGTAGTGTTGACCTCACTACATTTTTAAATAGTCTTAGTTGCTGGTAGGCTGAAACTACTGTGGTTGGGATCATCCACTTCACCTCCTCCACCTCATGAACTCAGAATTTTTGGATCTTCCGATTAAAGCTAACAGGGTTACAGTCTTATTTTTGCTCTGCTGTGACTGAACCATTAGTGGTTATTATCCAAAAAAATAACCTGAAGTTCAAAGTCCTGACTCCAAAGATGGAAAAGATGGCACAAAACATAAGCTGAAGGTCAAGCCAAAAAGGTCAGGTCCTTTTTTTTACAACCTCCATCACCTCCATCACCATCCCAAGTAATTCAAAATTCTATCACCTTATGATTACTTCTAATTTAAAGAAAATAATATTGTATGCTTTCTTATACACAATTACAAAATCAGTCTTCATTTCCGATAAAAAGGCTCTGCAGCAGCAGCAATGCAATAAACGTCAGTACATCTTTTATTACTGAGAGTTAAATATTTAATTTTTTATCTTTCAAAACTTTTTTTGATGACGGACTAAATCCTCTCCAGAGAAGACCTTTTCAGCTGCTCTTTGCTGGTTCTCTTGTATTCAAGCCAGACAGCAGACATTTTTTTCTTCTGTCGAGACTCATAATTTAGCCCTGTACTTTAATTCATTATCATACTGGAATATTCACCTTGTGCAAAGCTTCTGGAGACTGGGAGTCAATTATCAGCCACTACTCTTGCATATCCACAGGCGTTTACTGTGCCAGTCATTGTCATCACCGAACACCTTTTGCACTCACACAGCTCCAGATCATCAAACTCCCACTTCCCAGGAATATGCATTAATACTGGTAGTCCTCGACAGGGTCAGACCCAGCGTGGTTGATTCCACTTAAATCTGATATGTTTACTGTATTTACAGTATAGGAGCTGCTTCTATGCAATGTCTGAGTGTCGCAGAAACTCAAGCTCAAAGTACTTGAGATAAATTGCCCAAGTAGAGCTCTCTCCATGGTGTAATTTGTGTGGTACTATGGCTCATTAGATACCTCCTGATTACTTCCACAACTGTGTTACCACCGATTTTTAAATGGTTATAGATCTTTGTGTGTCTCAGTGAAGCGTTCAGATATTTCTGCTCCTCTGGCAGTGTTTTTCCTTGTGTGGCCATCATGCTGACAGGCAGGCAAAGTGTATAGATCAAAACTGAGAATGTTCTGGCATTAACAGCTCACTTTATAACTGCAGCCAAGAAACAGGCGTAACAGGAATACTGAAGGTGTGCTTAATTCTGTTTTACTCATCACAGGGGCTTTCTAACTTCTCTATCTGTGAGGTGTTGTCATTGTGTTTTCCAACTTTCAGACCTTTAGTCTTTTTTAATGATTCATGAAAATGCAATTATTGAGAGGTGATACAATGTTGATGTTACAAAGAGGTGTTACTCACTTCTGGTGCCTACTTTAGGCAGTGTGCTTTGACTAAACTCTCCCAGACTTATATGTAAACAAGAAATTTGTGTGATATTTAGCTATGAAGACTCAATATTTGGACTCAGCATGGTTTAAAAAAAAAAAACTGCCACAAAGTGGTACTTAAAAAAAATGGACTCTTTGGTAGGTGTTTGAATACATACAGTAAATGAAGCCTTAATGATAAATAGTTCTTGATTTACGCTTATTTTCAGACTTCAGTAATTACACAAACAAAATGTAGTGTGTTAGTTAACTGGTGGGAGTTAAAAGTGGTACAACTTTCTACATCACCATTCGTGACTGAAGGACTGGCCAGCCTACTATCTCATGGTCTCTTGGCAATATTATTACCTGAACAGTTGAATGTTAAACAGATAAATTCATAAAAAATGATTTATTTATTTAATATCAAACAGAAGATAGAAGTGGAGCATTTTAACAACCTTATTATCTTGGAAAGTCCAGAATGGAAACACTTTCTCTTACAACAATCATATAAATGCTTTACACTCAGAGCCAACACTACACACTTCCCTTTACTTCCCTTTCATTGTCATTTACTGGAAATTATTACGCTAATATTTAATGTATGAGTCTTTAAGCATGAGTTAGTGTGTCTGTTTGTTTGGTTGCCATAGAGCAGTGGAAATGTGTTGTGTTATAGCTGTCTATCGCTTGTCTCCTCACTTAAATCTCCACTTTCACATTCCTGGAGGCTAGTACTGGAGCTCACACCCCTCCTCTTTGCACCTTTGCACAGCCCGTGTGAGTACATGTGTGTGTGTGTGAGTGTGGTGATGGGTGCGTGGGTGAGACGGAGATGGTGCTGTCTTCTATTTCTCCGGGTGCCCCTTGCTGAGCTGTCATCACTCCCTGGCACCGGGTACACTGCACAGCTGCAGGGGAACCACTCTGCGGGGAACCTTCGTTTCCATCTGTCTCCAATTCACAGTGGCACCTATTTAGAGCAGCTCAGCGGCTGAGCCACAAGAAGAGAGAAGGAAGAGACTGAGTTTAGTGGGGTCAAGAGAGTTGGGCATCAATAGATTACATATTTGTGTGTACAGCAATAAAAAAATGTGGTTATATGTAGCTGGGACACAATAGACTTGTTATATATGACTAATTATAGTAACATATTGCACTTTTCAAAAGCAAATTTCCTGATGTAACACATCTGTCAAAAAAAACTGACCAAAGGAAAAAAAAATTAGTTAAACAGGCCGTTGAAGATAATCTAAAACACTGCATGCAGTCCATATCATAATCTATTCAGATCAGCTTTCTTCATATAACGCCAATTCACAACAACAGTCACCTCAAGGTGTCCATATATCAGCATCCACATGTGAGCGCACTTGGTGATGTGCGTCCAGCTGCACATGTGTCTGCTGTGTGTATTCCTGAACTCGTGCCTCTGTGTCTGTGCGAGTATGAGGCCCGGCTTAATTTAGCAGGTGTGCTTTGACAGTTCTTGAATGAGTGCCAAGTCTGCTGTAAGAAGGATAAAAAAAGAGGAGGCGCTCAGTGTGCATCTGTGTGGAGCTCGACTGTGACAGATGGGGACGGTTTAACTTATAGAGTTCTGTTAAGATCTGGAGGTTTTTCTGAAGCTGTCTCTGCCAAACAGGTGTGTATTCTAAAAACACCACCGAGAGAAAAGGCGAACAAGCCTCGACTGACGTATTTGTCTGGTAGTGGTGGTGGTGTTTCCACTGATATGAGGAGGTTGTCGGCGTATACTGTGTTGTTTTCTCTCTTCCTCACACTGGTCCAAGATCATTGTAGTTAGTCTCTTTTGGAAGACACACCAGCCTTGAGTGTTCTCATTCATCCTTTTATCACTGCTTGCAAGTGGAAACAAATTCCCATGAGCTGTGTTTACTGTGGGTTCAGTGGGTATCACTAATGCTGTCAGTTCCGGTACTTTATGAATTTAGATCATCGAAGTATAAACACATGAAGCATTTTATGTTCAAGTTGCTATAAAAGTAGCTTCATAGCAGTGTAACAAACCCAAATTTCTTAGAAGGTTTAATCTTCAGTTAGTGGTGTCAAATTAAAGTTGTGTGTTTCTGCATCTGCGCACAGTCACTCCATTAGAAGAACCTTGTTCGGTCAAAGTGTGATAAGGACGGCTGCAGAGTTGAAAAGTTCAGCCAGTTAGTGGTGGCCAGGTGTCTCACAGGCAGGCGAGCCGCTTCACCATATGGCTGCTTCTCGCCACCAGACGCCAGACGTCCCAACCACTGACTTTCACAAGCTTCACTTTTGTTGCACAAGGTGAAAAGTTGCACTTCGTCTAAACCCTGACCAACATGCTGAAAGACCTCTGTGTGTGTTTGCGTTCTTAAGGCAGGGGAACTGGAGCTGCTGTTGTGACGAGACAATTAATAACCTGGCTAGAAAACAACAATCGCAGTTTTTGTGCGTTTCCTCTGGATTTCTGATACGGCAACAAAGTTAGAGATTATTTTGCTTCTCTCTCTGAATGCTGATTGGAGTTTTAAAGAGGTAATGAAGTCCTGGTGTGTCCTCCTGCTGGGGTTGTATTTGGCGAGGGGTGCCTGCGTGTCGCTGATAGAGGGATCTCTCTGACACGGCTGCTCTGGCCCGCCGCATCTGGGAGCCAGCAGTGGCAGCCGCTGGGGGGAGATAAGGCGAGGCTAGCCGCTCGTCTGTAACTCACGTTTTGCCCCCCTCTGCCCTGTTCTCTTCTCCTCTTCTGCTCCTCCCTTCCAACCATCCTCCCTCGCATCATCCCCCTGACCTTATCTCAGGGGAGAAGGCACCACTGGGTCGCTACTGTGATAGCACCCGCCAGAACCAGACCTGGCCTCTGGTGATTATGGGGGAATCATTATCTCGCTCTCCCCCAAAACTCATTTTATACCTGCCAACATCTGAGGGGAGGGGGGCAGGCAAGAGAGGAAAGGCTTCTCTAACAGGTAACAGAGAAAACTCTGTGTGTGTGTGTGTGTGTGTGTGTGTGTGTGTGTGTGTGTGTGTGTGTGTGTGTGTGTGTGTGTGTGTGTGTGTGTGTGCGTGCGTGTGCGTGTGTGTGTGTGTGTTCACATGTTCACATTGAGGCACACAAAGCAAAAAGCCAAAAATACGTTCAGGAAGACATTTAGTGTTTTTTGACATAGGATAGGATATAAATAGGATAGGATAGGGATTACATTTAACGGATACTCATCTGTTTTCTGCCCATTACTGCTTCATGCTTATGTATATATAATCAAGCATATAGGCACACGAAAGGATTACAATCAAGAAGATTTAACAGTTCAGTCAGAGTTAAGGAACTTAATAATTTAGATGTTGTTTGATGTTAAGTGAATAAAGGTCTTTTTGTAGGTTTTGCGTCTAAATCACTTTCTTTTATTCCACTCGGTCTTATTTGATCCTGTTTATTTCTTCATCTTATTTCTATTTGGATAAAAACTATGAATCACAGCACAAAACAATCCAAAGAGAAATCTCTTTTGTCACACATCAAAACTTCCCTACGAGAGCTAATGTAGGGCTGATTTCTGCTCTTTTTTCAACTTACCCCATCTTCTGGCCCAGTAGCTGTTTGTAATGTGTTTCCAAACATATGATCAGCGTCCCCTCCTCATATGTTCTCCTCATATGTTCTCAGGAGCTGTCATATCCTCCAACAAACATAAGCTTTCATTTTCATTTCACTGACGAGGCTCTTTTATTTAACCCCCCTAAAAATCCATGCCAAAATGCAATCATGTCGTCAGAGAATCAACTCCTAAATGAAATGTAACAGCAGTTTGATTGTTGCTATTATTCAGAATTATATCAGCTTTAAAACAGAGTGCAGATGTTCTGTGTTTGAATACCTGTGACTGGGAAATCACCAATGGTTGTTCTAATAAAAATACATTAAAAAACACCTAAATTTCATCTTCTTCACACACTGTTGGTTTATAGAGAAATCAGGTCTCTCTCTCCCTCTCTCTCTCTCTCTCTCCCTCCCTCTCTCTCTCTCTCTCTCTCTCTCTTTCACACTGTTTGTTCCCCACGCCCAAAGTCAGAGAAAGCAACATGGGTTTCTCTCACTTCCTCTCTGCTGATGACCATCTGTGTGTTAGTTTCAACCAGGCACTTGGCACATCTGTGTACTCACATCCCCTCTCACTTCTCTCATCAGTAAACGACATACACAAACATAAATTGTGTGGAAATGTGTGTGTGTGTGTGTGTAGCAGCAGTGAGGGTTAATGCTGGGACTCTGTGTTATGGTTATTGTTCAATGAGCCCCCAGGTCAGAGGCCAGAGTAGGTAAAAGTCGATGTCTTTGGTTCCTGTGTGTGAGAGCATGTGTCCTGTTTCAGCATGTTCTTTCCCACTGCAGCTGTAGTCCTACTTACTTTCTTTCTACTTTGCAGCAACAGCTTCATGTTGCTCACACGTAGTAGGAATGAATAAAAAAGTTAAAAATATTAGTGACAAAACAATTATCATGTCACGATCTTTAATTTGGCTGATGTCAACGACACCAGAAAGCCATTGAGGAAGTATGAAGTGTATACAGACAGTCAGTAATCACAGAGGACATGAGTTATAAGCTTTTTATTATTTTGGACTAATATGAGGCAGACATATGCATGTGTCTTTTGGATAAAGACACGCCATTTGTCTATCAGTGGGGAAAAAGAACTTCCACAGGGAAACCCTTCATTTATCGAAAAAAAAAAAAAAAGAGAAGTAAAACGTGGATTTGGTCGGTTGGCCTGTCCACTCAATTTCTGGTGAAATGGTTAGTGAAAAAAAGAGAATATTGAAGTTGTTAACTGCATTTTTATATTTCTATTATGACCTATTATGGTGCTATAATGGTAAATATGAGTTTTGACAATTAGTATGCTACTTTAATATTTATATTTAACCTGAAATCAAAGTATTTCTTTATTAATTAATTGAAATAAACACATTTATTACGATTAATATTATCACTGGTCAGGAGAATTGATGGCCAACTTCTAGCTTTTTAGTCCTATGATGTATATTAAAAATAACAAAATAGATAGCTGTGTCCCATAACTACTTTGACTAAATATCTGTCTACCATGAACCAAGCCAGGACTAAAAAGTCCTGAGCATCTACTTTTTAGGAGTTAATAAAAACATGGATTAATATTATAAACTTTTGAGATACATCTCTGTGTGTGTGTTGGTATAAGAGCAGATTATTATAGGAAAGTCAGCTGGTTAATTGATTTGCTGTGTTCCAGTTCTGTGTACAGTTTGATAAACAGTTACTTTGGCTTTTGTTGTATTTCCTGTTGTCCTGTTCTGTAAACTTCCATGAAATATACAAAAACGAAACATCCAAAGTTTTTTAGTGTGTTGTTTTGCAGCGAGGCAGAAGAAAAATCCCGATGATGAAGTAACTGGTTTGAATCAAAACCCAAAAATTAAACAGGGGGAAGAACAACAAGGAAGGATTTTGAACAAGGGAGCACAGACGGCATCATTATAGCCACCGGGCAAGGTGCACAGAAGCAAAGGAGGGCACCTCTGAAGGGAGGATGCAGTAAGGGAAGGAGCGGTTTCTGGCCGACACAGCTGGTTCCTGACAGAGGAAGCCCAGACTGAGGCCCAGGTCCTGCTGCGTGCTGCTGTCTGCAGCTATCACCGCAAGCAGCACTGCTGCCTGGCCTCCCCAGGGGTGTTAGCCTCAAGACAGAAAAAATAACCACACACACAGATAGTGTGACATCCAAGCACTCACTTCTCTTTTGAGCTGTTGTGGCAGGCAGGAGGAGGAGGGTTCAGATGAGAGCACAACCCCTCAGCCAGAGCCACAAGACAAGCTGACCTGCCTTTGACACTCACACACACACTCTTGATTAACTCCCACACACTCTGCTGGGGAGAAGAGAAGAGCGACTGAGAGGATCGGGTGAACCAAGAAGAAGAAAGAAATGGGGATTTACATGCAAGATGTGCCATGTTAAAGGGAACAGCGGTTAAGGACAAAGACTTACTTGTGAAAAAACAGAATACAACTACAATCTATTTCTCTTTCCTGCACGCAGGCAAGAGGCAAAGAAAAAAACACCAGAAGATTCCAGGAATACTTCAACCAGGATAAACTTATTCACTGAAGGAATGAAAGGAATATAAGGAAAGGCTGGCTGTTACTGTCTATTTCAATTTTTGGAGCCTTAAGTGAAGCTAAGTCCGTGTATGTGTACAACAGCTCAGCGGGTCACAGAATGATCCACTGGGCCCTCAAAGGCAAAACTAGAAATTGTAAAGAAACACATGGAAATCCTCAAGTGAAACTGAACGAGAACATTCAGCAGGAAAGCCTTTGGAGGTAATACTAACTTTTAGTGTTAAGTGTGCTGTTGCTGCTTCCACGGTTGAACCTGCAAGCTGCCAGTGTGCGCCAGAGAGTTTCAAAGAGCATGTCCCTCATGCTCCAAGCCTCTCACCTCTCAAATAAACAGGAAAGTCCGAACATGTCTGCTGAGGTCCATTTGGAGCGCCAGAAGAGGGCTGACCTGAGAGCTGTTCCAGCGTTTGCTCCACATGTCCCTACCGTCACACTTATCAGCCACCGCGAGCTGAGGGATAAATTCACTGCCCACATACTCCAGCCTGGAAGCCTCGATCACAACCTGGTGGCCAGCAGCCGTTACAGATATAGCGAAGGTATGAGCTTGTCATCTTACAGGACCTTTTTTATGAAGGTCTTTTGGCATCGTGTTAATCGCGATGAGTGACGGAGGGTCCCGCAGCGGTCTGATCTGCTCATTAAGTTCAAGTGATTGACGTATAATCAGTTTGTGTTGACTTTGTGCTACATGCTATGTGGGGTTATGTGAGGTTTCTTCATCTTGCTATTTGATGACTGAAGCAAAAGGATTCAAGGTTAGAAGGGCATCAAAACATGGCCTTTTTTGGCCTGTTTTATAACAAATAAAACTGGTGTTAAATTGCTCTCTTAACGCTTTGTTTTTTGTCTGCGTGCCCCCCCCCCCCCCCCCCCCCCCCCCCCCCGCTTCCCCCCCATTTCTTCATATTACCAGTCTAGATTGAATAAACTTGTCCTTGTTGTTACCAAGCCCAGTGGAGCACATTTATCCTGTGGGCGCTGGAAAGGAAAAGGAAAGAGGTTTTTAGAGCTTTTGGTGGTTGGGTGGGTGAGCCGGGGGTGTCTTCCTCTGGGCTTCCCCAAGCAGCTAAAAGGAACAGAACCAGATTCTGGAGTTTCACTGTTGAGCTTTAATGGTTTCATAATACACATGAAGGTCAAAAATGGTGAATGACAGATGGACAGGTTTAAGAGAGCAGACAGCTGAGGAATACATGAAAAGACATGTGAGGTTAAAAAAAAAAAGTAAAAAGAGAAAAAAATGTAATTGATTCATAAAGAAGTGAAAACACTGCCTTTAGGTATAAAAATGAAAACCTTCACTTAAATCAGCGAAGGGTTTGAAGAGAGAGATGCATTAAGAATCAGACATTAAAAGCCTAATTTTATAGACTCTAAATATGTAGAAACGGTAAGCCAGTGCGAGGACTAATACCCAACGTGGTGAATTACCTGCAGCGCATACCGTCTCTTGGCAGTAATGAGCTTTGTGAACGTTGCAGCGATAAGGCCTCTATAATTAGGCTTAGTCATAAGCATCCCCCCCTGTAATTCAGTGATAAAAACCCAGTAGAACTCCAGCGTTGGTGCTCCAGCCCATTCATCACACACACACATGCACACATGTGTAGACTGAGAAAAACAAAATGTGCCATTGAGAACTATAAACACAGCTCTTTGTCTCATGTAGTTTACCTGATGTAACTGTGTGTGCGTGCGTGTGTGTGTGTGGTGGTGGGGGGGTACAGTCCGGTAACATGTTCTCACTGTATGGAGAAGCGGGAGTAAAGTATGTGTTCATGCATGTACGTGTGTGTGTGTGTGTGTGTGTGTGTGTGTGTGTGTGTGTGTGAGGGAGAGGTGTTGTGAGCCACAGCATAGGCTTCCTGTGAGGGAGCAGATGTCGCAGAGCTCAGGCACAGCTGCGACAGGCGATAACCGCGGTGGCAAGAATGTGTCGGCATGCTGGCTCTTCTCCCTGGGTCTTATCAGTCGCACACAGCATACAGACTCACACATACACACAGACGCACACTCATATAGACACTGTACAATAAGGAACTGCCACCCAGCGCTCGCACAACCTCGCAGCAGGCCCAGATAGAGCCAGTAAGGCAGTGAGAGAGATGGAGAGAGGAAGAAGAAAAGCAGCAAGGACTAAATCAAGGGTCTTTGATGAAAAAGGTGCAGAGAATCCCTAACAAAGCCTTGGCTCATGTCTGCTGTATCATAGACTTTGTAATTTTGTGCCAACTCTAATCCTCTATAGCTATGAAGAGGCTATTCTTTACAATTTTCTTTGACAAAAACAGGCATCTCACCAGTAATAAGTTTCGTATAAATACATAAGCACATAACTTTGTTGCTTTCTTTGTTATCCGGCTTGCCAAAGACCTGTTTGCACGATTAGTCATCTAACATAGACTCTAAATAAAGCTTTTTAATTACGCTTCATAATAGTCATTTTAAATAGTTAATTAAAACGTTTTACTGTCACTGTCAACACTGAAATACTCATTAATAGAATAATGAGTAATACTAATAACTGTATTATAAATCATGTGTGAGCTGCCACGTGTTTGTTAAGTTGCAGCTGATGTTTATAAAACTTTTTACACGGTAATAAATACTATGTGTACACCCACCGGCTATTTCATTAGTTACACCTGTTCTGCTTCTCTGTAAAGTGTAAATATAATCAGTCAATCATATGGTAGAAACTCAGTGCATCTAGGTTTGTGGAAATGGTCTAGATAACCTGCTGAAGTTCAAACCGAGCATCATAATAGGGAAAAAAATGATTTAAATGACTTGGAACAGGGAATGGTTGTTTCTGCCAGATGGGCTGGTCTGAGGATTTCACAAATTCTTGTTCTCCTGGGATTTAACCTCGGTTTTGAGCCCAGAGAAAGACAACAGTAGTTCAAATAACTACTCGTTACAGCAAAGGCATGCAGAGCATCTCTGCATACCTTGATTCAAATCTTTAAGCAGACACAGAACGCCACAGTGATCAAAACCTGTCATCTGAGAACGGGAAACTGATGCTACAGTTTACACTGACCCCCTTAATATCAAATGACCACTATTAAACTCAGCTTCACAGCTTAAATGAATACTGCTGCTGGCCATGTCTAACCTTTTATGACCACAGTGTGCCCATCTTTTGACGGCTGCTTCCAGCGGGATAATCCACTGGGTTACAAAACTCAAATCATCTCAAACTGGTTTCTTGAACATGAGTTCACTGTACTCAACTGGCCTCCACAGTCACCAGATCTCAGTCCAACAGAGCACTGTTAGGGTGTAGTGGAGCGGGAGACTCATCGTGTATGTCAAGCTGATAAATCTGCAGCAACCGTGTTATGACAATCTGGACCAAAATCTCTGAGGACTGCACGAGGCTACGGGTGACTAGAGGCTTTAATAATAATCTTATTGATTGTCAAAAGCAAACTAGGTATTGACTAAAGCTTAATTAACTATCCATTTACAGTTTTGACTTTAGGATTGGAAAATCAACCACATGTGCTTTTGTTTAGTTTTAAGTCTGTGGATCAGTTTATCTTTTGTCCTCCTTCTTTGTAAATGCTTGGTCTTGCGGTTTCGCCATGTCACTCTTTCTTAGAAGTCCAGCTTACATAATTGTTATCGCATCTAGAACTACGGGACATATTTTGTAATAGTATTTTGAAACTTCATCTACATGAAAAATATACCATCGGCTGTGTGCACTTATCCATTGCTTAATGATTACATCACTGGATTTCCAGCAGAGATATGAGAAAATAAATGTGGAATGGATGATCAAAAATGTTGGAAAAACATGGATGCTGATAGTGATGCAAGAAGAGGTAAAAGTACTGAGTAAACAAGGAGTGGAAAAAAGTGAGATGAGTGTGTGTGTGTGTGTGTGTGTGTGTGTGTGTGTGTGTGTGTGTGTGTGTGTGTGTGTGTGTGTGTGTGTGTGTGTGTGTGTGTGTGTGTGTGTGTGTGAAAGAGAGAGAGAGAGCAGTAGAGCAGTTATCCTCTTTATTTCCTCAGTACCAGCTTTGTGGTTTCTATGAGGAACAGATGTTCACAACTTGATACAGCGCCTCATCCCCCTCTACTCACTATCTCCAGTGCCAGCACCACCAACTGTCTGCTTCCACACAAACACACACACACACACACACACACACACACACACACACACACACACACACACACACACACACATATTGTCTCTTGGGAAACACAGACATACTTAGCACTGACTTTTTCATGTGAACGTATGGGACGCGTTCACCTGCCTGCAGACATTTTACTGGCTGTTGTCCGTCCCCCCTCGCCTCGCTCAGGCTGCATATCCTGCTCTTGAGTCAACACTTGATTTGATCAGATGTCACTTCCTCTTTTGTAAGTTTGCACTTCTCTTGGTCAGATATGACCACGTGTACACATAGCCTAGCACTCTGGTTAAAGAAAACTTCATGCCAGCGTGTAAGTCCTCTGAAGCCATATTTGGTTGTAACACTATGAATGAAACACATCCCTGCGATACTCGTGCCAAATTTCACCATCTGAAATGCAGAATTTAACCAAAGCACATAGAGTGGGTAATTAATCAGCTTCATTGCATATGCTGGAGCATCTACAGTAATGCCGTAATAGATAGTACTCTTATTAGTTGAAGATGACAATACTGGAAATGAAGTACTTGGTCCAAGAGCATGGATTGAATTTACGATTCCCATCATGCCTGGATGATTCAAACAGGCGATACTTTCCTGCTTGATTGCAAACAAAATGTCAGGGGGTCTATGGGTGCAATTTGTAAAAGCAGCATTCCGCCGTGTGTGCTTGAGTGGGTGGGTCAATGATCCGTTACACCACGCCATATTACAGGAAGACTCTCTCTTTCATAATATGATGGAGCAGCTGGAGGACCTGCACACATTTAAGATGCTGGAATACAAAGTGAGAGATAAACATCCCGTTAAGTGCTTTATCAAAGAAAATAGAGTTTAAAGTACACGAGTCATATTCACAAACGATGCATGTGACTCAGAGGAGAGGAGGCTCGGTATGATTCTAATCGTTTCTATCAAACAGCATAACTCGGTGCAGTTAACCCCCCCCCCCCCTGTTCTTTTGATCAAAATGTGCTCTTTCCTCCTTCACGTCTGCCTGGAGCCTACACTGGTGACATTAGTGGTAGCTCCACGAACGTGTGGTCTGTTGAACGCGCACGACAGAGGAAAGGATAGCAGAAGGGAGAAGAGCGCAGGGACACAATGGGTCTAGCGTTCCTTTCAGCCGGCTCAGGGCCTTATCTCCTTTCAACACACTAGCCTGTGACTGCCACTATAGGAAAGGATTTACAATGTGCAAGAGGAGGAAATGCTGCAAAACTCCTCTCTTTCTTTCTTGCTTTTAGTCTGACACACACAAACAGAAATAGTCATTTCCAAAGCAGCACAATGACCGAACTGAGTTCTTCTGTCTCAGTTTGTGCTCAACTACCCAGAAGATGCTGCCAACATAATAGAATCCAGAGCAATGGTTGGAAGGTGGAGGGTGGGGGTGTTTGTGGTGTGACAGGGAGATAGAGAGTGAAAAGGCGGGGAAGACAAAGCTGTTTTTGTCATTAATGCCATCAAAGGGACTTCCAGTCACAGTATTATGCCACAGAGAGTTCATCGAGGCGAGTTCCCACCTTGCGTGAGTGTGTTTCATTGTGCAGTTTATCGGGCTGGCCACATGGAGTGTCAGAGCTAACCCGGTGACCGCTCAACAAAAGGCCAAATTAAGAGGAGTGAGAGGCTGTCGTACAGGGAGGCTGACAGGTTGACTGACGCTGTTCCCGAAGAGAATAGCATCCTGTCAATCTCCGAGCTGTCACCTTGACAGGAATCCTTTCTTTGGATGCAACCCCCATCGCCTACCTTTCTGTCACTCAGGGCCACACAGAGACACACATATCTCTTCCTTTCTCAGTATTCTGCAGAGAGCAAATAAGTCACCAATGGTGCGCACACACACTGCAACATGCATGTATACAGAGCTGCTTTAGGGCCAAAACTCTGAAGTTTAGCGCTAGCTACCCAGTCTGTGGGAGATTCACCCTTGTAATGTCCCATGCATCAGTTTATGTGTGTAATCTTGCGGTGTATTTCTCCTGCTTTTGTTGGTTTGATCACATTTGCAGCAACAGCTTGATCAGATATTGTGGCTTGAAGAAAAAAAAGAACATTGGCACCTGGTGCTGACGTTACCTGAAGTTATTGCCTCTCATCAGCCGTGCAGGGAACTGTTCCAGTCAGAGAGGAACGGGGCTTCCCCCCCTGCGCACTTGCTCACATTATTTAATCAGCAGTGGAGGGCTTTTTCAGAAGTCTCCATACGACGGCAGCATTTGCGTTCAGTGCTGGCGAAGGCTGGTGAGACTGGAGTCAGGGCACAGCAGCTGTCTGTGTGTACTTTACAAGCTGGTTCTGTTTGTTCTGTCGACGCAGAAGGGGTCAGAAGGGTGTCAGCTTTGTCTTCTGTCCCCTTCCATGGCTATGTGTGTCTGTTGGAGGGAGAGAGGGCAGGTGGGTGGGGCAAAGAGACTAACAGACCAGTGTGGACAGGTGGAGGATTCTCACTATAGAGGAGGCAGATGTACTGTACCTGCCTTTTTTGCTGTCGCTCTTTGTGTATCTCTGTCTGCCTATCCAGTGTATTTGTTTACCTATTTAGGACAATGCATTCATATTACTTTATATATTTATGGGTACTTAATATTATTGTTTTCAGATTTAAAAGAAACCTAAAAATAAAACTGCGTTTTCTAAATAAATAAATGAAAAAGTTTGGGATTGCTGATCCGGAGAGCAGAACATCTTCTTGCTTCTGGAAACTTCCGATGGACATTTTTCACCGTTTAAACTGCTGAAATTTTATTGACGTGCTAATGAATTGATTAAAAAAAAAAAGACAGATTAGTCCATTTAAAATAATTGTTATTTTTTTGAATTGTCATTCGTCATCCTCGGACAGATGTTACATCAAATGAGAAGGATTAAAGGCTGAAGCAGTCATCATTCATGAATCCATTGCAAAGTGGGAATACTAATGTTGCCACGTGTGATCGCAGTTGAAACAAGTATATGGGTGGGAAGATATGGGGCACATTTATAGAGCTCTTTTACAAGACGAATCGTCCTGCTATCCTTCTTTACAACAATCCACTGACTTGACTATTAAGGACAACACTTGAACATAAAGGGAAACTGTCACTTTTACGAGACGCGTTGCGTTTATTGGCGTATGGTCACATGCCGACAGACGCATTCTTTTGCATTCATTCAGTTCTCAGAAAGCTTGTGGTTCTCCCCCCCCCAAGTGTTAAAGTAAATATAATCTGCCTTCCTTGTCGTCCCCTCGTCCTGATATGAGGAAACAGCGGCCCCCACGGGCAGACAGCGGGACGGTAAAAGAGTTGTATTTCACTCAGTCTCAGAGCTTTTGGATTCGAGCTGTTTAGCTTCTAAAAAAAACTTCTAAAAAAATATATAGGTAGGAAAGGATAGGCTATATATTACAAACCATACAGCCATATAATGTCATTACGATACATCTTCATCCAGCTTATTATTATTCATTTTTGCCTGCATTTTATTGGAGAACTGCAGATGTGGGTTTTTTTTAGCAAGGTTTTACTGGTTAAATCGCATATTTTTAATAACTTTGGACAAATGCGGGGTTTACAATGTGCAATGTTGGATCTTTTTCAATTTAGAAAGGATTCCTGCACAATAGCTGCCAGCTCTCGCCTATGATGGTACCCGAGAGAGAGAGGGAGAGAGAGAGAGAGGGAGGGAGAGAGAGAGGTTAGGAGCTCCAGATGGTGTTTAAACGCAGACAGAAGGCTACAGCGAGGACAGAGAGAGAGAGGAGGAGGAGGAGAGAGCCGCGGTTACTGCGCACAGTGGCCCCGCCAGCTCCACTCATCAGTGAAGAAGACAAAACAAGTCTGCAAATCCCAAATTGTGAATCCAAAGGAAAATAAACCGTCAGATCTGCTCAGCCGAATGTGATTTTCTTTTTTGGAAGTGAAGCTTTTTTTTTTTTTTTTTTTTTGCGTTCCTCTTTTTTTTTCTTTAAAGACCACAACACTGAAAGACAGCGCGTCGGAGAAGTGCCGTACTGAGAAGCGTGGTGGTGGAGCAGCCTGTCCACGGGCTGTAGGGTGACTGTGTGCTTAAACATTTTTAAAAGAGACAGAAAAAGAAGAAGGTCACTTCGTTTCGTCGGATGTACAAGGAGTCGCTCCTGACACCACGGACTGTGGCTTAACTGTGAAGTTAAAAAAGGAGGGTTTTAAAGTTGTAACAGGAGGAATAATAGACGCACCCTGCCGAACAGAGGATCCGCATCTTTATAATTTCGGGGGGTTTTGCCTGGGAGATGCGATGATTTCTGCAGTAGCGACAGGTTAATAGTTTTGTTCGCTTTAAAAAATATATATATAGATAGATAGATATATTTGGGGTTTTTTGCAGGTGAAACTCGGCTGTGTTTTTCCTTCTTCGATCTGGGATGGTTAAAATGAGCAAGAGTGCGGATTTACATGCCTGGGACAAATTCTGATTTTTGCTTTAAAAGAAAAAAACAAAAACAACAACTCAGACTGCAAAAACCAAAGACATCAATCTGCTTAAAGATCCAAGAGCTCTGGCTTTGATTTTATTTATACGTTTTTCGATATAACTGAGAAGTGAAATACCTCATAATTTATTAAACCTGGAAAGTCAAGACCCCCTACTGAACACCCAAAGGAAAGTTAAACCGTCTGTTTTTTCCTGCTAGACTCTCGCTCTTTCCTCTCAATATTTCAAAGACAGAAAAATAAGGAATAAGACCGCGACAAAGCTTTATTATTATTATTATTATTATTTTCAAATGATGAGGATTGAGATGACATATAAAAATCGGTTTTAGAAACTATTTGGTGTGGATTATCTCCGCTACTGTTACCTCAGCTTGACCTCGACCTTCATAAAGTAAGTACAACCTGCAAAAGTCAGTTTTGAGTGAAACTACGGCAAAACGCCTTTAAAAAAACATGTCTATTATTATTTTTATTGGCATGCATTATTTTTAATTCCCCTTTCGATGTTTTAAATGGAAAAGCTTTAAATACTAAAATATTTCAAGTGTAAACTTTCACATTATTGTAAGCATTCAATGTTTTGTGTGAAGGTGAAGATCAGGATACTGGATAACCTTTGCTTTTGCCTTTTTTTGTCGCTTTGCGTGTTATGATGTCTTTAGATGGTTACTGCTGGGCCACTGTAGGATGTTGCCTTGTAAATATAATTGAATTGAATAACACTGGTAACAAGAGACAGTTACAGGGGCAGGAAAAAGTGACTCTAATAATATTATTGTTGCTATTAATATCAGTAGTGCTATATGAACTTTTCTCTTTTCCTGTACTTTTAATTCTTTAGAGCTGAGATTAGACATAAAAAGACAGAGACACTGAAAGACAGAGCAAGGGGAGGTCATGAGTTGTTCGCCACATGAGTCTGTGCTACACATCAAAGTGATGCTGAGACAAAGTGGTGACACAAAATCTTTGGTCTCTGTGAATTTGGTCTGGATGAAGGCAATGGGTGTGAAGGGATACATTTAGGCATTTACCCTTAACTGAACTGCTCGGTGCCCCAAAACAGTGTAGTGCAAGGTATGGTGTCACGAGTGTTTGTTTATGTTAAGATTTGAACAGCTTTGAGGGATAACCTTTTACGTGTCACTGCGGTGAGACCATTCTGTGGAGGCACTAGAGAAGTGGGTTATAAAGGACTGGACGGCTCATAATAACTCTTGTGAGTGTGGAGACACTCCCAGCGAAGAAAACAAGTCCAGCCAAAGGTTTCTGAGCCCCACTTGAACAGCCTCAGCAGCGCACTCTTCCGCATGCAAGTGCAACAGTAAAACACTCCGGCCATTTTCTCTGCAGGATGTGGCCCCGTGTAATTGGCCCTGGTAAATATCATCTGAATAATTGAACAGTTGATAATAGTCTTGAACAATAGATGGGAGGTTGCAGAGGTGAAACCGCAGTGCAGACACCCTGCCTCACCGCACATTATACTTCCATCACCACCAAGTGAGCATCTCGTCCTCTCTCCTTCCCAGTGCCGGCTGCCCAATCGCTCAGACCAGGAGGGCCTGCTGCCTGCTAGGGCAGATGTCCCCACTTCATCATTAAATAGCTCTCTTAAAAGGCTGGCCATTCATTATGACCCGAGCCTGCAGAGTGTTTGTTCAGTTCCCATCTACTACAGGTGCACGGATAGGATGTCTGCTGTTTTATATATACAGAGGGAAACAACCACAGGTTTTGAGTAATAGGACCACTTTTCCTCAGAAGAAAAGGCATCAAGCAAAACCACAGGCCAGTGTACTTCACTTCCATTCACTTCAAGATGGCTTTCTCTTTTGTTTGTTATACCTCATTAGTTTATCAGTGAGTTACATATCAGGCATTCAACAGCAGAAATGGAGATGATAGAAGCCTTCAGTGTCTAACAGAGAAAAGGCTCTCGCTTATACTTTGACTTGATGCCTCAGCTTATGTGTTTGTTATATGGGTGTGTGGGCTTGTTGAGTATGTGTCTGTGTGCGTTTGTGTGTGTTAATTATTGGGATCTAAATGCAGGCAGTGCAGGTGAAACTGGCTGCCTCCTAATTAATGAGTGGAGCAGATGGCCCTGGGTGGGCGGGAGCTGCAAGCACACAGCGAGCCGGTCAGGTGGTCAGCACAACAGAGACACCTGGGCCATCACAAACAAGACAAGTCAAGCGGCTGACACAGGCCAAAGATATAAAACCTGTGTTTGCGTGTGTTTACATATCTTTCTCTAGTCAACAAACATTTATAGAAACCCTCATGCTGTAGATGTATTAGCTGAAAAATTTCAAACACAGTGTGTTGAAAAGGAAAATTGCTATTCAGCAAAGAGAAGAAGAAATAAACAAGACGAGGCGGTTTGAGAAGATGATCTTTCATTACTTCCTCTCTTTTCTGCAAAGTTTAGTCAGTGGTACAAAAAGAAAAAAAATCGCAATCCCAGTTTTGAAGATGTTTTGATGGGTTTATGTGTGAGTGATTTCCTCATTAAACGGAGGAGCTGTGTGTACTATATCTAATTAATTAAGAAGCAAAACCTTATATGAATAACACACTATTCTTAATCAAACACTATAGCAGCAAAGTTTATGGTGAAAATAAGTTGAAGTAGTTCATATTTGTGTTGTTTGACATATGTACACTCCCCTGATTGTCTTCTTCTTTGTCATACAAGTTGTCGCTCACCAGTTGCTCTGATTAGCTGATTGTAGGAAGTCACATGGCCTTGCCTTTAATTTGAGAAGATTATGCATTAATAGATAAAGAGAAAAAAACACAGCACTTATGGTTTCAGTAACTCTAAAACTGTACAGAAGCCAGTCACTAGTTGTTGGTTCCAGTTGTTGCAGCCCTCAGTGTATATTTGCGTGTGTTCAGACTAACAGGGGAGTTATACTGTACATCTGTGATGTAGAGAAACATCCAGCTTAGTTGACTTTTGCTCTCTGGCAGTTCTTTGCAGAACTGTTGCTCACAGCAGAGGAACAGTGTGCTTATTACACAGTTGAAGTGAGATCAGTGAGAGCGATATGAAAATTTGTGCTTTTTGTGTAAATTTATGAGAGCAAATGATGAGGTGCAGCATCTCTATAGTTTCGGTGCTGTTTATCCTGATGCACACTGGGGTAAACCAGCGTGGTTCTGGATGCCTGCTGCTCAGTCCTCTGTCTTTTGTGTGTGTGTGTGTGTTTTTGGTCGGCCGTTCTCTGGTCTGCTCCACATGTGTTTGACATTACTGTGACAAGGCTGCCCAGCCTCTCTGGGGAGATGGAGAATGTCAGAGACTAGAGTCAAGAAGCGAGCAGCTTCCCAACATCTGATGGAATGAGAAACACACTCGCTGGATGGCTGGCCTGCTGACGCCACAGCGTGGGAGCAGAGCGGTGGGTGGAGGCCAAGTAAAACCCCAATTGTGTGTTTGAAATATCACTCTTTCTCTCTTTTCCTTTTGCTTTCTCCCAAATGTGCACATATCCACTCATATTCTTAAGCGCCACAGCACACACACAGGCATATCTAGTAATAATACTGTTTTCACTGGAATTATCAGGTGTCTTTTCTCCAGCTTTCTCACAGCAGGTGAGATGCTTGAATTACTTTATCTGGAACATTCATGGTTGAAAACTCACCCTTTATAGCTAAGCATTTCTGAAAATTATTTGTTGAATTGACTCTTCAAAAATTCATCAAAATATAAAGCATTCACAAATTGCACCTTCAATTATGCATTTTTCAAACGAGGCGCATTTGTAGCTCACATAAACACCCGGTTGTGAATGCAGGTTCAAACCAGTGTCACCACAGTATGTAGCTGAAATGCTGACAGCTACAGCCAAGAAGAACAACCTTCCTCCTCCTCCCTTCCTTATCTTGTGCCTATTTCACCTCCCGCTATCCCTCCTCACCTTTTTTTACTTCCTCGCCTGGTCACTCACCTCTGACCTTCTTTTGACCCCTTTCTTTTCCTCGTCCCATTCCCACTGCTACATCTTGTCACCTCCCACCCTTTCTACTTCATTGTAGGAAATGTGCTCAGATCAGACTCTGACACAGGATACAGCTGGGCTAATCTACAGTAGCACCGAGCTGTGTTTTAATCACGCCAAGCGAACAGGCCGGCAGAGAAAATGGGAAGTGCAAATCGCCACCGCTACATGATATAATGAATCCCTCCCTTTCCTTCTGCCCCACATCGAGCCCTTTATCACAGGCGTGGGATAAACAAGCGCAAAGGAACACAGACTGAAGTTATTAAGGCCTCCACTCGAAAACACGTCCTCTCTGGACGTCTGGGGAAGTGCTGCAACGGGGCGACCGTGCAGACAGAGATTGGGAAGGAAGGCATGTCTCTCACATTTGCGCTCTCTCTCTCCCCTTACAGTATTTGTGAAATTAAAAATGTCGTTATCTCCTGGAAACAGATCCTGTGCCACACAGATGGTTCCGTCCCTCTTCAAATAGGAGGCTGAGCCACTGAGTGTGTTACCAGCTAGTTGAACAGACCTTAATCTCGACTTCAGCCTTCCTTCCTGTGCATGTCTGTCTCTCCACACACGCACACACAGGAATAGAGAAACTGTGCCCCTTCAGATAAAAGTGTTGCCCGTGTAAAGTTCTAATTTCACTTGGAAATTGATATTTCAACCTTTCAGAAAACAGATATATTTGAAGTGTAGAGAGAGGAAGGTTAGAGATTTCCTTGATATGTCAAAGAGTAGTGGTGACTTTGAGGAGCGGCGCAGTCACGTCTGCAGGGTGTAGAGGTTGTGTTTGATATTTCAATTATTGCTTCCAACAGAAATCAGCCCATCTGTAAGATTTCTGAAAACTATGTTATGTCTTTGTGGAGAAATCTATAAGTTCCTCCAGAGACCTTCAGGTAAAGAAATAAATGTGATATGAGAAAACATAAAGATGCTTTGTAGGACCACAAAGTTTGTGATATGGTGAGCTGGACCTGGTGAAAAGATCTTTTAAAAGTTTAAAGATTATTTTTGAGTCTGTGGCAGAATTTCATCTCATGAAACATAATGTTATGCATTAAATGAACTGATAATCACCTGGTAATGTTTTCACTCATATCACTTTCTCCCCTGAAACTATGATTGATTCCACAGCGTCTCTCTTTTTATGTAACATGAACGAGATGCACTTGTAATAACAGAGAAGAACAAAGCATAAGGAGACATATGAGTGGATAATTTTGTGACATATACAAGACTGAGATTATCTTCCCTGGATTAGGCTTTATTTTTTCCTAAAAAACTGTAACTTAGTAAGCATGCACTAATATAAACTATATAGATTTTGTTTCCTGTCATCTCTCCCTAGGAAGATTATACCAGTGTAAGAGTGCAGATGTTTTGTTTAAATTTACATAAATTTACACAGTTCCCTTACAGTGGCAGTTTTCCCTCCACCTTGACCATCGCATGGCATCAGGTCATCTTAATTTCCCAATTAGCTCACATAATCACCATGTTATTGGCACAGCGGGCGCTCTCCTTCTTTAGCCACTCGCTCTGTTTTTGTGGCGGCGTCCTGTAGTCGGCCTGCGTCCCAGAGGACTTGCTGGTATTTATTTCTGCAGCTTCCAGCGTGAGCTGGCTGTAGGCTAAATGGAGAAACTGTCAAAGCTTCCCTCTAACCTGTCACATAAATGTCTCCCCCCCACCCCGCCTCCGCCTCCTCTGCTGCATTCTTGTTTCTTGTGTGTCTGTGTGTGAAACCTATGGGGTCCTCCAGAATAATACAGAACACCCTCCCCGTGCCTGGCTAATGTCAGGAGCTTTTGTTACTGTGCCCGCGGGGCAAATGAAGAGGTATGAGAGCGCTGGCAGGCTGGAGAGCAGTTCAGGCTACAGACAGTTTTGTCAGCACTGACAGCTCCATAGTGACAGAGCAGACATTTAACACAGAATGAAATGAAATACAAGACATCAAGCAGGAGAATGACTAATCTGCTGTTTGTTTTCCTATCTTAGCTGTAAGTGACAGCTCAGTGTCAGGTTTTTAACGGTGCACAAAGCATAAGAGAGAGGGGAGACACGGGGAGAAAAATAGGCAGCCGTAGTTCACGCGCTCTGTTAACACACACTCACGCAAAGAGTTTATGGCAAAGGATACACAGCGATGCTGCATTTGCTGTGATGTGTGCATGTTGCCAGGGTCAATTCTAAGTCTTTTGTGCTCCATAAATCAGCAGGCAGCAGCAGTGACGTAAGAACAAACAGAACTGCTCTCTGCTGCAGCTGGCTGGAAAGAGGGAGATACAGGAGAGAGGAATACAGAGAGGGAAAGAGAGCGCAGGACAGCAGCTGTCAGGCCTCCATCGCACACCTGTCACACAGGAAGTGAGCGCTGGCCACTGTTTCCTGGATACACCTCCTCAAACACTGCTCCTGGAAGAAATGGAAGGGGGGACATCTGCTGTGAGGGAGAGGCACGAAGGCGGCCTCTCTGATACGGTAACACATGGATGAAGAGTAAATGCCAACCACTGTAGCAGCAGGAGAAAACAGATACAGAATTCCTCCCCCGCTGCTCCGACTGTTTTCATATCAGCTGCCTTGTAGTCATATTTGCATGTGAATGTGTGTGTCCAGTTTGCACAGTTTAGAGGATGTTTGTGTTATTGCAGAGCTCTGTGACAGACGGGTCACTGTGGAGACTCCAGCCCAACTCTCCCACAAATACACTAAGCCTGCATGCCCGAAATTTAACAGTGGGACATTCCCACGCTAGCCCCTCTCACCCGCCCCTCCAGCACCAACCCACCCCAGCCCTTCGCTCTCTCTCTTTCTCTCTCTCTCTCCTGTGACCATCATGAACTAATCCAGATGTGGTGTGGCTGCTCACAGATGTCCACATAACTCTTTGTACAAGGTGCTGCTCCTTTCTTCCTTCAGATTCTTCTCTTTCTCTGCATCTCAGCTTGCCCCAGCCTTTCACATCACCCAGATCATGGTCTCAGCCTCTGATCCGAACAGGAAGTGACATCACAGTGCTGATAATAAGGCACTTGCAGCTATTTTTCTCCCGTTTCACTTCTCCTCCTAGGCTCTAGAGTAGTTCTGTTGTGGCTGTTGTTGGTAGAATATTTCCTCTTTGTTTGTCAGGCTTGTCAGGCTGGGTCCTCAGGAGGCCCCCTTGCCCTATTCCCAGGCTGCCCTTCACGCTGCCTGTATGCAATTAACAGAGTAATTAAAAGCCTGATGAGCTAATTGGTGCTGGGTGAGCCTGCAGGTGTTTGGATCGGGGAAGTGCGCTCACCGTGAACATACTCTTTTCAAATATGTTTTGTCTTTTGGTTTTATTCCCATTGAAGTGAAATATGAAGCTGATATTGGTCGGCCATTAAAGAAATCGGTACTAGATGCTCAAGATGATCGATAAGGCGGTAACGTGATTTCTCAATAGAATTTATTTACTGAATCCTGTTACCTAAAACAAAATCAGATGCCTAGGTAGATGCTGTGTTTACGCTTCCACTTTACTGTGATACCAATCTTGACTCCATACATTCCACAAAAAATGTTTTCTGCTTCAGCAAAACTGGATTTTACACGAGTGCACTCGTTGCAAGGATGAATTATGTCACTTTTGAGGAAGCCCAATAACTGGGCTCATCAGAAAGTGAAGACAACAGAAAGTCTTATCCGATGATGTTGGCTGCCTGGGGCTGAGCTCTCCGCTGGCAAAATTAGGTGCATGGCTGACAGGATGAGGGGAATAAATGATGTAGATGAGCAAAAACAAACAACAGTTTTCATGCACGGCAGAAGCTACATGTAGATTTTTCTGCTTTTGTTTGTCTGCCTGCCTGCTTTGCTGGTCCATTCCTAGATGTACATGCACAGTCACTTCCTCATATCTGTGACTCTGTCTTGTCTCCCACTTCCTCCCCCACATCTCTGCTCTCAGTCCTTCTCTCTTTCTCTCTCTCTCTCTCTCTCTCTCTCTCTCTCTCTCTCTCTCTCTCTCTCTTTCTATAACCCCATCCCCTCCCCTCTCTGTGGCAGCTGTGCTGGTGATGGCTGTGTGCCCATGGTGCAAGCTGGCTGTGGGGTCCCAGGTGGCTCACATGACAGTTATTGATGTTCAGGTGTTCAGCTCCTCTCACACAGGGACCCTGGAGCCACACAAGCACGCACACAGGCAAACCCACACACATTTGCACACATGCAGAAGCACAAAACACATGCGTGCACTCCGATGCTGTTTACATACCTACACAGAACGCATGCGTGTAGTCATGTACTTGCATAATTATCCATAAAAACCTGTGTATTTCCCTGTTGCTTCTGAGGAAGTGTAAGCAATACAATAACAAGTACAACTGAGAATTTGTGCCTGCAGCTTCTGGCATGTAAGGAGAGAAATTTTTATGGTTTTTTGGTGATCTTATATGTGGGACCATTTTCTCTCTCTGTGTGTGTGTGTGTGTGTGTGTGTGTGTGTGTGTGTGTGTGTGTGTGTGTGTGTGTGTGTGTGTGTGTGTGTGTGTGTGTGTGGTGGGATAGCCAGTGTCAGTACCAGTGCCCAGTGCAGTCCTAACACACTCCAGATGTGTCTGGCTAGCCAGGGAGTTGTTCTTGGCACAGCCTGTCTCGGCCAAATGTCACAAATACTTTCCTTTATTTAGGAATGGCTCTGAGTTAGTGGCTGGAGAAAAGAAGGAGGTGAGGATGGGCGGGTGGTGAGGGAATGAAGAACAGGGCAAAGGGAGGACAGGTAGATTTAAAAAAAAAAAAAAAAAAGCTCAGGGTGGGGGAGAGGTTCGGGGGGGGGGGGGGACTAAAAGAGGAGATGTAGAAGGACAGAAGATAGAGAGGGAGGAGTGAGGGAAGCGGGAGTGAGGCAGAAACAGTCTAGCATCTGGATTTTATTAGCAGCCGTTGGGAAAATCTGAAAAGGAAGTTTTTTCTCTGCGAGCACGTCGGCAGCAGTGATATGCTGCACATAACCACTTCACTGCCGACGAGAGGAGCCAGGCCCTCCCAAAGGAGAACAGATGGTCGCTAGAACTTCAATACAATTACATCAACAGCTTTCACAGATATAAGCAGTGTATGACAGCATCCCTGCAGCTTTGAGAGGCAGAAATACGGCTTTTCTAACCTTAGCACCTCTGGTCCTGGATAAATTGTCTTTGATCTGTCCTCACCTTCTGCTTGTCCTGTAGTTATTCTTACGCTTCCCTCCCCAGTTTGATCATTTAAAAGAAAATGGAGATGTTTTCGACTTTGAAAAGCTAGGGAATTGTCAATGATCTGCTTGTTGTAATCTGATCAAAGACAGCCCGGCTGTTGTCAGTGCTTGAAGACAACCAGTCCTCCCCCATCCTCCCTTCCTTATTCCCCTGTTTGTTATTGGTCACCGTGTTTATTGTGCCATATGCTGCACATGTGTAATATCACAGCGATTCTTAAGTAACAAAGGGCAAAATGTCCATGTTTGTGTCCACAGCATGAGCATACGTATTTTGAAAACTTGTAAGCACGTGTGAAACCATCTGTGCATCTGTTTATAGTGTGTGTGTGTGTTTGAGAGTGTTCTTGAGCAACTGTAATCTGAACCGTAGGAGTGAGGACATTGCTATGAAGTTACCTTCAACAGGCAGCTTCAGAGTTAAGACTTAAGGTTAGAAATTGGTTTAGATTAGGCTTAGTGCGATGGGGACAGGGAATACACTACTTTAACGTGAGCCCTCATAAAGATAGATGTACAAGCGCGTTTGTGTGCGCACACACTGCACCGGCCTGCCTCCCACCCTGTCATTAGTGAGGGCTTTAAAGCCTCTGAACTCTAAATCAGCTCAAGATGAAGCGGAGTCTGGGATCTGTCTGCAGGAGCAGCCTCGGTGCAGACTCACAAATATTTATGCACTCACGCACACACATTCCTATCTTACCTGTGGCGCGGTGCACCCTGATAACAAGGTAAATGTCAAAATGGAGAAGCAGGCACACAGACAGAAACAAATACATTGACTTGCTCTAGGTTTTGGGAAGATGACATTAATTGTGTGCTAATGATGTTCACACTCCTTTTTATTTGAATGATATTTGTGCTGGTACTATAATAATGGATTGTACTGTAGGTGCTGTAGCCCTTAGTCCCAGGTCCAAAAAGCAAGGCCTGCAATCCCCAGTGTTTTGATTCTAAGGCCTGGTGGGGGTCTGGGGGCCAGGGGCTTAGGCTCTGTTTGTGTGGACTCCAGCGGCGTGATAGGGAACAGATGTGGAAAGCCAGGCGGCTGGGCAGCCAGCCAGAGCAGCTGGGAGAAATTAAAAACAACAGCATTCCTGGAGACTAGGGGAATTACAGTGGGAGGGAGGGAGCGAGAGACAGAGAGAGAATTTTAGGGCTATGTGGTCACTGACAAGAGTCTCTGTGGAGTATGAGAGACTGAATAGACAGGGGGGATTTAAGGGGACTGTTCTGCAGTGGTTAGCTAAAGCTAATAAGTTTCAGCCGCATTTCCAGTGGAAGAACAAATGCCTAGATACACATACAGTCAACACGTGGGCATATGCATACGTAAAATGAGACCACGCTGCACAACCAGCATCTGAATGACCTTCTAATATCTTATCATTACATGGTGGTCGTCATATCTCTATCTGCGCTCGTCTTAAGGAACTAAAATGAAAACATGTGTCTCCGAATCTATAATGAGACCCTCAAATGACTTAGACAAACCACTGCACTGTGCACATGCCCGCGTACAGTATGTTATCTGTGGTTTTGTGTGTCTTGCAGTGAATTGTTTTTCATCTCGTTTCATCATGGCACAAGGAGAGAACAGGAGACAGAGAACATTTTTAGACTGAGGACTGTTTCTTTGGTGAGCAATCTTTTAGCCCTGATTACGTCAAATATAGAGAGATACAGCTGTTCAGAGAGTCTGAGAAACAGAGGCAAACAGCCTCAGAGAGGAAGGTAACGGTTGTATCGTGCAGTCTAATTTTCAGCACAATATTCAGAGATATTTTGGACCAAAAAAAAAGATGTATTTGTCCCTAAAGTGGCCTTCTTAGTAGACTCAGATGTGTGCAAGTGAGGGAGAAATAGCATAGTCCAAACCTGAATCTTAACCACAGGTCCACTTCACCTGCCATGCCCAGCTCTCTTTTTATACTTCTTTTGGTATAAATATTTTGTCCTTCAACACGAAGCACAATTGGAGCACAGATGGCCACAGATGGGGATGCAGACCTTGCAGACTTCCTAATGTATTAAAAGTAAAATCCAGAGCATGGTGTGTACGTGTGCGCCCTGTCTCTGTAGCTGGTCAGATTAAACAGCTGTCTATAATCCCACGGTGGGAGCAGACAGACTGAATGGTCCCCTTATCCTCGTCCTCTCCTCCTCGCCTCTCATCTCCTCTCCTCTCCTCTCAAAAACTAACCGTACACACTAGAAAAGATCTTGTACAGAGAGTGACATAATAAATTTGCTCAAAGACGAGGTTTACTGAAACATATGGCTGCATCTATAAAGGAATAAGACCACCAATTCAACAGCATGTAATGTGTTTTTACATGTTTAGTGCTGTATAGAGGAGCATCTATTTATACAAACCAGCCTCGTTTGCCTCTATCCACAACCTTGTGTGTTTATGTTTAGAGCGTCTGGCATCGGGCAAACAGCAGAGTGCCCCTCGTGTTCTTGAGGATCAGTGTGTCAATGGCTCTCACACTGCACACTCCAGTGTGGCACTCTTTAAATACAGACACCAGCTGTTGAACGGAGCTCTCAGAAATAGGCTAACACCAAGGACCGAGGCCGACTGAGGCAGGAGTTGTGTGTAGGAAAACATTTTGCAGGAGTGAAATGAAAAACACATTATGTGGTAGTGATTTGATATATTAGCTGATTACTATACTCCAGCTACACACCAGGGTAAAGGTACAAAAAGCCCAGTGAGTGTTAAACATTATGCCTCAGTAGCGATGCTGGTAGAGGTTTTATTAGCTCTTTTTGATTAGCAGAAATGCATTACCAAACATTATCTCTAACTGGTTATGTTTGGCTCAGGATGACATTAATTTATAAATCAAAAATACGCATTTGTAATGGCGTTCGCCACACGTTTCTTACATCAACAACATCCTCAAAGCACACAGACAAGATTCAAACATAGACAAACAAGGAAAAAGCAGCACGCAATGTCAGAGAGACAAAGGAGAAACTTCCAGACTCTCTTAAAAATTCAAAATGTGTGTGTTTTTACGGCAGGGGAAAGTTCGTAAACTTAGACAGTGAATCATACGCCTAATCATTTGTCCATTCTTGTGAAACTGGCAAAGTGATGTGTAATTTTTTCCTTTGTTTGAAAAAATATTGTCTCGGCATGTTGCTGTAACATGGTGCAGGCTCCTCTGTGCCTCTAGTGCATTTTACCAGCCAAGACAAGCAGCAGATATGTGTGAACACACTGTTTAAACAGATTTCATCTTGCGCTATTTTGTGTCATGTTTAATGATGGTAAAATCCGATATTTCAAAACCATCTGCTAAG
Source organism: Rhamphochromis longiceps (assembly GCF_057381845.1). NCBI lineage: Eukaryota > Metazoa > Chordata > Actinopteri > Cichliformes > Cichlidae > Rhamphochromis > Rhamphochromis longiceps. The sequence goes on from NC_140557.1 coordinate 24,415,136, forward strand.
GTAAAAGCCCCCAGACTACCTTAAAGAAGCTGACTGTGAGTTATTGAGTCAAGGGACACTTTATTGACTTTGCAAAAATGCTGTCTGTGGCAAATAATTATTTGTCTCCTCCTCTAAATTTGGCAAATATCTTCCAACCTTTGGTCGTTGTCTTCTCAGAGATACTTATTGTCACAAATAAGTTAGTCTCACTTACTGTGCTTGCATTATAATGCAGTTCACATCCATGATGTGCACATGAATGTGACATCAGCTCTGATATTGGCAGCAGGGATGCTTTAAACCAGTGGTATTATTTAACCAGATCATAAATGTGGTCTGATATTGTATTTTGGATGGTAACAGTAGAAAACAAAATACATCAACTGAGCCAAGAAAATTAAGGAAAGAGAGGAAAAGAAAGGTTTCTGTTGGCCCCTAAGTTGGTTTGCTTATACTGTTCTGCCAACTATATGAAGAGCTATGAAAGCTACTGTGCTCACTTGTTTGGGTTCTCTGTGTTAGTGAGGAAGGACAGAATTATTATTACTTTTTTTTTTAATCCAGTGATGACAAGACAGATGAAAATAAGAAAAAGAGAGAAGCTGAGGGATGGGGTAGGAAGCATTGAATGCCACATAAAGTCTACAGTGTGCTGCTTTGCCAGAGTAGAGAAGATGGGCCTCTGTCTTAGGCTTTGTTCATGAATAGATGGGTTTACTTGAGTAATAGAGTTTTAGTACTCAACCGTATGCATAAACTGAGTGTTAATAGTGATTTTATTGTTTCTTATGACATGGTGCGCATTCATTGCACTTTGCCAGTCACACACATCATTATAAAATATCTTCTCAAGCTAAAAAAGTCATCACACTCTCAGCTCAAGTTTACATTGCAGAAGGATCCAGCAGCTGCACTGACAGTCAGACAGAAAGACAACGCTCTATAGATAGCTAGATAAATAGATACATCAACTTAGTGTTTGCAGTTTTTCACATGGCCGTGTTTTTGTGTAAGATTTTTTGTACTACGTGAGGCCCTTTGCCACTAGTGTACAACGTAGCGCATCTGTCCACGCACATGCGTGTGGCCATGTCACATAAACCACGTGTTGTGTTTTCTTCTCATGTCCGTTGATGTACCATCCATTCCCTTCACACTCCAGAGCTTGGCCTTGCCTTGTTTGGTCCTGGCAGGCTGTCTGGCAGAGGACAGTGAAGCCTCTGGTAGCAGGACAGAGCCCCGCTGAAAGCCAGTCCACAGTGATGGACAGCAGCAGATCCAGCTGCACTTGTCACTGGCTATCAAGCCGGCTGTCTGAACTGGGGAACGAGAAGGGACAGGCGGGGGGAAGTGTGTGGGTGTTGGAGGTTACAGTGGAGGGGGTCTGATTGGGATGTCACAGCTACATGGATTGTGCATGGGTGAAGGAGAGAGAGCAAGAGGGAAGCGAAAGGGGGCTCTCAGTCAGCAGCAGCTGAGCTAGTGAGCAGGTGTTTTATGTCTCCCAGGCCCATGAATTTCCATCGGGAAAGACAAAAGAAGTTTGGATTCATTTCCACTTGCTGCATTGATTTGTTTTTGTTCTGTATATGTGGGGCTTCTGGCTTAAGAAAACATCTAATGGCTCCCAGGTGAAGATGTCAGTGCTCTCTTTTAAACCACCAGTCTCCACTTTGAAGTTTTAGGTATACATTTTTTTTGTTTTTGTAAAGCTGGAGTTCGTTCTTGACAAACTGTGTCTGTCTTCTCCTTTCATATTGTAGGTAGCAGAGTGCAGAAGGTTGGAACAATGCCAGATTCACCTGCGGATGTGAAAACCCAGCCCAGGTCCACCCCACCCACCATGCCTCCTCCACCCCCGGCTGTCAGCCAATCAACCAATCGCAATGCTTCGTTCACCCCTACCACCAGTAAATCAAGTAAGGATCCTTTCTATCTATTCCATCCTATTTTTAAGTAGGAAAAACAACACGTCCACTTTATACTTTAACATCTTTAGTCCGTGATTTATTTACTATGAGCGTCATCTAGAGTCCAAACTTTTTGGAATAAATTAATCATAACCCACTGAGCGCTTACACGCTGTGAGACGGGTGTAAGAAAAACACTGACTGGTGTGCTGCTTTGGTGACTTTTGAATGGAGTCGCTCTAAACCTTTATCTCATAGTAAACAGGATGTGGCTGTATGCGCTGGTGTCCAAGGCATTGTAAATGCTTCTTTACAGCATAGATTAGGTAGTTGGTATTGGGGTAAAAGCTACTTTACACCAAACTGGACCAGTTTGTGGTTTAGCTGTTAATATAGATGTCATATTTTAATCACAATGTCTATGATTTGTTGTGACTTTAGCCTTATTGTGTCTTTGCTAGGACTTAAAACTCTTCCTTCCTTCCCCTAAATTTGCCATGAAAACGAAAGTAGGGCTATTCCAGTAAGAATAAGAAAAATTCATTCGTTAAGACCTACCACATCCCGATCAGACTCTTCACAAATCCATACATTTTTGCAATACCTTAGCAGCCGTCTGCGATGAACTTCGCAGCCATTTGTTCTGCTTTTGTCATGTGTCACTCTATACGCTTGTGTAAAGGAAGAGAAATTCCAAATATGTGTTTCTTCACTGCTCTGATGAACAAGTGTTGAAGTCACTTGTGCGTCAGGTGTGTTTCCCTGCAGGCGTCCGTGTGTGCTTGTGTCTTTTGGAGTGCATAACGCCCTTGCTGGTGGGACAAGTGTCTTTGAGTGTCTATGTAAGTGTATGGCATTGTGTATGCGTGTGTGCCTATGTTGTTTACCAGCTGGTCAGGCGGCAGTCGGTTCAGGGTACATCGGCCAGGATGGTGTTTCAGTGTGTAGAGTGCTTTCTTCCCTATATAGCAATGGCAGACTATGTTGTTTCACCTGTTGTGGCGGGTGGTCAGGAGTGTAGATCTCTCCTTGCACCTCTCCCTCGCTCTCTAAAACCAGAACACAAGTGCAGCCTATTAGAATCACATGGGTTAGTCCATATGTGTTCAGGCCCTCGTTCTATGGATTAGAGCAACAAGCATGCCTGAGAGGAACCAAAGCAGCTACACACCAGTGGACATTGGAACTGCCTATAGTCTTTGCTTTATCAAAATATGATGGAAAAGTATCATACCCGACAGTAGCTCACTACAGAGCCCTAAAAATACACACTGAAAAGATTACGCAGCTGGTTGGATGCTGTGCTCACTGTAAGTGCTGTCATATGCTGTTATCGTGAAGTTTAAGCTATATACAGCTTTAGAAATTTTAGAAATCAGGTATTCCAGCAAACACGCAGCATTCATACCCAGACGCAAATATATTTATTTAGATTTGGTGAGACACGGGACTGACCGGAGAAGAGCATTTCAGGGGAGAGGTCATACGTGTTTTTGTTTTTCTCTGTTTGTTTGTGCCTGCATTAAGAAAAATACGCGAGTGAGTATAAATGTGTATGAATGCTGTGCCTATTCTGAACCTCAAAGCTGCAAATGTACTTTCAGCTGGTGGACATGTGCGGGCCCAGATTTAGCTACACACCTGCTACTGGAATAAAAGTAACACAGGCCATAGGACTATTTTTGGCATCTCTTTAACAAGTTCCTCATATAGTTGTGTCCTAGTGAGTGAGTGAGTGAGAAGCGGGGCGAAATAGACGGATACAGAGGCAGATGGATGGGTCGGGGTGGGAGTCAAATGGTACCACTTGTGAGACAGCTGAAGTTGCTGCAAACACACACTCACGGCATCTAGCAGAAAATTGCATCACTACAGTTGTCATTTACTGGAGGCGTGGTATCGACTTTAAACCTGTTGTGTGCTTTATTTAATTCATCTCAGCCAAACACTCTTCTGTCAGCAGGATTTAAAAGCTTCTGCCCTTGTCATGCCCCTAGATCTGTCAGATGCCCCTCGGGCCCCTCCGAAACTACTGACCCAGTTCACGCCGCCTCCTCCTCCTGTCTGTTTATCTGCAGTGCTGAATGGGAGCAGCCACTCTCCTACATCGCTAAACGGTGCTCCATCCACTCCTAACGGCTTCAGCAACGGGCCGGCCATGTCCTCGACAGCCTCGTTGTCCAACCAGCAGCTCCCGCCGGCCTGCGGTGCCCGGCAGCTCTGCAAACTGAAGCGCTTCCTGACCACGCTGCAGCAATTTGGCAACGACATATCGCCTGAGATTGGAGAGAGAGTGCGCAGCCTCGTCCTGGGACTGGTGGTAAGTTGTGATTATGCTCGTGTAGAATTTGCCTGATGAATCTTTTCAGTAAAAACATTTTGTATAAATATCTGAAGCTACATTAAGCTCTTACGTGGAACTTATTGTGTTATTTACTCATTGAGAATCAAGAATGTGTGCACAGAATACAAACAGATATAAGCACGTGGAGAAGACAATAAGGAAATGGCATGTGTTGGAATGATTGTGCGAGTGATCTATAAAGCATTAAAAGCACTTTTTTCTTCTTGTTGTCTTGGATAGAATTCCACTCTCACCATTGAAGAATTTCACTCTAAACTTCACGAGGCCACCAACTTCCCTCTGAGGCCGTTCGTCATTCCTTTCTTAAAGGTAAATGTCTGCACATTTCAACAAATCAAGCCTGATGTCCTCTAGGTAAATGCACAAACTTTACTTCTCACTGTGGTCAGCGCTCAGGACAGCATTTCAGTGAAAGTATTCAAAGAGCAGTAAAAAGGGGAATCTATATGTGTACAGTGTGTACATGCGGTAGACATCATACTGTACATAAACAGTGGTAAGACGTGCATGGTAATGTCTGACAAAAAGGGTGAGTGTGAGTTTGTGTGTGTGAGTGTCAGACCTCCTGGCGTGCGATGATCCTCCACATCTGGGACATCGCAGCAATAGCTGTGTTATATCAACCAGACAGGTCTGAGAGAGCTATTTGACAGCACTGTTGCACACACATTCACACGTACACACACAGATAAAAGACACACAACAGCACACCCCGGAGAAAGAGAGGGAGACACATGGTAGAGGAATGTGTCAAGGGACCTGTCTTATCTCATCCTGTCTCTTCATCTATCACTTTCTTTTTCCTCACCCTAATCTGGCATTATTTCACTCTCACCCCATCTATCTGTGATTCCACCGTGAATTTCTAGCTCTTTTCCTGTCCACTCAACAATCTATGTTCCTACAGGTTCAGTAAATCTACAGCATGTCCTTCCTATATCAACTTACATACTGTCTTCCCTCTTTTTTCCACTGAAGGCAAACCTGCCCTTGCTGCAGAGAGAACTGCTTCACTGTGCCAGGTTGGCCAAGCAGACCCCAGCTCAGTATCTGGCCCAACACGAGCAGCTACTCCTGGACGCAAACGCCAACTCACCACTCGACTCCTCCGAGATAATGCTGGAGATGAATGAGCATGGCAAGAGAAGGACCCCTGACAGGTAACATCTCTCTGTTTAAAAACAAGAAAGCACGACTTCAGAAATGAACATGCAGAGTCTTACACAGACTGTTGTAAATGAATTATTTTAGGGTATTTCAGAATGCCAAGCGACAAGGGGAGGCTATAAATCCTCTGTGCGGGAGGCGGAAGTCTGGACAGCCCTGATGCCAGACTGCCTCTGCCAGCTGTCTGGGAGGGAGGAGAGAGATAAATGCAGCATAGGAAAAGAAAAAAGAGAGACTGAGAGGCGAAAGAAAACGAGATCCAAAGGGGAGCGCAGGGAGCGAAGTACAGTACATGTCCTGAACATTATCCAAAGACAGACAGGAGGTCTAACAGAGCTATTGTCCCACATTTCTCCCCGGCACTCTGATTTATTCGCTCAGCTAAGAGGATAACACACGAGAGAATTAACTGACGTTTCCCTTTTTCATTTCTTCCTTCTTCTCTTACTGGCACTGCCCTTATTTTGCATTTGACTTCTTCACCCCGCTCTCTCGCTCCCCTTCTTACATCGCCTGACCTGCGGGCTCCCGGCCGCTGTCCATATGTCAGAGACGTGTCCAGATGGCGATGTGCTGGCCACAATGCTGAGCACATCCTAGGCAGGGTGTGGGGAGACAGGTGGTGGCTATGGTTTTGAATGGGACTAGAGGTTGGAGCTGGACATGCAATCCCACTGTAATCCCCACACATCCTCTTCACAACCTCTGGCTTATACGCAGCAGGCAGGACTCAGAGGACAGGAGGTGGGGGTGTACAGCTGGGCCAAGGCCTACGTCATGCCAGCTATACCTCTGATTTGCTAGACAGTACAACCAGGGATGTGTACGATTATAGCTGACATGCACAATAATATAGACACGGATAACTGAAAACGAGTACGCACACACATAAACACACACCATCATCATCAGTGTTGCATTTATTCGCCTTTGATCCCCAGGATAATAAAGAGTGATTTCCATCTGAATGCCTAGCTATTGCCATCCAGCTAAACAGATTAATATCAACACTCCCATTTAAACTGTCCAGATGGCTTGAAAACACAACCTCTCGCACACACACACACTTAAAGTACACAGACACAAATGAGTGTCACTAAACATCTGCCAAACACACAGCATTCAGCCCATATTGCCCCTTAAGCCCAAGAGCAGGGTGGGAGAAATACTTGCAATCTAAGAGTAGGCTGAGGGATATTCAGATTAAGAGCTTGAGATGCAGGGTGTATGCTTGGACTTGGTTTTGTTTGGTACATATGGCGTACAGCTGTGCAAAAGCTTTGCAGAGGCACTGACTTACCGCAGTTGAACAACAAGCACCTCTCAGCAGGGATACGCAAGATGTGTGCGTGAGGATGTATGTGCGCTGGCATACACCATATGGTAGTTGCTCAACTTTAAAAAAAGACAGATTTGTGTTCCTTCCTGAAGCCTCTTCAAACAGGTTTAACTTGCAATACTGGAGTCTTCATTTAATAATTATCCATCAGACTCTGCTGTTACCATTTGATATTTAACCGTACACCAAATACAAAGACACATTAGAAGACAGACAACAGATAGCTATCATAAAAGGAATCACATCTACATGTTTAGAGCTAGTCTTTTCTCCTAAAAGGAGATTCTGGCTTTCACTTTATTTTGCTCTCCTGAACTCTGACATAATACATTGGCATTGGATATCAATGCTTGCAAAGCCATCCCACAGTTTCCATATTAGTCACTGTGGTCTGGCAAGGCCAAGGATGGAATAACAAGAGAAGCATGTAGTCTGTATAGAGGTTGATTTTATTCTTGCAGACATGCCAAAGTGAGATGATATATATATATATATATATATATATATATATATATATATATATATATATATATATATAGAGAGAGATAGATAGATAGATAGATAGATAGATAGATAGATAGATAGATAGATAGATAGATATGAGATGAATAATAATGAGTTTTGTGTATTTTTAAGCATTATGACACTTGAGATAACATTGGAAAAAAGTTTTAAAGGCTTAAAGCTCTCTAAACTTAACTTTAAATAGGATACATTTGCAATTACTTTACCACTGATGACATCCAAAAAAGGAAAAAAGCAAAATAATTTGTGGCTATGCCGCTAAATCACCGTTTCCAGGCCATCTGAGCTCAGAAACACTGAATTAATCCACCACCCTGTCCTCTTTCACAGGACCAAAGACAGCTCTGAGAGAGATGGGTTGCACCCGGAGCACCTGGCTAAGAGGCCCTGCACCATCAGCCCCAGCCAACGCTTCAGCCCCAGCACAGGTCTTCCTGCTCACCCTCCTCTCAATGGACTCCCCACACACCCTCCCAATGGCATCCCCCACCCGCCAAACCCCCAAGTGGGACCCCAGCACTATCGTTTAGAAGACATGGCTCTGGCACACCAATACAGAGATGCTTACAGGCATAACGAACACCGCGAAGTCCGTGACAGGCACCGGCAGACAGGTAGAACAGCTGCAAAGCATTCATTTGGTTAGATAAGTCAGTAATACCACAGTGACACTACACACAGTTTCACGGTCAAGACCGAGCGAGCTTCAGTGTATATAAATGGGGTGTATGTAGAGAACAAAGGCCACCTGTCAGTCCAGTGTGATAATCCTTGTGGCACTGTGTCTATAAAAAGACCACAGCCATACATGCCCATGTGGTCACCTGCAGCAACCATACATGCCTTCCTTCTGGTTCTTATACAAACAATCTCACTGATTAGATATGAGCGTGTGTTTTATTATAAACAATGTATAGACAATGTTAGAGCGTGTTTCAGTGACTCTTCTAATTTGATTTGTGCTAAATTTGTATAATGCAGCGTCTTTATATGCTTTATTATGGGACTTACATTAAAATGCATACAGCAGGAGTTGTACAGGAAATATAAAAAATCAAAAAACAAGAAAATTAAAGCAGTGCGCTCAGCTAATGGACAAAGCTAACAACTGCTGCCTTACTGACATAGCTAGTAAGGCCTAAGAAATAAGTCAGGGAGTTTATTTCATTATGTCGACACAGTTATTTAAAAAAAATGAGTTGATGATGTGTGAAGTCTACATGACAATAATGTGGCACAAACTTCTTTGTGTTTGTGGGTTTCTTTTTTTATAGCAGTCCACGGAGCTCGCCAAGAGGAAGTGATTGATCACCGTCTTACAGATCGAGAGTGGGCAGAGGAATGGAAGCACCTCGATAATGTACGAATCTGCAAAGCAGCTGTGTTTAATGACAACCACCTTTTTACTTCCATCCATCCATCCATCTTCATCCGCTTTGTCCGGGGCCGGGTCGCGGGGGCAGCAGCCTAAGCAAAGAGGCCCAGACCTCCCTCTCCCCAGCCACCTCCTCCAGCTTATCCGGGGGAATACCAAGGCGTTCCCAGGCCAGCCGAGAGATATAATCTCTCCAGCGTGTCCTGGGTCTGCCCCGGGGCCTCCTCCCGGTGGGACATGCCTGGAACACCTCACCCAGGAGGCGCCCAGGGGGCATCCTTGTCAGATGCCCGAACCACCTCAGCTGGCTCCTTTCGATGTGGAGCAGCAGCTGCTCTACTCTGAGCCCCTCCCGGATGGCCGAACTTCTCACCCTATCTCTAAGGGAGAGGCCAGCCACCCTTCGGAGGAAGCTCATTTCTGCCGCTTGTATCCGCGATCTCGTTCTTTCGGTCACTACCCACAGCTCGTGGCCATAGGTGAGGGTAGGGACGTAGATCGACCGGTAAATTGAGAGCTTCGCTTTTACACTCAGCTCCCTCTTCACCACGACGGACCGGTGCAGCGTCCGCATTACTGCAGCTGCAGCCCCAATCCGTCTGTCGATCTCCGGCTCCCTTCTCCCATCACTCGCGAACAAGACCCCGAGATACTTGAACTCCTCCACTTGTGGCAGGAACTCATCCCCGACCCGGAGTGGGCACTCCACCCTTTTCCGGCTGAGAACCATGGCCTCAGATTTGGAGGTGCTGATCCTCATTCCCGCTGCTTCACACTCGGCTGCGAACCGTTCCAGTGCGAGCTGGAGGCCTTCACCCGATGAAGCCAACAGAACCACATCATCTGCAAAAATCAGAGATGAGATTCTGAGGCCACCAAAGCGAAAGCCCTCCGCCACTTGGCTGCACCTAGAAATCCTGTCCATAAAAATTATGAACAGAACCGGAGACAAAGGGCAGCCCTGGCGAAGCCCATCACCCACCGGGAACGAGTCCGACTTATTGCCGGCAATGCGAACCAAGCTCTTGCAACGGTTGTATAGGGATCGAATGGCCCGTAGCAATGGGCCAGACACCCCATATTCCCGCAACACCTCCCACAGGACACCCCGAGGGACACGGTCGAATGCCTTCTCCAAGTCCACAAAACACATGTAGACTGGTTGGGCAAACTCCCATGCACCCTCAAGTATCCTGGAGAGGATAAAGAGCTGGTCCAGTGTTCCGCGACCAGGACGAAAACCGCATTGTTCCTCCTGTATCCGAGGTTCGACTAACGGACGAACTCTCCTTTCCAGCACCCTGGCATAGACTTTCCCAGGGAGGCTGAGGAGTGTGATCCCCCTGTAGTTGGAACACACCCTCCGGTCCCCTTTCTTAAAGATGGGGACCACCACCCCGGTCTGCCAGTCCACAGGTACTGCCCCTGATCTCCACGCAACATTGCAGAGGCGTGTCAACCAGGACAGCCCTACAACGTCCAGAGCCTTCAGGAACTCGGGGCGGACCTCATCAACACCAGGGGCTCTGCCACCAAGGAGTTGTTTAACTGCCTCAGTGACCTCGCCCCCGGAAATTGGCGGGTCATTCCCCTCATCCCCAGACTCTGCTTCCTCCTCGGAAGACGTGTCAGTGGGATTAAGGAGGTCCTCGAAGTATTCCTTCCACCGCCTGACAATTTTCTCAGTCGACGTCAGCAGCGCTCCGCCAGCACTATACACAGTGCAGGTAGAGCACCGCTTTCCCCTCCTGAGACGACTGACGGTTTGCCAGAATCTCTTCGAGGCAGTCCGAAAGTCTTTTTCCATGGCCTCTCCGAACTCCTCCCACACCCGAGTTTTTGCTTCAGCCACTGCCCGAGCCGCATTCCGCTTGGCCTGTCGATACCTGTCGGCTGCCTCCGGAGTCCCACAGGCTAACCAAGCCCGATAGGACTCCTTCTTCAGCCTGGTGGCTCCCTTCACCTCTGGTGTCCACCATTTGGTTCGGGGATTACCACCACGGCAGGCACCCACCACCTTGCGGCCGCAGCTCAATGCAGCAGCTTCGGCAATGGAGACTCTGAACATGGTCCATTCGGACTCAATGTCCCCAGTCTCCCTCGGAATGCTGTCGAAGCTCTGCCGGAGGTGTGCGTTGAAGATCTCGCGGACTGGGGCCTCTGCTAGACGTTCCCAGCACACCCTCACTACGCGTTTAGGTGCACCAGGTCTGTCCAGCGTCCTCCCCCGCCACCTGATCCAACTCACCACCAGGTGGTGATCAGTTGACAGCTCAGCCCCTCTCTTTACCCGAGTGTCCAGAACATATGGTCGCAGGTCTGCTGATACGATTACAAAATCGATCATCGACCTACGGCCTAGAGCGTCCTGGTGCCACGTGCACTTATGGACACTCTTATGTTCGAACAGGGTGTTCGTTATGGCCAAACTGTGGTTAGCACAGAAGTCCAATAACAGAGCACCGCTCGGGTTCAGATCAGGGAGGCCGTTCCTCCCAATCACGCCCCTCCAGGTCTCGCTGTCGTTACCCACGTGAGCATTGAAGTCTCCCAGCAGGACAACAGAGTCTCCAGGTGGAGCACCCTCCAGCACCCTCCCCAGGGACTCTAAGAAGGCTGGGTACTCTGAACTGCCACTTGGCGCATAAGCGCAGATGACAGTCAGGACCCGTTCCCCGACCCTAAGGCGCAGGGAACAAACCCTCTCGTCCACCGGGAAAAACCCCAACGTACCGACAGCAAGCCGAGGGGATATTAGGATACCCACCCCAGCCCGCCGCCTCTCACCAGAGGCAACTCCAGACTGAGACAGAGTCCAGCCCCTCTCCGGGAGACTGGTTCCAGAGCCCAAGCCATGTGTAGAGGTGAGCCCGACTATATCTAGCCGGTACCTCTCAACCTCACGCACTAACTCAGGCTCCTTCCCCACCAGAGAGGTGACATTCCATGTCCCTATTGCCAGTCTTGGCAGCCGGGGGTCAGTCCGCCAGGGCCTCCGCTCCTGGCCGCCACCCAGCACACAATGCACCCGACCCCTATGGCGCCTCCTGCGGGTGGTGGGCCTGCGGGAGGATGGGCCCATGTCTCCTCTTCGGGCCCGGCCACCAGACGCTCGCCCTCGGGCACCCTCCCCGGGCCTGGCTCCAGGGCGGGGCCCCGGTAACCCTATCCCGGGCAGGATAAACTGTTCCCTCGGTGTCCTTTTCATAAGGGTCTTATGAATCGCTCTTTGTCTGGTCCCTCACCCAGGGCCAATTTGCCATGGGAGACCCTACCAGGGGGCAAAAGTCCCCAGACAACATAGCCCCTGGGATCCCTGGGACACACAAACCCCTCCACCACGATAAGGTAGCGATTCATTCAAAATCAAACAATGGGGGGGGGGAGTTTGTTTTAGTGCAATTGACGGCATGCAGATGACAGGGACAGGAGCTGCTGACAGACAGTTGACCTTACGAGGTCTGCGACAGTGCGGTGAATTAACAACAGACACACACCTATCTGGATTCCTAGCACTCAACTCTATGAGAAACCATGTAGGCTAGAGACACATACATGCACACACAATGCAAGAGTGAGAAACACAGAGAGAGAGAGAAACAGGGCCCCAGATGGAGCTCAGGACCCAGCAGAGAGCAGCTCCAGCTGGGGTGAGCAGCTGAGACAAGAGCTGCAGTCATGGAGAGAAACCGGCCAGGCCTGGACCCCTGCCAAATTAGAAACACTTCACTGAAATAAATATAGCTAACTCAGAGGGGAGGGAGGTGGTGGAGAGGCAGGGGAAAGAAGTCAGAGATGGAGAGAGGGAAAGACGAATGGGAATAATGATATAGATTGAATGTCAACCATGCTAAACCCATTTAGCAGATCTTTCTATGTCTGGAAAGTCAGGGCACTTTGGAAAACAGTTACACTGGTTACAATAAAGGGGGAGGTGGAGGGGGAAGGAAATCTGTTGAGCTGGCAAGGAGCAGAGCAGAAGGGTAGAAGGAATCGGTTCAACACTGTCATCAGCAGCCCAGCTGTTAAATTATCATCGTTGCGTCATCGTAATGCTGTCAGACGTTCACCAACAAGCACGGAATTCATGAACAAATAGGTCGAGACACTAACACACACTGCTCGCAAGCACACGTCTGGTTTTGGGACAGGAAAAGTGGCTCGAAAAGTGGCTCTTAAGTTTTGGAGAGGTTTTGTTCTCATGAGCTATTAGGAAAAACAATCCATTTAAAAATGTGGTCCCTTTCAAAACCTTTCATTTGAAACTTCCCTCCCATTAGTTTACTTTTTTTCTGGGGCGGAGGGGACCAGTAAACGTCTCCTCTTGTTCATTAATCACTTTAAGTAAATATCATTTGCCTTTGCAGCTCCTCAACTGCATCATGGACATGGTAGAGAAGACAAGGCGCTCTTTGACAGTGCTGCGCCGCTGCCAGGAGGCCGACCGGGAGGAGATGAATCACTGGATCCGGCGCTACAGTGACGTGGAGGAGATGAAAAAAGGTGGGAGCAACGGACAGCACTGCCTTCCTCCTCCTCCTCTTCCTCCTCCTCACCACAACTCCTCCTCCAACACAGCTAGCAGCAGCGAGTCACTGCCCGTAGGAACTTCCTCGGCTGCTGAAAGGCAGACAGGCAGACAGACAGGTAGACAAACACACGCAGGGTATGTTTGGCAAAGCAAAACACTCACGGCAAGGTAGGGCTTACTTAAAATGCTGGAAACGCCGTAATATATCAATTTAGACACAGAGAGTTAGTCAGATGATGATATTTACAGCAGATTTACAAATTTTAGCTCAAACTGTGAGGCATACAAAACATCTCCTTGCAATATCCTGGATCTTTAACCAGCTGATTGCACCCTTATGTCGACAGCATGCTCATTCGTAATTAAGATTTGTATTCACGTCTAGCTCCCATATTCCACTTCCTTCCCACAAATAGTTGGAGAAAGTCTATGGCAGCCTGTTTACTGTACTGATGTTGCCACATATATATATACACACATTTTACCTTTTTATACCTTTTTATCGATTCCAAAAATAGAACTGGAAACTGTAGGGCAGTCATGGATGGATGTGTGTTCGAGCAGATCAACAGTTTGTCTCCATGTGCATGCAATCGACACTGAGTGTGAGCCTGCGTGTGTGTTTCAGAGATCCATCGAGACTTCTTACACAGGCCTCCCTCAGGATACCTCCCGGAAGAAATCTGGAGGAAAGCTGGTAAGAGTCAAGCATCTTCCTTCTTCTTCTTCTTTCTATTGTCTCCGTGATTGACCTCACACAGACTAACAAAACACACACACAAACACTGTCGTCATTCTTCACGGCCCTCACCCCGGCTGCAGACAGACAGAGCAGAGGCCTTACAGCTGTAGGTCCATCAGGCCAGAGGATTGGACGTCCTCTGTGTCATTAGGATAAATGCCCTCCATCTGTCACCACCATGAAAGGCCACTGCAGTTAAAGCTGCAGTGAAAATGCAGTCAGTGGGCCTACGGTAGGCCGCGGCAGCACAGCACAGCACAAGGTGGAGTTTTAACTGGTCTCCATCATCGGGAGCACTTGAATTTTTATCCCACTTTTTCCACTCACATTTCATACACAGACCTTTGACTGAAGGGAATAAGAAACAAACTGCTGAGATATAGAGACAGAAGAAGAAGAAATCCAAAAAAAGCTTTATTTTTGGCTAATTTTGCCAAAAGGAAGCAGGTGGGAGCGTTGCACCGCATGGGACCTGCATGTTAGATAGAGCCTGTCCCGGGAGCGGTCTGGTTCAGCCCTTGTTCCACCTCAGTCCCAGCACCATTATTCTGCACTCATACTCCAATACTCTGCGGAGGAATAGATGCTGCTGCTGTCTGCAAAATACTGTGCTGCATTTTCACCGGCAGCAAAAGGCTCTTTTAATTGCAGTTGTTTTTCATACAGGTACTACAAGCATCCCGCTCTCCCCAGCACTAAAGCACCTCCAAAACAAGCAGGGTGAGTAACATATCTCACTCCCAGCATCTCACCTCCAATGTTTGTGTGCGTGTATGTGCATAAGTGTCAGCTCTATCTCAGCACCCTGGTAGTCTGTGCTGATGTAGCTGCGGCACCTCTCGCTTTTTTTTATTAAAACCAGACACGTGTTCTCTGGTCTGGTTCACATTGAGAGACTGCATTGCTTTTGAAAAATAAGATCTGAAGTGTGAAAAAGCAGACAGAAATAACACATCTCAGGGACTTGCCAAATCCCTGCAGAATTAAAACGTTAATATTGCCGCCCCCGTGTTTTCCATTAAGTGCTAATTGCCCCAGCATCTGCTATGCAGTCTCCTTGATAAGAATTAATTAAATTTGCAAACTAATCTTAGTGGTGCATGCATTAGGCCAGATAATTGAGAAGCTTGGAATAATGCAGATAGTGTTTGCAAGGTAGAGAAGAAAGAAGAGGAGGAGAAGGAGGGGTGTAGGGAGGGGGGGGGGGGGGGGGGGGGGGAGTAGGAATAAAATGAAGGTAGTGAGGGAATGACAGGATGTGGGACAGGACAGACACGTGTACCTTAAGTGTAACTATATGTGTACAGTGTTGACAGAATGCAAACTTTTTTTTAGCACAAGAGCGCTGAATTCACACAAGCTCACATAGAGCTCCATGCACACGCTGCCATGCGCATGTACACAGCAGCAAAGTGTGGATAAGGCTCCCCCTCACTCCCTATCTTTCTGCACAGTAGTTTGAAACAACTGGAGTGGAGCGGCAAGGAAAAGTGACAGTTATTTATGAGTTCCCCTTCAAACAAACATTGACTGGAGGAAATGTTGAGCAGGGGAGAGAACTGCGTCGTCTAACCCGCCTAGCAATCCACTTTAGGGTGTCATTTGTGTCTTTATGCGTGTGCGCACGTTGCTATAATTGGGTCATGTGGGTTATCTGGAGAAATATTATTCAATGTATGAAAATATTGCTGTCTTTGCTGGTAGAAAATATGTTAGAGGAATTCACATCTTGTCATCGCAACATACCACATTAGCATTTGAATGCTAAACAGTGTGTTTTTGGCAAACTATTTCCGAGGCGAATGAAGTCCTACGGGAAAACATGTTGTGCGCTGCGAGGCCAGTAATGAAAGACCACAAAACGTAATCACTTCTGCTTCTTACTGAGAAGGAACTACAGGAAGTTTCTATTTTCGACTGCCATCTGGAAAGGAGTCTACCCACCTGCCTGTTATAAAAACAAAGCCTCCTTACTCATATGGTGGACTCCTGCTGGAAAAACAAAAGACCATGTGATGAAGCCTACATTGTAGGAAGTCAGCCGGTGGAGATATGTGTGCCGGCTGCGGGGGGAAATTATTCGCCCTTTACTGTAAACTCTTGTCAGTTTCTGGTAAAACTGTTCTTGTGATAGGATGACAATTCATTCAGGGTGCTTGATGAACAACCGAGTTGGTGACATCTGCTGTTGTCAGCTCTGAAAATGATTGTGACCAGACGTGTTTGAATAAATGATTGAAGTCTGGTTTCTTTTCTTTTTTTCACACTTCTCCTGGCATAAAGTTTTAAATCTTGGATGATGTACATCTGTTTGCTGCGTTACAACAAGACGGCAGCTTAAAGAGCCTTAATAAAGGATGACAGACAGAGCAGGCTGGATGGGACGATGGCCATAAGCACTAACACTCTCTCTCTTTCTCTCTCTCAGAGGAGGCAGTGAATGAGGTGAAGCGACAGGCGATGTCGGAGCTGCAGAAAGCAGTGTCAGACGCTGAGAGGAAGGCTCATGAGATGATTTCTGCCGAGCGCTCCAAAATGGAGAGGGCACTGGCTGAAGCCAAGAGGCAAGCCTCTGAGGATGCATTAACAGTCATCAACCAGCAGGAAGACTCCAGTGAAGTGAGTATCACAGACCCCCTACCGACATATTGCCTCATCCTTCTCTCATTGGAACTTTAAATTCCTTAATCAGTCATCAGGCCCTTTGTTTTAAGGCTTTCTTGATCCATTACCCTTTGCTCCCCTTACCTGTCACGTCCGCAGTGGCAGACGAGTGGAGGTTGGACGTAGGACCCAAGATGCAAGCACTGACTTTGATGAGAGTGAGCTTTATTGTGACGGAGATAGAACAAACAGCAAAGGAGGTGGCAAGTGCTGAACCTAAGATTAACTAAACTGGGAAAAACTAACACAAGCAGACCTGAAATGGCGCTGCAGGGAGACTCAGGGAACCAACATAGGGTGATGCAGGGAAATAACTGCAACAGGCAGGAGAACACACAGGGCTTAAATACACACAGCAATAATCAAGAGATGAGAGACAGGAGGGGAACACACCTGGGAGAAATCAGAGCTGACGAGACAGGGGAAACGTAAACTGAACACACTCACATACACAGAGAACCAGACAAGACACTGAACTTAACAGACAGACTCACGGGCATACAGTGTGACACCATGGACAGAGAGGGAACACGGAGAAGTGGGAGCAGGCAGGCATAGAACAAAACCCTAACAAATGGCAAACCTTAACAAAAGATATAACAGAATAAACAAGAACACAGAATAATATAAAAAAACACAAAACACTGAGTCGACAGACTCAGGACCATGACATCACCTTGCATTGTGTAATCCATGCAGCTGGCTTCTCTCGGTTTGGTGCAGCAGCAGCATGTTGTCATCATTACTGCAGAAGCAGTCCAGTTGTCTGTGTAAATAAAAGCAGACAGACCCAGATGGTTGGAGCAGAGTGCCAGGCTGAGGCCATTAGTGAGCAGTTGACCACCACCTGCTGGTAACACAAACCAGTGGCCTTGGACCAAGAATTAAATCCATAACATTGAATCCCCATGCAAAGAGGAGCAGACAAATTGTGGATGACACACACAAACTGGCTTGTAAATGCCACTTAGTTTAGGTTTTAACATGTACAATGTGAGAAATTGTTTTAAAAATACAGTATTCTGAACTGTAATGCATTGTTTTTGATGAATAAAGTTAAAAAAAAATGCAAAAGCTGATGCCTTTGAAGAACATACCTACTGTGCAGTCTTGTGGTATAATATAGTTGTTGTTTTATTTTCATATCACCCGAATGACACACTGTGTTACATCGTAACGATACTGTAATATTTTTGGGAAAAATAACCTGCATAGTCAAGTAGTCAAGTATTTATTTATTGTCATTGTCAAAGAACAATGAAATTGCGTTTGGGGCTTCCGTACAACCCGTAAAAAACAAAACAAAAAAAAAAACAAATACCCCTTAAAACCCAAGTGTAAATATTTAACCCAGTGTGACTTCAGTGCAATGAGACAATCCTTAGCAACAACATGAGAACAAGACAGGTAATGTTCATAGGACATTCAGACAAAGACCTGAGAAACATGACAAAATGCAACAATGCAACCCGTTCAATATTATTGTACTGTGAGATATGATGGTTGTCTATTTAAGAAAGAGGGGGGGGGCAGGGGGGGGGAAGAGAATAAAGATATAATGCACCAATGCAGACCAGTTCAGTGCTATTAAGAAGTTGGATATGGTTATTGTCCGTGAGAGGGGGGCAGAGAGGGGAGGGGGGCAGAATTCAGGAGCCTCACAGCCTGTGGATACAGGCTGTTGGCCAGTCTGGATGTTCTGGCCTGTATAGACCTGTACCTTCTCCCTGAGGGCAGCAGGTGGAAAAGGTGGCGCGCAGGGTGATGTTGGTCCCGCAGGATACTGTGCACCCTCCTCAGACAGCGAGTGGGGAAGATATTACTGATCTCTGGCAGAATTGTTCCAATAATTCTGCCAGCTTCTTTCACCACCCGCTGGAGTGCTTGCTGGTCGGCCTTGGTGCAGCTGGGTAACCACACTAGAAATCCATACGTCAGAACGCTGCTGTTGGCATAGTTGTAGAAGTTCAACATCAGAGGTCTGGGAATGTGTGCGCTCCGCAGTCTCCTCAGGTAGTAGAGGCGCTGTTGGGCCTTCCGTGCAACTAAGGTGATATGGTTGCCCCAGGACAGGTCCTCAGTCACAGTTACCCCCAAGAATTTAAAACTGCTCACCCTCTCCACCGCCTCACTACCAATGAAGAGAGGCAGATGGTTGTTATGACCCTTCCTCTGGAAATCTACAATGATCTCCTTGGTCTTTTTGGTGTTTAAGACCAAGTTATTGTCGTGGCACCATGACTCTAGTTGTTGCACCTCTGTCCTGTAGTTTGTCTCATCGTTGTTGGATATAAGTCCGAGCACTGTGGTGTCATCGGCAAACTTAACAATGAGATTGGACGCGCAGGAGGAAATACAGTCATGGGTGAAGAGAGTGTATAGCAGAGGGCTCAGAACACACCCCTGAGGGGCACCGGTGTTGACCACAAGGGTGGAAGAGGTGTTCTTACCCACTCTGACACTCTGTCTACGGTTAGTGAGGAAGTCCACAATCCAGTTGCACAGAGAGGAGTTGAGTCCCAGTTGGTGGAGTTTGGGACGGAGTTTATATGGCCGGATGGTATTAAAAGCCGAGCTGTAGTCTACAAAGAGGAGCCGTGCATAGGTGTTCCAGTGTTCCAAGTGCTTCAATAATGTGTGCAGCACTATGGCGATCGCATCCTCAGTTGACCGGTTCTCCCTGTATGCAAACTGGTGCGGGTCCAGAGATGGTGGAAAAGCAGCTCTGATGTGTTTAATGACCAGTCTCTCCAGGCATTTGGCGGGAATGGGGGTGAGTGCCACAGGTCTGAAATCGTTCAGACATGTGACATTTGACTGTTTTTATATTAAGGTAATGCAGTGGAGAAATAACATATTTCCTGCTGGCAAATCTAGACTCTTGTTGCAGCGTTAGGAAGTGTAAACTCTGCTTGGTTGAGTACAAAATAGACTTATTTTTATCGACCCACTCTCTCCCTACTGTCTCAACAGAGCTGCTGGAATTGTGGGAGGAAAGCCAGCGAGACGTGCAGCGGCTGCAACACAGCTCGCTACTGTGGCTCCTTCTGCCAACACAAAGACTGGGAGAAGCACCACCACGTCTGTGGTCAAGGCCTTCAGGGGCTGCCAGGGGGCAGCAGTGTCCCTCTAGGAACCCCCTCCTCCAGCTCCTCCGCCTCCTCCAGCGCGCCCCCAACTCACTCCGAGCGCACTCCTCCAGGACCCCTGTCACTCGCAGCCCAGAGCAGTATTGCGGGAGGGGCCGGCAGCGGCAGCGGAAGTGTTTCTGCCAGCCCCAAAGAGAGTAGTTCCAGCAGTGCCTCTCGCTCCACAACTCCAGCCACCCCCGCACTACTGGATGCCACCTCTCGCTGACGTCTGAACTTCGTCCCCTCCCTGCATACCGAAGTGACAGCGCTCACACTCCACACAAAACCAAACTGAGGAATCTTCATCGCAAACTGCTCCAGTCCCCTCCTTTACCTCTTATTTCCCTCATATCCCGATCTGTAACATCTTCTCTTTAACCTGATGATGGACTTGTTTCCTCACCTTCCTCCAGAATACTTTCTCTTTTACAGCCACAGATACAAAGATTGTGGTCTGGGGTTCAATGTAGTGTAAAGCATGACGAGTGCAGTGTCTCCTTTCTCTGTTGAAGAAACATATCAGATGTGTTTGCTGAGAACATGAGCTTTGACTTGAAGATTTGCCCTCAGTAACGTAAGCATGGTAAATAATGTCCACTATAAGGGCTGTGAGGAGGCAGCATCAATGGGGGATGACTAGGCCGATTAGCACCTGGATAGGATTTCCCTTTAATTTAGCACCAATGAGATGAGCCCTGAGATGTGCACTAACAGTCCAAACAGTTCCCAGATGTGGGACTTTTTCTAGTATCCTATTGGAGAAAGGCAAGGAGCATAATACCTTTTTTGTTATTTTTGAGGGAAGGGGTAAAAGTTGGGATGCGATTAATTCCTCAGAAACACAACTTAGTATTTATTAAAAGTTCTTTTCTGGCTTTAAGGGAAAACAAAGAGAAGTCCAAATATTCTAAATAAAGAATAATAACGATTATGCTGATGTTGATTATGATAACAGTAATGATATGAAAAAAATAACTTAATTTTGAACTGCTAACTACCTTGCTAGCGAGCCAAGAAAATCTACACCGGACTCACCTCTCTGCACCATTATGAACCCAAATGATTTCAAAGATGAAAAATAACATGATCCAAACCTTTGTATTACACTGCCAAAGTGAGTAAGTAAGCGATAAAGAGAAGCACTCATCTTGTAACCAAACACAAAGCAACATCACCTCCTCAGCAGATAAGCCAGCCCTGAGACGACCGGGCTGCAGAGGAGCTGCAAAACGGGACCCAGAGACAGCAAACTGTGACCTGCTTTGATGTGCAGCTGCCTCCTGCAGTCTGGGTAAAAGTACAGCGATTCCTCAGAGACGGCCCAGACTAGTGAATATGGACAATGCTCTGAACTTACCTACAAGAAAGACTTAATGAAATAGATGGAAACCCTGCAACAGTGTGTTTTTGTTTAAATGGTAGAGAGGACAAAGAGGAAGGAAAAAAGCTACACAGCCTCAAAGGAGACGATGGTGTGTACATGGCAAAGGAGCTGCCGAAACAGAAAAAAAAAACCTCAACACAAGCTTGAAAACATTGTCCAAGATGGCATTACAAACTATGGAGATACGTGGAAGGATTGTTTGTAAGTTTTTGTTGTTTTTTGTTTTGTTTTTAATTTACGCTCCACAGCGAGGAGATCTTTGAAGGAATTACCTTTACATTCACTCCCTCCTTTTCCAAAGCATGATAAACACAAGACAGAGCCTAAAAAAGGGCGGTGTAGACTTTGTTCTCCTTTCTCTTTCTACCTCCCCTCACCCCTCTCCTCCCTTCCATGTTCTTCCCCAACTACTTGACTCACATGTGCCCTACCCCTCCGCTGGCTTTGGACAGAGAGCCACAAAGCAAGCCCCACGGGTAGGGCTGAACCCGCTTGTAGATATCGTTCCTCTCTTCATTTTTCAATAATGTCTCTTGTTGCTGATGTCCACACGTGCTGCCCTTGTGTATATCCGGAAAGACGGACTTTTGTTTTTGTTTTGCTACCTTTCACTTTCCTCCTTTGAGTTCGGGTTGAGCAGTGAAGACAGAGCAAGGACGCTTTTGTTTATGAGAGGAAGGCCTGCATTGTACTTATTGTTTGATTTGTTGAATCTATATCAATGAGATGGAAACCCCTCTTGTAGAATATTTTGTATTGCTCGCATTGTAAGACAGTGAGAGGACGGAGGTGCAATATGAAGAGAATTCAGCTACTGAATGGAACCTCAGCAACTGCCCATAGGGTGTCATATAATATAGATACATATAAATATATTTAAAGTAACATCAGTAACTTAATGTGAATGTACATAGTATTTAAAGAGGTCCAAAAATGTGTTTGCCAAATAACAGAAACCTTTAAAGTTTAATGTCCAGATTTTTTTTCACAGTACATTTGTTTTTAAAATTGATCAAATTTCTTTTCTCTCATACAAGTTAAACACTTTTTCAATTTTCACTCAAATCAAAGTGTCATGTGACTCCGAGTGGAGGAAACTGTTGGCAACAGTGGCAAAACAGCTCTGCATCCTGCAGTAGGTGACTCAACAGTGTGTATTAATAGAAAGGCTCAGTGGTAACTCAATTAGTTTGTTTTTTTCTTCTCATTTACACCAATTTTTGGAAATGTCATACTTGACACATCACGTCAAGCACTCAGTTTCTTACCAGCCGTTTAGCTCCAGCGCCCCTGTAGTGATCCTCTCTCTCTTGGTCCTCATCAGTCTGCGTGCATGTGGTTAACAGTGTTTGTTTCTCCCATGGTGCAGGATTAAGCGATACGCCAGTGTTAAGCTACAGTACATGACAAATCTAATTTGATACCCAATCTTTAAAATGTTGTTCTTTACTCCTCGCTGCTTATTGTTCATTTGTAAAGAAACAATTTGAGTATAAGCTGCTGACCTGGGGGTGGGGGTGGGGTGGGGGGCAGGTCTTTAGTTTCAGGCCAAGAGAGTAGCACGACTTCTTTCGCGCTGTTTTTTCTTTTCCAGGCTTTCCCACACGCCTCAGCAATAAGGTTAACACGAGAATACTAAACAGTCAAAAAGCCTTGAAAAAAATGTGTGTGCATATTTTATATTGATTATTGTATAGCTTACATGCTTGGCGTCCTTTGCTTGGACCAAATGGGGAAAAAAGAGTAACTTTGTTTTTGCAGTTGGGGCATGGGAAAACAAAAACTCTTTGTTACTTTTTAGTTTTTGTTGGATTGATTTTTTTTTTGACTATCTGAGACCATATTTCAAATGACATAAGCTGCAAGGTACCCCTTCATTCGTGTGTAGCATTTATGTATGTGTGTTAGAATTACCATGTTAAGGCGCTGACCTCAGCCTATTTTCTTTTTCTGTGACTTGTTCCTTTTACCCTGATGTCGAATTCCTCCACTACTACCACAAACCACTGCTCACAACCCTCCCTTCACACTAGCTACCTCCTGTGACCATACAGCTAACCACCAGGAGAGGTTAACCTGGACTTTGAAAAGCTGGGTTGAGAGCAGACATGGACACACACACACATGCCCGCTCAAAAGTCGTCATAAAAGGAAATAGCGTTGTAGAGAACTGTCTTTACTCATAATGTTTAAATCTATTTATTCCTCTCAGACCCTAGTGTCTCTCTTTTTCTTTTCTTTTTTAAAACACATCCCACTAAAAAGCTGATACTGCTAGAATTTAGTAACAGGCACACATGCAGTCAGACCTCCGTATTACCAAACCGATCAGAGAATTGACCATGACATGCCATTTGTTGTCCAAAACCAATAAAAGCACAGACCAAAGTACTCCTGTATTGCCATAGTAGGTTCTGAAATGGTGTGAATCAGCAGACCAGAAGTAATAAAGGTTAGAGCTCAGCTACACCAGTTAACCAAAGTGTCTGAAATACACACGCTCAGAGCCCAGGAGTGAAGACCGCCCTCAATGAACCGGCTGAGTTTCAGAAGTGTAGAATTATTATTCAAGCAATCAAAGCGCTTGTTGTCTACATACTGAAAAGTGCTTCTGTAAAAATAATAGAAGCCTCTCCTTTCAAACAGCCTACTGATTGCGTGTTCTTACAGTCACAAAGCCTTGCAGAGATAAAAATGAATGCATGGTGTGTGTGCGTGTGTGTGCATATGGTTGTGTGTGTGTGTTTTTGTAAGTCTTTTTTTCTTTATGTCTCTGTACAAACTACTTGAAACCTTCAGAGCTTTAATGAAACATCCCAGGCCGTGTACAGTGGCACATTGATTCACAGTATGTAGCAGCAGCTTTTTGCAGTACAGTGACACGTTTTTCTATAACATCCACATCCACGCAACATTGTGGCGGCAGTTCCGTTCATCTTTCGAGCGCGCTGCTCGTGTGTGTGCCTCCATGTCTGTGAGTAAGCCCTCAGATAAACGAAACAAAGCCAAACCCAACAGACCATTATAAATGACCAAAACACAACCAAAAGCTACAACCATCTCAGTTCAATTTCGCTTTGGTTCTAATTTTTGTGTTATGTCCCAGCAGTAGAGAACGTCAGCTGTGATTGATTGCGTGAGATATGAGACTGCAGTTCGAATCTGCACAGGAAAGAGCAAAATTGTCCTTCACTCCTCCTGGGTTCAGTGGACAGTAGGATACAGAAGATCAGCTGGGGTAATGAAACAAATGCAATTAGTGCATTAGTGCTGTGGTGTCATTTACTTTTCTCTGTGAAGATATTATATATGGCAAACACATAAGGGCTCTGCTGTTGTGAATACCATCCAAGGGTCTCCAAACACTTTGCATTGGCCATGTGTCTTATTTGTTTAACTATGTACATGATATGGGCAAAACACATGTTTAGAGAAGACAGATATTAGCAGGTTGGTGTTTGTTCCTCCCAACTCCAACCAGAGAAGCTTCAAAGCTCATCAGATGTGACGCTGACTTGTCCTTCCTGTGAAACAGGCTCCAATATATAGCTACAGTAGAAAGCTAAGGTGGCAAACAGTGGATACAGAACTTGTTTTCCCAAAAGCCATGGCTCAGGATGGTCTTGTTTTTATCTTTACATAAACTGAATAAAGGTTTATGGTTTTTTATGTGTAGGGAAGCATTCTATACTGTAATGTGCAATACATTATTACAGAAAAACATGTTTCTGTAGGAAAGGATGGCGCTTTGAAGATCTTTTCCCTTTTGTTTAATTTCCCTCTTCAAACGGTCCTGTTGCCATTTTTAGATGAAGTAAACTGTGCCAGAAGAATTCAATTCTTATTTGTATTTATTTCTTGCATGCTTTCCTCCCTGTTGCTAATACCGCTCTTTAACTGTTCGCTCTGTTGGATGTGTGAAGCTGTAAAACATTCTAATTCAGGTTATTGTCTGTGTTGAACAATGTAACTGTGTAATTAAAACATGAAATGAAGTATTCATTGCTGTTCTCTCTTGTCTTTTTCAAATGTGGGAATATTCTAAGATTACATGCCCAGAAAATGAAATTGATCCATTGTTATTAAATAATTATTAACACAGTGTCATCATCCCAAATGTTGACATATCACCAAAAAATCTAGACATACCATGAAGATTATGTAAGTATATTACAACAGTGACACACAAAAACATTACTAAACAACTCTGGTCTCATGTTAAAATCACCTCTTCTACTAATTCTTCTTCTTTCGGCTGCATCACTCCATCTCCATCTTTACACCTGCCTCCATTGACCCTATTCATAGCATTTCCCCCTGTCACACCAACCCTCTCCATGTCCTCCTTCACTGCATCCATGAATCTCCTCTGTGGTCTTTTCCTCCTGCCTGGCAGCTCCATCTTCAACATCCTTTGTCTGGTCTTCCTGTTTATTATTTCATCTGCACATGTCCAAATCATCTCAGCCTTGCCTCTCTAACTCTCTCCAGACTGCTCAACCTGAGCTGTCCCTTTCCACCCCACCAGCTGTTTTTTTTAGGTCTTTTGTGCACTGTCCGTTGGTTTGGATTTTATACTAAAGTAAATGTAATAGTCTGAGTAAATCTTATTATACGTTTAACCTCTTCTGAATCACCTGCTAGGTTTTTTAAAAAAAATCAATTTCTTCCCTTCTTATAATGAGGCACACGGTGGACTGGTCTGTCAACAAATCTAATATTTGCCCAGGTTCAACAACACAAGAGACCAATCAAATTGTAGTGATGTCATAGTTTTGTAACGTGGAAACACCATAACACCACATACGAAACATAAGCCTAATCCGATAGAATCATACTATAGCCCAGTAACCCTAAACCCATTCATGATCACATCCCAACCCCCATCCATAACCTTGACCTTAACTGACCCCGTTTTTGGATATTTTTTTTTCCCTCAGTGGGCATCGGCAGGTTTTTTCCAAGTTGCAAAGCTATGACACCTTAACAAAGTGATTGGTCAGATGCAATGTTGATCCTGGACTTGCCTCCCTACATCTAAACCGCTGAACTTTATTTTACATTTTTTAAGGTTATCCAAACCTTCCCAGGGCTCCTGTAGAAATGACATTAATGACACTCCATGTGTGAGTTTTTTCTTCCCTCCATCACCCCCAACCGGTCACGGCATATGGCCACCCCTCCCTGAGCCTGGTTCTTCCTATCTTGCATAAATCGGCTGTTGATCTTCTTTACTCATTTCAGTTATTATCAAGCAAAATAGTTGCATGTTTAATCATCTGGGAATTTACCCAGATTTATTTATTTATTTAGACAGAGATCCTGACCCCTCCAATGTTCAGCACAAAGTTGAGCGGATGTTTCTTCCTCATACATTGGTGTTTCTTTTTGAGACACTTCAGGACAACAATGTGATATTGTTGTTATTAGAGACACCAATAGAAACTACAGTTAGGTCCACAGTTACACATTTTTTCCCTGTATTTTTGCTTCTGTATAGCACCACAGTCAAGATATGGTTTAAGTGCACATTTTCAGTTTTATTTTTCAAGGGGTTTTGCAAGAAATATTGCATTATCTGTTTAGGAATGACAGCTTTTTTTTATACACAGTCCCACATTTTCAAATTGTTAAAAGTAACTGGCTGGCAGGCTGTTTCACTGGTGAAGTCTGTTCCCTTGTTAATTTATGAGAAATTAAGCAAAAACAAAATTTGGAGTTAATACCAAGTGTTGAACCTATTTGGTAACTTCCCATATGGAAAAGAAATAGTAAAAACATATATGATTTACTCATGAAAGTGGCCACTTTCATGAGTAAATCATATATAAATCATATAAGGCTTACATGATTTACTCATGAAAGTGGCCACTTTCTCATTACTTTCATATATTTTTTTAGTAAGTATACAAAACATACAAGTTTCATTATATAATTTTTCAAGGGATCTTATATGTGTTTTCACTCTTGTATGCTTTTCATACAAGTTTCATACAAGACAGATAAAAATTTTATAAGATTTATATATATCTTTTCTATATGGGTTGTCATGGGAATTTTCCATGTGAGATGTTGTTGCAAGTGAAGGAAGCCATCAAGCTGAAAAATAGACAGAGAGATATGAAAAACATTAGTGGCCAAAGGTGGGCAACTTTATTGTCTGGTACAGTCTTTAAAAGGTGCACTACTTAGCACTGCTTAGACGCCTGGGAGACCACAGAGTATAACCAAAGCAAATGATCGCAATATTCTGTCAAGAACACTCTCAAGGAGGCAGGTGTATCATTGTCAAGGTCTACAAACAAGAAGTGCCATTATGAATGGAAATACAGAGGGTTTATACTAAGGTCCAAACCACTGAAGAACAGGAGGGTCAGAAAACATCTAACAGAGCCTGAACATTTCTGGAGAGATGCAACCAAGATGAACTTGTAAAAGAACGATAAAAACAGAAAAGTATGGAGAAGGAGAGAAACAGCTCATGATCCGATGACATTACCTGTCCAATATGGTTATGGTAATGTTATGGCATGAGTATGTGTGGCTGCCAGTGGAACTAGCAGCAATAGTTTTTACTGATGATGTGACTCCTGATAGAAGTAGCAGGATTAATTGTAAAGTGTACAGGGCTATACTCTCAGCTCAGATTCAGTCCAGTGCTGCAAAATTGATTGGACAGCACTTCACGGTGCAAATGATAATGACTAGAATCATATTGCAAAAGCAACCCAAGAATTTCACAAGGTAAATAAATATGATATTCTTCAATGACAAGTCAGTTGCCAAATATTAAACAAGTAGAGTATGCTTTGCAATTACTGAAGACAAAACTGAATGCAGAAAAACCCGCAAACAAGCAGCAACTATGTATCTGCAGTAAAGGCTTTAGAGAGCATTTCAAGGGAGGAAACACAGCATTTGGTGATGTCCATAAATTCTAGACTTCAGGCAAACGCTGTTTGCGAAGGATTTTCATCCATGTATTGAAAACAAACCTTATATTTAAAACTAGGTCAGTTTTTATAATTACATTTGGATGGCAGATTATGTATAAAAATTGCTGTAATTCCTTTACTTTTGTGAAAACCTTTGAATTAAATCTAAAAGTCTTCACTTCAATCACATCTTGATTTCTTGATTTAAAATCCACTTTAGTGGTGTACAGAAAACTGTCAAACCTACCTAACTGTATATAAAAGATGTGACATAACCCATAGGTTTGGGGGCACAGTTTTGATGCCTCTAACGGTCATCACCACATCTAAAAATATTTGGACTTATATGTTATCAGCTAACACTAACTAGCTTAGTAAGGGTCACCTGAGCTGATTGTACCCAG
This sequence comes from Rhamphochromis longiceps, assembly GCF_057381845.1. NCBI lineage: Eukaryota > Metazoa > Chordata > Actinopteri > Cichliformes > Cichlidae > Rhamphochromis > Rhamphochromis longiceps. The sequence continues at coordinate 24,443,590 of NC_140557.1, forward strand.
TCCAGATAATACTCCACCAAATGCAGTGGAGTATTTTGAAGCTTTTTTGAAGCTTTCTAGAAGTAGCTCTCTGTTCTGTAAAATGTTATTATTTTTATTATTTTTTAATCTGTCCTGTCCTGCAGTTTTAGCAAGCAGACATAAATGCATTGTTATGCCAAATACATTTGCTTTGCCAAGAGAGGCACTATAGAGTCTCTAAAGGCTCATCTTTAAAGTCTTTTTCTTTTCATTCTTTGTTTTCTTATTCGCGTTATTTGTATAGTTATACAGTGGTGGAGCAGATAGGGAGTGAGGGTGTGATTTGAAGCAATGCGAAGTATGGAACAAAACTGGATTGGAGATGTGATTCACAGACACAAACCTGGAGTGTTCCTGGGGTTGGACTTTATATTATCACGTAGGTATACCTGCTAATCAGTGAAAACTTATGAATAAAAGATTGTTAGAACTTCACTCACTGAAAAAAAACAAACCCTGAGGACAGATTTCAGACTTCTGAAACAGATAGGTTATAAATAACATTTAAAAGAGGAAAGCTTTGTCGGTTAGCACTCTTGCCTCACAGCAAAAAGGTCCCAGGTTTGAATCCACTATGTGGATGGGTGCTTTCTGTGTGGCGTTTACATGAGCTCCCCGATTCTCTCTGGGTACTCTCACAGTCCAAAGACATGCAGTTCTTCAGGCTTAGTTAACTGGTTTTTCCCTGGTGTGAATCTGAGTCTGAGTTGTTGTCTGTCTGTCTGTCTGTCGGACCTGTCCAGGGTGCACCCCGTCTCTCAAACTATGGCAGCTGGGATAGGCTCCAGCCCCCCTGTGACCCTGAATTGGATAAGCTTAAGAGGATGGATGGAAAGCTTCGACAGATAATCACAGTTATAATAATCCAAAAGCCACCAACAACAGAGAGAGGTCAGGAGGTTCACTTCAGACCAGTAACTAAAATGAACTAAAATTATAGTTATAAGACAGATATAGAGACACCCAAGTGTTGCTCAAAGGGCCCCCCGTACATAAAGTTGAATTGGGTGGTTTATACATACAGTTATTATCAGGGAAAAATAAACTACAGAGAGCTTTATTTTTTAAAACCAAGCAATAAACATGCCCATTTCTGCTAAAACAAATGTAAAATGGGAGTCTAGCGGCCTGTGTAGCTCATTATTAGAAACTTCTAGTGATTTCAAATGTATAAAATAAATCTAATTTTACAATGAAGAATGGGATGCGCAAATATCATTTTACAGGCTTTTTGTAGTTATAGTTTTACTAGTTCACTCGTGTGGGTAAACTGTGGTGAGGTATGCGTGTGTGTGTAGTGTAGGGGGCAGCCATGGCCCCCACGTACAGTAGGTACGCCACTGAGAGGAAGAGCCTCCACACAAAAGAAAAACCGCGCTCACGTGCGCTCGTCTGTCAATCAGTCCCGCGCGCCATGCGCCTCACTCACAGGTGATATCTATTAGGTTACCTCAAATTGTGCAGTCGCGTTTGTTTGCGGACCGTCCACCGGGTTCCTCCCTGTCAGGGATATTTTTCTGTGGCGGTTTTGGCAAGCTGCAGTCAGCTTTGCAGATGCTATGTGTGAGCAGTAAGCATGGCGGAAAATCATCTGGAGTACGGCTACCTCGAGGGCGAGTCCATCGGAGAGCTATTCACAGAGGACCCGGTGAGCATGGGCTATTATTGTGCTGGCGGTGGGCAAAAAGCAGGTTTGACACGGCTTATTTGTTTGCTTGTGTGCTATATGTCGACGCGGTGCAATAAACCAAGCTCGTCACGCTAGGCAAACGAGCGCAAACGCAGTGTCGTATTGTATATCCCCGACAAACGTTGTGTGATAAGAGCACCACTGAGCCACATCTAAGATGCAGAGTGAAAAGCTGGGCCACTCGGCGCATTGTAGGTCCGGGTTAAGTGCGGTTATAGCTACGTTTTGTGCTGCACTTCAGGCGTGATTAGATTACGTTGCTGCCCAGAAATATCAGGACAGCTCAATTTGAACATGTTTGTTTTTTTTCAGGGAGATTAGTTCATGTATATGTAAATATGCCATAGATATTGGGAACATAGGAGGGACAAAAAAAAAAATCAGTATCTTTGTATCACAAGTCAGACAACAAGCTTACTTTCAGATCAGTGAATCTGGGAAGGTTCCCAACTAAAGTTAACCCAGTAGGAATAAGCAATGCCCTCTAGCCTCCAGAAGATGCCAATGTACCTTTTGACAAAATCTGTCCGGCCTCTAACCTCAAACTGCAAATGAACATAAAAAAAAAAATGTCTAATTTTGTTTTAATGTCGCTGTTGGCGAGCACTAATTGTACTACTACCCATAAGATTCAAATGTTTCTGCATCTGTTTAAAAGTTTTTTGTTTAATTTGCTATCATTGCTGAGCGTCTTACTTTAGTCCAAAGTTTCTTCAAGTTTACTTTTTTGGTTGTGTCACAGGAGCTGCTGGCCATCAAGGCCAGGGTGCAGGAGCTGGAGATGGAAGAAGAATCGGAAAGACTGAAGGAGGAGAGGTGTGATGCAGTGGACATGCAGCTCCTGACCAGCAGCCCTCAGTCTGGTGAGACAGCTTGCATCTCATCTGTGGAGCGGTGCTTTATTGTACCACATTGTATAGCTGCATAGCTAAATGCATGCAAGAAGCCTCAACAGTGTATTTTTAGCCAGGTGTGTGTAGCATTACAGCCTCCAGGCAGGTGAGATAACCACATTCTTCTCCATCTGGCCAACACCTGGGACGCTTCACAGTGGTTGCGAGTGTTGTGCCTCATCACTGCCCAATGAGACGAAGCAGTGAGCCCCAGAGAACCAGAAGTGTCCTCCTCGCTGCCTGTGGCTATTTTCTGCCTCTGTGCGTCTCCCTCCCCCCCATCCTCCTCTTTGGTTCCTGCTCTGAGCAGAGATGCAGTCAGAGAAGAGCCAGACTGAGATGTGTATTGTCAAAGAGATAATATTGGTGAATGTAATCATTGTTAGTTTCACCTAGCATGACTCATGTAGACTGCACGTTCCCTGTGTTGCATGTGCAAAAGCAGTGGACAAAGTCTGTTTCCTCCACAGGACCTTTCTACAACATGACTCCCGAGGAGAGGATAGACGCAGACAACAGGTCTATCTATGTTGGAAATGTAAGGAACATTTATTTCTACACTTGGATATTTTTGGGGGGGTGTCACAGTTTTGGTCTAATACACTGAATAAATCTCAGGTAGACTATGGAGCCACTGCAGATGAGTTGGAGATCCACTTCAATGGCTGTGGTCCTGTCAACAGAGTAACCATTCTGTGTGACAGGTTCTCCGGCCATCCTAAGGGGTGGGTTCAGTCTGTATTTATATATCTATATTTTTTTTTATTTTTTGCAGCCTAACATTGTTTGATCATAGCATACACCTACATGAAGGTTGGCTCCATATCTAATTGGTGCTTTTTATCTTTTCTGATCTTCACAGCTTTGCTTACATTGAGTTCTCCGATCGAGATTCTGTACAGAGTGCCATTGGACTGCATGAGACTCTGTTCAGAGGAAGAGTCTTAAAGGTGAGGGAGTACTATGCTTTTTTTTTTTTTTTTTTTTTTTTTTTTTTGTCCCCCCCCCCGGAATACGTGCAGATTTCAGGTGCACAATAATGCCAGTCAAATCTCAGTACATTTGTTGTACATGCACAGCTTGCAGCACCATAAGAGGGAGAAGATCTCAGGTGGCATCAGATTCTACCAAAATAACCTTCTTGCTTGGGAAGAAACAAATTTGTACTGTTCTTGGTTGGAACAAAGTTACAGTTGTTTTGCTTAGCACAAAGGAATAGACTGGGAAAATTATATTTTGCCGTGTGTACTGGACATAACCCCACTTCCTGTTTGGAAGTGAAAATAGAACACCAAAGGGTCTTGGGTGTGTTCAGTGTTTGTCTTTTTAACCAAATTAGTCCTAACCAGTAAAGAGCCTCCTTTGTCTTGCAGGTAATGCCCAAGAGGACTAACATGCCAGGCATCAGCACCACTGATAGAGGAGGGCACAGAGGCGCCCACTCCAGAGGCAGAGGTCGTGGCTACCGTCCACCCCGATACCATAACAGCTCTCGAGGCAGGTTCCGTTACCAGTCGAACAGGCCACAACATCAAACACCCCACCCTTACTACGGAGGAGCCCCAGTGGGGAAAAGACAGTGGGGACACATGGACTACCATGAGCAGACATCTAAACGTTACCCATGTCTGCTGCTTATCACGCCACCATCAGAGGAGTTAGGGGCAGGGTCGAGTGGACAGCACTACCCCCAGCAGCGCTAGGTCTACCCGCAGCATAAAGTTGGAGGATAGAAGTGACACAAGTCATTTTAAACATTCTTCCATCCATTATCAAGTTGGTAATTATGAGAGGTGCATAAATGACCACAGTGATGAAGGTGAGATGTGCATAATTCAGAGATGTCGCTTTATTAGCTTATGTTGCTGTGAATGCATGGGACAATCCTCGAAATGTTATGCAGTTGCATCTGTTTTTACAAATTGATGAATGTTTTGTGTTGCTGCCTGCAATGTAATCTACAAATTTTCCCCTTATGTATAACTTAAGTTCTTTGCTATGTATGTGAATAAATAAAAATGATCTGGTGTTCCACTTGTAGTAAAATAACACACAGTGATGTCTAACAGTTCAGTTTTATTACAGTTGTATTTCATAATTAAAGAAACAAGTAAATAAAATAAAGGGTGTGTATGTACAGTGGAGGATCAGCAGACTGGGTAAAAGATTCATCAGGCAGTTTGTACCATCATTCCAGAAACAATCCCATCGAAGGCCCTGGAGGATGATCGATTATTGGTTAAACATCACTGTATAAATGGGGGACATCAAATGCAACATCAGCGTATACTCACTTGGATTGAATGGTGTCTCCAGGATTGTGGAACGGGTTACACATAACGTCAGTAAACGAGTTGTGCAACTTCCTGAACATCTGAAAATGAAACCAGCGTCCGTTGTACAGAAATGTTCCAATTAAGTCCCAAAAAGTTGATTATGTTCATCTCGACAAGACGTAATCAAGTATTGTGTTCTAGTTGTGTACAGTGCATCCTAAACTTTGAAATGTAAGGTTAATTGTCATCAGGATTCTATTTAATCCAGCTCTGTTTGAAAATGTGTAGATGCTTAGCAAACTCAACTTACACTTCTTATTTCATTATCCCGCAAAGATGTATTTGATGAGTCAACAACAATTACAAATTTCACCTTGGAGTTGGTCACATACCCATATCTATTTTACAAGTCAAGGATACTGTTTTCTTCAGGAAACATTGAGACCAAACATTCCAGCTAAGACAACTTCTGCTTTTGTAGAATGATAAGAGAAGAATCTGGAAGTCTGGTTTATAAGGATTTCAGCATGGATCCACCCATTATTTGCCACACAGTCATCTGAAATGGTTTTGGTGGAAAAGTGTTTAAAGATGATTACAAGAAAGGTTGTCTAAGGGTTCAGGCTCTGATGAAGAATAAACGTGGTCATACAAAATACTGACTTATTAATAGCTTGTTAGGATTTTCCCAGCAAAATATAAAGAAATGGGCGTGGCCAAATACTTCTGTACACTATTTTGAAGAGTAATGGTTTATTTATATTTTATGTAATAAGATAATTAGTCTAAGGTGAGATCATACTCTCACCTTATGTGTCATTTCACATCTTTCACGTTTCTATCCTTAGTGAAAGAAACGTGATGTAAGTACACGGATAGCTCCCACCAAAACAAACAGTAAAATTACTTAAAAGTAAAGGATACACTTTATAGTCTTCTGTTGGGTAAAGCAGACCCAGGTACAGCTCTCTCTGGTCTCCCAAGGCTTTGCCCACAGCTGAGATCTTTTCCTCCACCACATCCAGAGAGGTGTGTACTGTGTAGTGAAACTTCAGCTCATTTTGAGTGGGAACACTGCGGATATATAGCGGGTAATTCTGCCAAAAACACATACAAATGTAGAGAAGAACAAGAAAAAAAAACATTAAAGGCATCGTCTTTGTAGCACTTGCTCGGGAAAGATTCAGAAAACTGTAACAGCAGGTAATCTAGCTAATGCTAGGCGATAGCCATGTTGGTGCATTTAAACTTGCGTTCAGACAAAGCTAACATGTGCTTAGATACGTCTATCAATATAAGGTTAACCTATGGCCAAAACACGGAAATAAAACCTGTGATATATAACAACAATCATTACCTCTTTTGCGATCACAGCTATGCACACCGCCATGTTAGTGTTCATCTTGTGAGCTGTCTGATGCGGTCACGTGATACGTTGCATTCAGTTATAACCCGTAAAGCAGGAGTAGAAAGCAGCCCCCCATTGAATGCCAGTTTTTCCTGTATGATGTATATACCGTGTGCTTAAATAGTTGACTTATAATCTTTATATAGTAATATTTCCATTTGTAAGCTAAATTATATTTATGAGATTAGTTTTTTGTTATTTATCCGAATATTTTGAAATTTAATTTCGTGACAGTCAGATTTATCAGCAGTCATTGAATGCAGCATACTCCAAAAAGCAATTTTTTTGTTTATTTAATAACACAATATAAAGCTACCGTAGTCATATATAAGAGAAATTAAACTAGAAAAAGATGAAGCGATTTCAGTGAACTGTAAATAAATCCTAGCAAACATCTTAAGAGTGGCTGTTTCCTGTATGCGCAAATATTGCGCTGAAAACTTGCACGAAGACAAACAAAACACTTCCTTGTAGCGGAGGCTCATATGACTTCTGCACAGCCATGGGAAGAATGGTTGCTCTAACTCTGATAACTTTTTTTGGAGCAATAATATGTTGTTCCTGGACAAAAAACCTACCAAACGCTCCAACTCCAAACCTTATCATCATGCTCATGGATGACGTGAGTTTTTCTCTTCTTCTTTCTTCTATTGGTTTGTATGTTTAGTTACAATTTTACCTCAGATTGCAGTACTGTAAGAGACAGGCTGAGCTGCATATTTCTCGTTAAACCTGTGAGGTTTTATTCGGGTCGTTCTGTGCTGGCTGCAGCTGCTATTCAAGTAACTTATTCACCTTTACTTCGTGTAAACAGCAGGCTGTAAACTCTAATCTAAATGTGACTGCATATGTATGGAGTGAGTAATAAACTTACCTCTACTGTTCAGATGGGCTGGGGGGACTTGGGGGTGTTTGGCCAGCCTTCTAAAGAAACCCCTAATCTGGATGCCATGGCAGCTGAAGGGATGCTCCTACCAAACTTCTACACTGCCAACCCTCTCTGCTCCCCCTGTAAGTCAGCAGATGATGTAACACTGACATAAACCGGCATTTCTTGTTTTAGTGGATAATATAATTTCTTTCCTTCCAGTCTTCCTCCCTTTAACCCCCAACCAGTCATGCCAGATGGCTGCGCTTCCCTGAGCCTGATTCTGCTGGAGGTTTCTTCCTGTTAGAAGGGAGTTTTTCCTTCCCACTGTCACCAAGTACTTACAATAAAAATCACCTTGAGGTGATTGTGATTTGGGTCTATATAAATACAACTGAACTGAATTGATCAGTTGTGCATTTTTAACATTTTGAAAGACCAATTGATTTACAGATTGAAAGTATGCATGTATCACAGAACATTTATTTTTTAAATATTATAAAATATGTTGTGCAAAACAGAGTATACAGAAATCATAAATGTTACTGCAACATCACCAGTTTGGTAATTTTAATGACAATGCGCTTGCATTTCTCAAGAAACGTTTTTTCAAATGTCCACACACTGAGCATTGTTAATATTAACTAAAAGAGGACGTCAGTAGTTGCACAAAACAAATTCGCAATAAACTAATGTACACATCACGCTGGAGGCACCATTTTATAATGGCAACTGTATTTGTTTATTGCATTTAAGAGTTTATCCAAAATACTAGCTAGACAGTAAACCATTTATAATCTCAATGTGGGCCATTTCCATTGGAGCACATTTCACTCTATCTGTGTGTCAGAAAAGTAAAATGCATACTCAACTTGTCTAATGACATCATTATTTTTCCACAGCTCGAGCTGCACTTCTCACCGGGAGGCTGCCCATCAGAAATGGTTTCTACACTACTAATGCCCGTGCCAGAAACGGTAATGTCTTTGTACAGGGTTCATAAGCACTGTGCAATATTATGGATTTTCATTTTTAGCAGTGTCAAAGTCTGGATAAGTGTGTAAAATAAATGAGCATGAAAACTTGTCTCGATCATGCAAGCAACATTTTTTTTTTCTTATCTGTGTTTAGAGCAGGAAGCCAACATGTCCAAAATGTTTGCAACTGTGTGGCAGAGGCCATGACAGAGCAAGCTTGATGTGATTAAGCAAGCCATAAATGTGGTAAAAGACTGAATGCACATTGTTACTCACCAGTACCTCACACACGGTTAAAAAAAGGCTCTGCTGCTAATGCCTTATAACTATTATATATGTTTGCGTCCAGATAAGATGAAAGAAAAAAGCCTCAGTATTGGTATATTTACATAGCATAACAAATAAACACATAATAGGTTTGTCTGATGTGTAGACTGTAAATAAAACATGGTCTCTGAATATTAAAAAACTTTAAACTAGGGCTGCATCTTTTGATAGTTTGAATTGATTATTGACTGTTCCATGGATTCATCAGGTAATAAGATGATAACTAGTTTTGTCTTATTAATGAGAAATAACAAATATTCCAAAAAATTCAGTGTATTTACACGCTATATTAAAATAAAATAATTTTTAAAGAAAATATTTTATTAAATACCCGATGAGAAAACTTTGTACCTGCTACATCCACTGCCATTTTTCTTCACAACGAAAAATCAGCAGTAAGCCTCCAGAATTTGTATTAAAATATGCAGATGAACTGTTAACTTAGCCTGATACCAGACTGTTTAAATTATACAGCTTCCTGTTGGCTGACAGCAGCCGTCCTATTTTCCATGCAGTGATACCTGCAGCAGACAGGGGTGAGTCTAAAGGGGGGCATCAGGTGACCTAGACCATATTAATTACAAAACTTTTGTGACATTTTTCAGATTGATAGTGAAATAATATTAAATATTGTGTTAATTAATATTAATACATTAATATTTATATAATACATTAAAATTATACCATCATGCACCATATTAACATCTGTTAAGAGAAGCACAAAAAACTAGCCTCCAGCCCCTCCAATTTATTATTGCTCATTAACAAAGCAAAAGTATTTCTTATCCAATTACTTGATTAATCGATACAATAATCAATAGATTACTCGATTACTAAAATAAAATGATAGCTTCAGTTCTAATCACAAATACTCTAATAACAAAAAAGGTACACACACAACCTCAACTGAAACTTTGGTCTGCCTTCTTGGACAGCTTTCTTACATTAGTAGGAGGTAAAAAGATTTCAGATAGTATTGTATTTTCTGGATGCGATAGATAAGGTGTGTGTTCAAGTGTATGTGTATTTGTGCATGTGTGTGTCTGCATGTTTAAGTGGTGAATGACTGAGCATGTGGTGGTTGCAATGAAGAAAAGCGAACATATCAACATTCTCAGAACTAAGACTTGACCTGCACTTTGATGCAACGTTTCCTGCTGCTGAAAACAGATGTTCCGAAGATGTTAATAATTAATGTTAATAATTGAAGTTAATTATAGCCTAAAGTCCCACTTACATCAGTTACATCACCTGGTTTTTCAGTCAGAGCCACGGAGCCACCCCAATGCCCACTGCATTAGTTTAAATAGCCAATAGCTTGGAGGCTTCAAATCAGGAGTCCAAAAATGGACAGATGTCATAGGGGGTAGAGCCATCTTTTAAATACAGTCCGATATGAAACTATTATTAATAATAAAAAAAGGCTTACTTTGTAGTGAGTTTCTTAGTTACAATATAAAATAGACTAAAAGATATGCGACGGGTGGGGTTGTTAATATAATATTTTAGTTTTTAAGCATAGATCATACAGTAAGACAGCACTTGTACTTCACTTCCTCTTGCTGTTCGTCCTTGTTGCTCACTGGTTTAGTTCTGCAGCTTGGTGTTAAACCCAGACAAGCTCACTGCAGCCACCCTATCTTGAGCTGCAGTCCTTAGATAATTATTTCACAACATAACAGCATGTTTGGACAAAATGTAATAATAATGAGACAAAGAGGAAGAAGAAATAATTTATTCATCCCAAAAGAAAAACAACAACTCAATAAAATAAATAGAAACAAAGTCGAGGGCGAAAAGTATACAAAAGAAATAGCTTATTTACACAGATATTAACAAAAACCTGAAGTAATTAAATAATAATGAAGTAATAATTATTAACTAACAATAATAATTAAGTCATTATTTCAAAATCTACAATAAAAAGCTTCTATCTAAAATGGACACAGGCATTGTGGGATGAGACTTTCCACATTTATGTGCCAGTGGAGCCCAAATATGCTAAAGAAAGTGCTCCGGGACATTTTTCTAAATGTCTTATACCCATGTTGGGACTTGGGTTGTAGAACCATTTAGTTACATATATTGAAAGGTAGTTGTTTTGTTTTGTTTTTGTCTAAAAAGTCTCCCTAGAAGTTTGGAAAGTGGAATAGTGAGTGCATTTGCATTGTGCAAATAATTTCTTGCTGATTTCTCACTGCATTATCTATACTGTGCAGTTTACAGTATAGTTGCAGCAAAGGAAAGTTCAGTACCTTAAATTTGGATCTATTTTTTGCAGCATACACACCACAGGACATAGTAGGAGGTATATCCAAGGATGAGATTTTGTTACCCCAGCTGCTGAAGACAAAGGGCTATGTCAGCAAGATAGTTGGGAAATGGTGAGCTCTTTATCTTTTCTCAGGTTTTAAAGTCTCTGAAGGTTTAGAGAGCAGTGATCAGTTGTGGAAGGAGTGCTGGTGGAAGTATATGGTGCAGTATATTTGCAAATATACAAAAAAGAGTGTTTATTTTCTTATTTCTTCTTCTTTTCTTTAAGTAAGATTACATAGACTTTCTGTGCAGCTAAGATGAGAACAAAGTCTTCCTGATGCCACCATCATATTTTGTTAGTCATTAAAGCAGATGCACAGTGTCAAGTTTTAAGCCTCTAAAATGTGAAAATTTGTCTACATAGTATACTGTGAAGAACTGTAAGTATTTGCATCCAAACAGAAAAAAAACTGCATTCAGCCTTTAGAAAAAAAATATCAGGGCAAGAATATCTGACTTTATAGCTAGGGCTTAAGAGTAAATATACAAAAACATATGGGTTGATCTTCAGCTACACTGATCTTAGTGTGTGAATGCACTTTATTTGTCGCTATAGGCACCTGGGCCACAGACCACAGTATCTTCCTCTGAAGAACGGTTTTGATGAATGGTTCGGTTCACCAAACTGCCACTTTGGCCCTTATAACGACCAGTCGATACCAAACATCCCTGTCTACAACAACTCTGAGATGCTCGGCAGGTAATATCACACACAAACACACAGCAAGGCTGAAAATCTATATACAAATCTCCTTCCCCATGACTCAGTGGAATAGTTTGGCTGTCTGCTCCTCAGGATGAGTTGAGTGTCTCTCCCCCCCGCCCTTCTTCCTTCTTTGTACCAGCTGTGCTTGTGTATTCCATTTTCCGCCCATTTGTTTTCCCCAAAACAGCCATATGTGTATTCAGGGTCATTGGAACTGGCAGCCGGGCGTGTTTTTCGCTTAGCCATGGGTTTAATCAGCACTGCATACCTGGGCCCTGGACAGAAGCACACACACACGTAGGCACATATACAGGGAGACACACACATGCCCTCAAGAGACGGCAGGTTGCGTTGGCTGTGTGCGAGGACACCTGGAGGAAGTGAAGCGTAAGAAAGAGATGCCTGTCACTGCTTCTCTGTTTGCTGCGCCACGCTTCAGCAGCGCCTCATAACAGTTCCCTCTGCTCAGCTTCGCTGACACTTCCCAAATATGGCTTTCACCAAAATTTCCTGCAAACACCCTCAACAGGAGGGAAATTTACTTCCTTTCTCCTAATCACATAGTCCACAGTAGTTTCAGTCAGTTTGGAGGCAGACTGATGACACAATCAGGTTACTGCTAAATCTTTTTTTAACACAGACGATAAATAGGCCAGCTTGACCTTAGCTATTATTCAGATGGGACGAAGGTGTTGTCTATGAAATGTATACATTTGTTATTTTTTTCAGATTCTATGAGGACTTTAAGATTGACAGAGAGACTGGAGAGTCAAACCTCACACAGATCTACCTGATGGTAAGCAAAGGATCACCTGTTGTTGCTGTCTCAGTGTGACATACTCATACCAGGTACATCACATTTTGATGCAATGTTTTGTAAAGCAGTTGACAGAACGGTCCTGCCTGTGTTAAACTAGCAACTTGTTAACCCACCTTTTGTCTTCTGGGAGCCTATCCCAGCTCTCATAGGGCGGGGACAAAATGTTACTGCCTGCCAGAATACAGAATTTTACCTTTGCTCACCCAAATATGAAAAAATTAAAAACATATAATTGAAAATAAATAATGAATGCAGGTAAAGCCTAATTCTGGCCTTTAATAATTACTGTAATTTAACCAGAGGAAGTGCACTGATTATCTCTGCTGCGGCAGTCCTTCCCATTCAGTTTGGAACATGATCAAAACCATCATGCAGAGACACACTGCATGTTGGAAGGGTGTGTCATCACTGGAAGAGGGCGGTCCTGTGAAAGGCAGCATGTCTTAAAACTTGGTGAACATTAAGCAAAAATCAGATTTCTTTTTGTAACTGTTAAGTTTTGTTTGGATAACTGGCAAATTTGCAGTCATCTACTGTAAAATATTTATCTGTGTGCAAAACGATTGTCTCTTTTTGTAATAAAGAACAATTGATGCAAATGTAGTTAGCAAAGCGTTTTAGATTAATTGTAACCATCCTTTTCCTGGGTTACAAGCTCAGTTTTCAGTGTTTCAGTGTTAATAAACTGCTAAAACTACAATACAGTATTGTGCCTACATGACAGTTAGAATGTGTGTTTTTGTTGAAACTGTTGAAACTGTTTTGCATTGTATCAAGAGATGTTCCTCAGTTTGCTTTTATTGATTTCAACAGGCTAGACAACACGTTGGAGACTCCTTAGTACAACAATACCTAAGAAGGCTGATGAGTCTCTATCTAAAACAGTTTAAACAAAAACTGAACTCCATGCTCTCTGCTTGGAGGCGGTTTTATTGAAGGCTTGTCTGACGCACTGCTTTACTTGAAAACACTGTTTGAGTGTTTAGTGAGTGAGAAAGAGAATTCTTCTTACCTTAACTGCAATGCTGTGAAAGAGGCTGCAGTAAGTCTCCTGGCTTTTGTATTCCCAGTGTAATGACGTATTCTTCCACCTCTGCAGGAAGGTCTTGACTTCATACTTCGTCAAACTAAAGCTCAGCAGCCCTTCTTCCTCTACTGGGCAGTCGATGCCACTCACGCACCCGTCTATGCCTCCAAACGCTTCTTAGGGAAGAGCCAGCGAGGCCGGTACATTTTATCCTGCTGACTCTCCTATTGACGCAAAGACAATGTCATGCAAGTGGTTATAAATGATTGTATCAAGGTGAAAAACGTGATCTGCCTTTGTGCTGCAGCTATGGCGATGCGGTGATGGAGCTGGACTACAGCATCGGTCAGATTTTGAAGTGGCTGCGAACTCTTGGTATTGACAATAATACCTTTGTCTTCTTCACCTCAGACAACGGTGCAGCTGTTATGTCTGGCCCCAATGAAAGTAGGCAATTATTTCATAAAGAAAGTGCTTTTTTTTATCTAATTCTGACTCGCTTTTGTGTCCCGTGTGATTGATGCAGGTGTTTTTGTGGTTTTTGACTCCTCAGGTGGCAGCAACGGACCCTTCCTCTGTGGGAAGGAGACCACCTTTGAGGGAGGCATGAGGGAGCCTGCCATTGCTTGGTGGCCTGGGCACATCAAAGAAGGCTCAGTAAGAAAGCCCCAGTCATTAGAGCTTTTACCAAATAAAGCATGAAAAACCCCACAATAAAATACAACACGTGCTCTCGAGAGGCTAGTCTAATCTTAGTCCAGGCACCCAGAGGACAGCTTATTATTCTATGCTTTGTTGTTCCCTGACTTTCTGCCAATCAGATTGTACCAGGAGCTGAAAATGTGAAGCAAGTTATGTATAAAGGAATTATTTTACTCGTTCTCTCTTTCAAACAATCATTGTAGCTTTTTGTTTATGTATCAATTAGCTATTTACACATACACAATTTGATCCACTGGCGTCAATTAATCCCGACTGTGTCCAGCTTCTGTCAAACAGAGCCGAACTCCAGAAAGCCAGACTGTGATTTTGGCCACAAAGCAAGTGGGAGCCTTTTTCTACTGTTTCCTAAAATATTTCTGGAATTAATGCCCCAAACCCCCCTCCTCACATTCCCCAATTTAACCCCCCACCCACACTGTGATCCCCTAAGCCTGTGCGTTCTGCAAATGACTTTTAATTGTATTAGGGGCAGCTGTGACACGGGGCTGTGACGCAGAGGGATTTTGTGGAGGAGCAAGCGGAGGCTGCAGTCTGCAGTAAGCCTTGCCCCTGGCTCATCTCACAGGGTTGTGCTGGGGCCTGATAGCACAGCAGAGTAGCGAGGGAGAGGGGGATTGGGAGCGTCTTAAGCGGCTAATCTGTTTGTGTGTTTGCTGAGGTTGGATTGAGCCGTAATGAGGACTTCAGTATCTGAATATGCCAGGCGCTCAGGATAAAGGAACGGGAGGGGGTGGGGGGGTTGGAGGGAAAGAGGCAAGGAAGAAGTAAAAGAGGTGGCTGGTGTAGAAAAGAGAAAAGGGGGAAGAGTGCTAAAGATTGCAGCACTGCCACACTGCCAGGATGGTTTTAGCGTTTGTAAGGCTTTGCCTGCACCTGTGCCATGTTATAATTGACCAGTGTGCCTCTATATGCACATGCAAGGGTGCAGAACATGTCGGTGTAATTTATGTTAGCTCCCACACAACTATATGTGCACGTTTGTTTGAATGAGAGAGAGCTTTCTAACCTTAAAACACCTGTGTGTGTGTGTGTGTGTGTAGTTGTAATGACTTGACTCGAGTTTTAGTAGAAAGGGGACTGTAGATCCTGAAATATCCAGGGATGTGATGACAAGGCTATTGTGCTGGAGTTTCTGTGCTCTATAGCTCTGGATTTATCACTTTGTGTCACTTGGGAGGAAGGATAACAGATACAAGATTGTCCCCCTGTCTTTATTTTGTAGTCTTTTCAAATCTCTGTTGATGGGTGCTTTGAAAAGTCTGTAAACCCTCTGAACAAAATTCTGGAGACAAATTACCAAGCTGGCAAGCTTTTCTTAAATGGGGGGATTTATTAGGTTTATTGTAGTGACCCAACACAGAACACAGGAGAAAGTTTTTGGAGCATTTGGGAATTGGAGACAAAAATACTATTTCAACAGTTAGCATTGTGTCTGCTGTCATCTTGGTTTATTTATTTATTATTATTTATAAAGAACATGCGATACCAGAATTTTAATTTAGTTTAATTTATTTTTATTGATAGAGCGCCAAATCACAACAACAGTTACCTTAAGGTGACCACATTAAAAACTCCAGATGGCACAAACATTAAAACAGTCAAGAGATCCAGTTCAGTGAGTTGAACTGGTGGAGGTTAAACCCAGCAGATAGACAGCAGACTGGTTGGCTGTAGATAGAGCATAGCTTTAGGCCTTGATACAGTTCAAACAGGCGAGTTCAGACACATCCTGCATACAGTTATCAGCCTGTTCACATATTAAATTTTGCTAGAAAGTTAGAGATGTTAATATGGCAGTCCACGGGGATTGACTCGGAACCGCAGGTTTTGTAGGGTTTTTCCATTGGCTTCATTTACATGAGCTTGGTATTTCCATGCCTATTAATAGAAAATAAAGCCTGTTATCAGTGAATGAATATGAGTGATGACTCAATTAAACTGACACGAGTCTGAGTGCAGGTGAATGTTTTTGATTAGTCATTCACTTACTGTATATTTTGGAGGATGGAAGGAGCAGATCTGAGATGAGGGCGCACGGGTGCTCTGAAGCATTCTCCTTGTGCCTGAGGGCAGGTGAGGGGCTGCATGGTGGCTACAGGAACAGAGATTGGGAGGTGGGTGGGCTGACAGTGCCACAACATCGTTGAGCATCGCAATCCCCTTCGGTGGGTTATCAGGCTGCAGACACACTGGCAGAGTGGCAGAGATGGGGATAGAAGCACTGCCTCCTCAGATAAATACTGCTTACAATGGAGAAAGCAGGAGAATGTGACATTAATAGGGAGCAAAGAGTGGGACAAAAGAGAAAAGAACAAAGGGTGATTTGAAAAAAAAACCCCAGCTTAGACTGCAAAAGAGAGCAGAGCTAATAAGGGAGGAAATAAAAGATGGCAACTCGTGAGATAAACTCTGTCAGACCAGTCCGAGTTTTAAACTTTCAGTTTTTGGAGACGCAAGTTATTCCCAACTAAATGTCAGTGCTGCTTCTCCTCTTGTCCTTTTGTCCTGTCTTCTTTAACGGTCTGTGTGTGTCTGTATTAGAGGGACTTAAAAAAGAAAAAGAAAAATGAAATAAAGGACCAAATCTCTCCATGTTTGTGTACGCGCGCACGAAAGAGAGAAAGAGCGTCTGGATGTGCAGATAGATCATGGAGTGCATTGCAGAGCCCTTTCTGTGGCTAGTTCTGTGGATACAGAAGAAAAGGGGAATTCATTTCAGTGCTTAGGAGCTTGTGTGTACGCCTGTATGTGTGCTGGCTGCCGATAGGAGCACAGCGGCACATGGCGGTGCAGCTGCAGAGGGCTGATAGCGCTATCTGATTGTGAGCGTGCCGTCTCCCTCTAAGGCTCGCTCAGGAGAGAATGGAACGGAAGATCAAGGATGACAGCGAAAAAATGGCATTTTATCTCAAAATAGTTCAAAGTTTATAAATAAAATAACGCTTTTCACTGGGACTGGGAGAAGGAGATAAAACGCCAGCTCGCTCTAGCTTCAGCCACCTTCTTGCCAATGTCTTGTCCTCTCTCTACTTCCTCTCCTTTCCTCTTTTTTTTTTTTTGCTCCTCCTTTTTTCCCCCTTTTTTCCCTCCCAAAACTAATTTAGAAAGAGAAGCATTTTGGAGTTGTAATAATAAACCTGCATGCAGAGGTTAGAGTGGAGGCTGTTGAAATGCATCTCTTTTCCTGCGTGTGTACACACAACCACACATGGAACGAATGCTTGTCATGACTGTGCATTGTTAGCATGTTGCCACAGCTCATTCTTGATTTCAAGGACTTCAGTCATCAAGGAGGACATTTCAGAACCCGTGAAAGATGTGAACAAGCGATCAAAAGACAAAACTCTAGTAGTGTGTTTCTCTGTGGATGGTCCTCAAACAAACATGCTTTTCTGTGTGTGTGTGTGTGTGGAACATCTTATTTTACTAGACCTGTTTATTTTCTTCTCTTGTCTATAGGTGAACTTCCAGTTGGCCAATGTCATGGACCTGTTCACCACTAGTCTGGTTCTCGCTGGCATCAACCCTCCTGATGATCGAATCCTAGACGGACTGGACCTAACACCTGTTTTGCTCAACTGCTCCCAGCCACTCAAAAACAGGTGAGCACACACACACACACACACACACACACACACACACACACACACACACACACACACACACACACACACACTTTTGTTCTTCCTTAACACCTCAAGAAAATATCCCCTACAACATTACACCAACACCAGTCTAAATTGTTGGATAAATCAATGCTTTCTTTTTATTTATGCCAAATTCTGACCCTTGCATCTGAATGTTGCACCAGAAATTGAGACTCACAAGACCAGGCAGCGTATTTGAAATCTTCTATTGTTCAGTTTCCTTTTTTTAGCAGACCATCTGCTTCAAGGTCTGTTGCAGATTTAGTGATAACAAGTGGTTATTTGAATTACTTATGTTTCAATTCTGAGATGGTTGTGTTGGAAAATCCCAGTTGATCAGCAGGTTCTGATCTACTGGTGACCATCTGACCCCAACAACCATGCCAAATATATAGTCACTTAAATCACCTTTCTTCCCCATTCTGATCCCCGGTTTGAACTTGAACAGGTCGTCTTGCCCACGTCTACGTGCCTAAAGACACTGAATTGCTGCCATGTGATTGGCTGATTAGCAGGTGCGCCTAATAAAGTGGCTGACGAGTGTAATTGCCTCTACAATGAATCTTAATGTCTTTTTGCTATATGCTATGAAAATGTTGACATTTGAGGGCTTCATACATATGCATAAAAACACTGTACAAAGGTTCATGTGTCCATCAGGATGATATTTTTTGAAAACTGTGTGGCTCCCACAACTTTTGCTTTCTTTGCCATTATTCACTCCTTTTCTAGTGACAGACTCTTAATTTTGACCAAAAACGGACATTCACAACAGTCTGAGTGATTTTTAGGGAGTTTACGTTCCTCCACATTTTCTAAGGCAATTTGATGTTAATATATGCAAGTTGAAGTAAATCTGAGCTTTATTTCTGCCTCTTCTCGCCATCTTCAGGCCAATATTTTATTACCGTGGGAATGAACTGATGGCTGTGAGGCTTGGAGAATACAAGGCACATTACTGGACCTGGAGCAACTCATGGGAGGAGTTTAGACAGGTGAGATTCCCTCTGAACAGTTCAACTCTGTTCCTCAGTTCTTCATTTGCACTGCCACATCCTCCTCCTTTGTCTCTCCTAATCGCACTCAAACACACAAACACTTTGGCTGTTGCTGGTGTTATCTTGAGAGCGGCTCATCAGTTGACTGCTGTGTACATCAGTGTAATGAATATTAATGAAGAGCCCCCACATAAGCGAATGTACATCATTCATCAACCAGATGACTTGTTTGTTCAAACTCCAGTGGAAATACACCCCCCCCCCCCCCCCCCCCCCCAAATTTACATATCGTCATTACCTGCTTGTTCTTTTGGCATCATAGCGCTCAGGCATAATTACATCAACTCAGTGCGGATTAAAAATATCAATAGAAATGTGAAATCTGGCACCTGAGAAGCTAAAGTATAGTGCGTTTTCTTTTTCTTTTTCTTTTTTCCCTGGCTACCCCGGGCCCATCTATAAAAACATGTCCTTCTGTCCTCCCTCCATGGCTATGCCTTTCCTGTGATCCAGTTTGTTTTATGCCCCATCGGTTGCTTAAATTGCTCTCTCCTTCAGGGCCGCTGAATCAATAGTAGCCTCCTTTATCAACTCATGTGAACTGAAGTGGAACTTCACAAATAATGGCGTCTGATTGCCTGTGAGTTGCCTATCGATTGGTATGTGTGTGTGTGTGTGCACATGGGAGAGAGAAAAGACAGAATGAAAAAAAAAACATGCACATACATGTTCGGGCTTCTTTGTACAGACGTGCGTGTCTAGTCTGTTTCGCTGACTGACGGTTGAGCTCCTACAAGACAAATCTCCGATGTCATTATGAACTCCTAAACTGTTTCTTCTTGTGTTGCCCACATTCACTTTTCATACATCTGCTTTAAAGGTAATGCTCTACTTTCTTTGGAATTGATCATTCCTACTAAACTCATGTTAAAGATAACCCACCCCATATACACTGAGGATTAACCCGTCTCATGATAGTGATACACAATGAGATCCACTCCTCACTGAAATGAAACGTGTATTGCTGCTTTGCAAGTAATGTGCTGCAGTACAATTTGGCTTTTTTTGTGCTCCTTGCTGAAAAATAAACAAGGAAGGAAGATGTGTGTCTCTAAAGAAGAATGAAATTACAGGTTAATGGCTGGGAGACGTGTTGCTCTGTCCTGGCTGAGTCTGTGCTGCTCAGCCATGAGGAAAATGAGAAATTTCACAGGCTTAAATGCCTCTCATCAAATTCTTTTGAGGCAACGTATTGATGTTAATATTGTGAAACATAGTTTCTCGTGACTGTGTCTCCCTTTTATCTGGATTGCTGAGTAACCTATGCAACTGTGAGTAGCCTTGCTGAATGCTTCATATGGCAAAAACTGAAAAAGGAAGTTTTTTTGAGACAAGTGTACTGGGAATACCTCTTTCTTGGCATCACTGAAACTGAAGAAATTGACAAGAATTAGGCTGTGCCATAGCTGATGTACTTTAAACTTGAATTATAAGTTTTAGAATTTGTTTTTTTTACATTAACACACTTTAATGCACACTGGTGAAAAAAACACAATCAGTCTTTAATTTAGTAAAAGTACTAATTCATAAATGAAAGAATGAAAGCACATATGATGGTGTCCAAATATTTCCAACAATGTTCAAAAAAGAACCTGTCACATCATTTTACACTCTCTGGTTACTCTAACACCTGTAAACACTTGTTAATAATGGTGACAATAAGCTTAAAGTAATTCAAATATTCACTAAGTTAGTCTGAGCATCGGATATAACATTAGCTCAAGTAACAGCTTAAGCAGTCAACTCATCTGATGCTAGGTTAGCAGTTAATGTTACTGCAGCTAATGCTACTTGTTGCCTTTTGATCTATATTAAATAAAAGATTTATTAGAATAAAAAATAGTGTGAATGAAACTGTAATAAACTCAGCTCAAGTCACATCATTTCATCAGAAATGTTGAAAAAGACAATAACTCCCGTGATTCCTCATAGCATCATGTTATTGTATTGACTGACAAACCCCAGGCAGCAGAAATTATTGTTCATTCAAGTAAAAGCACAAATAAATTATCATACTTGGAGCTTCCCTCCAGTCAGTAACGTGTTTTGGTTGGAGTTGTTTCTTTTAGATGTTTTGCCTTCATTCTGCAGAATGAGAACAGTAAAGCACACCCTCTTTAAATTCAAAGGTTTTACAAATCAGGACATAATAAAAATAATCTGGTCCTTAGCAAGTCTTAAAGCAAGGCAACCACATATGAAAAATAACACATAGCATATTACACTTTTGCCAGTTTGCACGTCTTGAGCATTCTGGTGAGTGTTAACACAATGCCAAGGAGGAAAGATATCAGCAATAGAGAAGCAATTATTGCTGCCAATCAATCTGGGAAGGGTTAAAAGGACATTTCCAAACAATTTGAAGTCCATCAATCTGCACTGAGAAAGATTATTCACAGGTGGAAAACATTTAAGACAGCTGCCAATCTTCCCAGCAGTGGACGTCCCAGCAGATTCACCCCAAGGTCAGGCCATGCAATGCTCAAAGACCAAAAAATCTGCAACCTACATCTGAGACTCTACAGGTCTTAGTTAGCATCTTAAATGTTCATAACAGTACAATTACAAAAAGGCTGAACAAGTATGGTTTGTTTGGAAAGCCTGCCGTGGAGAGAAAGTCTCTTCTCTGTAAAAAGAACATGGGAACACAGCTTAGATGTTAAACCTGAACAAACCACAAGATGTTTAGAATAATGTCAATTAAACAGACAGCGCCAAAGTGGAGATGTTTACCCATAATGCACTGCACCACATTTGGTGAAAACCAATCACGCCATTACCATTACAAATACCTCATACCAACTGTCAAGCACGGTGGTGGAGGGGGTGAGGATTTGGGTTTGTTTTGCAGCCACTGGACCTGGACACCTTGCAGTCACTCCTCTGTATACCGAAGTATGTCAAATGTGCATGCATCGTAATGGCCCAGACAAAATTCAAACCTCAGTAAAATGTATAAATTCACATATATGAATTTTAATAAATCAATAAATGAATGGCTGCAAACTTCAGTGAATGGAAGCAACCTTGTAAATAAGAGTGGACCAAAATTCCTCCACAACAATGTGAAAGCAAAATGTTATTGAGAAGGTGTAAAACCACCTATAGCAGCAAAACTAAGCTGCTTCTTGCAAGAGGATGGATTTCCTTTAAACAGGGATTGTATTAATTTTGTGACAGTAAAACTAGGATTTTCTTGTAGTCCAATCATTTATTTACATGAATCCAGCATAGAAATTCTCCTGTTGTGTTAGTTGAAGCTCTCTTAATCACTCACAACTGATATACATGCAAAAATGTCCTGTTTTAGCTCAGTTTCGATGCTTGTTAAGATAGAGCAAATGCAAATACTCCAGTCAACTTAAAGTTAAGTTGTTTAATATCACCAACTACAATGGCCATAACACAGATCTGAGGGTTCATGAGAGGTTTGATTGGTATGAAGGAAATTATTTTTTTTTTTTTAACAGTTTTTAAATGTTTTTTTTGTCAAATACATTTTACTATCTTTACCTGTTTCTGTTCTTTAAATTGCTGTTCAGATTAGTCAAATATTCAGTATGTGAAAGAAAGAATATATTTAAACATTGTCCAGTCTACATAAAACATTCCAGCCAAATCAAATACTTTTTCCTCATTCCCATCCCCAAAATCCACGCTCCCACCCATGGATGCTCCTGCACCTTATCTTGTAATGACAACCACGGTGCTCCAGTTTAAAAGCAGCCTTGCTGTATCCATAGCATTAATGTCATGTGAGATATGGAGTTCTTGCTCTAATATCTTGGCTACAAGAGAAAAAGTCAGACAGATACACACAGCAGGCCTTTCTTGCTGCTCCTCTGGGATGTTTTTTTTTGCCCCTCTGATTCTTTTCTGCATTTCTAAGCAGTTGACTTTAAAAGGCAGGACAAGTCTGGATCAGTGGAAGCTCTGCAGGGCGGGGGGTATCTATCTTCACTCTCACTCTTTCTCTCTCTTCTATATGTATTTTGAGGTGCTCCGTTGAGTGATCTCAGAGGGGGGGCAGCAACAGTGTCTTACAGATGAATGCTTTTTCAATATTAGTTGTGCTCATCAAAAAAAAAAACAAAAGTGTGAGTTTGTTTGTGCGTGCGTGTGCTTATGTGTGTATTAAAGGAGGAGGCAGATCTCCAGGGGGTTCTGGAGGAGTGAGTGTGACTCAATCAGGCTGCGATCACTGCCAGGCTCCTGAGAAATAGAGTCAGGGAGCAGGAGCGAAGGCGTGGAGAGATGAAGAGGAGGCAGCAAAATTTCTCTGTTTTGCGAGAAAGCCTTCACGGTGTACCAACAGGAGCACAAATAACACAGCAGATTGGAAGACAATATGCATATAACCCATACTACAATGAGATTAAGCATTCAGCTCTTGGCAGCAGGTGGCTGCAAGCCTAAACCTAAACACTCACATCTCTCCTGCCGAGCTTAGTGCAGTGTTTTTTGTTTTTTTAATTGGACATGATGAAGCGCATAAAAACATCTTTAACCATCAAACTTAAAGACAAATTGTAATCACATTACTGAGATCCATATTTTCACGATGTCTTAAGTGTCATTTATGTGGTGCAAAACGAGCCAAAGCAAATATTCTATTTCTTCTATTTCTTCAGATATTATGTTTCATGTTTAATTGAGGATAGTATTTCAGGCAGGTCTGCTTTTTGTGTCATAGATTAGTCTTCTACAAGAATAAGCACAGACGGCAGCGGCCGTGCTGCTGCCACACGAGTATCGATTTGTGTTTGGTGAACTGATGCTTCAGCAGGCATATAAACTGGAAAATATAGACAGAAGAAAGGTTCCACTGCTTTAAAATGTTGATTTTAAAACAAATGGAATCAATTGTAGAATACTTATTCTGGGGTAGATTAAAGTACAGGCAGTCTAGGTGAAGGACTTTACCTGTAGCTCAGATCAGTGTGTTTAATAACACGTGTCATATGTTTTACAGGGCATAAACTTCTGTCCGGGTGAAGAGGTGCCAAATGTGACTACTCACGAGCAGAAGGAGCACACACTCCAGCCACTCATTTTCCACCTGGGGCGGGATCCTGGAGAAAAGTTCCCTCTCAGGTCAGTACCTTAAAAAAGTTCAAATTTGCTTTTAGCTGATCTCCAGGAAACGGACAGAGAGGATCAGGGGTGAGGTGTGGAGAAGAGGGGAGTCAAGCAGGCTAACAGGGAAAAAGCTGTGGGGGAAAAAAGGGAAGAAAGCAGGGATAAGAATAAGAAGGTTGTTTGCCCGTGGTACTGAATGTGTGCAAGATCAATGAAGATTTAGCAGCATGAAAAAAAGAAAAAGGCGGCGGATTGATCCACTCAGCCAGAGCACGCCTGATTACACCCTTCTCTTTGTGATTGCAAACAGCTCCTTAAAGATCACTATCGGGCCCTCAACCCTTTGGTACATCGCTGCAGGTTAAAATTGCAAGATAAATTGTTCAGGTCTAAATTGAGAGCTAGTTCTGTTTAATGTGTTTTGTGTGGGTCTGCCTCCTCTCCAAGGAGAGTTAAGAATCACGGAGACAGGATGCAAACGGCCGAGGTTGAACTATTACTAAATAAGGGTGAAAAGATGAATGAGCACCGTCTTCTGCTCTGCCTGGACAGCGCGAGATGTTCAATGTGACCATGTAGACTTTTTTTTAAATGACAGAGTGACTAATACATTAAGATAATCTCAAAATGCTTTCAGGAGAGAATTTTCTGTGGCTCCTCTTGTCATAAACCCTCTTAGACTGACCTTTCTTTTCTGCCTTCTGCAGCTTAGCCGTTCATACTTTTTTTGCTCTAGCCTCATCTCCTCATTTGCTTCCTGCTTGTGCTCCTCTCTGTTCTGGAGCGAGATTGGATGATAAAACATTAATGCTGTTTTTCGTTTGCCCACCTTTTAGCCTTGCTATTCACTCGGAGGAATAAAAAAAAAAAGGCAGAAACCAATCAATATGCAGCCATGTGTTGTGCTGAGTGCTAGATGTGCACACACACACACATCCACACAAACCAAAACTGCCCATTTATTTTATTCTTTTACTTCTGCACAGAGGGGTTAGTGAGTTTGTCTCCAAGGTCACGCCCCCGCCAACGCCAAGCTGCCTGACCTCTTCACTGTTCACGCGCCGTTCTTCTTCGATCCGTTTTAATCTTCACTATAAATTCTCTTTCTTCGCCAAACTTGTTTTCCCTTCTCGCACCTTCTCCCTCCACCTACTGCTATGCATCTCATCTCACTTGTCGCCTCTCAGCTGCTGTCCCTCTGCATCCGCCGGGACTGTGCTCCTCCATCCACACGTGTGTGTGTGTGTGTGTGTGTGTGTGTGTGTGTGTGTGTGTGTGTGTGTGTGTGTGTGTGTGTGTGTGTGTGTGTGTGTTTGTCTGAACATGTGCATGCTTGTGTTTTGTCCGTGTGCTCTCAGGTCCCCCAGCTGGACCGGCTGCCTGGCCATCATTAATCTTAGTCAGCACCTAAAGAGCCACTTAAGATGATGTAGGGCCTGTCTGTGCACATACCTTCACTACTGTCGCAGGCTGTGATGTAGCAAAGAGCGCACACATGTACACGGTTTCTGTTCCTGCACAGTTTCATGTCATTATGGAGATTTTTGAATTATTTCCTTTTTTTTTAAGTTCTAGTTGTTTCCATTTTGCTTTGTGAGAGCAAAAAAAACGCCTTGCTGCTATTGTAAATGAATGTGGGCCTGGGGAGGATGACAGGGTCTGTGTTGGTGGTCCTTCTGTCCAGGATGAAACACAGACCCATCCAGGTTTGCATCAGCCTAACTCGATGATGGCTACGCTGGACTCTCAAAGCCTCTCTCTGCCTCCCACATTACCCTTCGTCCCTGTGACCTAGTGCCCTGAGATTAACACATCCTACTTCCTCACCACCTACCTCGGCTTTTGTCCCCAGAGCCCCCGGGTCATGTGTGGTGTAAGCCCCAGCCCTAACACTGCAGGCAGCCTTGCTCAAGTCTGGCCTCATCTGCTGCCTGCCACCATGCTCTTCTGTCCCCAATCAATAGTCCCTCACTGAAGTGCTCAATTTCCACCGGGGTGGAGAAGATGGTGGAGGGGAGGGGCAGGCAGGACAGATGTATCTGATTGTCTCCTCAATTCCCCCACCTTCTGCTACTGTGTGGTTGTTTGTGTGTATGTGTTCCAGCAATAGTGTTATGAATCAGTAATCAGAGCGGTGACACACCTGAGCTATGCCCCCATCCCCCTTGGGTGCCATACATTATAAATCAAAAGACTCCATTTGCATACAGCCTGCTTATTATTCCAGATTTTGCCTCTACACTAGTAAGCTAAGGGTTATAATCATGATAATGAGCTGTGCTGACTGTGGGCTTTTCATTATTTGTTTGCAGAGGGGGTATAAACAAATGATATTATTAGCTTTTGATTTAGAGCTTCTGCACTGTAAGATTTTTGGCGCATAGACAAAACAATGGAAAACTTTGCGTCTCGTGCAACTTTCTCGCGCTTTGCTTTACTTTGCTTTGCACACTTGCACGGAGAAATTGAATACTTACAGCAGCCTGATAAATCTCCCTTACATTTACTTCTGTTAAGCTGCTTCATCACTTATCGCAAAATGAATCGCAACAATCAGGAGCCGGCACAGATAGGAGGGGAATGAAATATCCCTCTTGCTGATCGAGATCGAGCAAAAAGCAGAATTTGTGATTTCAGATAGCTGAAGCAATTTAATCTGAATGCTGGATGTTTAACGCAGCGGAGCAATCTGGTTTTTCCCTATCAGCTAGGGTCACAATGCATAGATAGTTAGCTTATGACAAACGCAGCGCACAAGGAGAGAGACTAATTGCAGCGAGCGCTACCAGTCAAGTAATTGCAGGAGGAAGTAAAGAGTGAGTATCAAGGAAAGGAGCAGGTGCTGGTTGATGGAGGAAGCCTTGCTGCCCTGTGGGAGATCTAAGAGGGAGGGTAGGTGTGAGCTGGACAGGGCCTGGGGTTATTACTCTAATTGACACTTCACCTCACACACATGCACATGTTCCCCAGGGGCCAATCAGAGCATTGCGTTTGCAGTGGAGGGAGGATGGAAGGCTGGCACAGGTGCTGCCTGCGAGTGTATCAGGGGTGTAATTGCACTGCTGATATTTGTCTATCCCTGTGTCACGCCACCAGACGCTCACTCCCCCAACACACACACACAGAGCCCATTAACCCTACAGGTCCTATTGAGAGCAGCGTTCCTTTGAAAGCCTTCAGGGCCCCTGTGTTTTACACTCTGAATATAATAATGCACAGAGGTGCCCAGGCTCACTGGTGTCCAACAACAGTAATTGAGAGACAGGGGATGTGATGGGGGTTACATAGTTCATCCTGCTGAGCGTGCCTTCCCAAAGGGTACAAGAGTGGACAGCCTGTGTGTGTGTTTAGGTTTCTGTTTTTGTCATCGAAAGCTGCGGCTCGTCTCCCCACCAATATAATGAGTAACGCTCGTGGGCTGCAGTCATGTTTTGTCACTAGATACATGAACAGAAAGGCAGAAAAATGGGTGATCTTTATTCCGTGTGTTTCAAACACAAAAGCAGCCTTGCCTTTCTCATTTGTACTAATATATGTCCAGAACATAAAACAACTGGTTCCATTCAGGATTAACTGTTCAGATTGCTGTTAAAGAAAATTTGGTATTAAATATATTAAAATCTGATTTTATTCTTTGTAACATTACTACAAGATGATGTCATCAATTAGTCAAATATACTTTGCATCTCTGTTGACAATCATTCAATTTAAAGCACAAAATTTTCTCACATGTTAGTTTTTATCATGTTTCCTTGTCATGCATCAATATACATGAATCATTTTTGGAGTTTTGGAGCTTTGGTTAACTAAAATGATAATCATTCACTTGAAAGTGCTCTGCCGATAATACCCAGCTGTTTATTGTGTTGGCAGTGTTCTTTCTAAGGAGTACCAGGACGCTCTGAGCAGGATATCTGCAGTTGTGCAGCAGCATAAAGACACTCTGGCGCCCGGCATTCCCCAGCTCAACATGTGTGACAGTGCAGTGATGGTGAGACACAATATAACTAAATATATCTCTTACAGTCATGTTTAAGATCAGTTGTCATGTTGTAAATCCGACTACTAGATCAGGTGCTCTTCTCAGCTGTATACATCAGATAAATTCATATGTAAGTGACAATGATAAACCCTTTAAGGGCCAGAAAGAATTAAAAGTCTATGGGAGAACAAGCTAAAATAGAGAAGGCTCCTGGCCTTGCTTTGAATCAATCGTAGCTTTTATTTTGTTGTTTGTGTGCTAACTTTACATATCAGTGTGTACCGATTTGATGACATCCTCCCCTTCTGTCTGGAACTTTCTCTTTCAGTGTTATTGTAACGGTATTATTTAAAAAGCAGCCTGGCTTTGTCTCCCCAAGCGCCCACCTTATTTGTGGCATGGCACTGCCCCCTGGTGGTCATTCAAATAAACATGCTACATTGCGTCCAATTCCTGTCTTTGATAGAAGTGTGATAATTTAAATGCTTAAAAGCCTGAATTTTTGCATCTTTTTATTCTGCATTTTTCATAAGGAAAAGTACATTTTTTTATCTTTTTAACATGGTTTTGTCATGAGGACTTACTTTTAGAGTAATGGTGCACAAGAAAATGTGCACAACCTAGTAGGTAATACGACCGCTCAAGGTCAAACTGGTAAATTTGAAGTAAGAAGACATTAAAATTTCATGGCACCACTTCAGTATTTGAAAAATACACTTTATGCATGGTATGTATTGGGAAAGAATAATCAGTTTTTCAATCAGTTAAGTTTTTTGATGAAAAATGTTACACAGGGATAATATGAATTCATAGTTTAACATTTAAAAAATGTTAAACTATGACACAGGACAGGAAACAAATATTATCTGCTGCTTTCAGCCTAGTGAAGATCAGTTACGACTTTAAAAAGCAGCAATGCATTGTACTGCAGAGCAATCATATATTTGATACTTTCATTTTGCTGTACTTACTGTGTGGACCTCTCTGTTTTATAGAACTGGGCCCCCGCTGGCTGTGAGAAGTTGGGAAAGTGTCTGAAACCGCCCGAGTCTAACCCCTGGAAGTGCGACTGGCCACACTGAGAGCAAAAGTACTGGATGCCAACATGAGGAACTAAAACCTGAAGATGTGCCAAGCCATAGAATAGGACACAGCCTCTGTGTGTAAAGGAATGTATTTTTAAACTCTTTGTGTTTTTGTACAATGTTTGAAGAAAAGAGCATTCGGTCAAATCAGGGAAACGTGTTTGCAAACTATGATTGCAGTTATTTTTACATCTGTGTGTTTTAATCTGCCAATTCTATTTCAACTTGCTATGGAATGGATAAAACAGATTTTATTGGTGTAGATCAAGGATGCCAAACTCATTTTACATTGTGAGCCACATACATCCCACTTTAATTTGAAGTGGGCCATACCAGTGAAACTTCCCTTTCTGTCTTTAATTACACATTTAATCCTTGAGATATCTTAATATGAGCAATAGAAGTGCAATTTCAGCTGCATTTATCAGGTTTTTTTCTACGTGGTAAAGAAATGCTGCTCAAGTTAATGAAACAAGTCTGTCAGCACTCTTACACTGTAAGAAATAAATTGTATGGGCTTAAATTGTGAGAAATAAAGATGTAAAATTGGGTGTAAAAAGAAAAGGTGTATTTATGTGTACAGTGCATAGGTTTAGTGGATACACAGGGTATCTTGTGAATCCACTGTAAAACACACACACACACAAAGAAATTCCTATACTATATTTTCATTATTTCATTTTTTATGTATGTTTAACTTATGTGTCAGGTCATCATCAGTCAAAATAAAGCTGTAACACCTATAAACATATAGTTAAAAGGGCAACAATTGCACCTTCCTTCACATTTTTAAATGCTTTTCAGTTAGGCCGGATTAGAGTCTCTGCCGGGGTGATTCTGGCCCCCGGGCCTTGTGTTTGACACCTTTGCTGTAGATGGTGGGTCATTGTCATTATTGTATACTACTCAAACACAGGAATCCAAATTGAACACAGCGTCATCTTGCTGGGTGACCTTTTTGTTCAGGTATAATACATACCGCGCCCTGATGGTCTCCCTAATCGGTCCAGCCACATACATGCAGTGGGATCCACCAGAGCAAGCCTATTGCACTTCACAGCATGCAGAATCCAAAGGTAGTGTCACAGCCCAGTCCAGAGTCTGTGTCCCAGTAGGGCAGAACTGTTTTGGTGGCATAAGGGGAAAGGGCTTCATACACTATGTGCTCATAAAGGATTTGTTCCTGTAGCCAAAAATATCTGATGGTAATTTCAAGAGTCAAGATTAGCTGTATTTCTCACATACATAATTATACAAGTAAAATCTGCAGTGAAATGCTTATGCACCAATTCTAAGGAGCTTGGAAAGAAAAGCGTCTGGACTTCTTTAAGTTTCCTTGAAGACGTTTCACCTCTCATCCCCTCTACCTAATCCCACGAGCCAAGGTGTAGGTCACAGTCAGCCGAGGTTTCGGGTGAACCCACTGTGAAGCCCAGCTTCACCCTATCATGTGATTTACTGACTTCAAATTGCCCAGGATGTGATTGGGCGTTAAGGCATCTGGGAAGGGATCTCAAAAATGGATTATAGATGACAGACAGTTGGTGTTGTAAGCCACCACCTCTGTTCAAAGACGGTTGTTCACAGTGGACATAGATGTCTTCTTTCACTCCTCTTTCAAACCATCTGTCTTCTCTGTCCAAAATGTGAACATTAGCATCCTTGGAAGAGTGACCTTTGTCCTTTAGATGCAGATGGACAGCCAAGTCTTGTCCCGTCAAGGTGGCTCTTCTATGTTGTGCCATATGTTTATGAAGTGCCTGTACAGCCACTTCATAAACATATGGCAGCTTGCGGACAGCTTGGGGACACTCCCATAAGACCTAGAATCCGGGATTCTCCACCAGTTGCTCTTAGAACTGAAAAAGCTTCTCAGATGAGAGGTGAAACATCTTTAGACTAGGATGACCTGGATGACTGAGAAGCTTCACAGACACTTATGTACCAGTCTGGCTGAGAATAAATAAGAGGAAGACATAGCTTTTTAAAATGGATTAGCCAACTGGTAGCACAACCATAGTCCAAGTATGAGTATCAGAGTAGTCAGGGTGTAGGCTTATTAGGTCATGGTTTGACTCTGCATTTAACTGCTGAAACAGAAATCTTCAGTTATTTCCTGTTGATGTTCAACATTTACTGAAGTTGATGAAGATGTTAATTATAATCTTATCCATCCTAAAAGCAAATATGATGTGTTACCCACAGTGTAAGGTAAGTGTAAGGTTTCTGTTGGAGCCAGAGCTCATTTTTACTTGTGTTTTTTCCCCCTGAGCAGTTATAAGTAGCAGTAAGTGTGAAAATACAGTGTCTATTCTTGTGATCAGTCATTTTCTATTTCTATCAAAGGAAATTGCATGTTTCAGGAAACAGACTGAGCGAGTTCTCTGTTGAAATCAGATCATCATGCTGTAGAATGACAACAAAACAGACAGCAATGGAAGTGGACACTGCTTTTCTCAAATCCAGGAGGGGGATTGTGAAGGTGACAGAGATGGTGAGATATTTGCTTATATCCTAACTTTGGACATTTGGCGTAATGTGGTGTAAAACAGCTGATACATGCCGTTTCGCTGCCTTGTGCCTGTTAAAAAGGGGGAACAGAAACAGAACATGGCGCAATAGCTTCACAATGCTATATGCTTTAGCTGGTAAATGTTAGTATGTGATTTAAAGGCTGTTGCTGAAGTGGATCATGACCTGTTTAATCTTTTTAAATGTCATGAGGAAAGCTTCTCAAAATGACAGTTCCTGTTTTTCTCTCTAAACTGAGAGGTGCAACACGTTGCAAAAAAAAAAAAATTGCGAAGCAACCAGTGGACGAGAAGGAAGGAGACCTCACAGTACACAATG
Source organism: Rhamphochromis longiceps (assembly GCF_057381845.1). NCBI lineage: Eukaryota > Metazoa > Chordata > Actinopteri > Cichliformes > Cichlidae > Rhamphochromis > Rhamphochromis longiceps. Next base: position 24,475,343 of record NC_140557.1, read on the forward strand.
CAGTTTTAAAATAAGCTGTTATCAAACATCACAGTGTTTTTTTCTTGGCTCTGTTATCTCAGTGACAGTTTCTCTTTGCAATCTCCCCCTCTCTGCTGTAGGTGACTCTGTTTGTGGCTTTTGTGTGTTTTGCTGTAGCCTCGACACCCAAGTACATCGCAGCCACAGCGTTGGAGTTTTTCATCACCTCGCTTCTGCTGGTGCTCTACCTGCTCAAACTCAACAAGAGGCTGACCTTCTTCTTTTGGCCTCTAGTTGTAAGTGATGTGTTACAGCTTTGGACATAGTGAGAGAGAGTGAAAAAAAAGTGTGACTGCCTGTTGCATGTTCAAGCTCTTGTTCTTTTCTTTTTGTTCTCCTTCTTCAGGATGTATTGAATTCAGTCTTTGCAAGCGTTTACTTCATCACCTTGAGCTTGATGGCTATGACTTCTTACATTAACACAGGCATGCTGATTGGAGGGGTGAGATGTATTTAAGTGTATATACAGTATGCTCAGTAACATTAAACCTTCATGCATTGGCATAGATTCACTTCTGGAGCACTACTCTAAGTTTAAACAAGCCTTTACCCCTGAATGACTTGTTTTCTTGTTTCTCAAAGAGAGGCGAGTCCTTAAAGTTTGACTGTGTAAAAAACGTAAAAACACTCCCAATATGAGTAGCCTACATACACACGAACACACACATGTGGAATGCAATGGATGTATGCTGAGATGTACCCTCTTTTTGCAGATCATGTGTTTCCTCTTAGCTGTGCTGCTGTGCGCTGAGAGCTACATTCTGTTCAGTATCATCACATTCAACAGGCCGAGGACTGAAACGCAGAATACATAAAACAGACGAACTGCAGCAAACTAACGACAACGTGTGCGCATGAATGACCCCAACCCGCTAACTGCTTTTGCATTCTGTGCGTAGTTTAAAGGTTTAGCTGTAGAAGTGTTTGTTAGTTTATTCACAGGCATATTTGATTCTGTAACTAAGCATGGTGTGGCTGTTTAAGATTTCTAAATTGTAAAGGGAAAGAGAAAAAAAAATATCAATAAAGATTTTTTTCTTTGTGACATCATGAGTTGTATATTTCCGCCGTTGTGTGCAGCTGGGGGCATCGCATTTCACATCTGGAGAAAGCAGATGTTGCACTTCTTTTTTTCTGGCGCTCGCGCTGCATTTCCGAGCTTGTCATTGTTTCCGCTTCCACCTCAGAGAAGCCTCACGCCTCCTCATATCTCATTTGAGTGTGTGTGTGTGTGTGTGTGTGTGTTTATTTTGCACTAAAATCGCTGCAGTACTTGTAGTTTGAGCAGCCCGGAGCTCGAGGAGAGTTTTTCTTTTCATAACAATGGGGGACATCGAGGCTCCCAGCTCGAACCGGCCGCCCCAGGCTGTCCTGAAGTCCATTCTTCCCAGCAAAGAGTTCGTCACATCCAGGAAAGGAATGCTGCTTATTGCTGAAGTGGTAAGAAATGACCCGATGAGCCAGGCCAGCAAATCTGAGCGCCAGTGGACCGTTGTTTCACCAAAGGCGCAGAGTTGTGGGTAGTTTCTGGCAGTTTTTGCAGACACTGCACTGTGTTGATTTCAGCGCACATTCAGAAATAACTTTAAAAGCTTGGTTAACTGTCATTTTAGGTTCACTCGGTTTCCGTTAGGTCTCCTTTAGAAACGGAAAGAACAGTAAGTTTAAAGCAGCCGTGAGACAAGCTTAGGAAACTCTGACTGACTTTATACTGGATCGTACTGGTTTGGATGGACACGCGGTGAAAAGCCTGAGGTAACCACTGTTGTCCACGCTGTCAATGATCCAAGTAAACCACGGTGTAATTCCAGGCTCTCTTTTGTGCACAATTCATTTCAAGTTCAAATATATTGAGAAGAACTTGGGTTTTTATTGTCGATTTCAACAAACCAAATACTGAAAAAAAACTTGCGCCATGGTGTTAGTGTGAGATTACCAGCATCGCGAGTTATTTGTGGGAAGGGTCTTCTCGCTGCAAACCCTCAAACTGTGTCATGTGACATTCGGCTCATGCTGGGCTGTGAGTGAGCAGTTATCTTCCCCGCAGTCACATCCTTTTCTGTATGTCGCCTGGAGCACAGCTCTACACTCCCACACAAAGCGCAGTCTCTTTACTGCTGCTTCACAGCGTGGAATGGCCTGTAACCCACGTTAAACAAGACCCAGATAGTAGTGTGCAAAAGTCTTTAGCCAACCCTAATATCTTTATATTTCCTATATTCTTGAAGGAGCCAGAATTTGTTGTGACCAGTAGTGCCAGGCTTGTTAAAAGTTTTTCTTTGGAAAGCCCCAGTAGTTAAACATTTTCAGATTTATTTTACTTAAACCACATAATACTCAGCCAAGAAACAGTTGTATCTTTAGCCTCTTTGTTATTAGCAGCCTGTCGCAAAAATACATTGTTTCGATTTCTGTGGTCGAATCTTTAATAATGCCAACGATAAGACAGCTTGATAGAGATAAAATTAAATTTTTGCACAAACAAGGTGATTCTCACAGAACTATTGGCTGAAAGCTTGGCATATCTCAGCATGATGTGCAGTGTGTCCTTAAAAAAAATCTCAGAAAACTGGACAAGTGGTGGACAAATGAAAAGAGTGAGGTATGCCAAATCATGCAAGAGGTGGACTGAAAATCAGTGGCAACAGGCCTGATGTAGTGTTAATACCAAACTTGATATTTTTGGTTGTTTAAATGGAAGTGGGGAGGAGAGAGGTACAACAGTGAGTGTCTGTGAAACAAAGTGGAGGCTCTGTCATGGTTTGGGGCTGATGTTGGAGAACCTGACCAAATTGGTGGAATTATGAAGAGAGAAAAGTACCATTAGATTTTGATCCACCATCTGCAAAGCATGTGACTGGCAACACCTTCATTGTTCAGCATGACGATCACCCCAAAACACAGTGCAGTAAAATCATACCTGGATAGAAAAACAGACAATGAGACACTATCAGTCCTGGATTGGCCTCGCAGAGCCTTGATCTCGACATTTTTGAAGCCGTGTGGGATCATCTTGACAGAGAACAGAAAAAAAGCCAGCCAACATCCAAAGACTTAAAGAAATGACAAGAAAGCTTGCCTAAGAGAGTTCAGCCTGTTCTTAGAGTAAAGGTGGCCATATCAAATATTAACCTTCAGGCTTGTTCGAACTGCACAAACTGTTTTTGCCTTACATACTGTATTTCCATCTAAATCACATTTTGCTAGCAAAATATAAAGAAATCAAGGGCAACACAAGACTTTTGTCAACAGTAGAAGTCAGAAGTGTGTCCTACTTGGACTGTAGGTGAGATACCACGCCTGGTTTAGGCTTATTTTAGGAGATTTGTGATATACTATGCAGCACTTCTGTTCAGTGAGTCCATTCCTAAACTTTTCACAAGTGAAGCATGTCAGTGCATCTCGCTGTATGTGAGTGGTATGCTTTGCAGGATTTTCAAGATTTTAAAATCTGTTTCTTATACTTTCCAACTCTTTGCTTATTTGATTTTTGAAGCAACTGTTTAAATGCCAAACAGTTAAAAATGTTTTCTCCTTCACCTCAGCACCACAAACAATAATCCACCGGTATAAAAATGAGGGCCAAGTCTGAATGAAGGGTGGCCTTTTCAAATGTTACGTTTTTATCTCAGTGGTAAAGGTATGATACGAGGTATGAAGCTAAATTCATTTGCTTTAAGTTGCTGTGTAAGCTAAACGTCCTTGCAGTAGTTGGGAAACCTTTGAATGAACTCACACATCTGTGTGCGATTGTCTTTCTGATTAAAAAGATTTCAAATAATACGACACAAGTCCACAGTCGCTGAACTCAAATGTTACACACGAGGCTTCTAAAGAAAATAGATCATACCATAATACCACTGTTGCGCTGCTTGGACATATCAGGCAGGCTCATATATGCATCTGCTGAGCATGCAATACTGTACATAGTGTGTCAGACCACTGTGTCTTTCTGTGTAACCACAGGGTCTACATTTAATGTGCAGTAAAAGACAGGACTGTGTAGTGTTTGACATGTTTCCAAAATGCAAACAAGCTGTTAATAAGAGGCACATGTTGAGGCAAAGCGTGCCACCTAAAGATTGTGAGGCTTCTCAGCTCGGTACGTAATGCATGATGGATGTTTTTGAGAGGTTACAGATTCACACTCACAGGAAATAAATGTCTTCCATAAATATCTCATGGCATATTTGAATAATTTTTCTTCTTGGATGTTGTCAGTGTTTAGAATGAAACTGGCCAGTATAGGTTGGAAAAGATTTGTTAATTGATAATCTATTAATCAGTGTCTTTTTCCCAGTGATTCTTTTTAATTTAACTGTAACGTTTCTTTTTAATTAGTTTTACATAATTATAATCGAAACAATAATTTTTTTCTTTTTTACTGACACGAGTCCAGCCACACTGTAACAGAATATATTCAAAACTTTACTGTTAAGTGTTGCCTTACAGGAAAGTTTTACATCGCTCGGTAGCAGCATTTTTATAGCTGCAGGAGTTTGGGTTTAGAGTTCCTACGATCAGGCTAGTGTGGGAAAACTGACTGAGACAAAGACAAGATGGCCGTGGCTGTTTGAGATTACAGCGTCTGGGCTCGCCTTCATTTGTGCTGATGTGGTGTGTCCAGCTCTTCCTGTGGGGAGCTTCAAAGACAAGGCGGGCTCGGCCGTCTCGTCTTTATGATTAATAAAAACCAATAAAACATTTTCCTTTATTTTAGCTGCGTTTGTTTTGTGGATGTTTGCACAAGCATACATGTGGGAGGCATACAGAGAAGGGTGACGGAGTAGAAGCCTGTGTGAATAGCTTTTAACAGCTGTATCTCCTTACAGGAAGTGGGCCTGAAGCTGTAATTCACACAGACTAACAGCTTCGGGGCACTGCTACAGTTCATTATTTAGATCTGACTTGGAGAATCCTACTTGGAAATAACTCCACACCATCTGGCGTCTTAAACTTTTTATTTCAAATGCCAAAGAGTTGTCTTATTTTCTATTTCTCTTTGTTTTGTCTTGCTCTTTTTAGGGTCTGTCCTTTATATCATTCGTGTGCTTCGCTGGATCCTCGGCAGCAGCATTTGTGACCGTCCCCCTGCTGGCATTCCTGGCTTCTCTCTTCTTGCTGTTTGGTTACTCCACCAAATTCAACGAGAGGTTTAAAGGTTTCTGCTGGCCTCTAACGGTGAGAGCAGCTGTTTCAGAAAGAACCTTGAAACTTTGCCCCGCATGATCTTGCGGCGCTAAATGAAGAAATTAGTCGTGTAGTGTTTGATTGTGTCTCTGAATCAGCTCCGGTGTTTTTCTCTCAAAGGATTTCATTAGATGCGTGACTGCCTCCATTATCTTTTTCATCATCTCAATAATGGCAGTGTCCAGATACTCAGACGGTTCCTCAAAGGCTGCTGGGGTAACGCTGTCATCATCATCAGCATAGTCCATAACTGAATACATTTGGCATTGTATTCACAATGTATTTGCCTCTTTTTGCAGATATTTGGGTTCATCGCCACCATTGTTTTTGCCGTAGATTTTTATTTCATTTTTAATGAGCTGGCCAGTTTCTTGAAGCAAGGAGGGGAGTCCAACGAGGAACCGTCAAGACAGCAAGGTAACAAAGTCACCTCATGTACATATAAGTACATGTTTAATGTAGTTTCATAATAGGAGAGAAAAAGGTAAAAATAAAATTAGTTTTTATGCAGGCTCTGAGTACAGGTCCATTCACTGGTCACTTTATTAGTTACACCTTGGTAGTTGTGTTTTGGACCCTCTTCTTTCTTCTTTGTGGCAAATGCTTGAAGCATCCATCAGATGATGGACACTGTAGTTATAAAGGGATGGAAATGATCAGCAATAATACTTGATAATATTTGTAATTCCAAGCAGAGTTATTATAGTTACATTTTCTAGTTAGTCTTTATTTCATTTCATTTTGACTTTTTGCTTGTCTCAATCCAGTCTCAATCCAGTTACTTTCCAGAGTTGAACTTCTTGTTTCAGTTTAGCTTTTATTGTTATAAAATAATGAAAACACTTAACGGTTTGAAAGCAGTTGACTCACAGTCTTGTAGACAACCTGAATCTCAGTGAACATATCCATCATCGCCTCATCAGCCAAGTCGTTATGAAGTTTTTAACTAAACTAAACTAAACTAAACTAAACTAAACTAAACTAAACTAAACTAAACTAAGCTAAAACAAAAACTTTGATTTTTCATTTTTTCACATCTAGTTTTAGTTTTTAGTTTAGTTTTAGTAAACTATAATGAACTTGCTGCTAATTGTGCCAAGAAAATATCTCCCTCACCATTACAGATCCAGCACCAGCCTAAATCGTTGATTCCAGGCAGGATGAGTCCATGCTTTCATGTTGTGTAGAGACTTATCAGACCAGCCAGCATTTCTCTAATCTTATATTGTACAATTTTGGTGGTCTGGTGTCAACTGTAGCATCAGTTTCCAGTTCTTAGCTGACAGGAGTGATACCCAGTGTGGTCGCCTGACCTTTGGCATCAACAAGGCATTTTCAGCCAAAGGATATTTTCTCTTTTTTTGAACAATTTTCTGTGAAACCTAGGGATGATCTAAATAAATACCAACAACCATAGCACATTCAGAGTCACTTAAATCAACTTCCACCTCACTGTGAAGGTTAGCAGGTCACCTTGACAGCGGGCTGCCCCCATGTGATTGAACAGGTGTACCTAATAAAGTGGCCAGTGAGAGTATGTGCCTTGGAGTGATTATTATTGCGATTTGCCACTAAATAAATAAAACTGAATTGAATTGAATGACACACCTGGACCTGTAAACTGTTCAGGTAAACATGTTTTTAATTGCATGCTTTCAGTGCCATAACTGAAGTATTTTGTTTCCACACTGAGGTGGCAGCACACATTCAGAGATGGATCATTTATAAACTTCACTTTGATGTCTGATCCCACTGTGCAAAGCATTTTGTGCAAAGCATGAACCAACCCTTTCAACAAAAAAGTTTCATTTCATTCCTTAAAGCGTGCACTCTGTTAATGAAAACAAAACTGGCACCCTTAGACAGTTCTCTATGTTCAAAAGATAAAAAATGCCTTTCTCCAAGTGCACCACGTTTTGTGCGCTTGTTATTTTCTTCCTTATTGATGTAGCTCGTCCACAGAAAGTGCACCCAGAGAAGTGATACTCCGTCTGACGCAGAGTTTTCTTCTCTTTTTTTGTTTTGTAGATGAATTTTCAGACTCTGACTCAGACTGAAACTGTGGGGATCTTTGGCAGAAGATGTGTGATCATGCAGTCTCAACCTTTGTAGTAAAAATCAACACTGCCGAGCAGATATTTGCAAACACCTGCCTGGTTTTGTGCAATAGAGTTACAGAAGGACACTGTGTATCAAGGTCAGACTCATTGTTGGTCAGTTTCAGGTCGCCGAACACGAACAAAGAAGGTTTTAGTGCAATTCACACATTAGAAAAAATACTTTTTAAACTGATGCATCAAACACGCCAGCCTTCTGTTTTATTGGTTGTTACACAAAGTTTATAAAACATGTTCTTTTCTTTTTTCATGTTCAAGTTTACTTCCAGTGTCTTAGATCATTTGCCACAAATGTAAGAGCTACTATCACTCCAACACTTTCCTGAAGCTGTGAAACTGTTTCTGCTCATGTTATGGAGAAGCAGTTATTAACATCAAAATGTGCATGCATTATGTCTAAATCAGGGGAAAATGCTCTAGCCCTGTTTACATGTTTGCACACTAGAACACTGCAAAATGCCTTATTGAATAAATGTTTACCAATGTACTAATAATGTAATGATGCTGTAACAGGAATTCAGACCAGGAGGCCTGCTTAATTATCCTTTATTAAATTGACAGCATGTTTATAACCCTGTTTCCTATAAAGTTTGCACACTGTGTAAAATGCAAAGATATACAAATCATTTAAACCCTATATTTAATTTTAAGCATCAGATGCTGCTTTCAGAATTCTTCTTATTTACTTGAAAGCAGTAGGCTCATTTAGAGATTGATTACAGCAAAGCTTTTCCTAAAAAAACTGTAAAGGGGGCGTGTTTACAACTCAGCTGCGTTGCATCTGCTCTGTAGTCTGTTAAAAGGGACCTAAGGAGTCAACTTGCTATGCTTTTGGAGATAAATTGCTTTCCCTTTGTTACTTTCAGAAGCTTAACAACTCCTTTGTTGTATTTTTGTTTTCTAGTGCTCCAAATGTTTTTAATAGATGTCAGATCTGGTTTACAAGCAGGCCAGTTCACCAACCAAAGTCTTTTAATAATGGATTGCATTTATATAGCGCTTTTCAAGGCACCCAAAGCGCTTTACAATTCCACTATTCATTCACTCTCACACTGGTGGAGGCAGCTACAGTTGTAGACTGACAGAGGCCCGGGGAACGAACCGGCGACCTTCCGGTTACAGATGTGCTTCCCAACCCCCTGAGCCATTAGGTTGCCCCTAATTTAATATGTATGTACAGAATGTGTTTTAGCCTAGTCTCGCTTAGTAATGCACGGCAATACCTGACACAGCTGGATGTAAGAATGTGTTACTCCAAAACCTGATTTATCGTTCAGCATAAATGATGCCTTCACAGATGTGCAACTATACCACTAGGGGAGCCCATAGGCCTGCCCCAGGCTCCCTTTTGACTTTATTTTTCCGATTGACTTGAGTCTATATTAAATGAACTATGCTTATAGAATGCAGAAACATTTTTTGCCGCTTGTTTGAATGTTTTTTTCTTGCTTTGTGTGCTAAATTTTTGATTATTAGTGTCTACCCAAAGCCCATGCATCGATTTCCATTATAGAACTAAGGATCACAAACATTCGGTACAGGTTTCCAGAGATGCTCCTAATGTGTTGAGCACCAAATTTCTTTCTGGATTGCACAAATTTACAACATTTTGCCGTCTATTGTTGCCCCTGTAATGACAGCTTTGTAACATTTTACTGGCATCAAACTCAAAATGAGCTCATGTAAAAAAAACAAAAGTTGTTTTTAAATTAAAAATCTAAATTAAATAAAGCTAATTTTGGCTCGTGCCTTATTTAAGAGTGGTTACCAGAGCACGTAGCAACGCATGCTTGATTTGGTAGGTCTCTTTTTGTTTTTTTCTTGTTGTAACCCCAAAAGGTTTGTGTCTCCTCCTTTTCAGAGTTTGAATGAGTTACAATCAGTTTCATTCTAATTTGATTCACATTTTTCACAGTGTTTTGACATTTTAGGAAACAAAGTTATAAAAAATTTTGTAGCCTATATTACAAGAAGAGAATGGTTGGCTGGTTACAACCTCTGTCCAACTGTGGTAGATTTATAAAAGCCTATTTTACAATCTGAGGATAACCTTTGTTTATCTTATGTTTATTTCCTCATATGAGTTTCTGTGATGTGCTTGAAGACATTAGAAATCATGCTACTTTGACACACTTACTAAGGTAACACACTTTGTCGACTTCCTGCTCTTTTGTTGTTTGTGTGCTATTTCTTCATATGTGCATATGTGTGTGCAGTTTATTAAAACCATTTAATGCAGTATTACTTTGAGAAATTCTAAATATCTGCTATATAAATCATTGTATGTGTTTTTTTTATTTGCATGTGTGATGTATGATTTCTCTCCATCCACTGCCACTACTGACAAATTAGATGCACTAGAACGCCACAGTGACTGTTAATGAAATCTACACGAGTGCTACAGCAGCACTGAATTAAAAACAAATGACTGGGAATTGGCCACCATGGCATTTCCCGCATTTTTCAGTGCGGTAAATTTTATGGATCTGTTACAGCTGTAGCTTCATGTTTTAAAGTTGAGTGGAAATAAATGAACAAAATGAGAAAAAGACCTTGCAGGTCTATGCAAAATAAGAGCTAAGATTTCCATGAACCCGTCTGCAATGATGTTATAGATCGTTTATACCCTGTGAAAAGCAAGAATGTCAAACTCATTTTATATTGTGGGCCACATAGAGTTCACTTTGATCTTATGTGGGTTGGATCGGTGAAATTCCAGTTTCTCTGTGTAAAAAGTGTAACTGTGGATTCACTCATTGAAATATCAACACAAACATAAACAATTTAAAAATTATGTCTCAGTTTTTCTACATGGTAAAGAAATGCTGTTGTATTAAATAAAATAAGTCGTTCAGCACGACTCTTCAAGCTTAGATTGTAAGAAATAATGTGTAAAATTACAGAAATCTGTAATTTAATTACTTTGGTGTAATGTGACTGGCCATGGGTAGGAAAAACTGTAAACTGTGTTCTTCTTCACATTTTCCAAAGTCATCCAGCGGGCCTGATTGGGGTCTTTGCTGGGCAAATTCCAGCCACCAGACCTTATGTTTGACACCCTTGTCCTAAACCTTAACTTTAAACAGGCTTAAAAAGGTAACACGGGTACAGACATTGTGAAAGTGCACATTTCAAACATTCCCAAATGGTTTTAAATGATTTATTCTTTCCAAGAAGTAGGAGAACCTTCAGTTTATTTGAAACATTCGAACAACATCCCCACACAGTACCATTTTATAAACGGGTACCTTTGTAAAACCAGTGTAGATGTATGTTGCCTGCTTGTTTAGTTTTTGTTTGGTTTTGGATTTTTTTTTGCAAAAAAAAGTTTGAATAAAAACCTGTCTTCATTTCAATAATGTCATTATAAACCAGTGTGAAGTCTCCACACTTCTTCGTGATCGGATCATTGTTTGCCGTTTATGTCACGACCTGCAAACCAGCAGAAAGCCTTTTCTTTCTCATAAATACAAATTTCGTAACATATTGCAGCACAGTCGTACACAGAGAGAGCTGCAGCTTGATAAGCGTTTGACAAATATGGTCGGTTTATATGACCAAATAGCATAATGCAATAGCGTGATTTTGTTGCTGTACAAATTCTTAAGTGAACATGGTAATAGTATTACTCAAAAACAAATCCATCAAAGTAAGTTACACACACATAAATACGAACAAGATTGTCTTCTCATACGTCTATGTCAATCACCAAACCAAGAGAAACAGCATTAAAACATAAGTTATTTAAAATCTAAGAAATGCCTGGTTAATCAAGCATCTTCAGGGCATTTATTAGTCTTAATTTAAAAAAAAATCCACAGTCAAATACATTTCTGGTCCTTCACTTATAAACACACTAATGTAAAATCATCTGACTATACACCCGATCCACTGACGCAACAAAAAGATACATTTCATATAAAGACCAGAAGAGGGGGCCATAGTCAACTTGCCCGAATAAGGTTCAGGTCTTAACTGTAGTGTACATTAAAAGAAGATCAGATGCTAAATAAGTAGACAAAGGTTTAACTTCCTGTTTACTTCAGGTGCACTGACCAACTGAAAAATATTAAAGAGAAATCAGTATTGGATGGATGGGCTTTGCAGAGGCTGCTATAAGGGTAATGAAGGATAGGGATATCATAATACATGAAATGTGGGATAATATCATTGTAGATACATATACAAACATTTCAATCAACCACAGATTTGCTAAATGTACCATGTTTCCACCCCACAGACTCATCAAGTCTAATATTTAGAAAGGCATTAGGAAACACAGTGTTTAGGTCGAGGCACCCTGTGATTTTTTTTTGTAATATAGGAGGGTCAGTACCTGAGAAGCAGTGTCTAGGCTAATGACATTGGTCTCAACCACGCCATCTACTGATGTTTGCTTTAAAATTAATCTCACTGATGTACTTTTAAGATTTGTGTTACCTGAAGTGTTGGACGTGTGCAAAATTAAGATACGGATTACCTTATCATTGCTTGATATAACCTCCTCCAGGCTCACAGTGTAGACCTAACACACATCTATAAGGAAAACTTTTTAAGCTCTGCTGAAAATTATGTCCCTGTTATTGTGTCAAACCAACTGGACTGGACTGGTTATTTTTTCCCCATTTTAAGTGTTGTGGACTAATGTAGTGAATGTAATCTGCACTTACTCCATAAATGCTGACAGCAAATGCAGCATGGCAATAGTGGCTAAAAGTCATCTGTAAAAGTAAGATGTGTAAGATTAGCCAAGACAAGGACAAGGAGACTTTCATGAGCGCATGTATAATTAAAAAATTAAATGTCAGGCTTGCTCAAAGGTAGAAGGTAAAAGCTGTGAGAAAGAACAATGAAGTCATGGTTGGACTGCAGGTTAGGGTTTGTTGCTGGTCCGCTGGTTTCTTCATTTCATGATCACATTTATTACCACAGACTTCAGCGGCATGACATAAGCAGACTGTACAAAAGCTGACCTTGTTTTACTGGACTTCATTCACAGTGAAAGACAAAGCGTGCTCAAAAGTCAACACATATACTGGAGCCAGAGTAGGTGCACAGCTGGGGAGAAGTCAGGCTTTCTTTTTGTAGCCTTTCAGGGGAAGTTGTCCTTCAAAATGCTTTAGAAAAACATGTAGATGAAGGGTTTTACAAAGCACACCGTCAAATGTGACCAGGGTTTTCTACTTAAGTGTTTATGTATCAGCAGGAGCAGCGAGGACGGCTGCTGAACAAAGCCACGGAGCCTCATTCACAGCTGAAGTGTTGTGATGAGAAGTCAAAAGCGTGCGGTGAGCCGAAGGTGGCTGTCTCACTGGAGTGGAAATACTGTTCTGAAGGCAGAGCTGTTTCCATTAGAGTCAGCTGCTGGTAGCATGGCTTTCTCTTAGTCTTCCTGATTGTCTGCCAGCACTCATGCAAGCTCAGGTCGTGGCTCCACCTCGCCACGCGATGCCGTGCGTGCCCGAATGTAATCGCTGGCCTGAGTCACCCCCTGACACCCAGTGCCACGGCGCCACTTCCGCACTGCCAGGAAGGTGTTTATTCCGTACACGACAGTCACCAGGAAGCCAAAAATCTGCACACAGGTGGAAACGGGAAGCAGAACCATTTACGTGTCAACAAATGTCAAAACTACGTGATTACAGCTCAATAAGCTGATGAGGTTGTCTGATATATCAAAACTTCTACAAGTGCATAAATTAGTGTAATTAAACACATATACAGAACTGTGCAGTGGTAGGAAATTTAGCAGCCTGGTCAGTAAGAAACAAAATCTATGGACATCATCAGTCAGTGATGCTGCAGTAAAGTAAGGCACAAAAATAGCATCCATATCTACACACGTTTATGCTTCCTTTGTTATAGATCTAGGCAGGATGCTACTGGATGAAGTTCAAAGAGTCAGTACTCACCACTGCTGCTATTTCAGCTCCAGTGTTGTGATTGATGCAAGCAAGCACAAGAGATGACAAGAAGAAAAACAGGGTGCTGGCACCTGTGTTAACGAGGTCCTACAGGAAGACAAAAACAAAGATCACAGCTCTGAATTAGTGATGTTATATAAGACTGGGATCACCTGTGATTTAAATCAACAACAATGAAATGTTGAACACAGGATGTTTTCAGTACCTGGCAGTTTTGGGCAATACTAAAATAACATATGAAGTAAATGTATATTTTGATAAAGTACATTTTAACATGGTATGTTCCCCATTGTTTGAATTTATTTGAATGCATTCACGTGTGGTCTACGGCTCCACAGGTCCTCTTTGGTTTTCTCTGTTACGAACTTTGAATTCTTGTTGTTTTTTAGCGTTCTGTTGGTTCTCAGGTTTTCATTGCTGTTTATTTTTGAGTACTAGTTCCTTGTTTCAGTTTATAAGTATTTTCATGAGTATTCTGCATTAGTCTAAGGAGCTTGGAAAGAAAAGCGTCGGGACTTCTTTAAGTTTCCTTGAAGACGTTTCACCTCTTATCCGAGAAGCTTCTTCAGTTCTAAGAGCAACTGGTGGAGAGTCCCAGATTTTAAGTCCCCAAGAGGGACAACGGACCCCTTGATGATCCTCTACCTAATCACATGAGCCAAGGTGTGAAAACGGGTGTAGTGCACAATCAGCCAGGGTTTCGGGTGAACCCATTGTGAAGCCTAGCTCCACCCTATCATGTGATTTCCTGAGGTCAGATGGCCCAGGATGTGAGTGGGCGTTAAGGCATCTGGGAAGGGATCTCAAAACTGGATTATAGATGACAGACAGTTGGTGTCATAAACCCCCGCCTCTGTTCAAAGATGGTCGCTCACAGTGGACATAAATGGCTTCTTTCACTCCTCTTTCAAACCATCTGTCTTCTCTGTCCAAAATGTGAACATTAGCATCCTCAAAAGAGTGACCTTTGTCCTTAAGATGCAGATGGACCGCCGAGTCTTGTCCCTTCAAGGTGGCTCTTCTATGTTGTGCCATATGTTTATGAAGTGGCTGTTTGGTCTCTCCACTCTTCACTGAATTTCCCGGAGGAACCCACCCGAGGGATTAATAAAGTTTCATCTAATCTATCTAATCTAATTTAAGTCTGAGCATTTCCCGCTACACTGTACATCATACACTAAGTTGCTAAGTTTGTGTTTAGGAGTTTTATCTTTGAGATGAACCAGGTTTTGTCTGAGTGTGTGGCTGGGCCTAAAGTACACTGGGATGTCATGTTTGGAGAACTCGCCCGAGTTTCAAGCTCCTTAGACTACGATGACCTGGATGACTGAGAACCTTCACAGACATATTCTGCATTAGTTTTTTGTTCTGTTAATCCTTCCCTTGTGGCCCTTTATGTCAAGTCGGTCATCTCTGTGTAGTTACTTCCCGGTTTTTTTTGGTAGTCTTTTGTAACCTGTGCTTTTACATTGAGTTCTACTTCCCTTGTCTCATCATCCTGATTTGTTCCTCCTGTGTTTCCCATCTATTTTCCCCTCACTGACAGATGACAGGCTCAGTTCTACAAATTTGACACAGAGAGGCACAAGGGCAAGACTAATAAAAGAATAGACTATACAAAATAAACCTGAAACAGAATAATCATGAAAATAACCAGAAACTAAAAGAAAAGAATTAGGACTCAAGATATTTAGAAACATGGAAAACAAGAATAAACAACAATGAACAACCTGCGAACCAACAGAACGTTAAATAATAACAAGAATTCAAAGTTCGTGACAGAAAACCATTGATCCAAAACTCCCTTGTTTTTCCAAGAGTAGTTGATGATTCATTTGGAGTTATTCTTTGGTGCTCCTTGTCTTCTTGTTTGTTTTTTAACCTCCTGTTGGGAAGAATTGTACGGTCGTGGTAAAAAGAAAGTACACCCCCTATCAGTTCTAAGGTTTTACATATCAGGACATATTTCTTTCTTTCCATGTCTTGAATACAACCTGAGCTGAATGACAGCACATGACACACTACATCATCATGTCATTACTTATTTAGCAGAAACCAAGCCATGATTCAGTAGCTTGTAGAACCAGTTTTAGCAGCAATAACTTGAAGTAATCATTTTCTGCATGACTTCATCAGTCTCTCACATCGTTGTGGAAGAATTCTGGCCTGCTCTCCTTTGCTTCATTTCATTGAGGTTTGTGGGCATTTGTTTATGCGACGGCTCTCTTATGGTCCAGCCACAGCATTTGAGTCTTGACTTTTTTTTTGCAATTTCTCTGAGAATGGCACAGTCTGACTTTGGGATGAATTTGCCTGGATGTCCACTTCTGGGAAGACCATCGGCTGTCTTACCTGTTACCACTTGTGAATAATCTTTGTCATTGTGAATGATGGACTTTAAATTTGTTGGATTATTTGGCCTTTCCAGATTGCTGGGCAGCTTCTCTGAGATCATTGCTGATCTCTTTCCCCCTGAACGCTCCAGGCCAGCAAACTGCCAAAACCACTGCTTTTATAGACCCTCTTAATCCCCATGGAAAGGGTGTGCCTAGTTTTGTTTTGTTTTGTTTTGTTTTAGTTTGTTTACATGCTGCTTCTGCATTTGGCTCAGTTTTTTTGTTTAATAAATAATGACTCAGTGTAATCTTGATAGATAAAACCTTAGAATTAAAATAGTGTGTTCTTTCTTTCACCATAATTGTACCTGCTATTTATTTCTACACAACATCATTAGGATACTTGTTATTTTGGCTATTTCTAGACTTGGTAATAAGAAGGCAGAATTCCTGAACTTCCCTCTTGACATCCTTCCTCTTAGACCAACCTTGGGTTATAATAACAAATAAAAAATATCCACTCCTGGTGTTTTAACATAAAACTTCAATTTAATCTACTTAAAGCACTCACGGCAACAAATATCCTACAGCTGCCTCTTGCTTTTACATTTAAATAACTTTTAAAACAACAAAAATACATTTTAAATCACAGCACAACATGTTTGTTACCCCAAAGCACACCACTGAAATAACAAACTAATGTAATGTGAGCTCAAGATAAAACTGAGCTGTCTGAAAGCTGCTGCCAGTGATGTGCATTAGTTAAACCCCACAAGACTAATTAAAAAAAAACTGGCACAATGTAGCCTCCTATTAGTCTAAGGACTGAGCACATTGTGGCTGATGTTGTATACTGAACAAACAGAGCTTGTTTGCACTCTTCTAACCAGCCAGACTGCATCCTGGTGCTCCATATCCAAAAACCACAGGAGAGCAAAGAAGCCAACAGCACATATTTTTTTAAAAGCCACCTAGCACCTCATTCATTCAATTCAAACAAACACTCAGTCCACACATGTAACTAACTCCATCCCCCACGTTTTTACACATAGGAAGTAATGTGAAAGAGACAGTTGCTTTTCAAGTACCGCTCTCCTGTTCTTGGCACGCCAAACTGTGGGGAGGGGGTTAATATTGAAGGGCTCAGCGTGGCTGGGGCACGGCCCTCGTGATCAGAGGCGTGATTATAATCATTGCAGACATGGTCTCTCATATGACACGCATGGACCATACAATAGCAAAGTCAAAAAGGCTAGCTGGTCGCAGACTTACACATATGTGCATGCACATACCTCAGCAGGGCATAAAAAGTGAGATAATGTGCCACTGATCTCGTGGTTTAATCAGTAACATAAATACAGAACCATATCTCTACATGTTAACTGGGAAAGTCAATGAACACCACAGTTATGATCTTAACCTTCGACCGTAATCTTAAACCCACTTCAAAGGTGCACACTCAGCGTACTGCAAACACTGCTCGCATTACTCATGCACTCCCATCCAGCTTGTCAAACTGGTTAAACGAGACACAGCCAACCAGATATTCCTGTTCCATTGTGCTCTTTCATGTGCACAAACGATTTTGCGCGTTTTCATGATGCCACTTCAATCCCACAGTCAGTTCAGTTGTTTCTCAACCTCTCTGCTTTACCTTCGCCCAAAAGTCACAGATCACACATGTGATTATATTCTTTCCTGAATTTTACCATATAGGTCCAATAGAAAAATGTGCATGTAAACAACTAGCATGGAATTTCACAGCCTATGAAAAATTTAAAGTCTCCATCTCGAAAGTTGCGCTCTATCTGACCAGCAATAATGGTAATTGCCTGAATGCAAACATTTTACCATGAAAGGAAAAGAATAAAGTGGGATTCTAAGTGACTGTTGTCTCTACAGTGCTGTTTGGAAATGCTGTTTAACAGCTTACTGTAGTGGAACAACTCAGCATCCAGTTGTGGGCTTCCACCCTGAACTACTTACTTCATTCATGTATTAACTGTGATGAGATACTCTCTGTTCTCAGAACAAAACAACCAGAAAATACTGGCAGGGCAATCGAACGGCCACTCTCCCTCCAACGAGAGAATAACAACACTATTATCTGTCTCTCCCTTTGTGTCTTTAGTTTTGCCTCATTTCTGTCCCAGAATCCCCCTAGCATGACCCACAGCTATTTGGCTGTGAATGAGGAAAACAATGGACCGAATTATCTGCCTTCAAAAACTAAATCCTCGAGTTTAATTTAATCACCTAAAGTTACAGAGTAGCTTTACAAAAGAGTCCTAGGACTGCATTCATTTCCATTTGGAAGAAGGGGAATAGGGTCAAGGCCTGTGTTTCCCCCTCTGTGCTGCCAAAGTCATCACAGAGGGGGAAGTGGAGGAGATGGGATCGTATAGCACGTAATTGTTAGATTAAGAACCCTTCTACTGAGAGTTTGTAGTTGGGAAACAGAAAAGTCAGCATAAGGTTTAACAGTTGGTTAATACTGTGAAATGCTCACTCGTGGTAAAATTCCCAGGGGACCAATGTGACCGGAGCAGCTTTGACTACGATAGACATAAACAGCGTGTGGCTGAGCCCACACCGTGGAGTGCGCCCAAGGAACGTGGGCTCGTCAGCTAAGCAGTTTGGAGTGAGAGCAAACACTGTTAAATCTGCAAAGTAACACGTTCGGTAAACCTTTGTTTGCAACATTTTGCTAACCAAAAAAGTCCTTCATATTTGACAAATTCACCTTTATTCTTTTGCATAACAGCATAAAGTCCAGCAACACCAGTGTGCCAAACCACAGGCCATCAAACTCCAACCTCTTTGTGTGAACCCAATGCCAACTCCTGAGCTCAGGCTTAAGCACACAAACACACAGTGTACATGCTAATTAAACATTTCATTATTTAACCATTAATCTCCTAAATGGAAAAATAATAACCAGGCAGAAGTGACAGGAGAAACGCCAGCGGGCTTAAGACGAAAAAGAACAGGCAGTCTTGAAAAGAGCAAACAGAAGGATTTTGGATTATATGGACAGTAATGGTTACAGGTATCTGGTAAAAGTTCCTAAATCAGCACTCTTAAATTAGCCCTGGCCTCTATGGGACTGTAAAACGCTTTCATTCGGTGTTACTCTGCCAAAAGCAGACGCCAAAGGCACACCCTCTCTTCATGTTTGAGGTGGAATACTGTACTAAGGATACCGTAGAGCAATCTGATAGCTGTGGTTAGATCTGAACATCTGGCTTAGCATCCACATCTTTACTACAGTATGTACTGTAAGCTGGAAGTATGGTCAAAGAAGTTTCTTCTACACGTGTCTGTAAAAGACACTTGGCTGCAGATCAGAACTCACCACCAACTGCTTGTCAGGCAAACAGTGAGAGGCAGCCAGTATCTCCTGGAGAATACCCACCAGCTCATTTTCTTACAGCTGACAGTGCACATCCTGGTAGCAACATGGAAACTGTAATGACTTTGTGCTAGATTTTATTCTAGTGCTAAATACAGAACAATATTCAACAAACAGAAGTTCAAGTAAAGCTTGTTTCAATTTCTTACTTTAGAAAGAAACTAAGTTTAAATGCTTTGTTTAAATAATAAGCTTAAATCTCCTTGCATAAATGCTAAAACAGAACAATCATCAAGAAGATAAAAAAAAAAAGTAAATCCGTTGGGCATCTTTCTTTGGCTTTAGACAACAATTCTGATGGCAAAAGAACTAAACGGGACAGGCAAAAAAAAGAAGAAGAAGAAGATAAAAAAAAGACAAAAAGGAAAATCACTGCCTGGCTAATATTAGCTAACCTGGCTAATATTAGCTAACCTGGCTGATATTAGCTAACCTTCCTGATATCAGCTATTGGTAGAGCCTGACTGATGTAAGGTTTTTTAAACTGATATTGATGGCAGACAGCCACCATGCGTTTGTGTATTTTTATTATTATGCATGTTTATTTTCAGTCAAGCAAAAAAATGTGATTTATCAGCTGATATTTTTTTCTCTTAGGAAACAAAACAGAAACAGATTTCACTAATATTTGCTATGTGTATCTATTTGTGAGTCCTTACTAAGATTACACAAGAATCCTGTTTAAAAACGAATCTTGTTTTAATAGTATGATTTGCTCTGTATAGTTTTTATTATCATTTATTGGTTGAGCAGGCTGAGTAAATCAGCTGATACCCACTATTTACCAATATACTGGAATGTGCATTTCTAAATAACATTTCTAATTAAAAAAGTAGAGATGGGAGAAACACCCTCCAACAATGGTGTGAGTGTTACTGTTGTTGTAGTTTGTCCACCAGAGGGAACTCAGCAAGTCATGTTTGGATTACCAGAAGCACAACAACCGTCTGATCCTAGCATCTAAACCAGTAATCCACGACTTGTCGTTATAATAAAACAGGATCATTTTTAACCCACACTGCCATATCATTGTAGTAAAGACTGCACTTAACAACTTTTAAGAAATGTTTGTGTTCTGTGTCTGAAAGAAAGAAATATCAGCTGCTATATCAGACTTTTAAAAACAAATATCAGTATCGGTGAATCATATATCTGTCAGGTTCTAGTGAAAGTAAACATAATAACAAGAGACACATCAAGCCATGCCAGCCTCGCTGTATTTTACTGCTGCTTAACAGCTAAACTGAGTTAAATGCTAACAAGCCTCTTAAAATGATAACAGCTCCTTAAATAGAGCTAAAAAAAAAAAAAAAACGTACAGGGAGTCTTTACTGCTGCTAATGTAGATAAAATTAATAACTGTACTGGTCACTGGTCTCAAGAAGAGTAAAAACCCAAAGCTTATAAATTTAATGCCATGTAAACCTTTACCTGGACCACTGCATTATTATCATAAGGTGAGCATATCGATAGATTTACACATGCAGCTAAGCATTAAATTATAAGCCAGACTGTCGCTAAATATGACGAGAATAATGCAAAATTACTGCTGTGTAAACCAGTAAGGTTTCAGAGGGCAAATTTAAACCCTACTCTTCTAAAATGTCATGTTGCCTGATTTTAAATTGATTTTTTTCAGGATTAACTTCTATATTTGGGAAGGCCTGAAAATGCACAAGCCTCAGGGGAGTCTTCAGGAGTACGATGACCTCTGATGCTGAGGAGTGTTTTGACTCTGCTATCAGCCACAAGGACATGACAACCGATTGTAGATAGTGAACAGACATAACATCTTTCCATATCTGGAGAGTAAGGGGGTTCATGTGTGAGATTAGAACTTTAAAACCGGATGCCGATGCCGGCTGTAATGCGTGCATGAAGATGAAATTTCATAGTGAATTTATCTAAATGCTGTACTATTCATCTGTATCTCCTGAGGAATTATCTCTCCTCAACGGCAATCCAAGTATCATCATAAACTGCATTAACATTAGTCATCCTGTTCTTTATTTAGAGGTTCAGCAGTACATTAGTGTACATGAGCTATGTTAACACTCTGTAGTGTGGACGTACCGTGAGGCTCCAGTTTACGTGGGGCACCTTGGTGTGGATGTTGAGGCAGAAGATCAGGAGGAGGACTCCTGTCACCACAAGAGCACTGCAGCTGACAAACTCAAAGAAGTAGACCCCTCCACAGGGGGAACACATCATGATAGTTTCTATGCAGATGAAGCCGATGAGTGAAAGGACCTGAAGTGAGAGGGAAGACGACAGGAGAGACAAGAGTTAAAATAAGATACAAATAAGATACACTTTGTTTATTCCACAGGTTGGGAACAGCTTATCTCAATAAAATAAATACAATATCACAAAATCAAATAGCCTGGAAAGATAACGAATGGAAAAACTTAACAGAAAACTGAAAAAGTGCAGTGTTCAAATGAGCTTAATAAGAGACATCTAACAGAGAAATGCAGGTATCGTGGTGTGAGATGGTAAAGATTTTCTGTATATGTCCTTGTGGCAGCAAAGCTGAACCAGATGTTAGAGGAGGTCTTTAGCTGGTGCAGAGGGTGGTCAGGATCTATCAACATCCGTTCACCACAGCCACAGTCATGCTGATGACCTCTGCATTGTTAACTGGGGAATCCAAATACTGTATTGATTCAAACTGGATCCAAACAAGAACTGTAACGATGGGAGAAAATTCCCCCGACAAGCGATATGGACACAATCCCAAAGCTAGAAGTTCAGTATTCAGGCCATAGACAAACTCCTTTACAGTACTGCACAGGACTACGCCGTCTTTACTTATAACTGGTACACTGATTGCACATTTTATCTTATTATGTGCAGCAAGGAGGTGCTTTGGTTAGCATTGTCACCTTATTGCAAGAAAGCTTCTAATTCAAAGCACAGCTGGGGTTTATGTGTAATTTGCAAGTTCTTTACCAAAATACCAGCATTTATATGTTAAGACTTCACTTTATAATCCATCGTTTCTGCACGCCAAAGACAACTGCTGGTTCTAAATTTGGCTATGGATGACAGGTAGATAAAGTGCTCATATATGATAAAGCACTGCACAAATTTATGTTTAAATGTAGTCTCAAGCACTTTGAGTGCTACTATATCACATTTACCACTCTGAAAAAAATCCTGCAGCCAGGTACAGTCACACTGTCCAGGAAGCATGAGTGTGGTGCTAATAGTGCAGGGATATATTGAGTATATTATGCCAACAACAGGTTAGATAATTCACTGGCTGATTAGTGAATCATCTCTAAAAACTAAAAACTAGGTCAGCATGAGCAGTCTGCATTCATTATCCTAGAATGGAGTTCATTATTCAGTCTCTTTTCTGAATAACTGTGGGATCCGTCAGACCTTTGACAAAATATGTCTGACCTTCATTTCTGAAGCTTGGACAAATCTGACAGTGAGTCTTACCAGCGACGCCAGTTAACAAATGATACGCCAGCACATTAAATACAAAGTATATAAAAACTTAAAATATATACATGCCTAGTCAGTATATTGAATATAAGCATAAAGAATACTGTAAGTTATTTCTGTAAGATTATGGGATTGAAATGTCAAACTTTCCAGTTCATAAAGCGATTGTCCTATGAATAGACCAGAGTCTGTGATCCCATGAGTTCTGCTCCTGGCAGTTTGTGAAGATGCCCGCTTCCAGCCAACAGCCATCAACAAACCACAGTATGGGAAGAATTCTGCTACTTAGGTGTTCTTCTGCCATCTAGACCCCGACAAAACCACACACAGATTGCCAACTGCCTAGGAGCAGTCCAAAACCAAGAGGCATAGCAAAACCATGAAAATGCAACATAATACCGACCTGAAGTAGCTAAGAATCAGTTTTCTAATTTTATGCAAACTGCAAAGGCCAGTTTTGCATGAGCAGACGTGAAGGATGTGATAAGAGACTCCAGTTTTCCTTTCTCTTTCATTTACAAATGTTACCCCTGAAAGTCTACGCAATGTTAGTGAAACTTCACTCAAGGTCATTTAATGCAAAACAACAGCAATCACATATCAGACATATGCAATTTACAGATCGAACACAATCTGTTTGACTAATAATTCACACACAGTCATCTCATCCACACTCAACAAAATGCACTCAAAAAAAAACAAAACTTTGCCAAGGAACAGCTTCCCACTCCTCAGTGTTACTTGGAAGATATCCTTTGAGCTGATAAAACATCAGCTTGCAAGCATCAACCCAGCAGCAAAGCGCAGCGGCATAGCTGAGTATCGTTAGTTGGTGCTGCTTTACTGCCTCTTGGCCTGGATGGTTTTCCATCATTGAAGCAAAAATGAATTTTGATGTATTGAGATATAATAAGAGCCATCGCCTACTGTTTGCATCTGTGTTTTAGCAAACAAGACCTATTCAAAAAAAGATCTAAGAAGCACAATGGCTTGCAGGATCTGTGCTTCATTTACTGTATGCGGGTTGGTTGTGAATCACAAAGCCCATATTTGAACATGGAAAAATAAATACTAACTTTCGTGCTAAACAGTTTCTGTTAAGATGATTTCGGATTATTGTAATATTCCATGCAGGAATGGCTTTTTGTCCAAGTTGTTAAAACATTAAACAAGGAGCTGCGCTCAAGTAGCAAAGCTTGAAAGGTAAGATCATTTTTTGCTTTTCAAAGAAAGTTACTGAAGAAACTGGGTCAAGTTTGAGGCAGGTATTTTTTTTATTTCACTACTTGTCATTACTAACAAATCTAAGCAGTTTAAGCGCAAACAGCATCCCCTTTTCTTTGGCTCTGGCTTATTTTAGCTACTCAACTGTCTCTGTGTCTTCTGTTGCAAAAGAAAAATGATCACTTTAACAGCAGATATTTGTCCTTTAACTACATTTTACATTAAAACAAAACATTTATCAAAATAACATCATGTACAGTAGTTTATACGAGTATTGAGCTAACTCGTATTTATTTTTCTTCCAAGGAGCCAGGCACTTGGGATTTCCATTTTTGGAGGAATTTTGTTGTTGTTGTTTGTTTGTTTACCTACTCCAGCTGATGAACCAGTGCTGTGTCTGCACATAACAGACCACTTAGCAAAGAACCTATTTTAAATTGTATTTTTAGCCACTTTTGTGATAGCCTGTCAATTTGGTATCTCTCAGCATCTCAGTATGATGTGGAGTGTATCAGTATCCGTATTAGTATCTGAACGTTACATCCTTAGGAAACACACAACAGAAAAAATCCAACAGAGACCTGACACGCGACCTGAGAGACGCCCCTGTCCCGGTCTGGGAAAGGATGAGTGTCAAAAAGCCATTCTTAAAGAAGGAACGCAGGTAGGAAAGGCTGAGGAAAGCCAAATCAAACAGGATCTGACCTGAACATCCGGTCTTATAAAGTGACGAGTGCGAGTGCACGGGTCAGAAAAGGGGTACAACAGTGAGTGTCTACAGCCATCTGTAAGACACGGTGGAGGCTCTATCGTGGTTTGGGGTTGGATTTTAGATCTTTAAAAAGATCTAAAAGATCTTTAAAAACTTTTAAAAGATCTTTAAAAACTGATGGACGAATGAACGCAGAAAAGCACCATCAGATTTTCATTCACCATGCAATATCATCTTGAAAATGTCTAATTGGGAATGGCCTAATTTTCCAGCTTGACAGTGAACAAACACACTCATCTAATGCAGTAAAAATATATCAGGATACAATAAAGGTGGTCATACCAAATATTGACTTTCAAGCTCATTAGAATTGCACCAACTCTTTTTCTCCTTATATACCTGTACTTCCACGTATGTTTTCACGTGCTTCTAGAAATCACTGCATCTATTTCCCATTTTGCTGGCAAAATATAAAAGAAGGAGGGATTGCTCAAGACTTTTGCAAAGTACTGTAATCTCTGAGTCACAATTGCAGCTTCACAGTGTTGTGCGGGTCACATGAATAGCTTATTAAATCCCACAACATTTAATAAATTTACCCACATTGTGCTTGTGCTGGCACACCCAGTCAGTTCAGGCACATTAATTTAAACAGCCATCCATTTTATTTTAACTGCTTATCCATCGCAGGGTCACAGGGAGTCTACTCCAGTATCCTGCTAATGCAAAGACCATTTAAACTTTAGAACCGTCATCTAACCTGACATGCACGGCGCTTGTAGCACAAAGCTAGAGCTTAGCTAACTTGTGGGACTAATTAAGTAAGGTCCATGGTAAATATGTGCATGTAGGATACTGAGCATTCAAAGAACTTCATTCATTTAGACAGCATTTTATTCTCGACTATCCCACACCAAGTGCAATATGGGGTCAATTCGGATTCAGTATCTTCCCCCATGTGGGCTGGAGGAGCAGAGGGTCAAACTACCGAACACGCGATTAGCGGACAATCTACCCTCCCTTCTGACACAGCCAGTTTCTTGGACTCTCGATTGTAGATAAGTGTTGGTTAATCAGTGAGATGAAGCTGAAATAAAAGAACTATCTCTACCACTACACTCCTACACCTTGTTGGCCACCCATCCATCCATCCATCCATCCATCCATCCATCCATCCTCTTAACTGCTTATCTAATTCAGTGTCACGGGCCGGCCTGGTGGGTGGGTGTTATGTTACAAAGAAGCAAAGAATAAACTTCTAAATGCTCAAACATGTATGTTTCTACACTAGCATAACTAACAAAGAGCAAGTCTAGCAGATTTTATCTCAGAAAACGATCATTTATTCAACCCTGTTTATCCTGTTCAGTGAGCAGAGCTGTTGGATGACTGGCACTGGTAAAGCATAAGGGGAAAACCCTCCACAGTTTGTCAAACTCCAGTCTGATCATTTAAATCTCTGTCTGTGACATTACCTCACAGGAAACCGAAAGGAAGAGAAAATAAGTCGACTGGGCAGACTATCGTTAGGACAACAGTTGAATTGTGTGCAGTTGCCGAAGCCTCATTAGAGTGTGTAGCTGGATAGCAGCCTGTCTTTGACTGAAATACAACTGAAAGGGTCACACCCAAACAGGAATGAAGTGCACTGCACTGGGAGATGATGTAATGTCTCTCAAAGAAAGCATATTACTTCCTCCATGCCCCTGTGTAGCAGGTGTCAGGCAGTCACAGGGGAGGAGGCGGAGAATTGCAAGCACCACACTGGATAATTTTGTAAGTATTGATTATACGTCAACCTTCTCTCTTGTTCAGTCTATTCATCACGCATCGTATGTGCAGGAACAAATGTGTCAGCTTTCTTTCCCTTCTTTCTCCTACATGCAAACAAGTCCTTATCTCAGGGATTTAGCACATTATTAGTTGCCTTAAGGACATCTTGGATGCCGATCCCCTTCTTATACGCCATCTGTTGTGAACAGATAATTAAAGGAGGAGAATGGGAGGCTTTATTGTTGAAACTTTGCAACACTATGTGCAGGACTTCCACACTGTACTACTTCATGCAAAAAAAACACCTTAAAAACGACCCAAAAGATTGAATGTGCTTTAGCAGGAGCTCACAGTCGGGTATGAGATGGAAAATTTACCCTGAATGCTGGTTAAATTTCACCCCAGAGGAAAAGTGTGTTGCTGCACATATGCAACAGCATACATGTCTCCCCTCGTGCCTGCACAACATTCCTGTTGTCTTTATGCCATCCTGCAAGATCCAAATAAGTCGTGTTTCAACCACACGAGAGTAAAGCACATGGCGTCTCTCTCGGTTAAGCGTGTGCTGACATTTGGGAGCATATGGTAACTTCATTACACAAGATTTGGAGAAAGAACACCTCTCCTTAATATTTAACCTCCACTTGTTAGAATATTACTTTAAAAAAAGGGCAGGATACACACCATAACAGAAAAGCTGTTATTTATCATGAAGGCATGAGCCTTGCTGGGAAACAGTGTGATTGATAGGTGTACTATAAGGCCCAACAAGGTATCAAATTCCTGTCACTATGTCGACGTGCATGATGTGAATATCAGCTGGACTTTGTTGACCCGGTCACAAAGAGACAAAGACAAACCTGCTGTCAGGATGGGCGCACCTCGATCAGGTTACCTGCCACTGAGAGTTTGTACTGCTCAGTGCAGGGCCAACAGCAGCAGCATCACATGTATCAATTCACCCAAGATATGACAGGTGACTGGCCCCCTTAAAGCTTTGGCAAATGCATATTTGTGAAAAAAAGGACGTATGAAAAAAGGAAGGTTTGAGGGGATTAAACCCAACTACTTTAGTGTCTTTCAGCCATTTATTCAACTGTTTAACACAGAATTCAGTCAAACAAATTTATAAAACAGGATTCCACTTATAAAGCCCTTTAGGTTGATTGGACATAACAGATAAAGGCTGCCGTCAGCAAATCTATTCTTACTTGCCAATAAACAGATGGCAGATAACGAATAAATACCTAGTCGATACAGACGTCCCAACCATAAACTGGAGCATCGAGTGTACTGCTGACAGTAGACTGCTGCCATTTGCTACATGATGCCCTTTTGCAGTGCATCTCCTCCACATTGTTTTGCTTGTTTTTCCAGCTCTGAAAGATCATCACTGCTCCTTGGCTGGCACAGAGTGAAACAATTAGAGGAGAGAGCAGTAAAAATGAAAGCCGATGAAGCCATTAATGCTTGGCAGGATGCCTTTAAAGGCCTCTTCTCTCAAGGCCTCCTCTAAGGCACTGAATATAAACTTGGATGACTTTGACTGGTCCTCTCCTTGTTCACAGAGGAGAAATGTGGCTATCTGAAACTGCAAAAGTACTCCCACGCTTCTGAAGTCTAAAGTACAAACTGAAGATTATTAATAGATATGAGATGACGCTTGTTCTCTTGTACCCACAATGCCTGTAATACAGATTCTACTTCAAATACCTCAACTGATTTTTTTAATGAGTTATTTATGCGCTATTCATGACTTGGCCTATTTTGGGGTATCACAACTAAGTACTTTTTCTGGAATAGAGCAAAATGAGACTTTGAAGTATCACAGATATTTTTGTAAACAAATCTAGAATTATTTTTAGGGCAAAGTCTTTGCACAGATGCTTGTGTTTAGACAAAACTTAAGACATAAGGAGTTTGGCTTAAATTGTTAAATGAGAAAGAAACTGCTATTCAGGTAATCTACAGGCACACCTCCCAAAAAACATACATAGCATTTTTCACTTTGCAGGAGCAGAATCATATATATATATATATATACATATATGCAATTACATTAAAACCACAAAACCAAGCACCTGGATGTTTGCACAGGTGGAGAATGTAATTTTATGGTGTCTTATGTCTGGGCAGAGGATGTGGCTCTGTGGCTAAAAGTAAAAAAACCAAAAGAAATTAATTAACCAGCAAAGTCTAAGGCAATACTCAAACATTTCCGGTTTGCTATGAAATGCGTGAAGATTATAAATCTAATACTTTTAAGTTACCGCCTGCTCCAAACTTCTCCCACGCTGATGACAGAAGGATTCCTAGCCTTCCTTCCCACATACAGGTAAACATCACAGGTGTGCAACAGACTGTGAACTTCTCTCAGACCACTGGGACACTCAGCCACCCACAAGCTAAAAAAAAAAACAACCTTAAAACTTTTTCTGCATAAGTTTTTAAAGTATTGCAGAGAAACTGCCTCCCACATACATTGTTCTCCTCCGTGTTGTTGGGGATACACTCCAACATGTGTATGAGTGTAGCCCCGTAGTGAATTTTTCTTGGCAGAGGAAGAAGAGAAATGGTCCCAGTTTGATAGATGTTTCCTCCTCTGGTGAGTTATCAGATCTTTGGGACCCTTTCATTGTGCTTTGTTGTTGCCTCTTATACCAGTTCAGACATCTGGTTTGGGTGAACTGATTCAAAAATTCCATCAGAAATGTGTTTTCCACTGACTACAGCGTGAAAAGAAATGGTGATAACACTTTTTTATCCTCAACAGCAACTGAATGGGTAACACATACAGGTTTTCCCAGGTGCCTCACCGAGTACAGCCGTATTTGCACACGTGTTTAAGTGGTCTGGAGCAGCAAACAGCCACACAGTGAAAAAATGGAACTACTTGCAAATATGCAAGTGGTAACTAAAAGTTATCAAGACGTTCAAGGAGTGCAAGTGGCAAATGGCAGACATTATTAAACACTATAAATCCCTCTGGAATAGTACCCTATTATGTAGGAGCCATTATCCATTCAAAAACAAGCTCGCCTCTATACATTCACTAGTCATGGGGTGGGCATACTGTTGAAGTGACCTCTAGTAGGGATGCAGTGAAGGTTAAGCCAGGACCGGTGTGGCTAACTTTAGAATGAAACCTCGGGGTTATTATTGCACATAAATAATAAGTAAGGTATTAATGCTTAGCATACAGCGAGTTTAACTATAGCTGCACTTTATCGTGTTTTGCCCCCTGGAAGTTGAGTTTTCCTCCACATGTTAGTTGCTGATCAGTAGAAGTTATGCACCAACGGTGCGTCACAGCTTGGCCACTTACAGGAAGGCTGGACATCTCTGAGTATTACTGCAACGATGTCGCCATGCTTTGACTTACCACTTCAACCACCTTTAAAATCCCCAAGTATGACTTGAGGTACTCCATGTCGCACACTATCCCCCCAAAAACGTTCCGCGAATGGACGGGCTCGGTGGTGGGCTGGTAGGGACTGCTGGCCCCGGAGATCATGGAAGTGTTGGAGGCCTCGCCGTCAAAGCCCTCCGTCTCCTCGGTGGTCCTCATGATTTCTGGAGAAGCTGAACTCTTTTTTTTTTTTAAGAGAGAGAGAGACAAATGGAAACCGACGCTGCCAGTCCTCCTGGATCTACCTCACTGCGCGGCTTATGTGACAGAGAGCACACTTTGTTCCACGCAAGCTGGGAGCAGATGGGGAAAACAAACCGGACAGTCCACTTCTCGTAGCCACCCCGAGGTGAAACCGCAACGGTAGTTGCTCTTTAACATCGCGTGCAGGACTGGTATAGGATCAGTGCAGCCACCCCCTCCACCTCCAGGCGGTTCCTCCCGGTTCCAGTGTTGCGCCTCTCTAAAACAGCCGCACTTAGAACTATGTTAGGTGGGTCACTTGTTCGAGTCCTTGTGCCACTCACTTTACCACGGACGACTCCGGTTAGTTCGGCAGATCGGGGGGAAATGCCTGCCGTGCTGTGAGACCGAAAAACATTCACCCATTGTGGCCCAGAAGAAGCGAGAGAGATCCGCGCTGTCTCCTGTTGTAAACTTAATTATGCAGCCTCCACAGCAGCAGCAGCAGCAGCAGCGCGCAGTACGGCTGCGTACGGACGCCGCTGTCCCTCGCTGTGGATGGAAAGCAGGCTTGTCTCCGCCCTCCTGAAAACTGCACATTCTTCAGAGTAGGCTCTGCGCCCGGTTTAAGTGCTCCCAAACAGCCTGCAAAACGAATCCAGCCGGAACCACGCCGACAGTACCGAGCCCTTCTCACACACTCACATTCGTCGGTGTGACCGTGCAGCATTTGAACACCAGCCAGGCCTGGTGACACGATTTCTATTTTCCCAAGGGGATTACAGTGTATGACTGCTTGTCTTTATATGGAGTTTAAAACCCACTGAATATCACCATCATGATCCACATAGCTTTTTTTTCCTCTTACGTTTTATATGTGAACATGTCTGATACAAAATACAGACATATTTCAAATTACATGTTGCCAATTCTCTGCGTATAAAGCAGGTTGGTTTCACCGAGTTATTAAAGAAGTCAATGCAGGTTAGAAATCGTACCATATATGTAAAGTTAGTCTAACTTCAACAAATGAAAGGATAGGCCTAATTTTTTTTCAGGGGCATAAGCTGTGCTGTAGAGCCCCCCCCCCCCCGTACTTTACTGCTCTCTCGTGGCGCTAAGCAGCATTAAAGGTTGCCTAGGTAATTGCAGAAGTCCAAAGATGCTGGAAATAACATTTGGAATAAAACATAAAAAACCCCGACACTATGCATGTGACTGGTGTAATACATTGAATTACAACTACAGTATAAATGTGTTGTAACCCTGAACATGGTGAGAAGTTATCACAATGTTTTAGAGATAAATGAAGCACTTCAAAAAAAAAAAGAGCGAAATAAAATCTGAAATATTGATTTATTTTTGTCCCCTTATTGTCGAGGATCAAGAAAGAAAAATTTCCAATGCCAAAAAAATAAATAAAAAAAAAAAAACATTCTTATAATATAGGGTTAGGATTAGGGGTATGTAGATCTCACAGGTTGATGTGTGTGACTTAAAGTTGTAACCGTTGCTTTCTCATCACACACAACTCTAATCAAATGTTGTACAAACACACACACACACACACACACACACACACACACGGAAGCCAACAAAAGTTTGGATTCTTGGTTTTATTGAAGCCAGGGGTCTGATAAACATTTTCCTTATCTTTGTCGGCATAATAAGCTAGAATCCGCATGGCAGCTTGAAGGCTACAGAATTTGTGTTACAGACATACAATCAAGCTTCTGAATTATCCCAGGGCACCAAAGTGCAGCCAGCCATGTGCTTACAATGTTTTGATATCCTGAATACAAAAGGACTGGAAGCAGAAGCTCATAGTCTCGTATAGATGTAGACTGTCGATAGTGGTCGAAGGCAATTCAGTTAGGATGAGAAGAGGAAGTTGCTTTCCACTGAATTTGTGTACCAGAAGAAAACAAAAATCCATCTTGGGAGCAAAAAGTAATCCAAGTCCAACTTTCAAGCACAAGCAGCAAGAGAGCACTTCATTCCACTCAGCTAAATGCCAAATTTAACAAGTGTGGCCATATTGTTGACAAATTACAGTTCAAACTTCTTTTAAACATAAGTGTGATATGACGAATCTCTGTATTCTGAAACAAAATGAAAAATCCTGACCAAAAATGCCAAATGTGCAAACAAATGGGGGTTTATCCGTAGTTTAGCTACAGTGAAAGCTGTACTGGCAGCAATTGTTAGAGGATTTGTATTAGTTACAATATTGCCAGCAGAAATGTGTTATTCCATAGTTAACCACAAGGGGCCCATTTAACAACCTCAGCAGCAAAATGGCAATTTCTCTGTTAACATCTTGTTTCATTCTGAAATGAGGCAAGGCAAAAAGAAAAAGATGCACTCTGCATCTGCAGCTGTAGCAACAGTGTCCAAAGAAAAGTGCTTATTCCAAAATGCGGCCATGCTGCTCCTGGCTGTTCCGAAATTGTGCTTCATCCACGTCGGCAACGGGCCCTCGAGTGCACGTTTCCCCCCAACCAGTCACAAAAACAAAGCAAAGTAAAAACAATAAGAGCTTCATTTTGTTCAAAGTAAACCCAGAACTGCTGTGCTGAATCACTGTGACAATGCACGAAGCAGACGGTACACTGCTATTCCCTTACAGAGCGAATGTTTGAACAAAAAACCTGCTGACTGTTCAAAGACCAGTTTCAACAGCCAAAACACAATTATGGTACGCCCCCTTCTGTCTGCTGAAACTCCAGACACGGCTTAATAGAGAAAGACATTTCTACCATTTTACAGGGTGTTACTTAAAAAAATGTTATAGGCCAGTCTGAGGTTTGGAATGCAAGGGCTCTATGCAAGAGTTGGACAAAAGAAACAAACAAAAAAAAGGCCGCTGGTTAATCTTATGGATGACTACAAATGCAGATAATATGCATCTTTGGTTCTGTTCCAATTCACTCCAGTTTTCATTTTTCTTTTTTGGCTATTTGTAGCAAATAGCTGCTCTCCTATCACTTGCCATTCATTCTGCAAAAGTTACTGAAATACACCATCCATGGGATTAAGTAGGGCCTTGTATAGAGATTTAAGAATGAAAATGTACATTTCATTTTGATTATGGTATCATGAAACCATAAATATTATACAGACAATTTGATATGGTACAGTATAATTTTTGATAAAAAAAAAAAAAAAAAAGCATAGAAATGACACAAGACATTTAAGCAACCCCTTAAGGACACACAAATTAATTAGGAGCTTTCCCGTGAAGGCAGGGTGCCTGTTGTGATAAACTGTTAGCTGTACATTGAAGGCAAAGGTTGTCATCTTAAATGGGCACTAAAAAGGGCCGGAAAAAACAAAAGACCTGATCTGAAAAACAAAACAAAAACCCCGAACCAAAACAACAACAGGTTTTCTACAGGGATGAGCTTCTACAGCTACTTCACGTAGAAACTGGGAATGTTTAAACTGACATGCAAAACACAGCGAGAGCAAAACATGTGAGACCAGAGGACGACAGTGGTGTCTAACACTGAATGTTAGAAAATCTCATTTTGTTCAAACCACAGCAGGTAATTTTGTGTGTGTGCCTGTGTGCTTTGGCTGCAAATGAGTGGTTTCAACCACAGTAAGTCTGGGGGACCCAAAGGTTCCATCGTGTGGTTCCTTCTCAGTATCAGCAGCCTTACAGTTTTTATGAAGGCATTCAATCTCTAAACATTATGAACTAGGCCACAGAAATCGTATTTCTGAAGAATAGAAGCGACCACAGGCTTGTTGTACATTTAAAAAAAAAAAAAAAAAAAAAAGTAAAACGAAATAAATTATTTGGATGACGAGAAATTGATAAAAAAAACCTTTGAACCGATGGTGCTACAAGTGCGTTTCCTCCTGTACAGACAAGCACCTCTACTATGACACAAACAGCTAACTGTGCGAGGCACTTAGGAGTTATAGTAGGAAAGATGCTGCCCCATCCCCTCCCCCAAATATACCCACCTGTAGCTAAAGAAGCAATTCTGCTGCGACCTCTAACTTCTTGTCAAACCATTTTATTCAAAGAAGCTATCTTAAGAATTTGGACAAAAAAAGCGCTTTATACAAAATCAAGTTAACCTGAATAATTTTTTTTGTATTCGTATTTACAGAATCCTTCGAGATGACTAGGGCGACTGATATGCTATCCGCTAACTGAACATGTCATATTAGTGTCATGGTGTCAGTGGCATTTTTACATGTTACGATGAGCCTTTTCTTTAAACCGATAAATGGTGCACAACATGAAATAAAAAAGGAGGAGGTTTGTATAAATACATCAGTATCATATCCAACATTGTTTTGTAAATATTACATATGCTTGCAAGTATTTGAATTTATTAATGAATATATTTAAATACTTTTCCAAATGCAACCAAATTCCTTCAGTATGACAAGCGAAACCAGAGGAACCAGTATATTGCCACTCTTAAACCTATGAGTAGAGTGTATGAGCCCAGAATCTGGGGGGCCTTCAGCCCAGCAGGTCAGGCTGACTGCCAGGGAGTGTGCACACATTTCCCTAAACTTACAAAATAACATTTACAGTGGAAGAGAGGATAGAAAAAGCCAAGCCTTCAGCACTTATTTCATTAATACCTCCATTTATGTTCTCTTTCTCTTCTCATCTCCACTCCCTCTCCAACCTTCTGATAGCCTTTGAATCTCATTCAGTGAAACCACTGTGTGCTGACTGATACAGGCGTTAGGAATTTGGTCAATTTTTTTTTGTTTTGTTTTTTTATGCTCACATGTACATATATTTTTCCAGAGTATTAACTGGACGATGCAGCTGTTTTTGTTGCCTTCACGCTTCGTTCTCTGTCTGCGGTGGTATATTGTTAGCTGAAACCATGGAGTCTTGCTTGCGAGTCATCCGGTCCAACTCAGCCTGGACATCAGTCAAACCCGGCTTCTGCCCTTGGAAAAAAAGACAGGAGACAAAGCCCAAAAGTAATCTCCTGTAGCTTCTGCGCCTACTCATAAAAACAGCTTTCTATGGCAAGCAGATGGATGGATGGATGCGGTTTGAATGGTGATGCGTTCCCATGCTGGAGGTTGGTGGCTTGCTGCCACAGTTAACATGCACACATGCAAAACTAATCATCAGACAAAAGGAACATGCATTATCCTGTTGCAGAGATGTTAACACTGCTCAGCGCTGGAACAAAGAGTACATGTTAGTGTTCTCAGGCAGAGATGAGTTATGCAATCATTTCTCTCATGTTTCACGGGGTACAATCAAGCTATCGCACAGCCAATATTTGACTTTGTTACATTTAATATAACAAAGAAAAAAATGTTACCCAAGTTAAAAAAAAAAGATTAATTAATAGAGCTCAAAAGCGGCAGGACAAGGCATGGTGTGAGTGAGATGCAGTTATGATGGGTGGGATGATCAATACAGGCCTGCCACAAGTTTCCTCAGCTGTCAGAAGTTCAGTCTAAGGACAACTTTTTTCTCCTGCTTTAACCTTCTCACTCAGGCTGTAGAGATAAATCTCCAGACAGCAAAATGGTCCACAGTCTCTAACAAGTGTTTGTAATTTAGAGTGCACGCACTCTGTAACACACAGCATCCTATAATCCTTACTGCTTTGGTAAGAGATCAACTGCTAACCTATGAGAGAGAAGGGGTTAAATAATCGGCAACTTCTGTTTTTCACTGAGATCAGAGGTGAAAGCACTGGAATTAGAGGTTGTACCTGTTTTCTTGGCAGAGCCTTGCACTCCAGCTCCCACTGCTCCAGCTCCTGGGCTCCCAGGGGCTCCAGTCTTTTTACTCAACAGACTGTTGAAGAAGTTAGCCAGCACTCCCTCATTGGCAGCTCCCGCTGTAGGAGAAATGAAATGGTGGTGGTGGTGGTAAGGGAACTTGTTTATAAATATACACATATAATCCACTTTGTTTTTCCCCCCAAAATAAGTCTTTCTTGTGTAATTGAAGACAAAAGCTCCTCACTGCCCATCACTGAGTGGTGTTTGGCACCAATATGGGAACTATTTATCTTTCTTTTCAAACAAAATATTCTACAATATTTTATTTTGAAAGAGTTATGTTCCTACAAACCAAGAAAAAAAAAAACTATTCAATATAGTTAATAGACTGACATTAAAAAATTAGAATACACTAAACCCTGACTGTATATATAATAATGGGAAATGTGTGACCTGAACAGTTCCACCATTGTGGGAATTCTTGTAGTGTTACCTCTAGAGGGCAGTACTTCACAACTTGCTCAATGTTCATACAGCAAAAACATAAGTGAAAATCTGTTCTTTTTCTTTGATTTCAAATAATATGGATGACAAAAGAGAATCTTTAATACCCTTTCTATCTCAAAAGTGAGTCTACATAACAAAACATCAGAAATTAGGGTGTACTGGAATGTAAAGTGTGATTCTCATTAATTGACATTTGAAATTGTATTCCTTTCAAACATACGTTTCATGTTAGGGTCAGGCTTCTTGACAGAGGTCATTGGTGAGCCACTGGCTACGGCTGTCTGTCCGGCACGGCCTGCAGGCCGTGGAGACCCTGAGGCTGTCCGTCCTGGAGACTCCTAAAACACAGGCACCAGAATAAAAGCGTGGCCACAAAAAAAAAGCAGCTCACGTTTTTCTATCCAGAGAAAAAAAGAAAAAAAAAAGAATTAAATTTCACATTTGAGGAACCTTAAGACACTTACCGTTGCTCCTCTTGTTGGTGTGGCTGGCTGCTTTGCTAATAAAGACTAAAAAAGAAAAGAAAAGCTTGAGTTAGATGCAATTTCTGTTATATTACTAGTATATCAACAGGTTTTCCCTATCCTTTATTTTCAGGTAACATATTTTGATACAACTTCTTTCATTCTGAAAATATCAAAGACAAATGTATGCAAGAAAACTGTGACAAATTAATAAATAAAGGGGGCATTTAGTGCAGTAGAAGGAACTTAAAGCACTGGGCAATACTAACCTGCAACTTCAGTTACGTTTTTTTAAAATTGTCTTCCTGGTTTATTTTTTTCTCACAAAATAGGAAGTGAGGGTAATGTTTCATATCATGTGACAGTTTCATATCAACACGGCTGCAGTATAAAACACTGTTTAACAGTGAAAGCAGCAGATCACTGCAAATATGTTAGAAAGGACTGATCCTTTTTTTTTTTTACCAGTGAAAGATATCTGACCTGATTTTGAGATCCTGCTTAGATCAAAATCAGAAACTAACAACAAACAAACGCATATCAAGCTCACTGGCTGGTGACAGAAATCATGATAAATGGGGAGAAGGCCACATCTACCTGCTGCTTCATCAGGAAAACCTGCTCATCCTCTGCATTTATCTCTTTGTCATGAACCAGCTGTTAAGAAGAGCAAAGGAAACAAGAATGCCATTAAAAAGGAGAAGAACAGAGCAAAAAGCTCTGGAATACTTCTGCATTTTTGTAACTTTTACGTTTGGTCAATATTTGCATTTTTATACCTTTCGTACTGGAGGCTTTGTGATAAAATCTTCAAATGGATCTTCTGGTCTGACTGTTGTGAAGTTTTCATGCAAAATACCAATTTTCTTCTCGTTATCCCATCCGGATGGACTAAAAGAGAAGGAAAAGATTTTTAAATTGTTGTTCAAAAAGATCTGAAGACAGATGCCAGCACAAACTGTTTGCTAAAAATATGACAAACAGGTTTTAATATTTGGGACAAGGTTGACTAGTTTTACTTACATGAACACTGCATCCTTCTCCACCACTAAGGCTGGTGTGACGAACTGAAAGTCATACAGTTTATGTACTATATATTTGTAAAGCAGATCCAGGTTCTTCTCCTCTTTGACTGAGGTATAGATCAGACCTGCTCCATCTGTTCGGTTAAGTTAAGGCAGCAGTTGTTGGGTTAGTGTCATATATTAATTGATATTAAGCCACATACAGAAATTCAAGGTATGGCAGAGCTCAAGAGTAAAAAAAAAAAAATTAAATAAAAAAAAAGACATGCATTAAAAACAAGGATACAATGTAAGCAAAATCGCCTGATGTGGGATTGGATGAAGTCGAAATGCTCGTCTCTGTAGTCGTGCTCCTTCTCTAGTACGCTGACTGCATCACACTTAAGAATTGAAGCAAAAATTATTGATATAAAGAAAGAAATAGAAGATTTTAGTGGCAGACAATTAAAACCAAATAACACACTGGTTTTTAAAGTTAGTCAACCATTTGGCCAGCCGTCTAATCTGCGATAACAGATATCTGAGGGACAGATAACTGAGCAGAGTAGAGTGGTACACTCCTGTGAGTGTAGGCGAACTTCTTGTTTCATAACCTTTTCTCTGAGAGTTGGAGATGTTGTGGGTTGGAGAAGAAAAGACATTTTGAGTCTTTTGAAATATCTTTGAGATATCGAACAGACATTTTATCCAGATTTAGTAGTTTTTCCTCTGACAAGAGCTATTCAGAGGCCCCAATGATAAAAAAAATTAATTAATATAAAATAAAAAAAAAGGCACATTCCCCATGTTCCAGCCACAGCTAGCATGTGAAGCTCTGCTGATGGCTACCTTGTGCTTTTCAGCACCCGTCTTTGCCTAGAGGATTAACAGGCAAGTATAATGGTAACTTTTTATTAGTAAATACTGCCTCACAAAGCACAGCATAAAAGTAAGAACACAGATAAATGCATCAGTGGGGATGGTCTCCACATGGGATTTTAGGCCAAATATGCTCACTAGTGTGGGAATTCAATCACATAGAACAGCTAGAAGAACAGATTATCAGGGTGTTAAAGAAGGTTTCCTTTGCCTGTTTATGGCAGACGACTCAGTCCTAAATAGAAGGAGCTATTGATCTCCTGGCTGTGATACAAAAAGCCAGTTTAGAAAATCTATAGATCACGAACACAGGTGGCTACAAACAAAAATCATGGCAGCAGCCAAGGACAGGATGCTTCTGGCATTATCTAGAGATTGTCCAAAATAGCTTAACCTAAAACAGGTATCCTTAGACTTTTCTGAGGACACAGTTAAATTATCAGCATGTTAAGAAGCTCCTGAATGAAATGCATCCATGCCCTCAACAGAAATCAAAGCCTCGCTGGGGAAATAGATTGTACGGTAAGTTTAACTCCCAAAACTGAAACTGTAGAGGCACAGACGCAACAAGTAGCTTTTTAGATGACCAGCAGCTGTTCCTTCTTGTGTAGTAAAAGAAACAATGTTGTAATACATTACCAAGATTAATTATCATTAAGATTCCAAGTTTTGGCTCTGTTACATCTCAGAAACAAGTACTTCTAAAAAGCTTTTTATAGCAACATTTGTAAACGGCTTCAAATGTGACATTCTGGTTGGTTTAAGCGGTTTATACCTTTGTGCAAACTATTAGCACTGGAATGCCCAGGTTGTGCGTGAGTGTGTTTTCCCCTAGTGGTAACACAACGTCCTCATCCTCTCCTGCTGTTGGGGCTCGTCTCTGTGGGGAGGATGGGGTGGCATCCTCTGGTTCTGTGTACTCTTGGAAGGCTTTTATCACTAGAAGACAAAATAAAGGGGAAAAAAGGGTAAATTGTGTGTATTAGTGAACGCAAAGCTCCAGATCTATAGAAATAAAGAAAATTAGTTCAGTATTCAGTGTCTCGACCCACTGTTTTTATTTTTTCCTTTCCATTCTCCTCGCCTGGCATCTAGCACTTCAGCACTGACAAAAA
Source organism: Rhamphochromis longiceps (assembly GCF_057381845.1). Lineage (NCBI taxonomy): Eukaryota > Metazoa > Chordata > Actinopteri > Cichliformes > Cichlidae > Rhamphochromis > Rhamphochromis longiceps. Next base: position 24,514,799 of record NC_140557.1, read on the forward strand.
AAGCCCTAAAATATAAACAACACTAAGGTGACAAATGTGGTCTGACCTCAGGGACTCTGTAGCACTGACAGCATTTTATAGGTGCACATTATCTTTGCTTGTAACTTTGGAAAGAGCAATGAGCCACTTGCAGCTTCTTCAGCACTATAAACTTTGTTTTATAGCAGTTTTAATTGCTGTGCAAGGCCTCAAACTGTGTTCCTCAGATTAGATCATAGAGTCAACACAAATAAAGCTTAGTGGTATATCAGGATAAGACTATGTCTGCCTAGTGACAGTCTAAATTTAAATGTTCACACAAGTAGTCACTGCTGTGTATACATTGTGTAGCATCACAGAAAGAAAATTACAATGTTACATTTCCAGTTAAATAACATGCCTTGTTCAAAAACAGAAAAAGACATCCTTTATTTTCCTCTTGTGCTGATCCCAGCTGTCCAGACATTTACAAAGCTGCAGTGTGAAGGGTGGGGGTTTACGCAGGAAGCCATGGCCTATTTCCTCAAAAGCTAAAGCCAGATTGACTTGGTGTTTAGAGTCAAGCCCTTTACTTTCAGGCAAAGAATTTTATACAGGGGATGAGAACTGGTCTGAAAAGCTACGAGAACCCTTCTTAAGATGCACAGCTGCACAAATCCAGTACGTATGCACAAAAAGTTCATAGGCCAAATGGGACTACCAAAGGATCCAAACATTCCAAAATGTAGTAAATTTATTGAAAAAGACCTGATCACACACTTGGTCAAAGCAATGATGAATGCTGTTCACATTATGCTTGGCCTATACTGGAAGACTTTGAAAAGATAGATTCAAGCCTCAAACCCCTAATGCTTTCATATATAAAGACAATGTTTTTTTTAAGTCTGAGTTTTAAAGGCATAGATAAGATAAGACAAGACAAAATAAAAGACAGCAATACTAAACATTTTGATTTTATCAGAACACAGGAAAGACAAAAAAAAGCCTGAATTAAGGCAGCTTCAAGTTTTATGACAACCATGCATGCAACACCCGAGATAATGTGAGCCGCGTCTCAACTTTCCTTTGTTTGCAACACACACACACAAAAAACCCCTTAAAAGTTATTTGGTACAACTGATTAAGGCTGAGAATATTGTAAGTAAATGGAAAGAAAAAATATATTACTTTGGGCAGCATGTACAGAAACATGACATTTTGCAGTGATTTCAAAACAGCAACATTTAATGCTGAAAGGAGAGATGATTGGTGGACTGTCACTTTAAAATAAAAACATTAAAGAGACAGACTTTGCCCCACTAAGACCTACTTATCTGTTCCACAAACAAGGGTGAGGTCAAAATGCATCAGCGGTCTTCATTAAGGACTTTTCAAATACTTTGTGTGTACTACATTTTAAGTACTGCAAAAGCACCAATCAGTATATATTCTTTCTAAATTCGAAGGTATACACTTGATGTCAGTAAAAGTTCAACTTCAGCTAAAAATAAAGTAGTCTTATGGCCAGACTAATTTCACCTAATAACATTTGGTCTTGGATGCTATTGTTAAGTCAAACTGAACTTCTACAATGCTCTTCAACTGTTTATTATATACAAAAACTGCCTCAAAACATAATTACTGCAACTGCAGATAAACAAGCCTATTACTAACAGAAGTCATGGACGCAAATAGTTTTCCATTCAACGAGCGGTAGAGAAGCAGTAGGTTTATCCTGTTATTTAGTTTGAGATGATTCCAGCAGCCAGCCTACTTTATTTACAGCAGAACAGAGCACGAGTCAGAACGTCCAGCCCACTGAATTTTGAGTTACGTCCCTTCCTGTCCCTGACGCTGCTGTAAGAGGGGAGGAAACCATGATGCAAGATGACTGCAAGACTCCCTGGACAAAAGCCACTCACACACTTCCAGTCTGTCGGTCTGACTCTCACTCAAACACTCGTGGTCACACGTTTAAAATCTGACTAGTCCTCACCATCTGCTATTTACATTATCGTTTACATGCCAGAAGATCCTTTATTTCGTTGAGAGGCCTTGGCTAAATTGGACAGGGATCATCAAAAATGAAATGTTAAGAGAAGTCTGACAAACAAGTCAGTCACCCAAAACGGACCAAATAGTAAACACAACACCACCACCACCACCACCAACAACAGTAGTCACAAAACAGCAATCCACACAGGGTATGAGGTCTACATTCCAGGTAGGAAAGCTTTCTGCTACATTATATCAGCCAATTGTAATTTTATTCCAATACAACTACTCAAAGCGAAAGCAAACTTGTGGGCTAACTGAAAGTCATTAAACCAATTATTAGTGGACAAAATGACAGAAAGCAATTCAGTGCGCTTTAGTCATCAGTTATTGAGCAGCTTCTCTTTTCTTTTTCACACGTTTTTCTGCAGACAAGGCTACTTGTGTTGGCATGTTACACAGTGACAATCTCTCTGAACCTGTGCTGTCAAACTCATCTAGCATATAACCAGTTTTACTTCTCTGTCCAATCTCTTTTGGCACTTTTAAGAGCAAAAGCAGCAGGCAATGTTTGGGAGCTGACAAGAACATTGAGCAAACCCTGGAGGCTGAAATAAACTTATCTGAATACCAACAATCTTTCAAAATACAAAAGAAGCGTTCATAAGCATGAGATGCCCCAATTCTAAAATTAACAGGAGAACAACATCTGAGTGCATCACAGTCATTGATCTGCAGAACTTGCCTCCAGCAAGAGCACACAGCTGAGGATCATGGGCCTCTCTGATGATGACCTGGAATCCACCTCAGCAAAGTGTAATAACATACAGTCCTTGCCTTCGATGCTATACAGCAACCAATCAGCAAGGAGTCCAGCGGTTATTATGTAACACTACCATTGCATCCACCATGGGATGCTTTAGGCACATTTGTTTTTTTCCTTTACGTTTTCGCCTTAAAGAGTCAGTTCAAGTCAGATTTTTGCACTTTGATATATGAAGGAAAATGACCAGATTATAACAAATCGCCATTTCAATAAGTGGATCTGCTTCAACAAAACAGATCTATTTGGAGATATGCTAGTTATTGATATTTTAACAATCTGAATGTGTCTTTTGAAATGCTCAACCATGACCGATGCCAGCTACTTGACCAAAATGTACACATTTCTAATGCTGAGGTTTCAGGGGATGTTAGTTTTTCACTCTATAAGCTACGTGCATGAATGCAGGTATGAATGTAAAGCTAGATCAACAAGAGTGTATGTGTGTGTGTGTGTGTGTGTGTGTGGGGGGGGGGGGGGGGGGGGGGGGGTGTTCTAAATACAAGCCTTGCGTTTATTATTACTGTATATGCATTTATTATTGGTGTATATGTAACTTACTCTTCTGCTCCATTTCTCTCATGTTCTCAGGTGGAATCTTGAGCTTGTCCACATGGTCGCGCAGGACACTGGCCCACTTCTGCAGCGACTCCATAGTGGTCCAAGGTCGTGACATATCCACAACAAACACAGCTAGACAGTCAGGTAGCGACTGAGCAGTAACAGCAAACTTAAGAAGGCCTTTGTGGTATAGGTCCCCATCCAGGATCCACACATTACAGCGTGTAAGGTCTGCAAGAAGAAAGTAAAATGCTAGTTAAACACAAGCACTAATAATAATCAGTTTTAAGGTGGAATTATTTTATAAAGGTTCCTGCAGATTAATGACAGAGACCACATTCAAGGTTCATCAGTGAATCTCACCATCCCTGTCCTCATCGTGGACACTTAAGTACAGATACTCCAGTCCCCTCCCCTTCTTGTTGTGCTCAGCTCCTTGAAGTTTGGCCATGAGTGTCGTCTTTCCTGAACCATCCTCACCTGCAAAATATTTTATTCATAATACAGATAAATAGATTATATTCGTGTTATTTTTAAACAACAAATTATATGACATAAAAAAATGCACAAATGCATTTCCGTTCCTTTCAAGGAGGATGTCTAGGCTTTCCACAATGTACACTCTCTCACACAAACCTGCCTGATGAGAAGCAGCATTTCTCACATTTTCAGAGGGCCTGTTCGAATAAATATGACCCCACCCAAGAAGAATACCCTATATTCTTCTGTTTATTATGTCTGTCTTTAGTTCAAACCTCAGCCCGGGGTGGGGGTTAAGCAGCTCAAAGTGCAATTCAGAAACGTGCAATCATTAGATTTTGCAGCTGCTTTGCCCTCTTCTACCTCTCAGGGTTGACCAGCACAAATAAACTGCAGAAACTTCAATTTTCACACATGTAACCAATACTCACCAAATATCAGGATATTTTTTCCTGAAGGCAATTTTGAACTCGATCTAGTTGAAACTTCACTCAGTATTGAGGACCTACAGATAAGAAAAAGACAGGTAGATTTTTATATACAAGTCACACTGACTGTGATCAGACTGACAGCAGCTCCTCATCTCAGAGCAGTCAAACGTGGTGTCAAAACTGTTAACCGGTAACTAGTTGGACACACCTTAACTTCATTGATTACGATCACTTTTTGACTCTTTGAGCCGGTCCAATGATGACTCCAAGACAGCACAGAAGCAGGAAATGATAATTCGTTTCCATTGACCGGTACGACAGAATTAAGTAGCTCAATCCTGGATCCATGAATTTACCGAGGAGCAACTATTATCTAAAGACGCTATCATGTTTTTTTTTTTTGTTTTTTTTTTGCGTTTCTCTTTAAGTTAACGGGTTTCTAAGGTTTACGTTACTATTAGCTTACTGTATCCTGCATCAAGACGCTAACTAGTATTTAGCTCTTATCTTGACATAAACTATCAAGGTACTAGTTATTTGAATGGCGCCCTGGAAAGTGTCTAACGTTCACTGTATTAGTAAAACTCTGCTAGGTAACTACAAGGCAGTGTTAGCTTAACATCAGGAGGAGCAGCAGCAAACCTGCTAGCCGATGTTAGCTGATCTGCTAACAGACTGACCGCTCATCTTCAGTTAGTGCTAACGTTGGTACTAGCCGGGCCGGTGTTTGATAGGGAAAAACCGGCAGTGACAAAGCAGAACCATGGCGGCTGTGCTGTTCTGAGAAGGCCCTGCGGAAGCATGAAGTCGTTAAAAGAGTAGCAGGACTTGCCAGAGAGTTTGCCCTTCTTCCTCTTCGTTGTTGTTGTCTCCTGTCCCAGCTGCGCCCGGGAGCTGTTTCTCCAAAACGGGAGCCATCTTCTCTTTCTACAACCACAAAGGCAAGGCCCTGCTGCTTGGCCACCAGTAGCACCGCCTTCATCCGAGTGGCCAAGGGTGCGTTACATTCTTCGTCTGCCGCGGCCCGCCGGAACCCCGTGTTTCTCCTCTGCTATTTCACTTATTGTAATGTGCTTTTATTCATTTGTTTAATATTTATTATTGATGAGGACCGCCTTTATTGAATAAACTAAAACTTTTATTGATATATATGAGTGTAAAAAAGTTTGCACAGATCAGACTGTTTTATGGCACTGACATGGGGTCAAAATATCTAGTTGTCCTTCTGGCCACGTTCCAGTAAGTGACGTAATGGCAGTTTTTTCTTTCTTTAAACAGCTGATGGAGAACATTGTGATATCAATAATTGACTCGGGGCAAACATTTTACTGGTTTCTGTCATTTACACTTACTATTCGGTGTTAATTTAACCTATAATTCCTCGTTTTTAGCAACAAATGCATAATGAGTGTATATTTTAAAAATATAAGTATTACTGATTTTACCGAAGTTTTAAAGTGAAAAGTGAAAATATAAGTTATACTATTTGATTGATCAGGGTTTTATTATCATTATTATCATTATTGTAAATACATTTGTGTCCAACAATAGTGGTATTTAGCAGGTCTCCAGTAGATGATGCTATTGCTCAGAAATCCGTCTTCACCACGAGGTTATTACGGTTAACCAAAATGTAAAAATAAAACTAGATGTGGAAAACGGGCATTCCAGTTAACTAAAATAAAATAAACGCTAGAATTTCAGAAAAATTAACAGATAAAATTAACTGAAACGGTTTTGCGATGTGATAAATTAACAAAATGAAATAACAACATTTAGTAATGGGATTTGTTAATTTAGTAAAATATGTTAGAAAAAAGGGCTTTGATGGACATGTTTACTGAGTTTTTAAAGGTCTCCAAGGCTGTGAGTTAACTGCTTTCAAAAATATTTTAGATTTTAACACCGATACCGATTTTCCAGTATCAGTAGGTATTACAATAACACTGAACTAATAAAAACGAAACTAAAACTAAACATTTTCAAACAGTTAAGCTACACTGAAACATGGAAACTCACTATGGGAACTAACTTAAACTAAAATGAATTGAAACAACAAACAAAAACTAAATGAAATAAGATCTCTGTCTCCACTAACGCTTTGGAAATTCTAATAGTGAAAAAACAAACTTGCTACCATTTCTGTTTGATTTATATGGTTACAATTGGGTCTAAAGGCCACAGCCACAGCACAAGGAGTGATCCAACAAAGGCTTAGATTGGGAAGGTTTTGTTGATCATTATTTATCGATCTGACATCCCAAAACTTAAATCAGTGGGTGGGAGAAGATGCCGTGTACTGTGCAATGTGTACTCTCATCCAAACTCCTGCAACTCTGAGGCACATCTTTACAAAAACCAGCCTGTCCCGAGGCTGCTACACCTGTACACACAATCAGGTCTTGCAACAACTGGTGATTATCCTAGAAGGAAAGTGAATAACCACAAGTGTCTTCGCTCCCCCATTCCCTGGACCATCAAGCATCTGGTCATGGTCGTCTTCTCAGAAGATGTTATAGTTCCTGTAAGATATAGTTGGAGAGGCAGATAAACTTAAACTATGCTGAAACAATTAGCTTACCAAGGCATCCTTGTGGATGTTGGGTGACATCACCCTTCAAGAGGTGTTGTTGGAAATAAATCAACAAAACACTCAGGATTGGACCATCACCTACCTGACAACCCCAATGAAGTTGTTACCACTCTTCCACTAAAAATACCAGGCAATAAACAGAGCTGATGTTGTGGTCTGTAAAGACTATTAATGACCGTGGTGTTAAAAATCTTGAAATGTTGAAAGGCCCAAAGGGCTGCTCGGGCTTCCCTTTCAGTTGTATTATACTCACACCAAGCAGGAGGAAACTGGGTGACCAGTGCCGAAGGAATCTTCCTGTAACAAAACAGCAGTAACTCCAACTCCACTAGAGTCAACAGACAGCTTGAATGGTGTGCAAAAGTCTGGAGCTGACAGAACGGGGGTGCTACAGAGGAGAGCTTTATGGTTTGACAGGCCTCAAGCCACACTACAAGATACTGGTTTGGGCAAAGGCAAAGGCTGAACACAAAGAAGGACATGACACAGGTTTAGATTCCGATTAATACCATTTATTAATAAAATGTTGAACAACAAGGCTTTCTTTGTGAAAGACTAGAGAAAGGGAGTTTAGGAAGAAGCCACATAAATCAGCTCAGCCCGCATACTTCACAGGTCACTTGTTATCAAGGGAGATAACTGGATCTATGCCTTTAAGATCTATTACCTTTAAGGCATAGAGCTCACATGTACATATGATTTAGAAAATAAAAATGCCAGAGTAACATAATAACAGTATTTATCTAGAGTTCTTACATATGAGCAATTCAGGATTGCCAAATAAGAATGTTTCAGTATCAGAATAGATGATTGTTCATAAAGCGCAGTAGTAGCCTGTTTGAATTTGTCATATGAGGAATAAAGCACCCCTTTGTATTCATCTGAATGGCTGAGGCATAACACTAAAACTCACTTACTCATAACTGACCCCATTTGTTGTCACGGTCCTGGGTCTCTGGCCCAGCGTTTTCAGTTTACGTTTTGAGTTCTTAAGTTATTCCTTTATTATGTTGAGTAATTGGATTATCTTTTGGTTGCCTTTAGTTTATTTATGTTTCACTTAGGTCTTCTGTGATAGTCTGTCATGTTTCTTGTCTTCTTGGCCATGTTCAATGTCAATTCAATGTCCTGGATCCTGTGGACTTTCCTCCTCTGACGGCTAGCCCTCGCCATCCCGCTGTGTCGCTGAGGTCTGCGCCATCTCCACCACTACGCCCCCGGAGCCGCGGCGGGCAACCCGACGCTGTGGTGCAAACTCACCGCGGAGAGCTGTGCTTTACCCCGGCTCCTCGGAGAAGAGGACCCACGGCGCGGCTACCTGGGAGTCACTCACGCAGTCCGGCTGGCGCATCTCCATCTGAACACCCCCGGTGTCGCGGCGCGGGCGTCTCAGATGGCCAACAGCCCTCGGTGGCACCTCCTCTCTCCACGCTGGTCCTCGGGGATTCCATCATCAGGAACGTGCGGATGAGGGGGGCGCTCACGCTGTCGTTCCCGGGAGCCACTGTTGTTGACATAGTGGACAGAATTCCCAACATTCTGGCATCCCACCCACAGGTTAACCGGCTCATCATCCACATCGGCACCAATGACATCCCCAAACAGCAATCTGAGCTGCTGAAGTTGGACTTCCTCGAACTCTTCAGCCTCCTTGGTCAGTTGCAGGTGAGTGCTTTTATCCCTGGGCCCACCCCCACCTGTGGCAGAGGGATAGGCCGTTTCAGCCGGCTGCTCAGTCTTAACACCTGGCTTTCCTCTGCCTGTATCTCCCACGGCGTGGGTTTTATTAACAACTTTGATGCCTTCTGGGAGAGGAGGCATCTTTTTGGGGCAGACGGGCTCCACCTCAACGCCTGGGGACGCCGTTTGCTGTCAGCCAATTTGGCATTTGGCGTACAGCACTCCCGCACATCGCCACTGTCTGCCACTGACTGATGTTCCCCTGGTCCCAGCTCCTATATTTGTTCCACTTTTAACAGTAATACACAAAACTCTGGACTAGGACCTTTCTCTCCCACAGTCAACACAATACCCGTCATAATCACAAACAGAGAGCAACAGAATTATCATAAATCCAGTAACTCCAAAAACATTAATAACCTCCGGCCTCTTCAAAAATATCAACATCCATCCAACTCTATTGTCAAAAATCCACCAGTCTCAATCAGTATGGCACTTTTAAATGTACGCTCTCTATCGAACAAGTCTTTTATTATCAATGATTTAATTTTAGATAATAAACTTGACTGTTTATTTTTAACTGAAACATGGCTGGGCTCGGATGCACCAGTTGTTCTCACTGAGGCCTCCCCACCAAATTTTAATTTCTCTTTTTCTATTAGAAGTGGTAAGAGAGGTGGTGGGACTGCATCTTTAGCCAACAACACACTCACCACCAAACAAATTTTATTTGATCATTTTACCACTTTTGAATTCCATGCTATTGTTTTCAGCAGCCCTCCAGTTTTATCTGTCACAATTTATAGACCACCTAAAGACAGCGCTGCTTTTATCAAGGAATTCTCAGAATTTTTAACAAACATACATTCAAAATATAATATGATAATTTTAACCGGTGATTTTAACCTGCACATAGATAATCCTTCTGACCCTGCAACAAAAGAATTCTTAAACATTCTTCACTGTTTGGATTTTATCCAGCACGTCACGCAGCCGACTCACAACAGAGGACACACTCTGGACCTGGTCATCACCCATGGGCTGTCCACCAGCGTGTCCTCTGTTGTTGACTTGGCTGTCTCTGACCACTACTGTGTGTTTTTTAACATCACCGGTTTTATTCAGCGGAAGACCTCGGTGCGAACTGTGAGGAGGCGCTATCTAACCTCTGAAGTGGCTGCAAATTTTACCAGGGTTTTAGTCAAATGCCCCCCTGTAATTTTACCTGCACCCTGCGATTTGATTTTTAGTTATTTTAACAGCAAACTGAAGAAAAGCCTTGACTCCGTTGCTCCACTCACCACCAAAAAGATTAACGTAAAACATACATCACCCTGGAGAAACGAAGAAGTCAAAAAACTCAAAAGAAATTGCAGGGCAGCAGAAAGGAGATGGAGGAAAAATAAAAATAATATCAACCATCAAATATTTTCCGAGCAACTTAAAATGTACAATAATACATTAAGGAAGTCAAGAAATTCATACTTCGCCAAAATAATCAGTATTAACAAAAATAATCCCAAGGTCCTCTTTTCCACCATAGATCATTTATTTAACCCTGATTTTAAAAGCTCCAAAAGAACCCCCACAGACTCGCTCTGTGAGCAGTTTGCAGACCACTTCAGGGGAAAGATCAGCGCCATCAGATCTGATATTTTATCTAATCGCGATATGATTGTAAACACATCTGAGGGCTCGATTGTACCTGAGGAGACACTGGACAGCTTTGTCCTGGTTAATGCTGAGAACTTTCAGAAGGTTTTCTCCACAGTGAGACCCACCACATGTCTTTTAGATCCAATTCCTTCTTCACTCTTTAAAACACTTTATGGATTTTTTGAGGCTGAGCTTTTATACATGATGAATTGCTCTCTTCAGTTGGGTGTCTTCCCTGCTGCCTTTAAAACGGCGGTGGTGAGGCCCCTTCTGAAGAAGAGCAATTTGGATTGTAATGATTTTAATAACTACAGACCTGTATCCAACTTACCATTTTTAAGTAAAGTCTTAGAAAAACTTGTTTTTACTCAGATTACTGATTTTCTCAATGATAGACAGATCCTGGAGATATTCCAGTCTGGATTTAGGGTGAACCACAGCACAGAGACTGCTCTCCTAAAGGTTTTAAATGATCTTAGATGTAACTGGGACGCCCAAAAGCTCTCAGTCCTGGTGCTACTGGATCTAAGCGCAGCCTTTGATACAGTAGACCACGCTATTATTTTAAACAGACTGAAACACATGGTAGGCCTCTCTGGTGCTGTACACAACTGGTTCACTTCCTATCTCTCTGACAGATCTTTTATGGTGAGTATGGATACATGCTCCTCTAAGATCCATAAAATGACATGTGGCGTGCCTCAAGGGTCGGTTCTAGGCCCTGTACTTTTTAATTTGTATATGTTGCCTCTCGGCAGTGTCATCAGGAGGCATGGAGTGAACTTCCACAGTTACGCTGATGACACGCAGCTGTACATCTCCGTGTCTCCTGATGACACCAGACCAATGGATGCCCTTTTTAACTGTATCTTGGATATAAGATCTTGGATGGCAGAACACTTTTTACAGCTTAACCAGGACAAAACTGAAGTTTTAATTGTCGGTCCTGAGGCTCAGAGAGAGAAACTCTTGTCTAAATTAGAGGCATTTTCACTATGTCCTTCGCTACAAGTGAAAAACCTGGGTGTTATTTTTGACTCTGAGCTTGGTTTTATCCCACATGTTAAACATGTAACCAAAATTGGATTTTATCATCTAAAAAATATAGCCAGAGTCCGCCCTATTCTCTCTCGGGCCAACACGGAGATGCTGATGCATGCTTTTATTACCAGTCGCATTGATTACTGTAATGCCCTGCTCTCTGGTCTTCCTAAGAAGAATATTTCAACTTTACAACTCTTGCAAAACTCGGCAGCTCGTGTGCTGACGAAGACCAGAGGGCGGGCCCACATTACACCGGTTTTAGAATCGCTGCACTGGCTCCCCGTGTGTTTCAGGATCGATTTTAAAGTTCTTTTATTGGTTTTTAAATGTCTTAATGGTCTTGGGCCTTCTTATCTCTCAGATCTGCTTTTACCATACGAACCCTCGCGGACCCTGAGGTCCTCTGGTACTGGCCTTTTGATTGTCCCTAAAGTCAGGACACATACTCACGGAGAGGCAGCGTTTCAGTGGTATGGTCCTCGTCTGTGGAACAGCCTGCCGGAGGAGCTCAGGGCCGCAGAGAACGTACATGTTTTTAAGAACAGGCTCAAGACCCACCTTTTTAATTTAGCTTTTACTTAGCGTTTATTTATTTTTTATGCTTATTTATTCTATCCTGTTATTCTATTATTAATTTAGGATTTACCTAATATTTCTTGATTTTATTCTTATTCATTTTTTAATCTTCTTACTCTATTTATATTTATATTGTATCCTGTTCTTATTTATTTTATCATTTTACCCTGTATACATCGTATTGCGTCATATCTCCAGTGTTTCCTCGGATGGCGCTCTCTGCACCGGGGCTGTTATTGACCGTGGCTGCTGGGTCTCTGGGGTCCTCTCAGCCTGGTTGGGGGGCTCCTTTGCCTCCCTCCTGCTGTGTGCCCAGCCCGGAGGCTGCGGTCTGTGACCGGCTCCCGGTGCAGACGGCTCTCTGTTATAATGTTTCCTCACTTGGCTCATGCGAACCCAGCCCAATTTTTACTCTTTAAGTGTGCGCGTGTGTGTATGTGTGTGTGGGTGGGGGTGGGGGGATATATGTGTATTGAGAGTGTGGGGAGTGAGTTGGAGGGTGGGGTGGGCTGCTTTTAACTATGTAAAGCACTTTGTGCTACATTTTTTCTGTATGAAAAGTGCTTTATAAATAAAGATTGATTGATTGATTGATGTTGTGAAATTGTATTGTCATGTGTGCTTTCCATTCTGTTTCCTGTTTTATTTTGATAGTCTCTGTCCTATGTCAGTGTAGTCAGCTTTGCTTCCTTTGCTTCCTTTGTCTCGTTATGTTTCATGTTTTTCATGTTGTTTGTTTACTTCACCCACTTTAGGTTAATGTTAGTTTTGCTTCAGTTTGCCTTGCCCTTTGTTTGTACCCTTTTTACCAGCCTCATTAAACGGCTTGCTTTTTGTTAATACCCAAGTTTTGGTTCCACGTTCCTTTTGTGTCTGCATTTTGGGTCCTCTTTACAAATTCCTATAGTGTGCCGCCGCATACTGTGACATTTGTGTTACTGTATCACTCAAACTATACCCTTTACTTACAGGAAGAAAATTACCTGGGACAACGTTTAACCAGTAACAACAACACTGATGACATTTTCACTTGGCAGAGCACAACAACACACCTTTGAAAGAAAAAAGCACAGTGTGAACATGTGCAGCACAGGTGTCACCTCACTTTGGTAAAAGAATCTAGTTCCTTATTGGCGAGACACTATAGGGTGTCATTATGTCTGTGTGCCACACCCTCTGCTCGATAGCTCTCATTACAAGGTGAACTTTCTCTCAGGTATGTTTGGAGAGTTTCAGGTTTTGAGAGTTGAAGTGCTCAACATACAAGGACACCTGACTATTCTGAAATGAACAAATATGTTTTTGTTTGTTTTACAGGTCAGAGTATTGACTGTTAATTTATGCATAGGAATGAAAATCTAATATAATGAAAACATGTCCAGAGTTTTCCCTCTCTTACTGAACTGTGGCTTTTTGCACTCTTGAGTGGAGAGCTATTGACCCGTATCATGTTGTAGCTTCCAAACACCTGTTTCTTTATTTCTCTGTGTTTCTTTCATTTTTTCAGTCTAGCTCAGCTGAAGCAGGAGTTGCAGACAGATGAGCTCTGGACATTAACACAGAAAGTCTGGGGGATTTTCCCATATGTCTTTGAGTCCTGGCTATGTGGAGTAGAGTGGTTGGCTGGGATGGTGGTTATTCTCCAGGGAGTGCATTCCAGAGCTTTTGCATCATGTGAAAGTCAGCCTTTGCTGCCCCTTTGTCACTGTTTAGCTTTGCTGCCAGGAGGAAAAACAAACAAGATTGATTTTATTTTTGTAAAGCTTGAAAGCACAACTTCGTCCTATTTGGAACAAGTATGGGACAGAAGCTATTTTCAACTGCTCCTGTATTCATAAGGGGTCACCACAGATAGCTCTGCGTGTTTTATTTGCCAGATTTTCTTTTTCTTTTTACAGCTGATGCCCTTCCTGACCAAACCCCAAAGAGATTTGTGTCTCCTCCCGGGATCAGTGGCAGGATATATTTTACAAATTGTTCTGTCATCTCTTTGAACAACTTGTAAAATACTCAAATGTCTGAGAAGATTGAGTACAGAAGATAGATTTGCTAGGTATATTTCTGACAGTCGCATATGTTTAATTTAATTTTATAAATCTGTTGAACGTCTATTGAATTTGTTATAAATTCTATTAAAATCTCATAAATGAGCAAATAGCTTTATAAATATCTGCATTAAATATTATTTTCATGCGCAACAATGTGTCTGTGGCTGCAGAGATGCTGCCTTGTGCTATCAGCTTTTATGCCAGGAGAGGGCGCTGTCTCCTCAATAATGTGGTCTGTCCTTTGAAAATCTACGTAAATCTATTTATTTAGAAAGCCGTTTCTGTATTGAATTAAAGGATTAAAATTGATTGATTGATTGATTGATTGATTGATTGAATCTTTATTTTGAACATGTTGAAAAAGTATAAAAAAAATAGAATTAAAAGAGACAAATGAACAAAGCAAACAAAAGGAAAACGAGCAACCACAACTCCAAATAACGTCCATGTTCAAAAAGGAGCAGGAAGAAGCATAAGCTTATTTAATCCCACCCCTTTTCCACTATCTAGTATCAATAGACTACAGAAATACCTCCTTGTAATTACATTATATGTTATGTGTAATTTTTTTTTTTTTTTTAATATATACACATATATGTTTCTATCTATCCATACCTACGTATATACACACATACGCACCTATACACATTTTCAATAACCCCATTAACACCTGAAGGATACACAACCTACAATTTTATATATATTTAATATATATATATACATATATATATATATACACACATACATACACACACATACACATACATATATATATATATATATATATATATATATATATATATATATATATATATATATATATATATATATATATATATATATATGTATGTGTATGTGTGTGTATGTATGTGTGTATATATATATATATATATATATATATATATATATATACACACATATACATATACACACATATATATATACATACATACATACATATATACCCATACCAACAAACCCGTGCATGCGCACACACATGATAATATTAGACAAGAACACCCTATCAAATCTCTACCTTTTCCCTGTACCCTGTAAAAACCATATCCTTAAACCGCTTTTTAAACTGCGCCATGCTTGGACATTGCTTCATATCTTTACTTAGTCTGTTCCACAGCTTCACTCCACACACAGAGATGCAAAAACTTTTTAATGTTGTACGGATACGAGGATGTTTTAAATTTAATTCCCCCCTCAAATTGTATCCCCGTTCCCTTTTAGAAAACATTTTTAGAATATTGTCAGGAAGCAGGTTATTTATTGCTTTATATATAATTTGTGCTGTGAGAATAAAATAAGAGTAAAAGGGCAGAAAAACATATCTGGGATACATCACATGCATCACTGAATAAATGCTGACGGATTTTTGGATGTTGTGGCAATAGAAAAAGCCCATTGATACATGGGTTGATGCCACGTGCATGAATTAGTTTAAATGAAGGGAAATTCAGCCTCGGTATAGCCTAAACAGGACCTACTAACCCGCCTGGCTGCTTTTCAGATGATTTGTGATTAAATAGCAGTTTGGGGACTTTTGGATGATACAATCAACATGGCAGCCGCATTTCGCATATGAGTGGTAATCCCTTTCTTTCAGTTTCAGGGAAAGAAAAAGTAAAGATAAACGTGTTTGTCATAAAAAGAACAAATCAAGTTTTTCTACATGTAATTCCTACAGCACCAAAAGATGAGACTGTTTGGCCAAGCATGCTTAAGCAGTTTAATTAGATACAGTACTTTTTAAAACTGCTAATAGTGATTCAGTCCACAGCTTTTGATTGATGTTGTTTTAGAAAAATTAAATTTCATTCTTAAGCCCCAATTTCACCTGACACCTGCGTCAGCATACCAGCGTGTCAGTGGCTGACAACATGTTTATCTGAACGGGTCATTTGATGAATTTGTTAAAGTCAGTCACACCAGGCTTGTCCCATTAACACTTAGAAGAAAGATAGCTAACAGACTCAGTGCTTCAGTGTATATTACAAAGTGTGGAGTGGATTCTCGTACTCTCTATGTCCCCACTTTATGGATGGATGGATTGGTGGATGGATTTAGCCCACAGTGACATACGTGAATAATCATGTATCAACATTGCAGCGCAACTCAAAAACACAGAGTTTTATAGATTCCTGACCGTGTAGCCCTAAAAGTTGTGCTTATTTCTGTGATGTGCAGTATAATTTGCTGACAAACTGGCAAAAGAAGAGCAGGGAGGATTCTTGCTGACAAAAAGACGGGGAAAAACATGAAAGAGTCCTTTTCCATGAAGTGTGTGTGAGTGTGTGTGTGTGTGTGTTGCGCTTAAGTGGTTTTACTGACACAAAGCTTTCTCATGCATAATTTATATTACACCCATACTTCTGTGAGGGGAGGTGGGCACTAACTTGATTTTTTAGAATTACTTTTTTGGCTGAGGAAAAGCAGAGGACACACGCACACTCACACAGATGCAGTTTCTTAAAGTGTAATAAGCGATGGTCCGTTAATAATCATTCTTAACTTCCCAGATGGCTTTCTACAACAAATTCGCCAGAGTGGGTGTGCGAGGGAGGAGGGGTTAAAGACTGGGAGGGTGTAGATTGCAGACAGAGCGGTAGTGGGGTTGGCTGGATTGTGATATCGACAGATGTCTAGAAAATTGTGTGAGGGGCACTCGTCGGATAGTCTACAACACACGGACCCCAGGCTGCACCTCGGAGAGCAGGGGCGGAATCTGCAGCTGTCACTCCAAAAAGCCTTACCTCCATTACCACATCCAGCCACAGATTGCAAAAGAAGCCGAGCTGGTTACGCACTAGAAATACAGGTAAGTGTCGTCACAATGATTTTTTTAAAAAATGATTTCATTTTTTAAAATGTTTTATATTGAATTTCGAGCAGTGCGATGTTGTAAAAAAGAAAGAAAGAAAGGTCTTCCTACCTGTGATGAATCTAGTTTATCTGCTTTTATCATTCCCGCTGTGCTGCTTTTTTCTTTATTTTTATAGACTGCAGCTGAAAATGTGTTTAATAAAGGGAAGACTTTTTTTGTTCTCAGTTGTTGAATCAGCGTCTTCCAGGCAAGAAGCGCTTTTTAAAAAGTAGGCCAGGCGCTTGAAATCCTTCTGCCATTATAACGAAACCGCAGAACAAAGTTGTTAGTGTGGACGCAGTCAACACATTGTTGTAGAGAATTTCGTATTTTTTTGCACGCTTATGTGCGCGAGAGGCATTTTCAAAGCAGCTGGACACACAAAAAAAGAAGAAGGGCAGAGCAGCTGAGGGAAGCGGTGGGTGGGTGGGTGGCTTTGAAAAGGGGGGATGGATACCCCTCTATAGCTTTTATCCTTCAAATCTTCCAGCATAACGTTAAATCCACCTGGTTATAGCGACTAATTGAAGTCCGCACTAAAGTAGGTCCCGAGCCTGGGGTCGTCTTTTTTTCCCCTGTCAACTTTGTCCAAACCGTTACTTTTATCGGGATGTAACGCCTAGCGAGGAATCACAGTCCTTTGTTACCGGCCGGCACATGCTGCCGGTTACATGCACGCCTCCTTTATCTTCCCGGTGTTTTAGCGTGAAGAATTTTATCTACTTTTTGACCAACTGGAAAATCGGCTTTACACAGTAATAAACTGTTACATTGGATTATTTCAGTGGTCTGAAATATGAAGTCTTCCCACATTATAAAATTTTGCTTTGTCTGACTGGGAGGCCCCGTGACACTGGGAACATGAATGGGCGAATTAAAAATAAATAAATAAATAAATATCCTCACGAACACGATCAGGCACATAATACAAGTAAGATAGAAGCGAGTGGAATAGAATAGAATTAAAAAAAAATAAATGCACTTTTTATTTTTTATTGTTTTAATTGGAAGGTTTATAGAATCCAAATTGCTATATTGGGTTGGCTCTCCGGTATGTGTCGCATCCTGTCATTAATGCCCTCCTGCAGCACTATGGACAGTTCCACTATGGTTGTTCGTACCTGTGCCAACATGCTTCACTGCAGGTGAAAACTCCAGCATGTGGCAGTTTTGCAGGAAAAAAAAATCAATCAATCAAACAAACAAACAAGAACGCTGAACAGTATTTCTGCCTTATTAAATGAAAATGTTCCATGTAAAAAAAAAATCTGTCTGTATCTTTAGTGGGAATCAGGGTGTTTAAGTACTCCACTCTTATGAATAATTTAGGCCTGTATTCAGAAAGTCTGCAAGGTTCGCTGAAAACCAATTGCAGGGATGAAACTGAGCTCCCGGTTTTGCTTTAAGGAACTTATGTGGCAATCATTACACTTCACTTCCTCCACAGTCAAAGCATGATCACACGGAAGTACGTGTCTGTAACATATTTTCTGTACTGGCAGAATGACAGTTGTGGTTTGTGCTGAAAATCCACATTTTTCAGCTAGTTTAGATGAATGGATATAACTACAAACTCTGGGTGATCGCTGCCTGCATTCTGGGAAACTTATGACGCTACTGAGGGAGAAATAGTTGTGCATCTACATCATAGATGTTCAACTCAGACTTGTGGGTTCACTTGGCGCTGATCCTCACCACGCATTCCTTAAAGGGTAGTGGGTCTGCTTGGTTGCCTGATCTCACTGAGGTTCCCATGCGCTGACATTGGTTTTCCAGACAAATTGCAAATGGCAGACATCATTTCCTAATTGAACTTCTGGTTTACTTTAACATAAGACACTTCTTTACTGAAATGAAAGCACTTCTTCATTTAGTTCTCCTTATATTCCCTCTAGTCATTTAAATGTAATTTCATTAAATTTAGAACATTATAGAACATTATATGCTTCTATTAGATCTAAGAAAAGCTTCAAAACTATGGCATTTCTGCTTTCCGTGTATTTAGTCTAGACATACTAGATTATTTTCATCCATTTAGTGGAATGTTTTAGTTTGTATGGTTTCCTTGTGTGTGCAAGGACTTTTGATCCACAACCCAGGGATGGGGTCACATCTGGGGTACTGGGAACATGAACATATATTAGACTCCCCCTGAACATGAACTTAACATTTACGACTAAATAAAAAGGCCAAAAACCAATCAATTTCTTATTTTTTCCTCTAGGAAACATCATGGGAGGCAAGCTGAGCAAAAAAAGAAAAGGATATGATGTGAGCGATCCAAAAGACAAGAAGGATGAATCCCCTGCAACAGTTGCAAGTGCAGACAACTCTGCTAAAGGGGAAGGTGGAGCCCCGCCTACAGGAGAAGAGACAACAGCAGAGGCAGGCAACGTAGAAGACGAAAAGGCTGTGACAGCAGAGGCAGCGGTACCTCAAGAGTCCGAAGCACCTGAAACATCTGAGAAGGAACCAGCAGCACAATCAGATCCCCCAGCTGTGGAAGAACCAGTAGCATCCACTGTTAAGGAACCAGTTGCAGCAGCAGCGCCAGAGGATGTAGCTCCAGTTGTAGAGGAACCAGTCGTGGCAGCAGATGAAGCCGCTACAGTAGCAAAAGAACCAGTTGCGGGAGCGGATAAAGCAGCTCCAGTTGTAGAAGAACCAGTTGTGGCAGTGGAGGAAGTAGCTCCAGTGAAAGAAGAACCAAGTGCAGAATCAAAGGGGCCAGCTCCAGAAAAAGAAGAAGCAACTGTAGTATTGGAACAAAGTGCAGCAGTACAAGAGCAAGCTCCAGAAGACCTTGCAGTGGCTGCTGTAGCAGAGAAACCTTCTGCCCCAACATCAGAAGAATCTGTGCCAGTCGAAGCTGAACCCAAGTCTGAAGAGGTCCATGAAGAAGAACCTGTTGCAGTCGCTGAATCTGTGTCAGAGGCCACCAAAGAGCCAGAGCCCATCCCAGAGACTGAGCCTGAAGCTACTGTGGAGGAGACCGTGGTCTCTGCAGCTGTCCCTGAGCCTGAACTGGTGGCTGAGCCAGCAGCTGAACCAGTGCTGGAGTCAGCCACAGAACCAGAGGAAGAGCCCAAGCAAGAGCCAGAGCAAGCAGCAGAGCCAGAGGCGGAGCCAGAGAAAGAAGAAGAGCCTGAGCAAGTACTGGAGCCAGAACTAAAACAGGAACCAGAGCCAGAGATTGTGGAGACAACAGAACCTGAGCCTGAAACAGAACAAGCCCCAGAGGCAGAGCTGGAACAAACATCACAGCCAGGACCTGAGCAAGAGGCTGAGGCTTTGAAAGCTGCAACAGAGGATCAAATGGAAGAAACTGAAGCTGAGCCGGCTGTAGCCACTTCTGACGTGAGTGAAGTGGCGACTGTGGGAGGAGACTCTTCTGATGTCACGGAGGCTACTGCAGAGGATACCCTCACTGATCAAGCTGCAAAAGAGGAATCTTTTACACCAGAAGCTCCCAGCACTGAGGTGCCAGATGAGCTCAAGGAAGCAGAACTTGTATCTGAGGTTGTCATCGCCTCTGCGTGCGAAGCTGCTGTCGAATCTGAAAAGGCAGCTGAGCCCTCCGTGGAAGCAGTGCCTCAAGCAGAGCCGGAGGTGGAAAAGAAGTTGGAAAATGGAGATTTAAAGAGCCCCTCTGTTACCGAGGATGCAATTCCATCTGTGAATGGGGAGTGTAGAGATCCTGACACTGCCATGGCCACACAGGTAGAGGAATGTGTTAATGGGGGTGAAATGCCAGAGGAGATCCCTATCAAGGAGCCGAGTGACCTTGAACTGAAAAAGGACTTGAACCTGAGTGGGGATGGTCCAGAATTTCCTGATGCAGTCTCAGACATGGTGGATGGCCTGAGCACTGAGGTCACTCAAGAAGCTTAAAAGCAGGAAGCATCATTCAAATCAAGTATAATCCCCCCCGTGGTGCAAGAAAGCCGTCGAGGTATCACAAACACAGCTATGCTTTCTGAAATGCTGTAATCACTGCAATCTCTTTAGTGGCAACTCAGGCAAAAAGGATGCTTTCTCTTGAGTAACCAAAAACGAAGCCCAACCACTTGAGGATAGAGGGACACAGGGAGATATTTATAGTGAGATGGAAGTGCCGTGAAGAGACTGAAGTTTGGAATTCGAGTACTGAAAGGCAGTGAAGCTGGACAGCTTGGCAAAAAAAAAAAAAATACTGGACAGCAAAAACGACATTGTTCAGTAAAATAAAGGAATGTGTCTGTGTGTGTGAGGCCGATGAATATTACAAAGTGGCTTAATGGAAAATCTGTCATTATTAGTATATTATTTGATTTTAGAAACTCAAATATCCTTTCTATTACTATATGCAAAGACGTGATGTGTTTTGGCCTTTTATAGTAATGGTACCTGTAAGGATTGTTTAATTAAAACCAATTGTTCAGAATAGAGAATAAAAAGAGACTGTTTTAGTCTACAGTGATCTTCTTTTTCTTTCAAACGTTCTCTCAGCATCAAACGCATCTGAGGCCTTGGGTTACTAATATTAATAGTACTTTAAGCTGTGACTCAGATCATCCGTCATTCTTCTTTCTTTTACTTTAAAAAAAAGAGAGTTAGATAACAAATATTACGCTTGTGGATACGAGCCCATTTGGTTTGTGTGTCACAAAATCTACTTCGAATTCAATTCAAAGACTTTTTATGAATCATTTGCCTCAAATGGAAATGTTCTAGACATCCATTACATAATTTCATGCATTTTTTTTTAAAAAACATTCACTCTGGCCTGGTGGAAATGTTGTAATTTGCAGCTGATTTCTAAATTTCTTTTAGGGTTGAGCAAGGCACTGACCCAACCAGCTCTATAAAAATCTATATTTGAATTGTAGTTTTGCTGCATTTGCAAGAGCGGCAGAGCATCAATATTTACACAACATCAAAAGGGTCCGTTTATTTAGGCTCCGCCTCTACAGGTCAGTGGGTTAGAGCTCAGTCGATTATTTATGTCCACACAGGACAATGTCCTTTAGGTCACTAGCTGGTGGAATATTTTCAGTTATTGTATGCAACCGGCACGTCACAACTGAGCAAATAAAATGATATCACCGCACACGGTCTATCTTCTGAGTTAACTGTTGCCTCTATCTCTCTGATGTCACCATGGCTTTTGCTGAGGCCATACCAGCACACCCGGCTAACATTTCACAGATCCATACCGGCAAAAGGGGAACTAAAGAAGGGGGGATGGGCAGGGATACTTGCAGGAGGCAGAGAAAGGGAAGAGGGGGAAGGGGAAGAGTGTTGTGGGATGAAAGCCATTGCTATCATGAAGGGAAAAAAATGGCATTCTCTGCTTTTTCAGTTTGTAGTTCACATATTAAAATGACCAAAACAATAAATTCAGGGCAGGGATAAACGTGCTTTGACACTTATCGGAGGCCTTCTTGTAGAAAGCTGCCCTCTCCTGCTGCTCACACTGTCACACCAGACAGTTGTTGCCGTGCAGGTGTTAACGCACATACATTAACATGAGGCAGCAAAATGAAATTAGCGTTTCTGTGCATCTGTCAGTACATGCATGTAAAGTGAGGAGGAGGGCGAGTATGTGTTCTGTGCGTGCGGAGGGGAGCATTAGTGGAGTATAGTGATCCAACCTTGGAATAACTAATGGACTGTGGGTCAGAGCATGAGAAGAGATCTGATAACAGAAGCTTCCCATAAAAGCAGCTCCTTCAAGTGTCCATCCCAGATGTCTCTAGACTGTTAGAAAACAAATCCAGTATACTCCAAGGCAGCAAATTTATGATAGGAATGCTGTGGAGTGGGTTTGGGGGTATAAATTGGAATTTGCTGGCAGGTTTTTTGTCTTCCTTGTGGAAAAATCAGGTCAAAATACCATTTATAATATTTATGACTTTTAAAGTAATTAGTAAAACTCATGATGTATTTCCTAAAAAGACAGTTTGGCAGGACCATGACTGACCCCTGCTAACCTCCATGGATAAAGGTTTGGGGGAGGCTGACAAAGAGAATGGTAACAGCAAAATTTAGACTTCTATTACTGCATATTAATTAGTATGACTAAGGATTTACCAGATTTCATGTTTGAAACATTATCCCAAAGCCTCATCACTTCCACATTTCCCTGCAGTTCACTTTCCTTTTCTCGTGTGTGTGTTTGTGTTGAAGAACAGGGTACTTGTCCTTTGCATGTTGATTTAAACACTGCCTTAAAGTTGCATAGCCGTGAAAGGCCAGCTGCACTGCCTAGTTACCCAAACACTATGGTCTCTATACGCAAGGTCCTGCACAAAGCTCGGACTGTGTCTCAGCTTCTTTTTTCCTGGTGTGAAGACTAGCCTCCAGGCTTTATCTATCCCCAGCTGAGATGCAAAAGGAAGAAGGAAACAAACTAACTAAAAAGGCCTAGTCCAAAGGCTATATTATAAGGATTTCCATGAAGCACCAAACTACCAGGTTTAAGTGTTGTTGCATGCACCCATATACTTTATTTTAATGGATGTTTTGTTGTTACATCAAATTGATGGAGGAAGGCCAGCATTAACTATACAACAATTAGCATAACTTCCTCATGACTTTATTGTGGCTGTGACCCTTCAGATAAAGCGGCGTCCAGATTTTTGTTTCAAACTTGGCTACTTAGTGTTATCAGCAGGAGTTCATTAGAAGAAGACTGAAATAAATGAAGATGGCATTATTATTATATCATAAAAAACTCAAAGATGTAAAAGACCTTGAAAACTATACTCTTTCCCCCCATGATCCAAAAATGGCAAAAAGAATAAATACATGAAAAGACGTGTTGATTTTGACTGTTTAACCCTCGTTGATATCCATGCTATACGCTAAGCTTCAGAGACAAGAAGCAAGAACCAAGTCACCACTTTATCTGAAAGGCCGCAAACATGAAACCACAAGGAAGTTATGTTTAGTTCATCGTGGTAGCAACATTTGGTATTATAGGCCATTACTGCCATTACTGCTGAGTTTTTTTTAAAGCTGGTTCCATGAACTAATGATGAATGATGAGCTCATACTTATAATACTTATAATCACAAAAGTATTTTACTGAAGGCTAAGCACTTACGCACTGGTTTAAACAGTACATGGCAATGTGTGATCTTCTCATTTGTTTGTGTGTAACCAAAGCTACAGTGTGGTACAGTATCTCTCAAATGTAGTAAAACAGAATGAATCCTGTGAAATAATACAAAACTATACATAAGTATAGTTGAGGAAATATAATGCCAGATATAAGTATCTATCTAAATGTATGTTAACCTATAAATCTATGTAGCTTATATCACCTCAAACCCTGGTAATATATGGCTGTGATTAATATATTTCAGAGCCTTTACTTTGCATACAAACATGTCTGACTCTTCACAGACTGTCACTCACGACAAATTTGCCTGAGGCAATATTTAACAGTTTCCACTCCTGTTCCTATCTAGAGGGCAGATATATTTAATGACTCCACTGTGTGCACTGTGTGCTGTTCTGTGTGCTTCTGAGACACAATCTGTCTTTTAATTACCAGAAAGAGGATGTGAGAGTGTGACGGAAGACAACTCAGACTTCTGAAATACTTTGTGTCTGAGAGATATTCTTTTCCTCATTCCATTCACTCAGCTGGCTCAGAGATAACATGAGTCAGGTGGCCAAATTACAGCGACAGCTGATCACTATTTATTATTCAAACACCAGGGCATCAGAGCAGAAGTACAGACGGGAAAACATACACAAGACAAACAGTTCACTCTTCCCTTTTCACTATCTCTCATCCCATGTGTGTGTGTGTGTGTGTGTGTGTGTGTGTGTGTGTGTGTGTGTGTGTGTTTGGAATGTTTTTTCTGACTTTTGGACAGAAATATCAGTATGAGTATTGTAATTGCTTTTTGGTGGTGATCTTCCTAGCTTATACTAGAAAGCAGGGAGCAGCTGGAATTTCACATTATTCAGTTCATTGCTCATCTCAAAGCTTTATGGAAATTATATTTTTTAATCAAAATAGGAAGAGATAAGATTTGTTTACACACAATTACACATTTTTTCTTTTCCAAACAGTTTTTCAAAAAATACAATTCATGGAAAAACTAACACAATACACAATAACAGGAACACACACACACACACACACACACACACACACACACACACACACACACACACACACACACACACACACACACACACACACACACAAATGCACACAAATACTGTTGTCTACTGCTTTTACAATTATGGCTGTACAGAGACTTCCTCACTTTCCCTTTATGTTCTCTAAAAACAGTCAGTCAGGAAAACATGCACTAACTGAAAATGCAGCTTGCTTCAGACTCTGCTGACATAAGCGAGCTATGATACAGTATGTCCATTTTTCTGCTGCTCTCTTGTTCTCTCTTTTACTCTCACTGTATGTCTTGTGCAAATAATCGGCATTACTGTCTCCTCTCCTTTCTCCTCTGGACCTGCAAATCCTTTTAGCCTTCTCATCACACACTCTCTCTCTCTTGTTCTGTCTCTGGTTCATCCTCCTACCCCCAAATCCATCCATCTGGACATGTGCCCTAATGCTGTCATTGTATCAGGGCGGCCAGAAGCCTATTAGACAGAGCTTGGTGGTAGTAAGGATCAATATTGATCCATGAGGTTAGTCTAATGGGCACTGAGAGCACCAGTGATTCCCCTCTGTCTGCTCAGAGATCCCATCACCCCTAACTCCTCACACATGCACACTTTCTCTTCCTCTCTCTCAACCATGCACACAGACAAAAACGCTGCTTTCTATTCTACTCTGCTGATGCAGCTGCTGCGCTGAATGAGCACTTTACAGCTGCCCATTTCTGCCTGTGAGTGTGTGTGCATGTTTGAGGAGTAAAACTGACCATAAAGATTTATGTAAACCCTAGCTACATAAACATATAAGGGCATGTGGTTTTTCAGCTGTATCTAAATTTATTTCCTTTTAACAAACATTTCAGACCTTTGAGACAATAACAACCGGAAGATTTAGAGCCCCATGTGGAAAAGCTGCTCTAGTACCACGCATAGTTTGACAAGAACTAAAACCAGCACAAAAACAGAAACCTATTTAGGCTATGACATCACAAAATAAAGCAGGCATCAGCATCAATGCCATCTCAATTTTCATTTTGGCTCAACCTCTGCTGAAGTTTTTACTGCTCAGGCTGTTGAATCAGCAACTACTCAGGGCTGCCGTGCTTGCTGGACAGCACCAAAATTAAAATTTGGGTGGTATCACTCGTTCCGGTGGTAAAGTGGGTTGTCCACCAGTTGAAGGTTGGTGGATTGATCCTCGGATAATCCAGTCCGCATGTTGAGGTATTCTTTGGCAAAATACTGAACCACGAGTTGCACCTGATGCAACCATTGGAGTGTGAATGTTAGATAAAAGCCCTTAAGCATAGATAGAAGATAAAAGTGCTTCATGAATGTGTGTGTGAGTGAATGAGACTTGTAGAAGGAAGTTCTGAGTGCAAAAGTAGAAAGGTACTGTATAAGCACATATCCATTTAGCATTTAAACACCACACCCACCCAAGTGTTTTTGCAGACCATGTAAGAATCTTTATTACGACAGTGCCTTGCAACAGAAGATACCAGATATCAGAAGATGGTGAAGAAGATCTGAGCTTTGTGACACCTTGCCACAAAGCTCAGATCATGTCACCAAGAGCCCTGAGCTGACTGTTACTTTGATTTAGAGCTATATAAATAAAATTGAATTGAACTGAATCTCAGACTGGTTTCTTCAACATGACAATGAGCTCACTGTACTCAAATGGCCTCCACAGTCACCAGATCTCAGTTCAACAGATCAGCTTTGAGATGTGCTGGAAAGGGAGATTTGCATCATGACTGTGCAGCCAGCATCGGTAGCATCGTGTGTTGCTATCATGGCAGTATGGATCTCTATATTTAGGTGATAACACAAATTTTAAGATCTGCATTTATAACTCAGTTTGAATTCAGCTGCTGTAGAAGAAGCACTTCAGCATGAGGTGATCTTAATTATGTTTTAAGTTTTGTGCTGTAAAACAAATCTCAATATCAACTTGCTTTTAAATAACAAAGTCATAACTTTGACGTAAGTCATGAAAATACAAATAAAAAGATAAATATGTGTTCTTATGAAAACAACAACAACAACAACAACTGTAAGCTTATTTATTTTCCATCCATTTTCTTCTGCTTTTTTAATTCAGGGTCATTGGTGGGTCGCCGAACTGTCGTAGCGGCAACACACAGATGCAGAAGCATTCACACCACAGGTTAACAAGATGCATGTCTTTGGACTGTGGAAGAAAGCTGAGTTAAAGGAGAAAACATGCAAACCTCAGAAACACCCCAGAATAGATTTGAACCCAGAACCTGAAACAACAGTTCTAACTATCACACTATCACATCCCTGTGCCACCCATTTAGTTTCCAGTAAGATGAAAATTAACCACCACCCAATGTAATATATATATATAACATTTCTGATCTTTGATACCAGTTGTTGGTAAAAAAAAAAAAAAAAAAAAGCGTTTTATGTGGTCTGTTATATTTCCCTAATTGCCTTTTAACCCTTTAAAGCCAGTTGGAGCAGCACGCTCTGTTTTGCATAACTATTTTTAAATCCCAGTAGAAGCAGAACCACGCAAGCTAGGGCAATCATTTTTTTTTTCATATGAAACCAGAGGAGTTGTACTTACATCTTATGCCATCAGCTTGTCCTCGGTCACGGTTTCCTTCCACATATAGCTTTGCAAAAATTGCATAAAAAGCGCTTGCAGGAACAGAAACATAATATTCCAGAAACAGGCTTTGCTGATTCCGATCAGCTGTTCATAACACTTCCTACATTGAAATAGACTTCAGTGTGAACTATCGCATGTCTGCCATTACCTACCCAAAACCGGAAGTGATGTCATTTTCGCGGAAAATGTAGTTTTTTTACTTATAGGCCTTATAAGCCTATACGGGTGTTTTTAAAAGTCATGTTTGACTTTATGCTTTTTTGAATAGTTGCTGGAATGCTGAGAACTCAAATTGCTCTGCTTTAAATAGTTTATTTTGATGCACATGCTGTTTTCTTTGTAAATTTGCATCATCGGATCGTTTTTTGTTTTTTCTGCAGTATATAAAATTGGTGTATCTGAAAAATAAAACTATGAAGACAAAACTATGTATTTAAAGTTTTGAGGGATAAGCCTCTTAAATTTCTCTAAGTAGAAATATATGTTAAAAAAACAAAAACAATTTTCAATTTTTTGGTAGTTTATTGCACTTTTTTGCAATTTATGTAATTACTATGGACATAATGCATACATATTATTAAAATTTGGGCTATAACAGTTGTATTGATGTATAGCAACTTGAAATGCTCCCAAAAATGGCTCCACAGCATGTAAAAATATAATATAAGCTCTGGCGGACTTGGTTCTATGGTAGGTCTTAAAGGGTTAAATACATACATGCTTTACATAAGAGTCACATGTGTGACTTCTCCTGAAATCCTTGTCAAAACACAGGAACAGAGCTTTAAACTGACCACTCTTCCACCACTTATCTCTCTTAGTCATCGAAAGAGAGTTTGCATACAAGGAGTGTACACAGTGTGTGTTTTAGATTAGAGATGGAAACTTCTTCTGTGTGCATTCACCTTGATGCCTCTAGGCCCTGCAAGTTCCAAGGAAACACAAAGTGAAGAGTTCATTCATTGTTTTTGCTTCTCTAACCTTCCCCTGGTGTAAGGTACACTTTACCCTGTTGGAAATTCTCCTCTTTACTTAAATGCTCACATTAGTGTTCATCGTTAAATTTTGACAAGCGTATAAAAATATCGAGGTGGCAGGAAGCTTTTGCAGTTCTATTTTTATAGAAAAGTCAAGTACTAACACAGTGTTTGTGCCCTTGTAATAACATTTCAATCGTAAATTGTTTCAGAAACAGCCGCCATGGCTGCAGAGGAGTGTCCGCTGGGAAGACATGACCTTCACTGTTCTTTTGGTGAAAACCAAAGCAAAATCAAAGCAGCTGTTTAACACAGAGAAAGTGCACTGGCTCTATGGCCAGTGTACGATTGTTTATATAAATACAGCAAGGATAAATCAGAGGAGAAAAGTGCAGGGGCAGGCAGAGAGAGTGAAGTGCAGGGACAAAGATGGGTTTTGCTGTATGTTCATATATATATATATATATATATATATATACACATATATATGCTAAAAAAAAAAAAGGAGAAAGAAAATAGAGAAATAAAGTGAATGCTCAGCCCTTAGGAGAAGCAAGTAAGAGTTAATGGTTAATGGAGTTATTTTCAAACCTGCTGGAGGTTTGCTTGTGCAGGCTGTGTATGTTTATAGGCTTGTGGATATACAACTTTGAAATAAAACTTTTGCACCTGTTTTTAGAATGGCAGCATTATCCCCAGTTTTGTTTTGTTCTTTACATGAATATTTGAAGGTTAAAAGTTAGTTTTGTTTTAGATAAGTTGTAACAGTAAGAGATGAGTCCAGCAAATGTGATAGCTGAGAGTACAGAGAACTATAGTCTGTATGCCGTATATGTAAGTATACAAGTGTGTGTCTGACTGGTAAAATCTAACGTACTTACACGTAGTATAGTCAACTTTAATAACATCCATCTGAGTGCTTGTCAAGCAGACATGACACACACCAGCACACTCTCCTGCAGATTCCATTAGTAAAAATTAAATTATTTAGAAGTGATTAAGACTAAATGCAAGAAATGAGTCAACGGCAGTGCTGAAAGTTCAGGCTTCTCAGTAAAATTGAGCTGACAGCTCAGATCCATGGGTACGATTGCCTTTGGCTCCAGATGCCTGTGTTTTTCTCTCATACTATTAATCAGTATTGACACTTATCATTTCCTCCTGAACATGATATTCCCCTCACAGTAACCTTGTGGTTTCAGACTTTGGACACGTGGTATTCATAACCATTTTAAAAATAACTGGGTGATGCAGATCACGAACACCCTAAATGTTGTTTAATAAATCTTATACACCTCCTCTTCGTCCTCTCATTTGCTTTTATATTGTTGTAGGGCTGGAAAAGCAAAGAGATCCAGCCGGAACTGAATATGGTTTGCTCTTTTTTTAACCCGAATATCTCGGTTTCACATGTACCTGCGGTACATTTCACAATGAATTAGGACAAATTTCCATCTTTGCAAAAATACAGATTACTTTAATTTACCAACGCTGTCAAAAGAAGTTATATTGATATTGTTCATTTAGGTATTTAAACATTTAATCAAAGGTCATTAGTTTGAATCACGGCACCATTTTCTCATGGCATTAATTTGATATTTGTGTTTTTATGGCTCCATTACTTTTTAAATAAAGCCTGAGGTCATTTTATAGAATCCTGATGGCGTACACTTATCTAAATCTGACACGTTACCTCTGTTTTGTAAGTAATCTTGTTGTTTTGCCATTTTAGTCATTGTTTCACATGTAAGTGGTTTTTCAGGTCAGATAAAGGTGAAGAACACAAAAGGCACAGAACGTAACAGGAAGGAAACATGACAAGGGGATGTAGGGCAACATTTTTACATGGTGACTATAAGGAGACTGATTGGCACGTAGGGCAACATGACAGGCAGCATTCTTCTCCAAAACATACTTATAACTCACATGTACACACAAATTTAAAAGGTCTCAAAAATAAGGTAACATTAATTCATTTCATTTTTTAGAAATAACCCATTTCTACTTATTTCTCTCCAATGAGCCAAAATTTCTTGTGATCTTTAGTGGTTGTTAGCAGTAGATCTATTTTGTCATTCATTTTCAGTCCAGTCCTTGTGCCTGTCCTTGTGTTAACTATTATCCAAAAACTTGGCAGATCTTAGCATGATGTGCAGTGTGACCTTCACAAGTAATCTGGACATGTGGAGGACAAAACAAGAAATGTCAGGTATACAATCTCTACACCAAACAAAAGTCACGTCTTAAAGAAATAGGAATAAAATCCAGTACCTGAGAGATTCATCTTGTACAATTACACAAGAAGTGGACTAGAAATCAGATCTTGTGGAGGGATGAATGCAAGAAATATCTATCTGTACCAAACTGATGCTCTGTGATGCTTTGGGGCTTCATTTCAGCCAATGGTGGCATCTTTTCAAAACTGATAGAAGTATGTTACATGTAACAATAGTGATCCAGCATGCAATACCATATGAAAAGTGCTTGACTGGCATTGGCTTTAATTTTCTGCATGGCGATGATCCCAAAACACAATTATCACAAAGAAGACCTCTGAATGTCCTTCAAGAAGCCTGGAGAAATATTCCTGAAGACTATTTGAAAACATTACAAGAAAGCTTACCTGCGAGCGTTCATCCTGTGTTGAAGAATAAAGGAGGTCATACCAAATATTGACTTAGTGGCTTGTTAGAATTGCACAAACTCTGTTTTTGCTTTTAATAATGTAGTTCACTGTTCGCAAGTTTCAGTAAATCACTGCACCTATTTTCCTTTCAAAATATAGACAAACTAAGGAAGGCTCAAGACTTTTACACAGAACTGTATATCAACTTTACTTTATTTCTCAACGTGAAAAAGTATAAAAGAAAACATTTCCAGTGTTTTTTTGATATATACCAGCCTCAGTGTACTACAGCCTATGTTCTTCTCCAGTAGGTTAGTATATCGGGTACTGGGGATTGTTTTGTGGCAGGTAGCTGTTAAAGCAGTCAGCTGGAAATACCAGCTTAAAGCATCTATCACCTACAGCCAGTTTTCACAGTCCTAAAGGAACATGACAAAAGGTGCTAATTAAAATGGTTTGTTTTTCTTTTATTTGCAAGCTTTTTTTTTTTTTTACAGTTCTGGCACAATTAGCAGTGGCACATTAAAACTGACTCCACTCAGTTGCACAATGGTGTTTCACCACAGTGGTTGAGAAGAGTTTGCACTATAGAGAAAGGCTCCAGAATGGCTCCATAAATGCATTCCTGAAAAGTTACAATTGAATTAGCGAAAGGCATGCATGACTCAGTATCTTGTACACCAAATACTTGCACATCCTAAATAAGCTGAATATTGTTTTACATCAGCCATAAAGTGTTCTTTGTATTCCCTTTTGTTTTGGCCTGTCATCATGGGTTTAAGTGTGGAGAAGTCTAAAATGACATGGCAGATTATCAGCCCATCTTTTCTCATCCAGCTCTGTCAACAAAGAGGCAAAGGAAGAATGAGACAGAGAGAAGAAAGATTCATTTCTATTCAAATAACGGAAAAGTGAGAATTTCAAACCCAGTTCCATCAGTGTTTGAGCACGAAGGCTAACAGAAACAGGAATACTACAGAGAAATGTATTTCCTAAAAAATCAAAAATAATTTCCAAAACCAATTATTACTCCAGCTCAGTAATACTCCGTGGTGTAATATAAAAATTATACTCCATTACAACAATTTCCTAGTATTCGTTTAGTTTTTCATTTGCTGAGAATGGGTTTTCAGTCTATTCTCATTGTGTATACACAACTAAATTCCAGCTCATCTATTTTTTCAGAGTGAGACGGATAGACTCAATAAAAAGGAATCCATCCAGCCTGGATACATGTATAAACACTTACTCCAATGTAGACAGTAAATCTGAGGTCAGAGTCTTTCAGTTCAGCCTCCCAGTGCTCACCGTTGTTATTACTCAACATTTTAAATTGTCAATTGCATGTGTACTTGCTTAAATAGGTATTTTTTCTGCCTGCAATGGAGGAAAAAAAGGATCTAAGATGCACAGAGTAGATAGGGTGGGGTTTTATTGTATTAGAGAAACAACAGCTTCGCACTGGCGCCTCCTTAACAGAGGCTCACTGAGCAAGTGTTGGGACCTCCTTTTATCACTGACCCCGTGCATGCCTCATTAAACCTCTAAACTCTGTCATAGATCCATCCCAACACACACTCACTCACACACACACACACGCTACAAAAATGCCCCGTGCCTCCACCCCCCTCATAATGCCCCAGGCCCATGTAGTTGCCATATGTCCATCGACCAGGCACTGGCAGCTTTGCACTACTTTGTACTCAGCACACACATTTAAATCTAAGACCCTGCACAATGACTGCAAGGCATCCACAACACCTCAGGCTTTTGATCCCACTGTTGAGACAGTTGGTTTGGTTTTGACATAACCTAGAGCCATCTGATGTAACAGTGTTGCCCACTAAGAATCGAAAGTGTCATGGTGGGTTTGAGAACATGAGTTTATGGATCAACTATTTCATTCTGGGGTTTCTACACATGTTTTCCAAGCAGTGTCTGTTTCCTTTAAACATTTTAGACAACACAAACAAATTGCATTGAAAACCAAGAGTCACCCTAACATTTTATTTGACAGCGCAAAGTATTCATGCCCATCTAAGATTTCTTAAAGATTAATATATAACTTTTCATGCCTCTTGCTGTAGTTGTGTGTAAAGGAAATGACAAAACTGGATTTGTATGAGGACTGCAAATTTGATCCTAACCTTTTACCCCTCCCTGATCCAGTTAAATCTTACATGTCACAGTTGGATTCACACTGCATCCTGTGAGGCTGACATATTTCATACACATTTCTTTTTTTTTACCAAATAAGTGAAAAATAAACTCCCCAAAGGCCTTCCATGGTTTCCAAACGCAGTGGAAAGACAGGTAATCATTTGACGGAGCTGATTTTCTATCATGCAGGTCATAGTCAACCATTGACAGGCATTCAGTGACGTATGTTGTCATCAGCAACCTTGTCTCAGGGTCAGCTGAGGATTGATTGTTAATAGTTAGATAGTTGCACACCATGACAGCTTCGTAACTAACTGTAACACCTTTACTTGCAGAACAATTTGTGTTGCATGGCTTTTAAGAGTGACATTTATTGTTGATTAGTAAAATTTGTCAAACTAAGTGTGGAAAAGAAATATTTCATGTTGTACATTGGAGCTTTGATTTTTTTTCAGATTTGGTAAAATGGTCACATTTTAACTAGATATTGATAGACAAAAAAAAAGTTCTGAACGCCTTGAATCAGACTGACTACATTAACCTAATTAATTATTTAAAGTACTGACATATTGCAGCAGAGAACAGGTTATGAAACAGTTGGACAACTATCAGCTTTGGTTTCTCATTAAGAAGATTTGAACTGAGAAGCTGTGAGTATTTTGACAGATGAGCTGAAATGGTCAAGTCAAATAAAGAGACAGGCTTCAGCCATTAATCTGGTTCGATATTTGACCACTCTTCTTGGCAGAATTGGCAGAGTTAATTTAAATTGGTGTGTTGGAAGGTTTGGTTGCTACCCAGCTTTTAAGCATATCACAGAAATTTTCAACAGCCCTCGAGGTTGGGACTTTGAGAAGGTTATTCCAGAAGCTTAACGTTTGCCTTTTTTATCCACTGCAAACCCAGCTGATATATATATTTGGGATAACTGGCCTGTTGGAAAACCCAGCTGTGTTCTAGTTTCAACCACATAGTTATGCATTTAAGGTGAAGTTGAAGACTTTGGAACTATTTCTTCTTCTTCGTTATTCCATCCAATTTGTGCAATGTATCAGTACCACTGGCAGAAAAACAACCATAGAGCATGATGCTACCACCACCATGGCTCACAGTGTTGGTACAGTGTTCTTAGGTTTGAAAGCCTCACCTCTACTCCTCCAAAACACCTCATTTTGCTTTTTAACACAGGCAGCTGCAAATTTCAGTTGAGTTTAAAGGTGTCACTTTTGAAACAGGGGCTTCCAGTTTCCAGTTCATGGCAGGCTGGAGCCTTGGTGGTTCCTGGGTTGTACATGAACATTCAAAATAATTTCCTCTCATTCGAGGTTGACAGCTTGGACCTTGGCAGACTTTGGTATAGTGGTGCCAAATTTTGTTATTCTGCTGTTTGAACTGATGACCCTGGAATCTGCATTTGTTTAGGAAAGGATAGAAGAGACTTGCCCAACTTGTGAATCTACAGTCCTCGTTCTTAGAGCTTCATTGGTTCCTTTTGATTTTTCCCATTGTTCTGAGTATTGGTTAATCCAGTGTTGTCAAATCCTTTTTATACTGCCAAAGAAAATGGACTAGTTGTTGTCAGTCATGAGAACTAATGAGTTAATAGGTCTTGGGCTTGTCAAGATAAAGGACAAGGTAAAGTAGAACCTTCGGCACAACTTATTAAAAGATGTCAGGATATGTATATATTTGTGCCCGTACAAATAATTTTAAATGTAAATTAGAGAAAATCCAAGATAAATTAAGGCGTGTGCACCCAATGCTTGTTTTTTAATGTCATTAAAGATGTATGCTGTGTAATCATTCAACGTTGAAAAAAAATCATTAAAATCCCCAAATTACCATAACATAACATAACATAACATAACATAACCATGGTTAGTGCATTACTTCTGACCACAACTGTAGGTGGAAAGTCCGGATTAAATAAACAATGAAGATGGATTTATCTCCCCTTCACGGGGGCGCTCTGTCTTCTGACAAAGCCTGACCAGTCGTTGATAGCACAGTGACTCAGCATTGGGCAATGGGACGTGACCCAGATCCAAAACTGCTGTGTGTTTCTGATCGAGAAGTGTCAGGCAGTGCAAGTCAGGATCTGCCATCACTCCAAAGTATTACTGCCACTCAGAGTAAAGGAAGGAACAGCTCCCCTGGCATTATTTAACAAGAAAGCAAACTCAGCTAATGCTCAAAGGAAAGCAGAGAGGGAGTGGGGTCGAAGGAAAGCTGCGCTGCATGTGTTCAGTTCATGTAACTCTGAAGAGGTAACCTCCCACAAAAAACCCAATAACCTTCTTTCCAAAAAATAACAATGGTTTAACTTTCATATAGCAGCCGTATGGCTCCAAATGCAAGCAAATGACTTTTGTTTGACCCCGATGCTGTGCTAATTGAGCATGCAGGCTTAGAGAGAACGATAACATTAGACAGATGCATCTGCAATAATAGATCAAATTACGAGATTACAGCTAATTTACTTTGTTAACTGTTCATAACATCTTAATGTAGACAACTAAAAAAACTGCTCAAAGCAGCTTCTCCAGAAAATGGAATGTAAAACTCTCCTTTGAGATGAGACTCTGTTTTTCTTCAAAGCGTTCCTGGCGGTGGATGGGAGGGGGAGGCTTGTAGTGTGACGTTAAGGGGAGACAGAGACTACAGAGTGAGCAGCGGCGGACAGAGCACCCTGGAACTGATACTTGGTGATTTGCTGTGCTGGAAACTCACAAAACAACAGAAGTCTCCCCTTTGGAGACTTTAAACTAAATTCAATCTCTTCAAATAAATAGCTCTAGTTTCAGAAATGTTCTTTTTCACGTTCTTGCCACAACTTATTTCAAAATTTCACCCCTTCAAAATGAAAATCTAAAAACCAACTGCTTGGAAAAAAAAAATCCCACACAGCAGAGGAAGTAGAACAAGTACAGCAAGCAAGAGCTGAGGCAGCAAAATGTCTGTAGACGATTGTGGATGTTTGCAGTGTGAAACAAGTGTTGTTTTTCAGCCTCGAGATGGAAGGAGAAAGTCATATACACAGGGGGAGAAGCTTTTAAAAAAATACCAGTAGATCAGCATCCACAGCTCTCTGCCTGAGTAGTTCTGTTTTTAACTTTGAATTTTAATCAGAATTTGGTGATTAAACGTGAATTTGCGTGCACGAGTATGTCTGCTCCTGTGATTAGATAATATTCTTACAGCTGCAGACATCTTCCCCAGTGTTCTGCCAGGCCACAGACTCCCGACAAGGCTCTCCCCACTCCCTGCTTGAATCTGATTGCACCACGCACCCCCTGCTGTCTAATGAGAGGATTAGACTCTACATATTTGCTGCAATCCCCTGTTGAGGTTACCCCTTCCTCTCCCTCTTTCTGTCTCCTCCTCCTCCACCCCGCCAGGGCACACTGCTGCATTTATGGGTCTCTGTAGTTTCTCTGCGGCTGGAGTGTATCCTGGACTGCTGACACATGAAAGGCGCAAGCATTCACGTACATAAAACGCCCCCCAAACCCCCCTACAGTCTCTAAACACCAACAAACACCCGTACACGTGGGCACAGAAGTTAATGTGTACACATACACAAGGCTGAGAGGTTTTTTTTTAAATTTTACAAGCTGATTATTCTCTATTGTATCTTTTGATTCTGTATATGATTGCATGTGTGTGTGTATGCGATGGAGTTTTTTTTAGGAGGATTTTAGGATGATCTAAACCATACCCCCATTTTATATAAAGCTGAATCAGGCCTGCCAGTATAATTACAGAGAGGAATCTGAGTAATGCTGTGATCTGAACTGTGGATGACACCATGTACAGGCTCCCATGCAGCGTACTTACTCACTTAAAGAGCATGTCTATGTGTGTGTGTGTGTGTGCATCTTGGGGTATTGTACTGCGGGGATTTTTACTTTGGTGCTACTGCTACCACCTTTTGCATTCTCCTAAGCATCCTCCAACAGCAGAAGGCTACTTATTATAAAGCTGATCTTGCAATAAAGGACTTGTATGTAATCCATGCATATGGTTAGCGGTGTATACTAACCATATGCACCGCTACATGTATGCAAGAAGCTATGTCACGTATCTGAGAAATTCATCCTGAACATGTCCTCTTCATAAACACTACCCTGTGGCAGACGCTACTCCTTCTCGGTCTCTTGCTTTCACACACACACATCACTCTGAATTCACATGGTGTGCTACCAGTTTACTTTAGAAGTAAATGAAACCAAAATCTATGCAAGAGGCTGTGGAACAGAAACAATACCCATCATCCAAGTCATGCATGCCACCTGAGACTTCCTCACTGTAAAAACTCCTCTTCTAGCCAAGATGACCATATATCTAGCCGCGGAGCCTTGTTGATCTTGCTTTGAGTTTAATATTCTACACAACGGTGCACCGTGTAAGAAAATTGTGTTTAATTTCTCTTGCTTACTTGATAAAGTTAAACGTTTAAACACGTCAACATGAATAACTGTGAGAGAAAGATTTTAAGCCCCTGTGAGTTACTCCCTTAAAACTGCTCTGGTTATTATTAATATTCTTTCATCTTTTTCCTGGAAATCACATTGAAAATGCATGAAATCATTTTTATTGAAATATAACACATAAAAATCCCAGGACAAATCCAAATAAAAGCTCCAGCTGTGTCCTAAATGAACAAAACATGAAGTGTAGTTTTATTTTTTTTCTCTACTTGCAGTATTTTAGAAGTAGATGCTGGAATAGATCTTTGTTTTTCTGTTGTTAATGTTACCAGACCTACTTTATTTATTGAAACCGACTTAAAAAGCATGAGTCACAACAAAGAATGACTTAATGTCTTTCTTTACATACCAACTCATGAGAAAGGAATAATATCTGTCGAAATTCCTTACAAAGCAGCGCTAATCTCTTTGCCCACCAAGCCACATCTCATCTCACCCCTTTGTCGGTATTCCCAGAAACCGATAAGGGTCTGTTGAGGTAAGACATTTTTTGTCTTTACCTCACTATGACAGATCCCCTTCTGATAAAACATAAAACACACATAGATATGACTGCATAGAGTAACACTGTTTTTATACCAGCGTGGAATTCAGGCTGCCTCGTTTCCGTCTGATCTCAGCGATGAGGAGAATGTCAGAGTACGACGACAGAGATAAGAATGGCTCTTGGAGAATGCACTCTGGAGCACGTTTCATGTACCTCTGAAGTAAACTGTCTGCAAACGCTGTCGTACGTTCAAGAATCTAAGATATTTACACGCAAGCATGTCAGTAACTGTTAGGAGGACAAATGCAAAGACATCTGTGCACTTGATCAATTTAAAACAGGATGATTAACCATCCATCGTGTATAACAGTTATCAAGCTGGCTGTGTGTGTGTGTGTATGTGTGTGTGCCTCCCCATTTGTTTATGCATTTTAGAAGTGTAAGGTGACACCCAGGTCTTACATAGGGGGTGGGGGCTGAATCTCTGACTCCATCTGGATATGCCTATTTCCAGACTCCCTGAAGTCCTACCCAGTAATGGAACATAAATCCAGATGAATAGATGGTAGAAGAGGACAGACAATAAACAAACATACCCACCCTCCTATTAATCTTTACCAAAGGTAGTTGTGATAATTGTTAACCATGCAGTGGGCTGTCAAACTCTCCAGGCTGTATCCCAGCTCTCGGCAAGTGACAGCTGGGAAAGGCTCCAGCTGCCCAATGACCCTGAATTGGACTACCAGAAGAAAGTGGATGTATGGATGGATGGTAACTGTGACAAGTGTTTATATGTCCATCTGTTTCTCTGTGGTTATACTCACAGCCTATGTCAACAAATGTGCACAGTATTCAAACGTCTTTACAGATGTATAGTTGTTGCTTTTCCCCACTGGTCAGTGCCTTTTGCATTTGTAACTCCCTGTATGAATTATCATTATCACAGTTATTAGGATGAGTGTGGTCTCAGAACTCATCTGCTGATGTGGTCACAAGATAGTTTCTATTATTACCATCTCCACCAAGAAGTTTATGTAATAGGTTTAGTTCTTCTGTTTCATAATTTGCCTGTTTGCTAGAAGGATAACCCAAATTTTACTAGAAGGTGCTCGGAAGAGAAGTGATTAACTTTCAAAGTAGTGGATCCACATCCTGGATTTGATCAGTTAGTTAGTTAAATATCAAAGACTATTCTATTATCCAGATATCCTTCAGAATTCAGGGGCTCAATTTAGGTATTGCGTGGAGGTCATTTTCAGTCTTGCTAGACCTGTGATTTTCTTACTATGACAAGTCAAGTTGAGTTAAAATCACTGGTAATCTGACAGTGTTACAAATCTCAGATCGCTAGTGACAACTGGGGCTTCTGACCTGTACCAAGTTTATCAAGATTGTACAGCCACAACAGTCAGCTGCATATCAGATGTGTTGTAAGGTTCAGTTTGGCATATTGTAATGTTGCCCTTCTTTAACACACAGATGAACATCTTAGAAACATCAATGACCGCATGTTTAAGTTATGTGGAAGTCTCGTCAGGATGTTTGTTATGATTTCATTCCAGTGTACTAAATCATAACAGACACATCCGATGATACCGTTGATCTGTATTATACTTGAGGATGCACACTGGGAGTTTTCTCAGCTTAGCTCCTCTTAATTGATAATGTCCACCAGTCTTTAAATAATAAAAATCAAATCTAAATCAGGACATGCTGATAGCAATATTTAGATCATAATAAATATAAAAACCTCCCTTAATTAGAGTTTACCGTTTTAGATTGCAAAGCTGGGAAAGTAATACAAACACGCTGCTTGGTCTTTTTAATGTAAATAGTCAGAGCCAATTACATGACAGCAACTCATAGGCATGCAGACATGGCCGAGATGACCCGTAAAGTTCAAATCGAATATCAGAATGAGGAATAAAGGTGATTCAAGTGTGTTTGAATGTAGCATGGTTGTTGGGGCCAAACAGACACGTCTGAGGGCTTCAGACCAGAAACTGCTGATCTACTGGGATTTTCCCACACAAGCATCTCTAGAGTTTACAGAGAATGGTTCGAAAAAGAAATTATCCGGTGAGCTCTACTCTTATCGCACATTTTTTCAGATTAATGCGTTTGTAACTCCCAATGTCAGATATCCTTAT
Organism: Rhamphochromis longiceps; assembly: GCF_057381845.1. Classification (NCBI taxonomy): domain Eukaryota; kingdom Metazoa; phylum Chordata; class Actinopteri; order Cichliformes; family Cichlidae; genus Rhamphochromis; species Rhamphochromis longiceps. Next base: position 24,555,171 of record NC_140557.1, read on the forward strand.
CTTAACATATAATATTTAATACTAGTGTTTGCTTGCACCTGTGAATTTGTGTAGCCTGTGTTTGTGTATCTTCATGGTAAAATATTGTTCTGCAAACTCCTACAACACAAAGACTAACACACAAGATTGAATGTTTATACGTCTGCCTGTCTGTGGACTCATTTTGTGATCACAACAGTGTCACTACCGTCTGAAATAAAGACAGAAAGCGTTCCTACTGCGGTTGAGAGCAAACTAAAGGCAAAGTTTGGAAAATCTGTGTAACTCACTGGCATACCAGCTGGTGTGATCACTCACCACATGCTCTCTTAGGTTTGCATTTTAAGTTCAAAAAGTGGTCAGCAAAATCAAATTGCAGAGCTTTGGATTTCCTAGTAGGTTTTGTAGATGGCAAATGTATTCTCTAAAGATGCATTTGTGAATCTTGAAACTGTTTTGAACCCCATTCATCCACTTTCTTAACCACTTATCCAACTCAATGTTCTGGGTAGGATGAGGCCTATTAGAAGTGTCATAGGTAAGAAATGGGTACTTTGGACAGATGGTCCATCCATTACAGAGTGAACACAGGACAACCACACACACCCATACATGCTTGTCACCTTTTATTCTGATCCTGATATAATCACCAGTTGACATAACAAACGTGTTTTTGGGCTGTGGGAGGAACCAGAGTGCTCAAAGAGAACCTAAAGAGGTTCTTCAAAAAGAAAGGCCACGGCTGACCATGATGTTTGAACCAGGAACATTTCTGCCATTGGGAAACTGTGCTAAACATCCTGATCACACGTCATGCAAGGAGACTTCTTCCGAGTCCTCCACTTTACTTTGTGAGGCAGCTTATTTCGTGCAACATCACAATAAAATAGTCTACCTCGTGAGGGACCAATCTGTGTCCTCTCAGGAACTACTGACCAATAAGGTCACAGCTACAGTGACAATAAAGTAGACATGTTTCCTGTACTGATGCCAACTTTCTATCTTTCAAACCTCCCATTTCTCTTTCCCATTTTTCACTTTCTGTGGTTCCTTAAGTTAGCTAGTACACACAGATAGACTAATGGTTGCCCTTTTCCTAAAACCTTTGAAGGAACACACTGCAGGTGGTTCTGTGTAACAAACCAGCTGGCTGTTTCCAGGAACACAATTGCAAGCTTGCTTTACTCAAATGAACAGGCTTTACAGCTCCTTCGTCAAAAAGGAGCCGTTTACACCAGTCAAATCAACACAATACTGAAATATAAGTTAGGTACATTCTTAAGAAAGCAAAGGTGTTAAATCCAAGCATGCAGCTCCTTCTGTTTAGAGGAAGAATGGAGAGAACCCTTGGCAGACCTCTAGGAGGTTTAAAGCATGCCGGCCTCCTGCAGTCCTCCTGCAAACACATTCAACACTCCGCTCTGCACTGTTTTTAATTCAGCCCAGGTCTCACGAGGAGGTGAACAAGTTGGATATCTGCCAGGTAAATCATTCAAAGTAACAGCCCTGAACCATCAGAGAACATTATTCTCGAGTGCTGCAGGTTTTTTCTTTCACCGCCTTCACTCTTCACTCTGACTTTGTTAGTGACGTGTGTGCTAAATGCAACCTTTTATCCAGTGACATATTATGTGACAAAGGGGACACTGGTCCCTCGTCCGTGTGGGGGATGTGCCCGTAAATCTGCCATCTTTACTGTGCAGTTTTCTTCATTTCCTTACGCTGACTCATACAGTTCCCTCCGCCCTTGCTCTCCATTTGTTGCTAGAAGCTTTCAGCCAGAATCCTCATTGGCAGTGCGGCCATTCTGCAGACTTTGCCACTCATTTACAGATTGGTTTTAGCGTTAACGACCACCTCCTTTGACCCACGGCCCCTAACACACTCACGTCTCCAGTGTGGGGCCTCTGCTGTAGCTTCAAGATAAAGCACTTGCAAGCTGAGGTCCAGTAATCAGTATGTGCAACAGATGTGATTAACTTCTGATCTTGTGATCACATATTTGTTTGCTACAGTGTGAGGGGTCGCTCTACCCCTGGGTTTATGTTGTGCTTAATATGTGTTTCAAGACTAATGTGCGTTTGCACTTGTTTCACTCAACCATATTTAAATAATGCAGTTTCGGTTCTTTTCAAAGCCGTCAATTTACCAAACAAATCACTGGCAACTGAAAAGCAAACATGTTAGTTTGCCTACAACCACTGCAGAAGGAGGGCTGCTTGCTGTGTGTGTGTCAGTGGTAAACAATGACACAATTACAATCTGCACCACTGTTAACAAAACTGTATAATCAACATTTTTTAGGGATCTCGTGATGAAGCAAAGGTGATATTTCTTACAGGACAAAGTACTACTTTGACTGAAGTTGACTTTTTGTCATTTTGTTTCTAATATTTATTTAGGTAGAAGTATTTAGTTGGATTTTAAAGCGGCTTTACATGATACCCTTCCCTTTATCATAGCATAATGTCCTGCAATTTTTACTTGAATACTTGATTTTTTTTATACTCTGAGTCCTTCAATAGAGAAAAAAATAGGTTTAAAAAAGACAAACGGCTGGTCTGTTGCGTCAGATAAAAAGCTCTTCTTTGCTTATTCGTTTCTGTAATCTCTTATCAGTCGACATCCTTACATGAGTGGGGGCCTTGGGTTACAAGAAGACACATGAGTTACTGTTGTCACTCCGACAGTATGTAGCAGAAACGAAGACATCCTAGTATAACCAGCGCTGAACATGTTCGGATGGATACCTGTGAATAAACTGAATTTATTTGTATATATTTTGCATATCTTATATTTCTATTGTCTTTTATTGTACTTAGTGTAGTTTATAGCTGTTTCTATTGTTTTGAAATTATCATTTACTCTACTTATGTATTCTGCGTGGCATCTGTGGACAGCAAAGAAAGAATTTCACTGTACAGGGGACTGTTACAGCGTGGTACTCTTAGAGGCAGCGGATGGATGGAGCTGTGATAATCTCTAAGAGGCAACGGACAAATTCTTGATTTAGAAAATGGCCAGAGTAGTTCTTGGCAACCTGCTCTATCCTTCTCAGACAGACGGTGACGGGGGGTATGAGAGTGAGAGTCTCTGACAGATATCTACATGGGGAGATTTGGAGAGGAGAAGAGGTCTGCTAAGGTTAAATTTCCATCCAGCTCAAGTCTGGAAAAAGAAAAAAAGCAAACCTTACCCTGTGCACCAGTTATATCACATAACCACCTCTCAAGGCTGTGCTACATATTAGATCGCTCTCAAAAGAAAGACCAGTGTGCTCCACACTGCACAGTAGGTAAAAAGAGCTGGTGAGAAACAACACACTGGTTAATCATTAACACTAAAGGTTTTTTGTTAACATCCTACCTCTGATTAAGTCAAACTCAGTCTGTATCCAAAGGTCAGCATCCAGGTACTGGTCACTGTGTAGGAATGTTAAATAAACTTGCAACTACATGATGACCAACAAATGGTTAAAAAAAAAAAAAAAAAAAAAAAAAAAAAAGAGGAGTGCCATCTAGTGTTGAGTAAAGATAATGTTAACAAACCCTCATAAATATACCACGGCGGTTTCATGTGGATCTTTCCAGGGGTCACATTACAGGCCTCAAGAAGCTCACATGTTAGTCATCAAACATTTATTCAGGATGAAGAACTGAAATCATTGCAAAACAAATCAAAAAGTCACTTTAAGTGTTTTCCAGAAGTGAACCCATATGTGACTTAGGTTTACTGATAATAAAAAAAAAAAAAAAAAAAAAAAAAAAAAAAAAAAAACACACAAAAACCCCCAAAACACATCAAATAAAATGTTTAATGTTTTATCGCAATACAAGACAGTTCAACGCTAAAGTTTTACATAGCTTGTTCCAAATACAATAAGACAGTTGTGACTAATGTATACAAAGTGCCACTACACTGTAATACATCATCCATAAATGTTGAATTTCAAATGAAAATACTACATTGAGGTTTGGAATCTGACAGTTTTATTTCTGGCTTAAAGGTCCGCTTAACAGAAAGTGTGTGATGGGTGATCTCTTGATTTCCCGAACTTTGAGAAGAAGCTGAAACACTATGAACTGACAGTTCAGTCTAAAATGCTTCTTCTCAGTGAGAAGCACTTCTAGGTTTAAGTATATGCATGTTTGTAAAAATCAAATCCCAATGTCCAGTTTTACAGTTTGATCTCTTACACTCCTGTTTATCCTTGTGCCATTTTTCTCTCATTTTTTCCGTAAGCAGCTTCAGTAATCGTACTCACAAACGCAACGTGGCTGACGTCTGTGACATTGCATTGTAAAGGAAAGTGTTGTTAAATGGCACAAACTGGTGGCTGATAATCTTTATGGCCTCTTGAGCAGCTGATCCTAAAATAAAACGTAATGAAAGATTTGAACAGATATATCTTACTCATCAGCACTGTTTCACAAAGAAATGCTGTAGGAATCAATCAAAACTTTACCTCCCAAAAATGCAGAAACTGTGTGTGGCTCTGCCGCTCCATATCGACAGCTGCAGATGTATAAACAGAAAGCAAATATTTACTTATGTATTTTTGAAACAATTACTCAAAACAGCACATCCAGCTTTGGCCTCGACTTACAACTCATGGATATAGTCGTCTTTGATGTTGACATTGAGGCTGTACTCCTGCAGTAGGCTGTTCACACAGACCTTCAGTTTGCTAATGTCTTCCTCCACCTGGTAGTTATAAACGCCTAAAGAGAGTAAACACAGGGGGAAAAAGACATGAGAATAAAGAAATCAGTTCTGTTTCTGTATTCTGGCATCAGCAGGAAGTAAAATCAGACTGTAGCATGTACTTACTGCCCACTTTGTTAGGTACAGCTGTTCAACTGCTCATTAATACAAATATCTAACCAACCAGTCACATGGCAGCAATTCAGTGCATTCAAGCATATAGATATGGTCAAAGTGAATTGCTGAAGTCCAAACTGAGCATCAGAATGGGGAAAAACAAAGGGGCTTTAACTTTAAAAGGGTGTGTCAGCTGCTGATTTACTTGGATTTTCCTGCACAATCATCATAGAGGGTTACAAATAATGGTTTTAAAAAAAGAAATATTCAGTGGGCAGTAGGCTGCTGATGTGAGAAGTCTGAGGAGAATGGCCAGACGGCTTAAAGCTAATAGAAAGGCAATGGTAACTCAAATAACCATTAGTTGCAACCGAGGTATGCAGAGAAGCATTTCTGAATACACAAAACTTCAATGCTTGCAGCAGATTGGCTACAGCAGCAGAAACCACAGCAGGTGCCACTCCTGTCAGCTTCACACGGGCTCTCCAACCAGGGACAACTGAAGTGGTTCTAACATGTTTCCTGGTCTGATGAATCTTGACTTCTCTTGCACCATTTGATCGCACCAAATTTTGAATCTAGCAAACAACATGCTAGCATGAATCCATTCTGCCCCGTTTCAACAGTTCAGACTAGTGGTGGTAGTGTAAGGATGTGGGGGATATTTTCTTTGGCACACTCTGGGCCATCATGTCAATATGATCAAAAATATCTGAGGAATGTTTCCAGCACCATTTTGAATCTGTGCCATGAAGAATGAAGACATTTCTGAAGGCAAAAGAATTGTCCAACCTGGTGAAAGCATGGTTTAACAAAAGACGAGAAGTATTCTCGATAAACCCTGCAAGCCTCCCCCCCCCCTCTTTTTAAGACTATAGCTTAGATGCTGACTGTATACAAACTGGATGAGATTCTTAATGTTGCAGCAGCTATTCTTTTCTTAATGGTCAGTGGCCACATTAGTATGTATTTACATATCCAAAGCTTGATCAATATACCTTTCCTCGTTGAGGAAAGCTTAAAGCACTTCATACCTGGGTAGCGAGAGTGCTGCTGATAGAAACGATCAACAGCTCGAAGCATGAGGTAGAAGACCATCTCACTATCCGGACTGTCCATGCAGGAGGCTGTGGGGAGACAGCTGATGTTAATACAAAAGTAGGCTTTGTTGCAACAAGAACATGACGTGACTCCAACATAAAAGAGTTTACTCTAAGAGAAAATGAATCCCCAACTTACTGATTTCATCTTTGTTTACTGTATCCACACTATATTCTTCAGCCAGAGACCTGCAGCGCACCACCCGCAGAAAGGATGCATTCTTACCTAAACACAAATATCTACAGTTAGGAAATGATTAGCCTCACATGAAGCAGGTGTCACAAAGAGATCATATCACGGTTCACTTCCAATGAGTCCTTAGAGAGGAAAAAGTAACAGAATAACGTGCTGAAAATGGCCAGGCTCAGAGGAAATAGAGACTCTGATATATAGAAAATATATATCAGAGAAAATATCAGTAAAGCAACACATGACAGACTTTCATTTTTACAAATGAATGTATGGCACTGTGCAGCTTTGTTTCACATATGTTAATGTCATATGATGTTAATAAAGCTCACTGGAGGGCATTAGTAAAATCAATAATAATTAAATTACCATTAATAGTCATATCTGAAAGCCATGTTATTTGAAGTTCATCAATTATAACCAACTTCCAGGTTTTACACAACACAATTAAACGGGGCCCAGCTGAACAGCAATAAAAACTGGGCCCCCTCAAAAACACACAGTATTTATCCCTCTTGACACGCACGCACGCGCACACGCACGCACACACAGAGTGAATGGTCGTTGATAAAAGAACATAGTGCTTACAGAACAGTTTGATGTCCTTCTCAGGAATGCTTTCTGCTGGCTAGTGGAAAAAACGTAAGCAGAATTAAGTACTGTAGGAATCCAGTTTTTAGTCAAATTAAATGATGAAACTGCCATACTGAGCATGTGAGGGCAAACTCTATAGAATTCTATAGCTCAATCATATCATGACTCCCTGCCCGACTAAAGAGAAAAGACACATGATGGAGATATTAGGTTCTAGTAGAAAAAGCATTAACTTCATCACTCTTGGCTTTGCTGATGAATTAAACTTATTTGGATGGAGATGAAGGATCTACAAATGTACCTGTGATAAACACGTGCTGTGATATGACTTTTTAAAAAACTGTACCATATACTTCTCCAGACTAGCACACTAGTCTGATTGCTGCACTGTTTTCAGCACACTAGATGTTAATTTCATTATTAAATTACATTTTTATTTATATAGCACCTTTCAAGACAGAATCACAAAGTGCTGCACGTAAGATTACAAGTCATAAAAAGGGTTAAAAAAGAGAAAATAAAACAGGCAAAAACTTAACCAAAAGCAGTTTTAAAAAGGTGAGTTTTGAGTCGTTTTTTTTTTTTTTTTTTAAAACAGCTACTGAGTCCACAGTTCTTAATTATGCATTAAATTTAGAAATATAAGCTTTATACTGACTCCACAGCTTTGCGCCATACCTTTCCAACAGACTGTAACAGAGATTCTACATGTTTAGAAACAGCTGCTGCATCCTGCATGGCCTTTTCCCTGTAACTGTAACAAAACACAAATAAGAAGTCAAACCACCCACAAATGGCAAGTATGTATCAATAAATGCAGAACTGTTGAGTTGACCTCTGTTGCTCTTGTTTAATTAAACAGTGAGCACCCACATATTTCCCCACTTACACATTTTGAAGGTTGATAAACTTCTGAGAATCTGCAATCATGTCAGGTATGGTTCCTCGTACGGGTAGGCTTCCATTTCCCTCGTTGTGAACAAATTCTTTGACAGCTCGCAGCATCACCCAGAAGGATGGACTCTAAACAAACACATTCAAGAAATACTTCACAGATTAAAAGCAAACAACTTAAAATATGTATTTTTTTTATAGGAAAGATTGGCAAAAATTACAACCTGTGCTGTGATGTTTTTACACTGCTCACTATTGAAGATGTCTTCAACAGCGCTAGGAATCTGCAGAAGCAAGAGATTTCACAAGTCTTAATAGACTAAACTATGGAGGGTTGGGGGTTAAAAGTGAGATATGCTGTGTGGGACACAAGATAGCTCTTAAGGAAGCCAAGAGCTTTTAAATTTTGTCACCTTGGTAGGATTTAAAGCAGTATTGACATTCTTAATAGCTTCCTCAAAGTTTTCCTCATCCTCTGGGACACCATTCTCATTCTTCCTGATCCCTGAAAAAAAAGAAAAAAGAAATAGCATACATAAAATGAAGAGAAAAAGTCCACAATTATCTTCACAGGTCCACAAGTACCTTCCCGAATGAGCTGTCTGAAGGCCTCCTTCTCCTTGTAGTTTTTTGGTGGCTGACCATTATGCTACAATGACAAACAGCAAAAGCAGAATTATATTCTTCTGCACAGCAACAGAAATGCTAAAGAAGCTGTCAGACATTTTGGCACTAGAGAAGCAAAAGAAAAATGTAATACTGCACCTCACTGAGCCATTTCTCCAGGTATTTAGCAACAATGATTATCCACGGTGTGTGACTGTGATCCTACGGATTAAATAAAGAACAGAAAGGAAGATGATTGGATGTGTAACCCTGGCATCATTTGAATAATGTGCATGCACAAATGAAACGCATACCTTCTTCTCCATGCTGTCAAGATCATATGACTTAATGTGGTTCTGAAATTCAGCATAGGGTTGGTCCAACCTTAGATCCTCCAAGGCATTGTCTGGGTGAGATTCAATCACTGAAGAGAGATGCAGAAAAATTCAATATTAGTGTCATGTCAGTACTCTTAAATATACTGTGTAACTTGTGAAATATTATTACATAAATAGGCTATGTTCCTACCAAGTTCACTGTTCACGAAAAGTGAACTTATTGGGTTAGACATACCAACTGTAGAATGCCAAGACTATAAAAAGGATTTAAAGAAGAAAACTGCTGCTAAGAGCAACTTACCTGTATGCTCCTGCACCACCAGTCTCATGTAGCCAATGAGGCCGTAGGTCTTACAGACTAGGAAAGGTACAGAGGCACTGCAAAGAACTGAGCCAAGCCTCAAACACGTGCTGTTGGATTGAAAAGATATTTGGACAGAAAATAAAACCAGCAAGAAAATTAAGTCAGTCCTGAAACTTTCTGCAAAAAGACTTAACATTTTACATAAAAGGAAAAAGCATATGTTAAAAGCAGCCCGACAATGATGTTTAATTTGATTGGAAAATCTTGCAATAGATATGTATGAACGTTCTCTAAGAATAAATGACTTATGGCCTGCCGTAGTTTTCTTCATCAGCTCTTTTTTACAGTATTACAGTACAGTGGAAAAGGCTTGAATCATTCTTCTTCCAAGGAATCAGACTTTCTTGTATCTTTCTTAAACAATTTCCAAATCATTGTAGTTGGACCTATGAAATGCCAAAGAGTACACAGTTTGACCAACATAAAAAAATGTTTTTGAACCACCAAAGTGACTTCAAAAGTGCCTAAGAGTCCTTGAAAAGTGCCGAATATGTCCAGGTGGAAGAAGGCAAGAAGTGACTGTGACAGCAGATAAACAGTATCTGAAAGTCATATCCTTAGGAAATAGGGAAAATTAGCATCAGCTTCCGTTCCTCATATTTCAGTGTGACAATGATCCCAAACACACTGAACTGTAGTAAAAGCAAAACACACAATGAAACACTATCAGTTGGGGACTGGCTTACCCCGAGCCCCGACCTCATTATTGAAGCAGTGTGGGATCATCTTCATCATTCAAAGCTCTTCATCACCATGAAATTTTTTAAATGTGCTTCAAGAAGCCTGGAGAACTATTCCTCAACTACTTAAAGAAATGACAAGAAAGCTTACTTAAGAAAGTTCAGGCTGTGTTAAAGAATAAAGGTGGTCATACCAAATGTTGAGTTTCAAGCTTGTTAGAATTGCACAAACTGTTTTTTCCTTATACATTGCATTTCTGTGTATGTTTGTACATTGTCTCAAAACACTGCACCAATTTTCTATTTTCCCAGCACAGTATAAAGAAATGACAGGTGGGTCAAGATTTTAGCACAGCACTGTAAATGAATGCAAGGATTAAGATGATCTCATACCTTTCTGGTAGCTGGACACCAATGACTATGGTAAACCTGTGGAAAAATTCTGAATCGTTGTCCAAAAGCTTATCTGGACCCTGCAGGTGTGACAGAAATTACAAGAGGCTTCAGAGTGGCAAAAGTCATAAATTCACAAACCATATGTTTCATTCATCTGAATCAGAGTTAGGTTTATTGTCAAGTTTGTGGAATTTGTCTTGGTGTAATGGTGGAGAAAGATCTTCATTTCAACATCACAAACACTGCGGATGCTTAAAATTTCTACTGAAACATTATTAAGGTTTTGAAAACAGCTGGAAAAGTTAATGTGGCATGTTGTCAAATAATTTCACCATACACTTAACTATTGCTCAGACATTGACCAAGTTGGTAAATCTTGTTATGATCTCATGATCTTTAGCTGAAAACAAAATAGCTGTGCAACACATTTAAATAAAAATAGCTGGATACAGCCATAGTGATAAGTTACATGAAATTCATTTTGGTAGTTTTTTTTGTGTGTGTAATCATGCTGCCATGTGATTACAGACAGTACACGTGATTACAGACAGCCAAGACTGCCTTGGAAGGGAAGCAACACCAACCTCCTCGACAAAGTTTCCAGAGACATCACTGTTCAGCTCTTGCAGCAGTTCGGTGGCAGCCTGTGCTCTGTTCTGCAGCACAAAAAGTACGATAAGAACTCAAACAAATATGGAAATACACTGCTTACTTCAACAAAAGAACAAAAGAGAAGGTTGGGAGAAAATGGAAACTGCCAGCAACACATACCTTTCCTATGCTGTCTTTGCTGAGGAAAAAGCTGCAAAAGGAGAGGTCAGCTGCAAGCAGGCAAGTAAAACTGATAGAATAAAAATACTTTTAAGCTAAACATGACCACTTACTTGTTTCCAACATCTTCACCTGTGACTGTGTGCCCATCTACTATAGTGAATGCTCCAATACCTGACACACAGAACAATTCATTCAGTCAGATGTTTTCACCATCACCTGCAGCAAGGTCACTAACACTGAGGAAAATCTGTTCACCTGGAAGTACGAGGTTCTTCAGTATCTCCGTTCCCGTCGCCGTGGCGTTGATGAGACACACGTGTGCATTTTCCAGTGTTTCCTGGCCGTGGTCACCCCACAGCCTGAAAGCACACAGCACAACACGGACATTTGTTGCCATTTATCATCACTTGCTATACAAACACAGTGAGCTACTTTTCCCAGAATGACTCGGCTGCTGGTAAGAAAGATTCACCCTCATCGACAGCCCTGTATTATTACACCTGTTAAACCATCAAGAGCTGTTCATAAATACGTTCAAACAGGGTGACACCTGAGCCCTCACAGAAACAAAGAGCATAACATCACATCAGTCACATCACTCTTACGGCTTACTAATGCATTAGCTCGCCGGTGCTTATTTCAACTGCAACTCTCATAGCAAGCTAACGCTAGCTAGCTTCAGCACTTTTGCCCCAACAGCGTTGCTGCTGTGACCTCTCATGTTTTCACACACTTAGCGAGAGGGATATTATTTCTTTGTGAAAACTACGCTGCTGTTTAAACTAACCTGAGCTGCCGGTCGTATTTTTGCTCTTTCGAGGCTTTGGTGGATGCCATGATAGCTATGTGTTGAGTGACGTTAACGAACGTAAATTGACTTCCTCAGCGCCAGATTCGACACAAAAGTGCCCGCTCTTGCACTTTCGACACAGATCAACAGCGTTATAATTAATATTGTGTTAGAAATAACACATTTAATGATTCCAAATCTGAATTTTATTCACTTTTATATTTGTATATTTATATTGTGCATATTCAGCAGACCGCCTTTTATCTTTTTATCTTTCTTCTCACTATTTTCTGTTTTGTTTTTTCCCCTTTGATTTCGGTTAGCTATCAGGGATTTTAATGAATTTGTCTGTTTAAATGTAGTAGTTACAGATGACACATTACACCTCTGAAGCCCTTTTTGTTTACTATGGTGATGAGCAGGTTGACAGATGAGGTCAGGCAGGAGTCTCTGTGGACTATGCTGTTTTCAGATGACATTGTGATCTGTGGTGAGAGCAGGGAGATGGTGGATGAGAGCCTGGAGAGGTAGAGGTGTGGAGAGAAGAGGAATTAAACTCAGTAGAAGCAAGACCGAATACATGTGTGTGTGTGTGAATGAGAGGGAGACTTTGCATATGTAAAGAGTAGTGAAGTTACATGAGTTTAAATACCCAGAGTTTAAATACCCGGGGTCAACCAAGGTACCAAACAAGTGCACAAGAGAGGTGAAGCGCAGGCTGGGTGGAGTGGCTGGAGACGAGTGTTGGGGTGATTTATGACAGAAGGATAGCAGAAAGAGTGAAAATGAAGGATTACAAGATGGCAGTGAGACTTGCTGTGATGAATGGTTTAGAGATGATGTTACTCACAAAAAACAGTTAGTTTTATTACCTGAAAAGTAATGCTACAGAGGAGTTTAAACATAATTATTTGCACAGTTAAATAGTCTTTTAGTCTTTTAACTTAAGTAAACTTATTATTAGTGCAACCTGTGTAAAAATCAAAATATATTTTCAATACCTAATACCTCACTCATATAAAATGGCTTCTGTAAGAATCATACAGATTATATCACTGCAGGTGTTTATGATTGTAATTGCTTGGGTCTTCCTGGGATCTATAACAATTAAAAAAAAAGTAACTAAAGCTTTAAAATAAGTGGTATGGAGTATAAAGTATTCTTCTATATAATAGATTATTACAAAATATAGTATATAGCTTAGAGTATAAAGCTGAAGCAGAAAGAAATACCTAAAGAAAAAAGGGGGATTACAGTACATCTGTATGTTAGTAAAATACTCAAATGTGACATTAAACTTCTACGGGGCCAAGGTTTCGGATGAATAATAATACATCTAATTAAGAATTTGACAATTTTTTTTTTAAATTTAATAAAGATCCCAAACCTACAAGCAGCAGCAATTAACAAAAAAAATATTGCACAAACTAAATAATATTGATTTGGCATGTCTACATCATGGAAGCAGTGCGAGGAAGATTTCTCAAAGGGAACCTTTTAGTAGATCACATTCTTGATTTCGCTTATTTTTCTTTTTTTCAACGAGGTGTCTATTTTAGCGTTCAATGGTCGTGCGCGCGCCCACACGTGTGGGCGTGGCAAAAAGAGGTACCTTCCCCATTGCCAGTAAACTTGTTGAACAGCTGTACCCGCTGATGTCCCTACCTGTCCTTCACGTGCGCAACGAAGTGCCGCTTGGTCCGACTGGAACCTGCAGACAGGGACAATGACGGGACATCACTGGGGATACGGGAAGGAGGACGGTGAGATGTTCCAACCTGCAAGCTCCAGGCACTGTTTTCCTGCGTGGAGGCAATTAGCAATTTAACTGGAATAAACGGCCTGTTTGCGGTGCTTCGTGTTTTACTCAGACGTTAAAGACAGCCTTTAAATCCCGATTAGCCCTACGCTTAATGGGATAAACGGTTTCACCTCAACCTGACAGTCCAGTCGAATTTGCCCTGAGTTACAGAGAGTGTAATATTTTTAATTTTGCTCTGTCTAATGTTCTTAAGCAGACTTATTCTGTGCTGTGCTACATTGCCTTAATGTTATTGAGAAAGTCTATCTGAATTCCCCGATACCTGTTTAGGACCAAAGTTTTAGATTATGCCACCAGCCTTTAGTTGTGGCCTGGAGGGAGAAAGCTTCATTAGTTTAGTTGCAGGTTTATTGTTAGGTGACACACTAACAGATCTGGTGCAGATCATTGTAGTTGCAGAATTGTGTGTGTTGTAAATGTGTTTGTTTTTGATTATATTTGTTTCTCCCATAGGTCCCTCTTCATGGTATAAAAACTACCCTGTTGCGGAGGGGAACCGGCAATCACCAATTGATATCGTCCCCAATGAGGCCTCACATGACCGCGATCTAGGCCCTATAATGACAAATTATGACCACTGCACCTCCATTAACATCTCCAACAATGGACACTCCGTAGTTGTGGAGTTCAATGACTCAGATGATCGTTCAGGTGAGAAAATAGTGCTTTTGTTTTGTTTGTTTGTTTGTTTTAAATTCACTTCAATGATATTCTCGTTCCACTTTACCTGTTGTAGTTATATTATATGTGTTATATATGTATTATATGTGTTACAAACATGCCCATATCTGTTTTAGAAGTTTATATAACTGCCGTGCAACTATAATAGCAGCCGAAGACAAACTTGATCTTCAGTCTGACATCTGCTGCCAGTTACATGAGGGGGAAATCTGTGCTAAAAGTTTACTTCCAGTAATCCTTCCCTTGATTTCTCGAAAGCAAAACCACGTGTAAAGCTGATTATTATCACAGTTTGCAAATAAGCCTCTTATTATGCTGCAGGAAAGCGTAAGCAGCACTTATCTGCATGACTGTCTGTCTGCTGGACAAGAAATATAATGATGTTGGATGATCTCAGTGGTTATGATGACAATATTTGTCTTTATCACTGGGTGGATCTGTGTTAACCAGCCAGACATTAGCATGAATGATAAGCTCGGAAAAGTAGGCTGTTTTGCTCTGACGGTTATCACAAAACAGCCAAATGGCTGTTTGCTGAAATATCGATAATAACGATGAAATAAAACACCCTCAAAAAAACTGCCATCAACTACAACCTTAGCACGATTTCTCTGTATTTCAAATGTTCTGCACAAATCCTCTAAACCCGTTGTTTGTTTGCCATTACACGTCTTCCTCAGAACTCACTTGGATGAGTGACAAAACTTTTGTCGCACTGAAAACGCCACATCCAGGTGAACAGAATCAACATTTTGGGAATGCCAAAAACAGTTATACTGAGACAGGTGCACACTGTTAAAGTTGTTATAATAAAACAGAATTATAATAGCTAACATGATTCATAAGTGCAGGTGGTTTATGCTCTTCTTTCCTCAGACAGATATTAACAGTAGCGTTACGAAGGTCAGGATTTACAACATTGCTACCTGACTCTGCACATTATTCATTTATACATATTTATCACTACAATGTAGATGGTGTAAAATGATATCTACATATTATTAACATTAATATCATATTGTTGATCATTGTTTCACATTTTGTGCCACTCCTACACAGCTAATGTGACCTTGAATCATCTGATCCTTTTTGTCACAACGATGTCAGCAGCATCACAATGAATAACAATCATCATAACAGTGGAAAAAGTCCACATCCAGCAATGCATACCACAGCCACAAAGCAGTCTGCAGGGTCTCCTGTTCTCATCGTGGCATAGATTAAAGTTACTATTTACCCTTGTTAAAACTGAAAAACAAGTTCAAAATATCCTAATCTTGATTTTGCATGAGACTGGCAATTTGCATCTGAAGCTTAAGCTGGTGCCCACAGAGGTCTGTGAAACGTGACATTGGAGACTTTGCTTCTATATCAGCTTTGACTGCAAAATTCGATGATTTGAAACCTCCTGGGTAGGGATGGGTACCGGTATCCGGTGCCATGATGGAGACCGAAAAGCAGCGCACATCTCGGTGCTTTATTTTGGTGCTTTTTTTTTCCTGAGATGTCATACGCTTTGGATTCCAGCCAATCATTTAACCTTTGCAAGCGTAGTAGGCGGGCCCAGGTGCGTACGTTCTTTTAGAGTAGAGCTACAGATGGAAACGCCCAAGGTGAAGCGGTCAAAAGTATGGCTGTACTTCACAGCAAAAGATGCAAACTCAGCAGCCTGCAACAAGTGCTTTAAGGTGATGCTGTGCAAAGGAGGTAACACCTCGAATCTGATGAAACACCTGGCGACACATAGTGTTTTTTTAAAAGCAGAGAAATGCACCGTATTTGATAGCTTGCTGCGAGACCTCACACCTCACACATCTACTGCCTGTTATCGGTCCTGGAGTTTGCAACATCCCCCAAGAACCCGAAGAGGAGAGTCCTGGCCCCTAGCCCTGCCAGTGTAGCAGAAATGATGACGGATGATGATGGCAGCAGCAGCCGTTCTTCTCTGCGTGAGTAGCTTAATGTTGTTCGTGTGTAATTTACATTGAGTAGGCTAACCACGTTATTAAATGAATGCACGTAAGGTGAACTAGCAAACATCATCATAGCTACATGCGGCTGTCTTCTTGTTTGATGGCAGATACTCCCTTCACCCTGGCCAAAAAGGCTAAAATGACCAAAGAAAAAGTGGGAAACAGTTAAACATGAGAGGTTTTTGGACAAAGTTGGTGGTTTTTTCCCCCATTGATTAAGCACTGCTTCCAGTCAACAGTGATACCATAAATCCCCTATAGCTGCAGAAAAGGCTGACATTGTTGCCTTTTTACAAAAAAACAGCTAAACATGAGAGGTTTTTGGACAAAGTTTGTGTTCTTCATTCTTTAAGCACCGGTTCGAGCACCGTTTAAGCACCGGCACCGTTTCAAAAGTACCGGTTTGGTACTGGTATCGGTTAAAACCTAAACGATACCCATCCCTACTCCTGGGTGTTGACTAATGATGTCAGACGTTCGTGTGATGCTACACAAAGGATAGTTTGTGATGTGTTCTCATGAAATGACATTTTCTAATGCCTTCGCAGATATTCAAATTCACTTTTATTTTTATTTATGCATGCAACAAGTCATTTTAGGGCACTATGGAGTGACATAGAGAAGGTTAGATGGAGCTGAACTAAGTCTTCATGGTTCTAGAGAAAGCATAGAACATGTATGAGGACAACAAGGCAGCGGTGAGGCGTCTGCTAGGAGTCACAGATGGATTCAAGGTAGATGTGAGATCACATCATGGATTGTCTCCAAACCCCTTCTTGTTTTCTACACTGATGACAGGTTGACAGATGAGGTCAGACAGGAGTCTCTGTGAACTGTGATATTTGCACAGTTCACAGATTACATTGTGATCTTTGGTGACAAAAAACAGGACTCAGAGCTGGAGGTGGAAGTATGGAAGATGTTAAGATTTTCACTGAGATTATACCATATGAGAATCAGAAATGAGTACATCAGAAGGAAAGCTCAGGTTGAGCATTTTGGAGACCAAGTTAAAGGAAGACTGAGATGGTTTGGGCATGTTAAGAGGAGGGATAGTGGTTCTATTGGACCAAAGATGTTGAATATGGGACTGCCAGGCAGGAGGAAGAGACCTTAGAGGTGGTTCATGAATGTCGTAAAAGAGGAGACAAGATGTAAGTAGAGCAGAGAGAAGCAGAGCCTCTGCTGTAGCGACTCCTGAAAAGAGCATGCAAAGAAGAACATTTTAGGGCTCTAAATTTTGTGAGGCAGAGACCTGCGAAGAGAAATCAAACAACAAAAGGTATGGGGAAGTGCTTGCACGGAAACACCAACACTTTTTTTTTTTGTTTACCTCTACAGTACATCTCTCTGTATCTCCCACAGTGATCAAGGGAGGCCCACTCGATAACCCCTACAGACTGAAACAATTTCATTTCCACTGGGGTGGAAAAGGACATGGAGGCTCTGAACACACTGTTTCAGGAGAAGGCTTTGCATCTGAGGTAGGTTTCTGTTGAGTTTAAATCCTTTATCTCAGTATCTGATGGCCAAATGCAGGTTAAGAAAACTTATATAATTATAATAGGGTGTGTGTACTGGTAAAAATGTATATGGTAACAGGTGGTGGTGCAGACTTTGCTATAAAAAGATATTTATACTCATAAAAAGATACTGATATTCTCTTATTTCATAGCACACAGAAAGGGCTGCAATGTGGTATGCATGACTTCATTTATTTACCTTATTTTTCTTATTCTTTTTGTTTCCTCGCTTGTAGCTTCATTTAGTTCACTGGAATGCTGTCAAGTACAAAACGTATGGAGAGGCATCAACTGCGCCCGATGGTCTTGCCGTTCTTGGTATCTTTTTAGAAGTAAGACATTTCTCTCAATCCCATCTTCTGTCCTCATGCCCGATAATGATAGTATGAAACCATCTTAGTGGAAGTTAATAATATGTGAGAAACGTGGCGCATGCATGTGTGTGTAAAAATATATCTATCTGTTATGTAAGACAGGTGATGACCACAGATGGCTCCACATGATAACGGATGTTCTGTACATGGTGAAGTATAAAGTGAGTAGCCTAGCTGTGATTGTTGACTTATTTTATTGCATATATAAAAAAAAGAATGGTCTGTGAGTTGCATTTTTGCAGTGTTGCAGCTATATTGTCTTTATGTTTCAGGGCAGTATCACAGATTTCAAAGGTTTCAACCCCAACTGCCTGCTTCCCAGCAGTCTTCACTACTGGACCTACCTCGGCTCTCTAACCACACCTCCGCTACACGAGAGTGTTATCTGGATCATCCTGAAGGAGCCAATCGAAGTGTCTGAAAAGCAGGTGAGTGCTGCAATTGTGACCACTTTACACACCCAGTTTCTAACTTAGGCAGTGCTTTTGTTTTGCATTAGAAACGTTTTCTGTTCTACAAAATGGAGACGGAGAAGTGTGGCTATATTGTCATGACGTGATTGTGTTGGGGACGAATCATTAACAGTAAATGAGTCTATACTCCACCAATAATCTTATCTGTAATAGATAATGATTATTCCACGTTCTGTTATACAGCCACTCAGAGACATCATTAAGTAGTACTCAGCAGTGGGTAATGACTCTGGCAAAAGCTCTGTTTTACTAAAGTAGAAGATCTACAATCGTTGCTTCAGAAGAAGAATATCAGGTGTGATCGTTTTTTCATAGCGTTTAGTTAAAAAATGAACGTATTAAACAGAACCGTGAAACTGTCAGAAATTGTGACCTACATTCATCTGTAAGCCAGTATAGCTTGAGGCATTGAAGCGCCAGTTGATCACTCAGTTGTGACAGCCACGAGTCTTCGTCTGTATTATGGTTGGCTATGCTCCACTGGTCTTCAGGGAGTGTATAGAAAGAAAAAAATAGCCTTTAGGGGGAGGGGTGGTCTAGCACATAAGCACAGAGCCTTATCAGAGTCTTTGTTTTGCGGTCCTGGCGGTGTAGGGTCTGACCTGGTAACTCCAATGAGGCAGTGGATGTTTGGATGAAGCCAGGACTTACAGTCAGCAGACAACACCTCCGGACAAAGTGGTTGTAGTAAATCTGGCATTGGTAATGAAGAGGATGGAAGGGGTGATTTGTGTTGTTTTCGCAGCTGGAGCGATAGCAAGCGCTCCATCCCTACTTTTCTCTTGCGTTTCCTCTCCCTGTGCCGTCTGCATTGCTTGCTGTTCCCGACAGTAAACCACAGAGGACACAGTGGTCTTGCAATCTCAGGTGGGATACTGTTGGTCCAATCCGAAGTAAAGTCCAGGTTCAAAGCTGAGACAGATGTCTGTTAGTTCCTGAAGAATGAAAGTGATCAGTAGATTGCAGGAAGACTCAACGAAAAGGTGTAAAAACATAAAAGGTGCACAATAGTTGGGAGCGCTGTGCCGCTGCATACGTCCATATGTGCTGCCATCTTTGCACCAGTCAAGGTTTCCTTTGTTTTCAAACCACAGTTCATAAAGATCTTTTTTTTTTTTTTTTTATCCACGCCTCTTAGCACAGAATTTAATCAGAAAGTTAAGGTCTGATAACTGCAGGATGTCAAAATTAACTAACTGGATGCCTGCACACGCCTTCCAGGTCCCCCTGTGAGTCTCTTGTAGCCACTGCTGGCCAGTCTCAGGATTATTCTATTAATTTGTTGATTTTTTTTTCCCTTTATTTTCTCTAGTTGCCTGTTTTGCAAATCTATAATTGTACATGAGGAACCAGAGGTTTTATTGGTGGAGGCACTGTGGGTGTTGGTCATGAACTATCTATAAACCCATATCTGTAGCATTGCTTGGGGTGAATGTAAGACAGGCAACTGGCCCCACAGACTATAACTCCATTCCTCAAGCCTTTGATCCCCTCCAGCTGATTATCCTGATGGGTGACTGGATGGGTACAGGGATTTAATTGAAAACTGCTTACATGGAGACCCAGCAGGGAAAAGCCTTTATATAATAAGGAATTACTCCTGTAGGAATTACTGTTTTTCATTTCCCTACATAATGGTAGACACAGAGTTAGAGAGGAAGTGCCAAACTCTAACTTGGTTTTGTGGGTACTTGTAAGTTTAGGAAGCTGTTTTATCTGTGCCATGGAGCTGTATTAAAACTCATCAGTGAGCCACAGCTTTGCAGTGAGAAACACTAGAAGGTCATTAGAAAGTTCTAAATTGATCTAAGCTGATCCTACGTGTGTTCTGCTGTCAGTGCAGCATCAAACTGCCTCTAAAAAATTTGCTAAACCTGCTGCTGTTTGAGTAATTATTGCAGAAAACTGCCCAAATGCTGTAGGCAATTGTTTACAGAAATCTGTTTTTGAATTATGACTACAGTATAAGTGTGCTTGGAGATGGGAAGCCAGGTTTGCTTTAGAGATGAGCATATGTTGTTGATTATTGGACCTTTCATGGGATTTGTTAAGTTATACTCTGCATATTTGTCTTATTATAGCATCTAATATGGAGGAAGGGTTGTGCAGGAAATGAATGTCTTTTCCAAAGTTCATGTTTCTGTCCCTCTGAATGCAGCTGGGGATGTTCAGAATGCTTCTGTTCACCGAAGAGGACGACGATCAGAAGATGTGGATGGAAAACAACTTCAGGCCTCCCCAGCCTATCAAAGGGAGGAGAGTGCGTTCCTCCAATTAATATGACCTCTGGAGGTCTGAAGTCATAAATAACCAACGCTGTTTTTAGACAACAGTAACTGCAATAACACGAGAATACTTTCACCTCACGATAGCTTATCTTGAAGGGTTTGTGATTGTAGGTAAAACAGAAGTAAAACGTTGCAATAATTGTCATCCCTGGTGGTGTACCCCCCACCCATGTGAAACTTTAATGGCAGTAGAGGGAATTATTTTAGGGGCCAAAAAAAGGATTTTGTTAAGTTTACTAGGAAGTAGAATAAAACCAGCATTTACAGTCATTATTATCATTATCACAATCACAAACTGTAAGTTTAATAGGTTGCACCAATACTTGAACCAACGATTAAGGAAAACAAGAGGGCACAACAACAAGCACAAAACCTTTTCACTCCTTTTATCATATATACCTGCTAATCCCATATCGTTGTAGTCTGTAGCTGTTTCCAGACTAATGCCATATCCCTTTGCTGTCTGCAGATCTAAACCCCCCGTACTGATTGCCATTGATTCCTTGTTAATCCAGCCTGGATTCCCAGTCCTTGTGGCTATAGATTCCTTCCAGTAGGGCCAGTGATGCTTTTATCTCAACTGCTCCGTGGACCATAATTGAGTGCATGAAAGTCAGGCTGTTTACAGTCCACAAATGCTATTAATCCCAAAACATGGTAAATGTTAAGGTCTTATTAAACTTCAGGAGTCCAAACAAGGCCCTATTTAAAATCTTTGAAGCGTTCTGTGATGATCAGATCATTATTAATTCTGTCGGCAGCATCACACGATGGTTATTATTGTGCAGGATGTATTATTATTATTATTATTATTATTATTATTATTATTATTATTATTATTACATCTATGAACCAGCAACAGGGGGAAAAAAGTTATAGAGTTTTCACCTAAAATCTGTGTTCGTGTTCACCATTTGAGTTGCTGTAACAGTTGCGTGACTGTAACCTTTTACCTGTTATCCAGAATTAGGTGGAGTAATTAAAGCAAATGTTTAAACTCTATCATTGATTAGAAGAGGCAAGAGTTCAAGGTAATTAGTAGCTAGGTTGAAGAGCAGTGGGAAATCTGGGCTGTGATTGGTTAAATATTTACCACCTGTGTTGAAGATGTCTAAGAATACACTGCTTTGAACAACTAAAAATACAAAATGTTAAATACTATAATGTTAAAATGTTAAGAATCAATGTATTAGCAAATATTTTGTAAGGAGAAGGACTTAATGTCAGAAAACTGTAATATATGTTTCAGTATGTATTACTACCAGACTGAAAATATAGTACAGCAATACATAAACGTGATAACCACCATACTTGGAGAAGTCCAGTAACATTTTAGAATACAGAGCCGATTTGTTTTGCTGTCGTATATTTATCGACATATATCTATGGTCCCTAGAGTTTAGCTACAATATTTGTCCAGCAGATGGCAGGTTTGGCTGTTTTATTAAAGTTCTAGACTGAATTCTTATTTTTCTGCTATTCATCAAAAATATTTTCATAAAATGAAATTTATATTTACATGTCTGTTTAAACATTTAAATGGTTATTTAAAATATGTAGCTGTTCAAATACTGCTTTATTTAATTTAATGTATCATTAAATAAATGCTTTTTTTTCTCTCCTGCACCTTGTTTCTACATTCTTAAATTGTTATTTTCTTTGTCAGATTTATTTTATTCTCATTCAGATTTTAGTTACCTATTTATTTGATCTCTAGCATATTCAGCTTGTGTTTATCGTCCTGCAGGTGGCAGTGTCTGCTCTCATTTGTATCAAATCCAGTAGCTACTGATTTGTTTTACACTGAACGTGATAAAAAAATTCACAGAAAATAAATAATTTACAACAGTGCATAGAAACCAATGGTTAAGTAAATTAAGTGATGCATTACTGGTAGGAAAAATACAACATTGTCATCAATGGCATATTTTATCTTACATCGGAGAAAATAACTTCGATAACACTTGACCTTGTCATTGCTGTCCTTTGTCACTGTGTAGGTGTTCAAGAGGTTGCATTACCTCACCTGGTTTCATTTCCACCTGATGTCTATGGAAAAATTCTGCCTCCTGGCTAATGAATAAAAAATGAGAGTAGGCGTATGAAGTATATCTGACACATATTCTCAAGTAATCCCTCAAAAATAGCATCAGTGAGCTTTATTGGGACTGAGAATACCTGAGCGGGCACATCATCTTCAGCCACGATCGATATGCCATGTAATAAAATACTACAGTCAGACCTCAGAAATAGTCGATCACATGTATTTTTAGCACCAGGATATCTACTTGCTTGTCATAGTGATTATTTTGCCAGACAGAGCAACATCTTTGCAACACTGTGAAATACAAACCCGCGGGATAAAAAGTTGTTGTTCAGGCAAAAGAAGAAAGTTGTCTGGAGAGTGTCGTGACAGTCCATGTATTTGTGGAGTACAGAGAAATGTGCGGTGCTGGGGCCAATCATCAATATTGTTTTATCAGTGCCAAAAGTATGTTGACACATACTGCTTTGTTAAAAAGTGGTACTAGTAATAAAATGTACACAAAAACTAAAGGTAAATGTGGTAAAAGTGGCCTTGTCGGTGTGCTTGTACTTAAGTGTATTGAATAAAGTGCTTCATGAACATATGGTTAAATGTGTTATATGTGCTATATACATGGAAGTACATTATGTATCTGGTTTAGTGTTTTGGCTGCGGTAACACAGGAATTTCCAGAGTCCTCAGGTAAATAAAGTATTTCTCATCTAATCTTACATCATGATTTATTATGCAACTGTTTTCAAACATGCATGAGAAACATTTTATATACACTTAAAATCTTTAACAATACACTATTTTCAAAAGCTCATAAGAGTATCTGTAAAACACTATGTTGCTTGTCCAAAAAGTGTAAAGCATAAAAACAGATGGAGTATTTTCTATTAAGTGAAGCATTAAAATGTAAAGACTCAAGAACAAATGAATGCATGAATGTGTACATAATGAATGTGTATGTTTCACCAAAACTTAAGGGTCGCACAGCAGTTTGAGAGAAGCAGAAAGAGAGTAAGGGATAAACAGAGGATGTTATCATTTTGGACAATGGTGAGTGAAGCATCCAGTGTTTTTGGAGCCTGGCTGATATTAGAGGGTAAAGGCTTCTGCTGCTCTAGCTTGTTTTTTATACAGACTTTCTTTTTAATTTATTAACCTCTTTCTAATTCTAAATTGCTATATTGCTATAAATTGCTATATAGCCCTTTTTAAAATGAACCAGTCTTGTTGCACTGTTACACAGCTGTGTTATGATATAAATTAATTCAGTCTGTAGCAAACCTAATATGTACCCCATCCAAACCAAACTACTACAGTAGATCTAACCTTCTAAGCATTTTCTCTAACCTTTTTCTTATGATGCACACCGAGTCACTTTTTCTGAGCAGTAAAACTAAACCTGAGATGCTCCACTCCTAAATCACTTTAAGGACAGTGTCTCTATCTGGCAATCAGGGGACACAGTCACAGTGCAGTTTCCATGGATACAAACAGCACATGTAGCACAACACAAACGCTTGGCCAGCTTATATCTCCCCTACTTGTGTATGAGCCAGTGATCCATCGCCATCACCCTGTCAGAAAATAAAACCGTACTACAAAAATATCTAACGCTTCTTTCCCCTTATGACACCCCCCCCTCCCTCCACCACCACCACCACCTCACTCCTGGTGACACGTGTGTGTTTCTGTATTTAGCTTTATTTAGCTGCGTGTTATCTGGGATTATTTTGTGTGGATTGTTAGTGGTTCCCCGCTTATTCCAGCCACACACAGCACCTGTCTTTCCCAGATACTAATATCTGGCCTACACCTATTCTGGTTCACGGTCACGGTCATAGCAACTTGCCAAACAACATACACATTTAATGGGTTGTAGATACACACCAAAAACATTAAGGTTGTCGGGCAGTGGCCTTGGTTTGCTGAGCGTGTTATAAATCATAGCAGGAGAAGAGATGAAGTTCCCTCTCTGGGTCAGACTGTTGGTGGTCTGTTATGATATTTAAAGAAAACAGAGTGTTGCTGTCACGGGGAGAGGTCACGTAATGTAATTCAATACTTGGCTGTCAGCTTCTACACCACTTTCAGAAAACAGCATTATGTCTCTTCATAACTTGGTTAATCAGTATGCCTAAGTTGACTTATAAACAAATTTTTATTATGTGAGCTGGGGTGACTGAGTGGCAGTCATGCTCTGACCCTAGTCTGACATCTGATCTTGACAGTGTGGGGCTGCTCAGGAGGGGGTCATGACAAATTCTCAGTGGGTGACAGACACCTAAATGCTCTTCAGGGAAATTACTTTACTCAGTAGCTCTTAGTAAAGCCCCTTTTGTCAATGTAAGACCCAGTGTTTGTCAAGAGTTTCTATAGCAACACAGAGTCACAGCTAATTCAGAGCTCAGTCAACCCTTATTCATTTCCTGCACTCCTGTTTAAAATCAGTGTCACAGACATTTGGCTGGCCGGGTAGATATGTAAAACCAGTACACTTCAGCATCAGAGCTTTACATCCGGAGATATTTTAGTCAAAGAGTTATTATAAGTTGCCACAAAATTTATTAAATATTAATAAAAAATTATCTAGAGAGGCTTTTGGTTCATGAGATGGAAATATTAATGGGCCGAGCCGTTTTCCAGGTTGGATTGTAGAGAGTGGTTAATACAGTACCTAAGAAGTGAAAATTCCCTGGCTCTGTTTCAGGAGGAGACACAAATCCCTTTGGGGGCAGCTGGAAGGGCATCCAGTGTAAAAATCTGCCACAACAAACATGCAGAGCTACCAGCTGTGGAAATCCTGTAATGAACAGACAGCAGCTGAAAGCTGTTTTTATTGTAAAGAGTTTTTTTTATGTATTTCCTTGTTGCTAGTTGCAGGTACTAAAATAACAAATATGGTAAGAGAAGCTTCTCATTTAAAAATGGCCCCAGATTTATTGTCAGACATCATGTTTTCATAATATATGCTGGGTGGTTGTGGATGATAGAGCTGGTGGAGTGGGTCGTCCACTATTAACAGGACTGGTTGTTGGTTTCATCTGCAAAGTCTCTACAGCTTCAAATATCCGTGGAGGGTGAATTTAAGATTGCTACTCATGGCAGGTGAGATACAAGGTAAAAATGTTTGGGTTAAGATAACTCTTTCTGACACACTAACATTCAATGTACATTTTCCTGTCACCTGTCAATCCACTGGACACACTAGGAATCTATGTAACGCCATCCTTTTGGCCTGGACGTGCGTTTATCTCAATATAACTGCACATAGATTAAAGATAAATCTGGTAAGATTGCTTATGAATTGAATTAACTGATATTTGAATACCCCTGCTCTATTATTACCTTTAAAGCTCATGGAAATACGAAGATGGTGGGTCCATTAGCACTGTAAATTGATGTTACTGCGATTTGGTTTGATCCATCGATCCACAGAACTTCTTTTGCGCATCAGTTAAGTTTTGTGACTCAGTGCTACTATCTTCACTGATAACTTTGAGTATTAGTAAGGCAATCAGTATTTTTTTTAATATATCTGTGAGGCTGTACTGAATGTAATGCTTTAATAGCTATGCAAATAGTTTATGATTGATCAAAATATGGAGAAAACTATCACTTTAAACCACACGAACACAGTTTTACTCAAGTTGTCTAAAATCTGTAGTAAATCTATGGAAACTGCTAAATACAGCAAGGAAGTTATTTGGTGCTGGGAGATAGAAGAATCCAGTACTGTATTTGCAAAAAAGTATTTGCCCCCTTCCCAATTCCTTATTATTTTGCATTGTGAGGTAGTCTGACTGGAGCGTCAGTGAAGGTGGTAGGTAGGGAGACTCATCAGACATTTGTGTTCCCAGAGATGAGTAATTTATTTAGAGTGACCTCCATGTGAAACTTTAGAGAACTCCCCCAAATTAACTTAATTAACAAAACTCAAAAGCACATGGATTTGGTAACACAACTCTACTCTCTTCCCTCATCTGAATCAAGCAAAGGTTGACTATCAATTTCCCTTCAATCAGTCTAGCGTACCACTAGCTCAAGCTGAGGAATTTTAAACTTAACACAAATGACTGAGAATTACATAAAGCTCCCCACTCTTCTGATTAACACATTTACACAACTAAATGGCTCTACATATGAAAACATATTCAACAAATCCCTTTGTATCCCGAAACAAACAAGAAGTAAAAGAAACCCCTTCTCTTGGTTTCACCTGCTGATGTCAGACATGACATCAGCAGTACTTTAAAATCAGGAAATGCTGGGCGGGCCTTTCTCCACACCTGACCTACATGAAGACTGAAAACAAAAAACAGTGTAAGTATGCACAAATGACTTAATTTTCAACATAGTAAAATATAAAGCTACAAGAACTTGAGTATTTTCTTTGATTTGCTAAATGTTTGTTTTGCCAGCATCAGTACGCTTACACAAACAAACCCGGGATAGTATGTGCGGCAATGTTACTTTGACAATAGCAAATCATAGCAAATAAATATAGAAAGAGAATAATGTGCAAAAAGTCAATAATTCTGGGACAAGTGGAGAGTCTTGCTCATCCACATGCATATTTAGTCACAGTTGTATGTTTCAGATCATCAAACAAATGTTCATAATTAACAAAGATAACCTGAGTAAATACAAAATGCAGCTTTTAAATAATGATTTCTTTTATTAAGAAAAAATGTATCTAAACCTACAAGGCCCTGTATTTAAAAAAAAAATCAAATTGAAAAAGTAAAACTCACAAAGCATTTTATAAAATATCATCATACCAACAGGTGGCAGTTTGATGGTCAGCTTTGCTGCTTCAGGACCTGGATGAGTCACCATAACTGATTAAACTAGAATGCCTATAAAAAATATTCATAATTCTTCAATGGTTCACCCTTTTATTGCTTTAATAAAGGAAAACATGGTCAATATAATTAGTCTGTTTTTTGACAAAAAATGTGCTAAAAAGGCCTATTGCATGTCAAAGTGAAAACAGAGGTTTTCAAACTAATATAAATTATTTAAAGATATACGTAGTTGAGTGGAAAAATCTTGTTGGACATGCAACTGGCTGAGGCTGTGAAAGCTGTATGGGAGTGCAACAAAGAGAAAGGCACTGCTGAAAAAAGCTTCTATTAAATCTCACCTGGAATTCTCCCAAAGGTTTGTGTGAGACTCCAACATTGATTGGAAAAAGGTTCTTTGGTCTGATGAGACAAAAACTAAACAGTATGTTTGGCAGAAACATACATGCATACATTCATTTATATTTATATATTTCCCAGGTCTGACAGGGATAGGCCGATGTGATCATCCCTCTGTCATTTTCTCTGGATTGTCTCCAAAAACATCACAGGCCCTGTGCCAGTTTCATCCCTGCCGCATCTGCTATCTGCTGCGACTCCCACAAACAACAACCACTAAAACGTTCAAGTCAGAGGGGTCAGTCATGCACCCAGGATCATCACAAGTTTCCAAGATTCCAACCTCCCCATGTCCACTGAGTCAAAAATAGGCTCAGTTAGCCTTTTATAAATCTGAGTGTGTCTATAAAAAGCATTTGGCTGACCAGAAACCTCGGCTGAAGCGACATAACCCTATCTTTAGCTTTATTTATGTCCTGGTGTTGACAGCGCCACTTGCAAAGCTTTCCAGTCACTGTTCAATAGGTCACATGTGTGCTGGGACCCAGGTCTGATGTTGGAAAGCACCGCCGAGGGTAATCAGAAAGCCCACGGCACTGGGCAGCCTGCATCCCTTACAGAAACAAGCCGCCTAACAGCTGCTGAGTTAACGGCTTGATGATTCTTGGCCTCAGATTCTTTCCATCTACTTAGTGTTTATGGAGCTCTCTTCTGATGACAGATAAGCATGTCCACTATTGTGAATTGAGGATTGGCACGTTTACAACGGTCACACGACAAGAACAATTGTAAAAATAGAAAGCCCCATTAACCGTGGCTTTATTATACTGCAGTAAGTCAATTATATTTTGCTGAATGCCTTTTGGTTATACCCGGATCTTGGCGTTTTGAAAGTCATCTGATACAGAGCCTCAAAAAGCACCCGGGATCATTACAAACATATTTATAAAAATAATGAAAAGATATAACACAGATCAAAACAGACTGCAAATTGCCAACAGGTTAGATGAGCCACTCAATGTATTTCACCATCTGTGTGTGTGTGTGTGTGTGTGTGTGTGTGTGTGTGTGTGTGTGTGTGTGCGCGTGCGCCTGTAGGAGGTATCTGTAGGAAATATGATTATGAGTGCTTTTAGAAGTCCTTGGTCAATTCATCAAATAGTAAAAGCTATAAGAATATGGAACTCTGGGTTAAAGAAGTTAATATTTCAACTAACTTCCTGGGATAAAAACATGTCATTAAGACACATCTATATGTATGGAAATGAATAAAGTAACAGGTCAAACATCAGTGCAACACAGTATTTAAATGTAAAGGAATAAAATTGTGATCTAGCAATCTTAGCTGTGACAGTACAGTTTAGACTACATCTGCTAAAAGTCAGACTCTTTCAGGACATCGGTCAGTCCTGTGCACTTCACATTAAAAGAGAGGAACAAAGTGTCTTCAAGATTTCCAGTGGAAAAAACAGAGCATCTTACTACTCCACTCCAGTCTTTTCTCTTCTTTCTCTCCTTCTAACTCATCTCTCGTGTTTTATCAAGAATAGTTCAGAGCAAGTTTGCCCACACAAAGACAGTAGGTCTCATCCCACTCAAGCTTCAGTTCATGACTGATGGCCACATTCGCTGTGAACAAAGATGGTGTAGGTGGACAGTGTGTATGTGTGTCTGCATCCATGTCTGCATCTCCGAGATTGTGCCACTGTTATGCCAGCGTCTTAGACCTTTCAAATGTTAGGGCAGCAATGTGAGTGTCTTTTGCTCTTCTTGTGTCTCTTATTAAATAATTATTTCAACCGTGGAGCAAATAAGCTGACATTATTTCTATATATAAAATGCCTTATTGCCTTGCATCTATCTATGTTGAGTCTGAGGAGAGCAATCATGTAAATGTCTGTGCCAAGAAGGAGATGTGTCAGTGCTTGTAGATGATATGTGTGGGATGAGTGAGTCTGAGAGGAATGAATGATTGGAACATTTTCATGAAATTATTTTTGCTGCTGTTTTTGGCTGCTGTCACTTATTGAGAGTAAATTTCAATAAGTGAATAAGTAAATCTGTGGATGTTACTGTTCAGATATAAAACACACAAAATTATGTGTAATTCTTTTTTATGTCAGGATCACTCCCTCATTAGAGTTAACTGGAAATCTCAAATTTTACCTCAAGTTGATCTGTTTTTTTTTTTTTTTTTGTATGGCAGGAATATCCAGGAGAGTAAATAAATTGTATCGCTGATAAATAGTAGCAATATTTTGATGACTATTTCAATCATTTAATTGATTATAAATAATATGTAATAATACTCTATTGTATATATTAAATCTATAGTATACATTAAATTTTTTACTAAAGTACATCACATTTAGGAATACAAGTCAAGGGGGCTATTGAAGCAGTAATATAGTATAATTTATATTATATATTGAGTATTGCACTACAATATCTGTGTTATGCAGAATAGTGCCAGTAACTATCTATTATTGACAAAGCAAGTTGTAATATAATTAAATTACATACACTGATGCGTATGTATAAATGATAAAATGCAAATAAAAGTACACATATATATTTTAGATTGAGAACTTTAACTTCGTGAGTGAACATTAGGCATAAAGTTTGCAGAAACATACATGTCGGAACATTGGAAAAACCAAACAACAGGCAGGACAGCACAGTGCTGCAGTGGTTAGCACTGTTACCTCACAAGAAGAAGCTCCACTGGCCAGCCGGCACCTTTCTGTGTGCACTTAGTTATTAGTCTGTGAGCATGTTCTCACTGTGCCTCTGTAGGATCTTTTTGAGTATTCTGGCTTCCTCCCCAAAGATATGTGTGTCAGTTTAATTTGTCATTTTAAGTTGTAGGTATGGGTGCGCTGTCTGTGTCCGGCAACTACCGGCAAACCTGTGCAGAGCATACCCCATCTTTCACCCTGTAGCAGGGATATGGCTCCAGCCCCTCCTCCTTGACCCTAAATTGGACAAATCATTACGACTGATGAAAAAACAAGGGCCAGATTTATGGATATTGCTGTATTTGAAAGACTTAAAAAAGACCATGGAAAGAAAGCTATCGAGGGCTTTTCTTGATTTCTTTTTTTCAGACTCACTGACCTACAATATTAAAACGATTCTTCTCAAGTTTATTCAGTCTTACTTTATTTTTGAAGAAAACTTTCACTCTTTGCTCTTTAGTTGCAGAGCACATTTTATACTGTGACTCCACTTAAAAGTCTTACATACAGTAATAGCTTACAAAGAATTAATACATTATCTGTTTATCTGCTGTTATGAAGTCTGATGAGCGGTGTTTGGTTTAATTACTTAAAATAGAATCCTTCTGGTATATAATTATATTTTCTTGGTGAATAGATTATACATGATATACATTTAAAAAAAAGACTCAGTTGCTGCCCGAGTACGCACCAGTAAGCCAAACAGTTGAACTCAGTGGCATATTACCTCACTACAAAGAACACAGTGATCTCATCCTGCTGTTGTAAACACTCACTTGTGCTTTAATCTGGGGCTGAAAATAACCCCAGCATGCACATTTTCTAAACATTTGCTAGAAAGTACCAGCTGTTTAAGGAAATTTTTAGATACTCCTTAAATATGAACACAAATATTGGGGCTTCCGGTTGGAAAAACACAAGAATGTAGGGAAGTCTAAAAATATGCAGCTCACTGCTTGTGGTCTTTTTGTTTTTTGAGTTTATAGATTTGCAGAATATTAGAAGTTTTAACCTTCAATCATTTGGATATTTATAATTCTACACACAGAATACATGTATGGAGGACATGATCACATATTTTTGATTTCATTTGTTAGTGATGTTTGTTTACCTATTTTAACACGAGTTACAATCCTGCTGCTAAATGCATAATATGCTAGTAAGCCAGCAAATGAATATACAAGAAAAAAATAACAGTGACGAAATAAAGTGAAACAAATCAGACTACTTCAACAAGCCAGGCACAACCAGCAAATCTACAGTTTCTTTACTGCAGAGCTCCTCTACAGGTTTTCAAACTCAAGCCCACAGGCAACACTTACACCGTCTGTGCTATTGATTCTGTATTGCTCATGTGTGTGTTCCAGGTGCTTCTTGAAAAAGACTGATGATTTTCAGCTTCCTGCCTTGATAAACTAAAATGTAAGAGTGATTGCAGTCTGAAATGCCATAAATAGCAGGAGTGACGCACACGCTCTGTCAAATGTCTGTTTCATGTGACAAGCAACTTAAATTATTTTCCTGTTCAGAACATCAAATTATCGTATGAATGGATAAAAGAAAACAGAGCCCAGTACTATGACCTTCCTCCTTTAGGGCCTTTTTTTTGGTAAACATTTCAATCCTCATTTAAAAGAAAAAACAAAACACTATTCTGAGGTTACAACACTGACAACATTATGCTATTACGCAGTATTAAAAGCCCAGGCGACCTTGCTGAAGTAAAAGTGTAAACATTTTAGAAAATGTAAGACAACAATTTAAATCTCCAGTGTCCACTTTACAGTTTACTACTCAAATACGAAGAGAGCACTCGAGCAACTATTTGATTTTTAGTGTGATTTTCAATTTACCTTCAGTAATTTCTACTGAGGCAGCACGGTGGCACGGTGGTTAGCACTGTTGCCTCACAGCAAGAAGGTCCTGAGTTCAATTCCACCATCAGGCCGGGGTCTTTCTGTGTGGAGTTTGCATGTTCTCCCCGTGTCTGCGTGGGTTTCCTCCGGGTACTCCGGCTTCCTCCCACCGTCCAAAGACATGCAGCTTGTGGGGATAGGTTAATTGGATAATCCAAATTGCCACTAGGTGTGAATGTGCGAGTGAGTGTGAGTGGTTGTCTGTCCCTATGTGTTAGCCCTGCGACAGATTGGCGACCAGGGTGTACCCTGCCTTTCGCCCTATGACAGCTGGGATAGACTCCAGTGCCCCCCGCGACCCTGAAAAGGATAAGCGGAAGTGAATGGATGGATGGATAATTTCTACTGTTTCTACTGACCAACAACATATCTATCAGGAAAGGTTTTCACCTTTATGGTTATATTACTTATTATACATATAACTGAGTGCTGTAAAATTATAGGAGATGTTAAACAGCAATGTACTGGCTTGGCAGTGTTGTGATGGCCATTTTGGTTGTTTTGTGTCTCAGCTTTGATGATTGCTGTTGTTGCTCTGTGTGGTAAAGAGCAATGTTAAGTTTAGCTAGCAATGAGCCATCATGACCAAAAATGACCAAAAATCAGTTTCAAGCACTTCAGAATGAAAAGTTAATTTGGAGAATACAGCATCATTCCCACAAAGAATCCCAAACACAAAAAACAGAATTCAGGACACATGCATGCAGACTGAATCAGCATTTCCCATTCATTGTGGAAATGGTGCTTTTAAAGATAGTGAGATACTGATCTACAGTAGTTAGAGTAGAACGATAAAGGGTTTAAACAGAGAAGAAGATTAAAATCAAGTTATTAAAATAACATTAATACAAAAAATTAAAAACTACTAAGAAAAAAAGCTGCTGACAACACCACTTCTTAAAAATCCTTTTTCTATGGTTAAAAAACCCTGTTTATGCAACTTAGTGTAAATAAACCATCTATTAACATCCTGAAGCTGGCAAATGTAGCTGCTGGAATTACTATAATTTAAGAGGGAAAGTGGTTATAGCAAAAATCCCGGGGGTTGAATCCTGTTAGGCAGTATCTGCATAGTGTTAACTGCTATTGACTTCACTGTAAATAAAACACACTGAACTTTTACTTTCCTAGTCCAACATTTGAGTCCAGCCTTGCTATCAGCTGTGACATCTTTGTTGTAAGGTGAATGTAATTTATCCAGTTTTATACCACTAAAGTACCACCAACATCCGATCCTTCATATCAAGTTATGACACTGTCATATACTGGGTTGCCTGTGTTCAGCGGGTGGGCGTTGCGTAGGTTGCCATAAATGGCAACAAATGTGCAAAAGGTGGGGTTACATCGCCTTTCAGTTCTGCCTTGAATTTGTAAATGGAAAATGAAGCAAGAAGTGCTCCATGTGCAAATTATAGTCTCATGGAAGACAGTCCCATTGTTTAGATACAAAGTAACCAGTTAAATATGTATCATAGAAAAAAATGCAATGTTTCCATCCAAGCTGTTGTAAAGAAAAAAAGTGACAGAAAATAAACACTGAATTCTTTCATAACTACAGTACTTAAGTAATTGTATTTATTTGCATTCCACCACTGCATGAGCAGAGCTGTAACAAACAGGATTAAGAGTTTCTCACGCTGCCCAGTGACAGTGTTATGTGAAACAACACAGCCTTGCAACCTCTTACAATCACAGGTCGTCTCCACTCACCCCAGTTTTAAAGGCGAAGGCTGGAACATGCAGTCCTGTTCGTTAAAGTGCCACAGTGAGTCCCAAAGCTCTGCCAAAGCAGCTGTTAAAGTGGGGTTACCATAAAAGTGGACAGCTGGAGCACATCGGTCACAGTGATGTGCCGTAACACACCAATGATTGTGTTGCTGTTATGCAGCACAATTCTTGTCAGTGAATCAATTCCCTGTCCAAATGGAAAACCTCTAACCTTTCTCAACTGCCCCTTAATTGCAGGCAGTTTATATTGGTCAAACATAATTAGCTGAAAGTGCACAGAGATGCTGACACAACTGGCTGCAAGTTTATTCCCACACTCTGCAGACCATTTATTGTCACATTTATTGAAGTCATTTTGCAGGGAGAAAGTCAGTGTTTTTGACATTTTGG
Source organism: Rhamphochromis longiceps (assembly GCF_057381845.1). Classification (NCBI taxonomy): domain Eukaryota; kingdom Metazoa; phylum Chordata; class Actinopteri; order Cichliformes; family Cichlidae; genus Rhamphochromis; species Rhamphochromis longiceps. Next base: position 24,589,782 of record NC_140557.1, read on the forward strand.
AGTTTCCATTAGAACAGTGCCAACAGGATGCAGATGTTGAACATGCTCCTTTTTCCAGATTGGTGGAAGTTTTTTCTATTCCAGAGGTATTTAAAAGGAAGAGTGCAATGCAGTCAGTGGTGTCAATGATTAAAAAATAAAGAAGGCAAAAGTGTTACCCTCCAGGTGAAATGCAATCATACTGCAATCAAAATTCAAATGAGCACATTATAGGAGTAGGATCTCCATACTTCAGCGGTGTGTGACGGTATCATGAATCACTCGGATAAACATGAACTGGTCTCTTTTTCCACAGCCTCTGAGTATAGGCTTTTAATACTCTAAGTTGTTTTATTATGTATGTTGTATTCTTGTACAGCACTTTGGTCAACGCTCCTGTTGTAATTAAATGTGCTATATAAATAATTAAAATATTAAACTATTATTAAACTATAGCTGCATCACAGCAAATACAAATTGGATTTCATGCCTAAATCTTCTCAAATCCACAGGAGACTGAGATGTTTAAATTGATTAAATGTGCATCAGATACAGACATTTTAGGCTTATAATAGAAATAGATGAAAAATAGAGGATTTCTTGTTAATTGACCTTTGGCTGATCTCTGCTTAAGGGACATGTCAATAAAACAAAAGATATAAATTTGTAACTATCTAACTTTAACATCTTTCAAATTATTTTCAATAAGATGAATGGCAGCTTTAAAAAAATGTTTATTATTATCGAAACATTATTATTTTCTTGTTATGACCATGCTATAAATATCCTAAAATTAAGAAGAGTGAAAAGTGCAAAATAAATGAAGTTGTTATTTTATCCAGCTAAATAAATGTAACAGTAACTAGCCTGTTGCAGCATGACACGACAACGCTGTAATATTAAAAGCTGTATTGTGTTGCTTTGAATGGTTAAACCCCTTTTCAGTTATAAAAAGTGTACACAGAAACTAAGGCCATGCATTATCTTACAGTATACAATTACACCAGGGATTATAACATTTAGTCCTTTTACTGAATATTCTGTGAAAAAAGTATCCTTTGGCATTGCTATAGCAATGCCATGCTTATGTTCCCGGATGTGCACTACACAAGCTCAGACATGTCTGAGAGCAAGAGCAAGATGTCAGACATGGTAAAGGTAATAGCTCCTGGTAATCAAAGGAACTATTTCGACAACCTGCGGCCCAACAGTAAACAAAGCTCCACTGGTTAAAAAACTCGACCCAAAATACAACAACCCAGGTAGAAATAAGATAAGTTACTTTGGTTAAAGTGTTAAGCATTGATGTTATACTATTATTTTAAATTTCTGGGGAAAACACCTAGGCTACTTTCATGCTGTGTCACTGCTACTTCACTGTAATGGTGCTGGCACCTTTTTTCAACAGATTCACACTTTGTATTAGTAAATGCCATCAGTGACAGATGCTGACTGGAAAAGAAGGATGCAAAATACTCAGGTTAGACTTATGAATGCTGCTGCCTGCAATCTGAAAGCATCAATAAAACATTGTTCAGTATTTTTTTATTCTATTCTATATCGTTAGCAATATAGTCAACCCTAATATTTTTGAAATATGGTGAAGTCATTTTTGGGGGCTATATTGCCCAAGCCTGAGAGAAACTAAAGCCAGTGCGGAAATGTGTGAAACCTGCATTCTTTCTTAGTGTCCAGCAGAGGGCGACTGCTCTGTCTGCACATTATAAAGAAAACAACAACAACAAAACCTTTTTAAATTAACTAGCTGATTAGACAGTTTAGTTTCAGTTGTTAGTTTCATGCCTTACTACAGTATCATGTTAATTTGTAAATTATTGTATTGTGCAGCATAAAATAAAGACAATAAATCAGGGTCTAATTTGAGGTTTAGCAACCTTGTGTTTGATGAGTTGCCTTTGAGCCTGCAGTGTCCTCTGTTTTTTTCTTTTTTTTGGCTGCAGAACCATAATAGAAAAGAAAAAAATGAGATGGTGAAAGCCAAATTGCCAAACTTGAAGCTTCAAAGGAAGAGTCCACAAGAACAGCTGATAGTGGTTATGCCTAGTTGTGTGTATTTATTGCAGGAATAGTTGTACTTGGACTTGTGTTTGTCTCCTTCTCATAAAAGAAGGATCTCTCATGAGATGTTTGGCTGTGGGAAATAGAGGGCTCTTAAGCACCTAGCTCCCCCATCAGACTGTCAGAGCTAACTAAAAGCGTAAAACTGTGGCAATAACGCTAAAATAATGAGATGACAGATTTCTAATTAATTAACTAACCTTAGCCTAACTGCAGAGGTGTTTGTTTGTAGCCAATATGTGAAGCCTCTTCACAAAGACCTCTTCAGCAAGAGCACAAACATATTGCATCAAAATTATAATAATAGAAGACTGATACACACATAGCATGTCTAACAGCTACAGATGGGGAAACTGTTAAGTTTGGATCCAAAGTGAACTACAGTGATCTTAAAACAAGCTTAAAATAGCCAAAGCTGTGGGGAAACTCAGACCAGAGGGAGGAGGGATTAGGAAAAACACTCGACTGTGTCGGTAACTGAGCAATGGAAAACCGGCCAGCCACTTGGGGAAAACCGTCCACTGCTCTGCACTCTTTCTGTGCTTTCCTGTCTGTTTGTATGCAGTGAGTTATCTCTCGTTTCCCAAGATTGCTTGAAGTAATTTGAAATCTCACCCCACATCTTTCCGTGGCCTTGCACTCCAAATCATCCAGCTGAGCCATCCCTGACATCTGAAGATTTACGGGAACACATCAAGGCTAAAGTTGAAGGCTATTACCACCTAACGTTTGACCCCATGTCACAAGCTAATCCCTACCCCACTTCTTTCTCATCTGCCTCAGGGTGGTTGTCAGTTTTTTGTTTTCTTTTTTAACTTTGAGCTTGCTTTGATTGGAACAGTTAGCCAGAGATATAAACAGACTAATATAAACGCGCAGTGTGTGCGTAGGCCATCGTAAGCATCGTCTGTGTATCTGGTGAGTCAGTGCACATTGAAAATGTTTAGTTAGGCGAGCATTCAGTTTTTATACTCGTGTTTTGATGGAGAATATGTAATTTTTGGATTTATTATCAAGTTTTTTTTCTATTGTTGCTGTATTGTCTTTAAATTTCATGATGCCCAGAATACTAAATGTGTGCAATTTAGTTCACAATAGTCTACCATCTAACCTGGGAAACAAATTTAAAACGAAAACAACTGCTACTGTAGAAATGTGTATTCCATTTTTATTTTCTATCTGTCATTTTTAAATTCCAATATACACATTTCATTTAGTGAGAAAATAACTGTATTTTCAGGTATGTGTACCTAAAACATATATATTTTCCAGCTGAAAGTGACTCACAAGATTAATAACGCAGTTCTTAATCAGTTTGATGGAATATTTGGTCACGTCTAAATAAGCAGTGCAGCATCTTTTTAAAGATGTAAAGCTTTGTCTTTTGTGAATGAAAGCTGGGTGACTTCACTGGACTCTCCTGCATGAATGTCATACAGTGGACCTTGCTGAGCTATTCATAGCAGCACTATGGTCTGAATATAGCTTTGCTTGCCGGTTTGTTCGTCTAGGTCAGCATTTGAAAAGCCTCAATTACAGAAACTGGAGCATGCTGCTAATGCAGTTACAGTCACAGGTCAAATTTAGGCTGTCTCATGAGATGAAAAGTGGTTTGGTTTATAACTTGGAAGACAGTATGTTGCCACAGGAACTGGCTGATGATTCATTCAGGTATAAGAGGCTCGTATATGTGAATAATATAATATCATACTAATAGAGCTAAATACATACAATCCTAACTGCAAAAAACTTGGGACACTGTGGAAATTGTAAATAAAAATCTAGGAACTGATGAGGTGAGCAGTTGCTCAACTTTTTAGAGACAAATGTTGTCTGATTTTTGTGTGATATCGGACTCTAACTGCTTAACGGTCCTTTGCTTGATTTTCTTTTTTCTTTGCGGTATTTTTTTTTTTTCAGTTGGTAAAAGGTCTGGCCTGCAGGTGGGCCAGTTCAGCTCCTAGAGCAGGGGTGGGCAATCTCAGTCCACGAGGGCCGGTGTCCCTACAGGTTTTAGATGTGTCCTCGAACCAACACAGCCGATTTAAATGGCTAAATTAGCTCCTCAACGTGTCCTGAAGTTCTCCAGAGGCCTGGTAACGAACTAATCATGTGATTCAGGTGTGTTGACCCAAGGTGAGATCTAAAACCTGCAGGGACACGGGCCCTCGTGGACTGAGATTGCCCACCCCTGTCCTAGAGTCTTCTATTACAAAGCCCTGTTGTTTATCGGGTTGTCTAGCGTTGTCTTGCTGTAATATAACAAGTAATGTAACAAGATTGTCTCTGAAAAAAGACGTCTTCTGGATGAGGGCACATGTTCCTCTAAAATGGTGCTAAGATGGTGCCTCTCCAGATGTGCAAACTTCCTGTTCCATAGTTACACCCACGCAGACTTTTGAACTAAGCACTGTTAACAAGCCAGGTGCTCCCTCTGTTCTTTAGTCTAGAGCAGGCCTCGAGGGCCGATGTCCTGCAGGTTTTAGATGTGTCCTTGAGCCAACACAGCTGATTTAAATGGCTAAATTACCTGCTCAACATGTCATGAAGTTTTCCATAGGCCTGGAAATGGATGAATCGTTTGATTCAGGTGTGTTGACCCAGGGTGATACCTAAAACCTGCAGGACACCGGCCCTTGAGGCCTGGAGTCTCCCACCCCTGGTCTAGAGGATGTGGTATCCATGTTCTCAACCCAGCTGGTCGCGACACAGGTCCACCCCTCCCTGAGACTGGTTCTGCTGCAGGTTTTTTCCTGTTAAAAGGGAGTTTTTCCTTTGGACTATTGCCAAAGTGCTTGATCATAGGGGTTATTTTGTCTGTATGTATTACTGTAGGGTCTGCTTTAGGGGAATGTTGTTGTGATTTGGTGCTGTATGAATAAAAATGAATTGAACTGAAAAAAGAATTTTCATTTTAGAATTCCATTAATTTAATAAATTCACTGTTCTGTGGTCAGATTCATCCGATAGCTTTCCACTCTGCTTCATCCCATTTTAAATGTGCTTTGGCTCAAAGGTGTTTATGGATCATGATCACATATGGCTTCTTCTTTGCATGATGGAGCTTCAACTGCCTTTCTGGATGGTACACTGAACTGTTGTTCCTGAGCCCATGCAGTTATTGCCATGACAGAATCACGCCTATTTTTAATGCTGTGTTGCCTAAGGGCACAAGGATAACAGGCATCCAATGCTGATTTTCAGCCTTGTTGTTTGCACACAGAGAATTTTCCAGAATATTTAAATCTTTTGATGATGTTATGTACAGTAGATATGATGAGATGTTCAGTGTCATCACAATTTTACATTGAGGAACATTATTCTGAAATTGTTCCACAATTTGTAGATGCAGTTTTTTGCCTCTCTGAAATGCCCAATCATGTAACTGATTGCTGTTTTTGCTTTTTAGTTACGTATTTACACTCTTTTTGCAGACTTTCATTGTCCTGCCCCAACATTTTTGAGACATGTTGCTGCCATCAAATTCAAAATGAGCTAATATTTTTCATGCAATAGTAAAAAGTCTCAGTTTAAAGATTTGTTATGTTTTCTTTGTGGTATTGTGAATAAAAGTTGTATTTATAAGATCTGCAAATGATTGCATTCTGGATTGGGGTGTAAATAAATTATGCAGATATACAGCACTTAAAACATTTTTTATTTCTACTCATGTGTTAAGTAACATAAAATCACATGTCAGCATTGAGAGGCACACTTTCCCCACACTTTTGTATTTCCAGCAATTTTTTTTATAAGATTCAAAGAAATGGCATCATAGTTTTATGATCAGATGTGTTTAACATAATGAGTAACGTGTTACAAATTACAAAAGCGTAAGATCAATGTTACAAAATAATCCCTTTTAGAAAAATGTTACTCTTTCATGTAACATTATCTTTTACTTCTTATGTTTTAGAGAGATTTTCCAGCACAATTAGTAACTTTTCTTGTTACAGTAACTGGGCACCATTTTAAGAGATATTAACCGCTCTACAGCAATAACAAAAGACAGACAAACTTAGAAGATAAACTCACATCATGTGCAAGCACAGACCTAAGCACGTAACATACATCAGAGCTCTAGACTAAACTAAAACATAGTTTGCATACATATGAACTTAAAACTGCAAGTGAAGTGTACATTCATTTTAAAGACATTCACGGTCACGTAATGAATTTATTGCCCTGAAACAAGATTGTCATGTTTGTCCCATAAGTAGGACAATACAGTGTAGTTAGATTGACATCTTAAGGGGAACTCTCTCCTGGTTAGTCTTGCTTGGCTCTTTGGGGTTCTGGTAGGACAGTCTCACAAATACAACAATGAGGATCACTCCTGGAAGGGCAAAAAATCAACACTGCATTTACATCACAGTTTTATTGCTAATTTAGATGCAACTCCAAGACCTCTCAAAGATGATTAAATCCTACTTTTCTAGATTTTATAATAAGGCATATATTACATTCCCACTTATTTTTAAATAGACTTTAATAGTAATCAAACAGCTTTTGTCCTGCTTACCTATGACTGCAAAGGTGCCAAGCAAAATGCCGACTGCAGACTGTATAGTTGGCATGCCCTCCAGCTGCTTGGCAGCCATTTTGCAGTTTCCTCTGACATTGCAGGGGCACACAGTCACTAACAGGAGAGATAGCAAACACACAACTCACAAATCAGGGATTTTTAACACATCAAAACAGGGTTTGATTCAGGATTGATGTGTCGTCTTGTGATTCCTTGACAAAATTTAGGTTATGCATAACGTTTTTACTATAAATACAAATACTGGATGTTATAACCAGTGGATTTAGATAGTCAAATATCAAGCAAGGAATCACATATGGCATTCATTAAAAATAGTGCAGGTGTATTAATGTAATATCTTCATAGGGATTTAAAGGCTCATTTTCAGCAACCATTACTCAAGTTCCTAATCCCGACCTATCATATTTAAAGGCTGACTGGCCATTTGAGAAAGAAAAGAACTATGTTAGCACATATTGAAGATGCAGTAAATTTATCTAGTTGCTTGTGAGGAGCATAAAGTTTTGGAGTCACTTGATAATTTCAAAACAACCCATTATAAACCAAATTTTCTTCTCCAGTTATATTGTGTGTGAAAAAGAAAGATTTCACAGGTCTCCATGTAGTCCTGTGGGGAAAGAAATTATTCAACAGCTTGTAGAATCACAGCAGCAATAACTTGAAATAACCATTTTCTGTATGACTTTAACAGTCTCTCGCATTGCTACACATATTATGTACACTATTTCAGTTGGGTTACAGTCTGGACTTGGGTCACAAGACAAGTGCTTGGGATCACTGTCTTGTGACCAAGTTTTAGTCACATATGACCCTAGAATGCTTCATCTGTTGTGAATCCCCTGGTCCTCCTCTGCCAACCTGCCATTTCCTCTCTGTTGTGTCCTGTTTTTTCTCCCTCTCTCTCCTTTCTCTGTGTATTGTGTGTATGGCTTAACTCTATCAGTTTGTTTTAGAGGGGAGGCTCTGCCGTGCTTCCCTCCTCTGTATGCAACTGGCTGTTGCTTTCCTAATACTCAAGGCTGAAGAAATCCCTCAGTCATTGCCAAATCATTGCGCTTACCATGGTGTTTGACTCTTTTGGTCGTCCCTTGTGCAGATGCTCCCAGTCCTGAGACTCCCTGCGATGAGCCTCGAGTGGTTTTTACCCACGAGGAGAAATCTGTGGCTATCTTTGTTTGCCCCTCCACCAGCTCAACTCAGACATAACTACCTTGCATAAATCCCTGTTTACTTGGAAACCAGCAATAATCCTGCTGAACTTTTACCTTTCTGTTTGAGTCCAGGTCTGAGTCTGAGCCTTGACATCATCATCCCTCCACCACTTTGCTAGACAGCTGGTATGAGATGTTTGTGCTGATATGCTGTACTTAGTGTTTACCAAATGTGGCACTGTGTATTATGGCCAAACAGCTTCACTTTGGGCTCATTTCTCCAAAGTACACAGTTCCATAAGTCTTGGAGTTTACTCAAACGAAGTGCTGCAAACATAAGCTGAGCTATGCTCTTTTTAGAGATAAGAGAATTGTACTGTCATGAACATCAATATTTAGAAGAGTTTTAGCTCTTGCGTTTTTTTGGAGTTTCTCATAACGTTGCACAGTCTGACCATGGGAGGAATTTGCTGGTACGTGTGTGTCATTGTATTAACACACATGTAATCTCTCCAGACCAGCAAGCAGGCAAAACCTGTGCTTTTATAACGGTGCGCAGATGTGTTGATGATCAGTTAAGTGCATTTGAGTAGCAGCACTATGGAGATGTACTTAGCTTTCCACAGTACTGCATAGGCTCATGTGAAAAATTTCTTTTTCATGTGACTGTAGTTTATCCTAACCAGTGTGCAAGATGTGTGATGCTGTGTTATGAAATGTCAGAATGGTTATATTAGGCAGAACACAATCTTAAGAGAGCTGTGTAATCACGAGCCTGGAAAAATCATTTGTAAAGCACCATTGCATCATTAATAAACAAGAGCAGCGCTAGGACAAGCTGGCACACTGGGGTTGATCTCTATTGATTGTTCCAGCACTCTTGTCCCAGAACCTCTATGTACTCGCTTTAGCTTATCAGCAGAGGTGTCAGCATTACCTGGCAAGTGTATGAAGGTGCTCCTGGGAGGAGAGCTGCTGTCAGAGATGGTGAAGGGCACGATGTAGACATCAGGGGGCAGGTATGGGATATTTAAGGACAGGTTGGTGTGAGTATCTGAAGGACAAAACACTTGTTAGTTGGTGCAGAAAAGTGATAGAGACTGTTTTATACATCACATTTATGATGACTTAACAAAATAACAAATGAACCTGGTACTTGTCAGCTGTGAAAATCTGTTCAATTTAAAAGCCTTATTTTTCTGTTGCATCCAAAAGTGGTCAACAACAACTATTTTTATGAAAAAAATGATCACATACAACAAGTATACAAGTACTTTTTAAGTTCTAATAACCGAAGGAAGAAAAACCCAGGCCAAACACATCCATACAACTGTATGAATAAAGAGCAAGCAGAAAGACTCTGATGGGGCTCTGTATGGAGTGGTCTGGAGCCTGTGACTCTTTATCTTATCTCTGTAAATCAGGCTAAAACACAAGCCTGGCTGCATGACGTAAGAACCCTGTCCTGTAAAGAGAAGCATATTATCAAACTGTTTGAACTCTTATCTGATAGTCTTAAACTGTCCGATTGCACCTTAGCATCATCCCCCTTCATGTTCCATTTGTCAGGTAGGGAAACATGACCTGTGCAGCACCTCTGCAGAGGCTGTTAATGTCGATCTATTTATCCTCTGCCTGCACTGTGTCAAATCTGACATGACATTTTATAAGTTCGAAGTGTGACCAGCCACCTACCCCGACCAGAGCTATTCTGAAAGCTTGTGATGAAAAAGCATTTCCCCTTACAGCTATGAACAGCCATTAAGAGCATGCGAAAAAGGAACATGAACATGCCGTTTGATTAACTGAATGTCTTCGGTGAAAAGAACTGTCACTCAGCTTCCCAAAAGACTTGAGATGAATGGCTGTACTACTCATGCACACACAGATCTGCTCTTTCATTCACTGGAGGTTGATGTAATTGTAATTTAAAAGAAAATAAAAAAAATAGACAAGTTTGCTGCAAAATCAGACAGACAAAAGCACACATTTATTGCTAAAACCATTACTGACTATGACCAGGTGCAAAGCATTCTGGGAAATTCCTATTTTAGGCTCCATTAGTTGGCAGGAAACCAGCGGTGACGTGAAAGAAATTACAGACAAGATATAATTACAGCTGGGCTCAATCAATACCAACAGGAACAGGGGAGTGAAAAGGCTAAAAAAAAACTGAGAGGGAAGCGGTTGAGCTGTGTGAATGACTTAATGACAGACGTCATTGCAGTAAATAGTTTGTATTCAGTGAGCACAACACAAGCAGTTACAAAAAAAAGGATAATTATAATATATTATACCTAGCATCTCATATAAGACTGGAGATGTTTTTCAGGCAGAAAATAAATCAGGGCATTTTGCACATCTCTACTCTTGATGGCAATTCACTGATTTTGATTCATGTAAGAAAAATAATGCAAAACATTTGGCACACTGTGGAAAATTAGATGTCCACTGGCTGTATTCAAAATTCGATTTATCCCCTTCACAAGATCCATTTGGCTGGAAGGCAATAACTTGTCCTCTCCAACAAATTAACTTCCTTATGCTCGACATTAATCAGAGCAGATTATCAATTTACACAGACAAGAAAGACACACCATTCACGTACACCTTCACAAACTGCCTGATAGGGTCTAATTTTTCCATGTTACAGAACTCAGGTCAGCAGCTTTGGCTCACATCGTCTACTGTTACTAGATAGAGCTTTTTCAAGGCTGGTAATCTGACTTGTTACTTTTGGAAAGGGGGTTTAGTGGTGATTCATTTCACTTAGTGAAGACTCTTTTCAGTTATGATTTGTGGGCCTATTTGAGCTCACTGTTACATCCACTCTGGCTCACTTTCAGACCATGTTGGCAACTAAAATCATCTGACTTCACCTTTCTGAAAAAAAAAAGATAACAGAACAACTTTCAGTCCAAGTTTGGAAGGTAGAAAAAAACTATTTAAATTTTTTTGAGTATTTTTGGTTACATACAATTTATCAGAAGCCGCCTAGGGGAGTTTCTTCTAGCAGTAGTACATTATTTATTCCGCCTGTCTTTTCACTGTGAATCACATTGTATGCTGTGCGTTGACTGGACCTTTACACAGTTTGTGTTCACCCTACCATTAATAGGTGTTAGCTTCCAGTTACGTCGAACTGTGACATCGCTGCGGAGGGAGAAATTAAGTCGTCCTCCATGCTGCGGTCCATCACTGTCCCGTGATGCAAGCACCAAAGCTTGGTCCTCTAAGCGAGGTGTACACAGGTACTTCCAGGAGTAATCTCCTACCAGCACTGGACTGTTGTCATTCACATCCAGGATATAGACAGTCACCAGGGTGGACGCAGACAGGGAGGAGTTTCCTAAGATGTAAAAAGATGCTAAAAAACCAAACTGTTGTACACTAGACTTTTTAACATATGAACATCAGGTTTTCCCAGACATGAAGTAAGCCTTAAAGAAAAAAATAATTGACTATATCTATGCCTTGGAAACTGAGTCTGCCTTTAATCAAACCGTTGTGTTGCATACTCAATGATGGAAATGATCTTACGTCCATCCACTGCAATGACCTCCATGGTGTACGTGCTGTTCTCCTCCCTGTCCAAGGCCTGCACAGTCTTTAGCTCACCAGAATACTTCCCAATTGAAAAGTATTTCTTGGTGTCCCCTTGAAGAGAATATCTGTACCAGGAAACATCCATAGCTCTGTAAAATTGAAAACATGGAATTTCACACCCCTCCCAGCTTAAATTAGTTACCTTATTGGGTGAGAATCGGGGTCGTAACCTCGGATGGTGGCAATAACCCGTCCTGGTTCTTCCCCTTCTCTCACAGTCACCTCATAATGGCTTTGAGACAAGATCGGACCCTCGTTCACATCGTCAACATAAATGGAGACCGTTGCTGTGGATGCGGGGCCGTACCGGCCACGGACTAAGGCAACTGGATTCTGGGCACTGAGCACGAGAATGTACTCACTCTCGCGCTCAAAGTCCAACACCTGTGAAAAGATGCGTGCACACAACAAGTTTCACAAAGTGTTATTTAAGTATTACTTAATTTAACTCACAACATTGCATTAGACAACTACCTACACAATAGAAGAAGCAGAATTTGCAAAGTACTGCGTAAGCAAAACTTCACAGAAAGAGAAAGCAATAAACACAATCACATTCAGAGTGAGCGGAAAGCCAATTTCAGATCATTAAGAAAGAAATCAAGAATATTGATTACTGGATGAAGCATGGCAGCAATACAGGTAAATGCAAGGAGAAAGAAGAGATAGACATATTTGTGTGGTCTATCCTTTTCTGTATTGATTTACATGAAACAAATCAGTAACGAGGACTCTCTGTTAAGGTGTTTGTTCACTGCAGCTGCGTCACTCAAGCCCAAGTTTCTCAGTCACTTTTATAATAACTTTTCTGTTTAATAAGCTACATGCCGTTCATCCATCCATTTTCTTCTGCTTTTCTTCAGCTTATCCAGTTCAGGGTCGCTGGGGGTGCTGGAGCCAGGCCTAAGTGTCGTATGGTGTGACGCAGGCATTGATATATTTTAAAAGTATTAAGTGGGGTTTTTTTTCAGTTCCAGGTTGGTCCTTGAGTTAAAACAGGCACTGCTGATGCTGTGCCCTACATTACTCTTTCATATGAGCCTAAATGTGATAAAAGTAGATTTATTTTTGAAGGTTCAAGTGTAACCACACTAAACAGAGAGTCAAAAAACAGCATGTCCTTTTTGCCAGCAGGAGAGGGACACAGTACACCCCCCTTGTGTGTCTAGTCCCCTTATCTTAGGCCCAAGGAAACTGGATTTACTGGCAGTGTTACTATATTTCTAGACAGTGTAGATACAGAGGGAAAAAAAACAATTGATTCAGTGAGCCACCAGTGAAAGATTTTCCATGATGCTGTTTGAGCAACTAGGGCATGACAGTGGAAAAGATAGTACATTATAAACTGAACACACTGCTTTATTGTTGAAGTTAAGACTTTCATTCTCTAAATTTATGAAAGGGGATAAAATTAATTTAATAATAATTTTAAAAAAACCAAAAAACCTAGCCATGAATATTAACAACTTTGTTTTATCCTCTGGGGTGACAGCATGTGCTATTTATAGGTCCAAATATTGGAAGTAGCAGTTTCACAGTGATAGGATTACCATAATCTGTGCACTAAAATAGTAACTTGAACCTTCTGACTCTGATTGTAGGATTCAAAAAATAGTTTCACAGTGGGATGATGAAAAGATGGGAAAAGACTGTGATTTTACAGATTTTAGAGGCAAAACAACCCAGCTGAAGGAAAAACGAATCCCATCCCTCAGTCTTTATTACAACTGGGCACAACTGATTTCATTCGGTGTAATCTTTTGAATCCTGCCCTGAAGCTTGTTTTTGTTGTCAGGATTTGCCAGTAAACATGTTTTCTTTTTTCCCCATAAAACAAGACATCGGCAAACTGGCACTGCCTGACATCATCCTGCTGAGTACACGTGTCTTTGTTACCAGGGAGAAAAAAAACGCACACCTTGGAGAATAGATGAGTACTGCTGTTAACTGGAAGTGACACACCAAACTGCTCAGTGTGTGTCAGCGCATGAGAGCATGTGTATGGACCCTGGCGTTACTCACCTGATGATGCTACTCTTTTTTGAATTAAGTGCCTTTACAGTAGCATCATGTTCTTGCTGTAAATAGTTATTAGCTTAAATTACAGTAATACACAATATTTAAACACCACCAAAATAAATATCCTCATATGTTTCATAAAAACATCAATGTCTACCACATTTGTGTATTTGTAATAATTTGATACACATATTGATATACATAAAACTGTAAAAGCAACAGTAGTGTATCTCTCTTCAAAACGTGATGGGTATCACCATTTAACTACACATTTACACATCCGTTTATTTCTTCTGTCTTTACAGGCTAAACTCTTGAAGGGATAACAATGTTTACTAGATAGTTTTGATGCTATGCAGATAGCGAGATAGATTTTTAGTCTCTCTTGGTGTAAGAAAAATAGTGAGGCTGGTCAGAATGAACTGTTTTGCACACATACATACCTATACAATGCCCGGTCACTTTACTAGGTACACCTAATAGAGACGTCTGTCCAACTGCTCATTCACAGAAATAAATCAACCAAAAACTTTGCAGCAACTCAGTGTATTTGAGCATGTAGACATAGTTAAGACGACCTGCTGAAGTTCAAACTGAGCATCGGAATGGGAAAGAAAGGCAGTTTAGTGACTTTGAATGTGGCATGATTGTTGGTGTAAGATGGGCTGGTCTGAGTAAACCAGTAGCTGCGGATCTACTGGGATTTTCCCATGCGACCAACTGTAATGTTTACAGGGAATGGTCTGGAAAAGAGAAAAATCCAGTGAGCTCTCTGAGTGAAAATGACTTGTTGATGCCAGAGGTCAGAAAAAAATGGGCAAACTGTTTTGAGCTGATAGGAAGACAAGAGTAACTCAGATACCCACTCGTTATAACCAAGGTATACGGAAGAGTATTTTGTTAAACCTTGAAGCAGATGGGCTACAGCAGCAGATCACAGTGAATGCCAACTGTGTCAGCTGAGACGAGGAAACTGAGGCTACAATCCCCACAGGCTCAACTGGATATGCTGTAGAAAATGAGAAAACATTGCCTGGTCTGATGAGTTTGGGTTTCTGCTGTACCATTCGACTGAACATGAACATGAAAGCATGGCTCCATCCTATTTTGTATCAACAGTTCAGGCTGCCGGTGGTGATGTAATGGTGTGTGGTGATATTTTCTTGGCACAATTTGGGCCCCTTAGTACTTCAGTGCTACAGCCTACCTGAGTATCGCTGCTGAAAATGTTTGCCCTTTTATGGCCACTGGTTTCTTGAACATAGCGTCGACTTCCCTTTACTCAATTGGCCCCCACAGTCACCAGATCTTACATCATGGATGCAGTACCAACAAATTTGCTGCAACTGTGTGATGCTGTCATGTCAATATGAACCAAAATCATACTTAAGGAATGCTTTCAGTGCCTTGTTGAATCTTTGTCGTGAAGAATTAAGACAATCCTGAAGGTCAAAGAAGGTCCAACCAGGTATTAGCTAATGATGTGGCCAGTGAGTGTATATATTTATGAAACCAATAACTCAAACCTCTGATAGCCCAGTCTCACGTTAATTTCAACAGAAGTTCCAGTTTCTTTTACAGACTTTTTATGATTCATTTTTTAATTCAATGCGATGTCACCAATTTTTTCCACACTGATTTGATCCCATCCCTTTTGTTTAGTTCGTTCACTCTCCAGCCTGTGTGGTAAAATGCCATTAGTATCTGCTCACATAATCTAATTATTCATTTGGCTTTGCAATTTCTAATAATGAAATCGCTCTGCTTTCTAGTGCTGACCTCACCCTGTAATCTGGTGAATTAAAGGATTTGCTTAAGTGCATTTTAATCCACTGGGGCTTTACTTGTGGAAGATTTAAGCTTTAATTTTTACTACGGTAAGCTAACTAATCTACAGTATCCTTTCTGGTGATGCAGCGTTCGCTATAGTGATATCTCACAAGGTCAACGTAAGAGCTACTCATAGAGACAGGAATTTAAACTGCATGACATCACTTTTGAAAACAAGCCATTGTCTGTTAAACTGAAATAATAGATCGAGATCCATTTTTAGCTTTTGGAAATGCTCTGCTTTATCTCAGAGGGGCCTGTGCAGCTCACAGTTCAATCACATTCATCAACTCCCACAAGAGGTTGAAAATAATAGACTGTCGCCTGCCTGGCCACTCACAGAGTGCAGACCATTAGAGTATAGACACACACAGACACCACATGCCTCCCTAAAATGCCCTGTAGGATTATAGGAGGCAGGCGAAGGGTGATGCACCCTGGGGACAGGAGAGATTACGCCAATGTCGTGCAGGACTCTTTTTATTATAGGCATGCAGGACTAGAATTTTGACATTTCTGAAAATCCTTTTCCAACTGTCTTTCAATGCATAATATCTACATAGGGTGATATTAAAATCATGCATTTATAAAATGAGGTTAGTTTTCTGTGACTGTGAGTGAATAATCTCTTAGGACATGCACATGCTGCAAGGACAGATACAAGCAGCTATGCCAAAAATTGTCCTTGGCATTAATATCTGTGTCCCTAAGAGGAAATGATCTTTGTATTGTCTCTCCTCTCAAAACAGAAAAAAAAAAAAAAAAGAAGTTTCATTCAGACTGATGGACCTTATATCATGTTTTTAGCTGATCTTGGTAGTCAAATGTATGAGTGTAGAGCTTCAGTGTAGTTGGTGTTGTTCACCTTCGACAGGACAAGTGTGACCTCATTGGTCTGCTTATCTGTCACTAATGAAAAGACGTCCTCTTCATCTCCAGACTCTAAACGGTAGTCCACCTGCCAGCTGTCTCCACCTCGAACATCTGCATCCCTCGCCAGCACAGCTGTCACTGTCGTACCCACCAGGGCATCCTCTGGGATGTGAAAGGGTCCGTACTGATGGCGAGAAAACACAGAGTGAATGATCACTAAGAAGAAAAAGACTATCTTTTAAAAAAGTGAAAAAGTGTATGGAAGCATTTTGCATTTTTAAAAAAAAGCAGATCTCAAATGTCTCAGCTCACACTAGTTTTCACTGACCTGACCCTCTTTAAGGAAAACCTCCCCTGCAGGAGTGCCTCTAGAATAGTTTTATAGGGGCGGCCATATAAAAATATGGTGGCACACCAAAAACAGAACTTTGACAGGGGCGCAACGAAGGGGGTGACGACGGGAAATCATGAGGGACATACAGATTGTTGGGTTTTTTTTCTCTAGTATTGAGGCACCAGTTGTTGTGAATTGGTGTTACATAAATGAATCTGGCTTTGCAATAACAGCCCCAGCGAATGCTAAATAATGATAATGATTATTTATTTCTTGTCAAGGCCACTGCAGCTTTTGCCAGCAAGTTGTTGATGTTAAGATTGTGCGGTCACCAATAAATGCCAGTGATGACCGATTGCCCAATTTTCTATTGAGACGATGGGTGACTGCATGTGACAATATACATTTGCCCCCTCTTGCCCCCCTGGTGTGAGCTGACCTTTATTTGTGAACCTCTCTGTGTTTAGACAGCCGTTTAATCTGCCACTCCTGGATGTCCTCTAGAGAAGCAACCATGCCTGTGATCTGGCTGCCCCATCCACAGGGTTGCTGAACCCAGTCCTGTCACCACTCACCTCCCACATCACCTCCTATAGGGCTGCATTGCCATGGAAAAAGCTGCACTACTCAGGCGTGACCTGTTCAAGAGCATTTTCCACCTCTGTGTTTGTGTGTCTGTGGTAGCGATTATCTAAGCAAGTGTGCATTTGTTTTTAACAGCATTGTAATGATCATCCAACAATGTTTGAAAGCTGTTTGATTAAAATCCCTAAGTGTCCATTACACTGGGCGTGGATGTAAAGAATAACACGGTGTCAGGTGTTATGTCAAATCTTTGATTGATCTGGACATTGATGTCAAAGCTCTGCAGTCGATTGGTTTCTGTCCTTGACCAAAATTAAACCTTCTTTCATAGAAAACCACTGGCCAATTACACAGTGGGCCTGGAGCTGCATTATTTATGATGCCATCCTCACAGAACTTTCTGTGAGATTGTAATGGCTAAGATAACACTGCTTCTTATACAATTTCTGCCATGTTAACGACACTGGATGGAGCTGTGTAATCGTGATGTAGCCTGCTGTAGATTGACCTATAAATAAATGAGTGGAAATTTGTCTCTAAAGAAAGCTTTATCAGATTAAACTCTAAAAACACTGTCCACTTGGAGTACAGAGAGCCAAATAAAAGTCTTCCAATAACATAATGCCATCTATATAAGCCTGAGATTAGTATCATATCTAGTTCCCCGCCAGGAAAATTAGATCAGTGACCTGCGAAGCGCGTTCACAGTCCAAAATCCACAGATGATGTTTAGCCTGCTATTTTTCCAAAGCTATTGTTTATATTGCCCCAAACAGATCAATGCGTGAAAGGCGTCCTAATCTCTGTGCGCAAGTAACTGTTTGAACACGTGTTCTCGTACCTCGTGTTGGGAGAACACCGGTGGGTTGTTATTCTCATCCTGCACCGTCACAACCACAGTGCAGGAACTGTTCAGACCTGCCAGGGACAGGATCACAGCTTCTGTTAGTGACTCAGGTCAGCCCTTCTCACAAATTAAGAATGCTGAAGGAACAGCAAGTACCTCATGTTAGCCTTCGTCACACCCTGAGTCCATGAGTCATGCAGATCACATCATCTGTCACCCTAGAGGCTAACATATATACATCTCCTGGAAATCTCAAGGGAGGCTACTGACACACTTGCTCACAAAAGTAATTAACTTTTGCCTATTATAGTCATTATGAAAGATGAAATGTTTTATATATAATTGTCTCTGATGCACCTGTTTGTATCACTGCTATACTGCCTCTCTTTAACTCCCTAAAGTACAAGATAAACACCACCTTTTCATGAAAATTGCGTTATAGCTAAGGTTGTATTTTGCCTTAAACATAGTCACCTTTGGCATCCTCAGCAGTGATGGTTAGAGTGTACTGCGGTGCCGTGCCCTCCATACTATCCGCTTGGACCGAGATGACCCCTGAGTCACGGTCCACTCTGAAGAGGGCACGAGGACTCTCTGGAATTTGTCCGACTAAGCGGTAGAAGATTCGTACATTGTCTGTCTTAGGGTCATCATTATCAGCCGCTTGCACTGTCAGGATTTCTGTCCCTGCAGGAAAAAATATATGAATAAAGAGGAGGAGGAGGCTTTCTGATTTATCATCAGAAGATATTTTCAGTTAGCTCTATAAAAAAGGGTTTTCTACACTGTTTAAAAAATGTAAAAAAAAAATGAAACAAAAAAATCCATGTTTGTTTTGTTTTGTTTTTTTAACCACAAATAGAATTTGACCATTTGACCATTTTGAAAATTATCTTTACATTTTATGTTTAAAAAATATGTATAATGCATATACAATATATACATTATTATGTACATGCTCTTTTTCTTTGGCAAATTTCAAATCTTTTTCAAGTTTGACTTCTCCTTTTCTCTCTTTTAACTCTTTTGTCAAGTAATAACAAGAGAAGCTAAAATGACAAGTCTCACAGCACACTGATTTAAAATAGGGAGAGAGTACAACAATAGCTTTCTCATATAATCCTCACTCAGTGATTCCATTTAGATTAACAGATTGCCCTGTGTAATTCATTTCCCCGAATCAGAATGTTTTAAAGCACCAACAAAAGCTTTTATGCCAAGGACCTGATACGTTACAACCCACCGTGTGCTTTTTAGGAGCACAGGAGGGGTGTTGGTGCTTCCCCTGTGTCCTGGCAAAGATCCCAATCTGCTTTCACAAAATGTATCTGGCGCTCTCCACCCTTTCATCACAACAACATTGCATCCAGGCTGTGTTTTTGCACTAAGCTGTGAAACAGTATAAAATAATTCTAGAAAATGACTATTCAAATTCACTGTGTTGCTTTATTATCATCATAATTTGTAAGACGAGTTTCTTTTAAAGATGTTTTACATGCAAGATTGTATTTTGGCCAAAGAAATAGTATTGTTCTTCCTTGGTGTGTGGTCTCAAAGCACACAGCCTGTGTGATGCAGTATCTAAATATTCCACTGTAATCTGATTAGTAGGACTTGCATGAGTGAAAACAAACAAACAAACAAAAAAAATCATCCAAAACCTATATGTTACCTCGAGCAGCCAGTTCTTTCACCACAGTATGGTACTGTGCCTGTGGAAATGTGGGCCTGTTATCATTAGCGTCACCCACCATCACCCTCAGCTCCACAGGTTTGGCAATCTCCCTGCCGTCGGGACGCTCAACCACAATGCTGATATGAAACTAAGTAAGCAGAAAAGGTGAAAAAAGAAGAAAAAGCAGAGAGGGAAATATCTGGTCACATGTGGTACCCTTAACACTGTGGGTTACGAGTCACGCAACCCACGCTCCCATCAACTTTCTAGCAGCAGACCAAAAAAAAGGGATTACATGCCCAGTAGACTACTAACGACTGTAAAGTCTTCCTCTGTGCAGAGCATGATAGGATACATTTCTGCAATACGAGTAAACATTTACTTTTTGATCCTGGTTATACTCACGGATTTTGTTGAGATTCTGGTTTCCTAGTTTCTGTCTCATCTCATATCAGCCAATTTTTGCACATTTCCAGCTCAACCATTTCAGATTTGTGTAAGAATGTTATGGTCCAGTGAACATATACAATGAGTGCTATGAATTTTTTTTTCTTGCTTGAAGAAAGCAAAGGGAACTGAAGTCACATTCAATGTCTGCGTGCACAAATAAAAGATGATTCTGATTCTCATTCAACTAGCTTTTTGGTTTTTTTTGAAAAATTCTTTCACTTTCAGACTGTTTTGGAAACAATGTTTCAACATGAATATCTCAAAAACTTTTAAAGACAAAAACATGAAATTTTCACTGATCTTTCTTATCATCAAAATGAACCAGAATATGGAATTTGGGACAGATTCATTCAAAAATGTCTTAAGTATTGGCTAGATAAATATTAAATGTTCAGCATTTGTGCAAAGTCCCATATTGTAGCACACACTGATAAAAAAAAAAACTGCACACTGCAATTCCTGAATGGTATTTAGTATGTATAAAAGTATGTAGAATAGATTTCAACAACTTAGTGACAAAAATGAAGAAAATACTATTTACTATTAAATAATAGCGCAAAGCTGTATTCAGATTAAGAGTCTTCTGGCATTTTGTGGTTCTTAAGCACTTTTCACAACTCTTAAAATCAAATATACAAATGTATCTTTTCTAACTTATTTTACCAGTGGTAGCAGTACACCAAACAAAATTTTACGTTTTTTCAAAGCCTTGTTGGTTTTCCGTAAATACTTTAATATATATAACCTTAAAAAACGTGTAAAAAAAGTCTTGAATAAATATAAGGGGAAGTCATCATATCAGTTTGAGCTTCCTGTTTGTGAGAGACTGTATTAAACCCATGAGACACCAGTTTAAACTTTCATTATCATTTTCAAACTTCCACTGAAAGGTCAGTGAAGAAAAAGACAGGGTAATGTGCTAGAACACTGCGTTTTAACAATAATCACATCACCCAATTGTAGCTCAGTCTTTCTGTGCTTTTCTTTGGTGCATCTGTGCCAGAATATTCTGCTCACTGAGTCATTCAAAGCTCACAGGAGTTTAGGTTGTCTGCAAAGCTTGAGAGCAAAATGCAAACACATGGACTTTAATTTGTAATTCTGATACAAAGGATGATCTTTCCTTTGATCTAAAGTGAGACAGATTTGCAATGAAGAGTTTTAGATTCGCGATCTTTAAAGCCATTATACAACAATCTTCTTGTCACAGGCAGAATATGTTTAATGAATAGAGCACTTTTCAGGTTTTGGTTTGTAATTAGGCTGTGACTCAGTGCTCAGCTTTGCTGAAGTAATGTGTACCAGGGTTCCTACAATAAAAAAGCCATTAAGTTGTAAGTAATAGGAGAGTTAATTAAAAACAGGGACTTTCTTCCAATGAACAACATAAGAACCCTTTTAGGGACAATAAGCCTGGCACTTCTCATTGTTCAGCTTTTGAATTAATAATTTTGTCATCAGATGGTGAAAATACTTGTGAATCATCCTGCTAGTTTAAACATAAATGAAATGCACCTGTATGAAGAGTTTTTAAATCAGGGCAGTCTTTATAAACACATCAGCTGACAAACACACATCATCTTTGATATCAAAGTTTTCACGTACTGTGGGTTCAGAAATTGAAATAAAGGGCTCAATCTTTAATAGAGGAATTTTTGACTCTAATCGTGAAATGTCATTTATTATGAGGTGCTGGAGATGTTTGGCTCAAAGTACAGACCTGGTCTTGTGTCTCTCTGTCCAGCGGGGCATTGAGATAAATGACTCCTTCTCTGCTGATGGTGAAGAGCATCTCTGGAAACTCCCCCTCCAGACCATACTCTGCCTGACTGCCACTCCATTTGACCTAAATTAGCACAGACAAATGTATACAAACATTTTATGAGTATTCAGTTTTACATATCTGCAAGTGAATTAAACGCGAATATGGTTTCTTATCTGGGCGTAGCAGGAAAATTGAGCGAAAAACTGTAAACATAGAAAGCTTTGCGACCGAGCGTGTAAGATGTATAAATACCGAGCTAAGCTACCATTTGTTTATATGATACGGAGCCAGTTAAATGCGCTGACACTGATGGGGAACAGAGAGCACAGCCAAAACTAACGATGAAGGCTGAAGGGGATTTTCCACTCTGCTTTACAACCCCCTAACAGAGGGCTGTGCAGATGGGCTGAAAGGGCCCTAGTAGCAATCAAACAGCACCCAACAAGGACAAGAGCCCAGTTGTATCACAGCTGATGCAAACCCAGGGCATGTGCATCTCCTCAGCTCACTGTCAGACACTCGTCCCTTGTTTTGGATATAACTGCCCATGTGCAATGCTTCTGTATACACAAAGCCACTTCACACAGCTGGCCGCCTTTCAGTGTTATTGTGTGCTTTGAGACCTTGCAACTTTAAAGACATGTGATTGATGAGCACTGACTCTTTTGTATAGAGCTATATACAAATCATCTATGAAATCATCTGTTTTGCCTCCATCCATGTTTCAGTTTTCCAAGCACGTGCTGTCTCTGTGATATCTTGTGTTTGAGCTTGGTCAAGAGTGGCTGTGCGCCTCTTGGCAGCACTTGGGGCATGATGCTAATCAGTACTTGAATAACGTCAAGTAAACCTCCCAAATCAGGCAATGTTATAATAATAAAGCTGAAGCTAGTTTCTCATTATTTAATAAGCTGACAGAAGATAAGTGTTGTGCAAAAGTCTTGAGACACCCCTCATTCCTTGATGTTTTATATACAAAAATGCAAAATAGTTGCAGTGATTTCTTGAAATGTGCAAACATTGAAATTCAGTAAATAATGCAAAACCAAGCTATGAATCAATATTTGGTACGGCCACCTTCCCACATAGCAACCAGGTCTGGCTCGGATCTGGTATCAGGCCGGCACTGCTGGCTGACTTCTGGCATGATAAGACGGATGTCATCCAGATATGGGCCAGGCCTGGCATAGATGGCACTGTTTATGTGATGGCATGCCATATCTGGCTCAATTGTGGTTGGGTTTATGTGGCCCAGGCCCATAGAAAACAGGTCTGGCCCGGATCTGGGCTTCAAGCTGGCAGAGTGTATGTCAACCAGATGTGCGCCAGGTCTGGCAATGATGGCACTATTTATGTTCCTATTTTCCTGTTTTAGTTAGAAGACCCAAATGCCATGTTGCAATACTATACTACTATAGTAGCTGGCTGTAGCTCAGGAGGTAGAGCAGGTCACCTACTGATTGGAAGGTTAGTGGTTCGATCCCTGGCTCCTTCAGTCTGTATGTCAAGAGTGTGAATGTGTATGAATGTAGTTAGGAAGCACTCAGTTAAGAGAAAGTGTGTGACTGGTGACTGTGGCATGTTGTATAGAGCACTTTTCGTGGGAGACTAGAAAAGCGCTATATAAGAATCAGTCCGTTCACTGTCTGAACGGAGTTATGTTACTTTTGCACAGTTTTGCATGTTCTGGCACATGTTGTTATTACATGGCTTGATTAAGGTACACATTAGGCTGACACCTGGGCCAGAGCTGAAACTGTTCTGGGCCCGCACAGGGCCAGCAGTCTGTCTACAACTCATGGCTCATGGCTGCACACAAATTACACGTGGCCCACATACCGCAAAGAATGATGGCCCTTTGGTGGCCCAGACCTGGTTTGCCAGGGGTGGCCCACACATGGGCCAGCACAAGGCCAGTTGGATAGACACTGGTGGTCCTGTGCTGGCCCATGAGTGGACAATTTCTGGTAAGGCTTCAGTGAACTATAGATGGAGCAGCTGCAGAGCCAGATACCTCTTTCAGGGCCTGTGTCACATCTCTACTGATTTTTTTTCCTATTTCTCAAGGACATGACTTCCAGAAACTGTTCATCTACTGTAGATAGTCTTTTCAGGTCTAACACCTGCATGACATTTGTTCTTCATTTGTTCAATTTCTTCACAGTTTTTCAAGATTACACAGCGTGTGGTGATATGTAAAGTTTATTGTTAATAGTTCTTTGGGAATAACTTTGCTGATGGAAAAACACCATTCTATGCCTGTAACACTGTTTTATTTTTGTTATTTTTACAACACTAAAGCCATCACTTTACAATACTGACATGGGCACCCAACCACCTTGCATTTTGCCTACTTTGAGCTAAATTTTATCATGAACACCTGAGGGAGCATGGACACTCCCCACCCTGCTGATAGCCTTCTCTGATATGTGATACTGAGGTGGTAGCAAGGTGTGCTGCAGTTCATTCAATTGTCAATTGGAGAAAAGTTATTTAAAAACTTTTCTCCATAAAATCTATTCTTAACACAATCAGGTTTCTAATGACTAATGTTTGATGAGGCACCACAAGTACAAGTATCATCTGTAATATTACTCACTGATCATGAGGCCATGACAGAGTTCGAGTGGGGCTCAAACTAATTCCACAATAAATACTGAAATTTCATGCCAGTGTGAACGCTAACAGTTCGAAGTATTTAAGAGCTTTGATTCATTCGCAGCTACTGGGGCCCTCACTCCCACTTGAGTCTCAATAGATTACAGTCCTGAGTTCAAGTAGTTTCAGTGGTTGCGTTACACAATCTAAGTTTTTAGGCAATGAAAAACATGCAATAGATAACAAATTAAAATGAATCCCCATAGCCCTGGTGATGCAATCGAATTCATATGTCTGGATTGCATATTTTAATATCCAGTCGAAGCTTGCTGATTGCAGACTCAGAAAATTTAATCATAACACCAGTCAACACTTACTTTTATAACTGACTATTACCCAGGGAAGGACAATGGCAGAGCGCATGCTAAGCAGCAGGTTGATTTCGGCATCTGTCACACCAAGGACGGTGTCAGCATGTAAAACACAAGATTTGTCACAGTTGAGTAGATGCCGACATGACTGCTTCATTTATCTGAGACAGTAGGGGAGGTGGGATGTATAGAGTGGGTTCTTGGACACGATTCTCTATGTATGTGTCATAACAGCAGTTAGCCCCACCACCTACTGAGCACAGCAGTATTAGAACACCGCGTGGGTGCAATAAGGCTTCCCCCAACTAAACACCATGTTAATCTAATCCGGTTTTGTGTGATTTTAGTTACTGTTCACATAGATGATTCAGTAAAGAAACAAGAGGGCTCATTTCACACTCTACTAACACATTTTTCATTAGGAATTAAAAGAGAAACACACAGGAAATCTGCTCATTGAGAGATTTCCAGACAGCCTTGTTTACATATAGAGACACAGATGCTATGTGTTGATATTAAATAATAAAAAGGTCACCGAGCCGGAGTATTACATTATAAATAACTACTAAACCTTTAAGATAAAACTGTAGACTTTGCAGCTGATTTGAACTGGCTTTTGAAAATATGACAAAAAAGAAATCAAATCAGCCCACGCTTGTGAATCCACACATTTTCTGTGGGTGGCAGGGGACGTTGGAACAGGAGAGAAGAGAGACTGAGGGCGAGTGTGAGGGGGAGGTGGGAGAAAACCAGAGGAGGGGGAGGTATTGCGGTGTACCTGCTGGCCAAAGCGATTCTCACAATTTGATTGAGCTTTATATTCAGCTCTGCAGGCCCCATTGTTTCCACAGTTCTCGGAAGTGAATAACTAAGATTAGTTTTTTTTTTAAATGCAGGTGTAGATTTAAAAGATTTCCTGACAAAGGGTAACTACCACCGCAAGCAGATTTTTTTGCCATGTGTTACATTATTGAGTTATTAATAGACATGTAGTAGATATGGCAACATTATAAAAAGCAAAGGGTTAGAAAAGACCAGGCTCAGACACCAACCTATAAATAGAAATTACATAGATACCATGAGATGCTTTTTGGAGTTAATCCAGTGTGAAAAAGGGACCGGCTCTGTGGGATTGTTGGCTTTTTTTGAAGAAAAGATGGCAATCAAAAATTTTCCATGGTATTTCAAGTTTCAGACATGAAATCGTACTCATATCTTCATGCAATCACCAAAGTTTACTTTTGATTTCAACACTCCTTTGTGAGGCTGCAACACTTAGATTTCTTTATCAATTCATCTTTCATTGCTTTTTAATTAGTATTTACTTAATTTAATCAGAAATGTCATGAAATCACAAATGTCTCTTTACAAGCTGATGGCTTTGGATATTTTGTTGTGGACAACTAAAGGTGTTAAAACTCAAAGATATTCAATTTACAATAAGTCTCAGTTGGATAGAAATACTTACACAGTAGTTTTTAAGGTTACATCACAGCAGCAAGAAGAAGAGAAATGTGCCAAAAAATAATAGGAATGACTTTCTATTGAACTGGACATTTCTTTAGATTATACAAGATATTCAAATATTTGTAGTAAGCCGTACAATACGATTAAAATTGCACTCCATATGTTCTGTGTATTTGAGTTTAGATTTTGGCTTAAAGCTGTAAGATTTGTGTAATACCCCTCAGAGTGATGGTAGGTTTGTGGGCGGGCAGCAGTGAGTGAGTAAATATGGGAGTTAAAGTGACTCAGTCAGGAGGTGGCCTGAAAGGATCCATGGCATTTGAACAGCCTCAATAATTTAGTATTTGGTCACTTAGAAGGAAACACTAAAAACAGCAACAAGCAATGTGAGGCCACTTTACTCAGACCACACTACTGACAGCGTTTGCTTGATTGCAACATGATAACATCTTTTTACTACATTAATAATGCCGCACCATTTAATTGTTTTTTTTTTTTTTAAATCATGTACAAAGGGCTTTACTTTAGATGGTGCATACAGTGCTAACATGGTGCATTTGTGTTGAACTGTTGCTGAGTCAATACAATCTTTTTGGTGTTTTGCTGTCTGACCTGTGAGATGGGTATGGGGTAAGGGCCCGGAAGATTTTCCTGAAGCCGTACAGGGTCAGGTGATGCCCAGGTGTTTCCTGTCACCTCAACAGTAACAATGCCAGCGGAGAAGAAGGCATCTGCCCTCCCAGCCATATCCTTCACCATCACTGAGAGCTTGTAACGACCACACATCTCTGGGTCCAGAGTAGAGGCTCCTGGTGGTGACAGAGGCATAAATTATACAAGAAAGCCTACAAGACTTTCTACAAGACAGCACTTTATTGGAACATATGTTTTACTTTCCAGAGTGCAAAAAGGCAAAAGTCCTGAAAGCTAAACAAGCAAACACACCATAATAACATAAAGACACTCCAATAATCAAAGCATTAACATGTCCTCACATGTCTGAGTGCTCCTTCTATCCGTTCTTTTGCAATTTCTTTGTTAAATGGAAGCAAAATAACATAAACAGCCGACTTGAAGTGTAATTGTGACCAGGTAGCCTAAAGAAAAGGTGCAAAAATCAAGGAGGCAATTTTCACTGCTGCTCATCTTGTGGAAATCATCAGCAGCGTGGGCCAGAAAGGACCGGCAAGTGTGAAAGTCATCCAGCTCCTGCCAAATCGTAGCAAAGGGCAATTCCAAAGCTACAGAAATAGCACTGGCACACAAGAATTTCTCGCATGTGTGTCCGCTGGACTAGAAGCGATATCACTGAATAATGTTATTGTAATACTTTTGTATCAAATATTTATACATTACTGGCTTTTTTGTGATGTCAGGCTTTTCCAAGACTTTTCATTATGTTCACATTTTGATCCTGTTTTAACAACTTCAACTTGCGTTTCTCAGAAGTGTTTTAAAGGTTCTGTACATATGTCTGCCTCTATGATTAGAAACTGACCACCAACAGCTTTTTCAGGAAAATATCAATAATAAAAATATTTCCTGATATTCTTTGTTTTGTTTTATGGGGGAAAAGGATTACTTGGTGTGAGTATTGTGCTCTTGCAGACAACATATTTGGACAATAACAGATTTCCTTTACTTAAGCACATTCATGTGGAAATAAATGAGATATTACAGAGAATTTACTTTTTGATTTTAATATGGAATTATTTAAATCACTTATTTAAATAAAAGAATTGTGTTTTAGAAACGTTTACACACACTAGATGTTTAAAGGTTATTGGACACTTGGATGCTAAATCACTGGTGGACTGAAGTGCATCATTTCAGTGTTGATATCTGCAGAAAAGAGCTCACAGCAGCTCATACATGGGCTACAATTTAGATTCCATTGTGACAATGAAGAAGATAATAATGAGGTTCACTGTCAAAGAGATATAAAAATAGTTTGCCATAGTCAATATCTGGATTTTTTTTTTCAAGCAAAAACTATGCATGCACATGAAATCTAGACAATTGCTGGCAACATAGTAGACCAATCAGTGCAAGTCTTGTGCATGATGGTGAAGATAAACCTGTTTATGACTGCAAATCAAGTCAAGAATGCTCGACATTGATGATGGTGAGCATGTTTCCCTCTCTGTTTCAAGATGCAAGCAAAAACTGAAAAGCCAGATTAAGGGTCTCTAAAGCCTTAACAGAAAACAGTAAGGTTGTGTAATGGTTTTGTGGCCTTGTGAAATGAAGTGAAAGTAAAGAAAAGAACTGCTCATGACCCACAGCATACCAACACAGAGCTGCTTCCTTTTGTTGCTTTGGCATGCGTGACTGCTAGTGCATCTGATTTCATTGCTGAATGGAGCAACGGGATGAATGAATGAGGTAGAGGAGCATCCGGTCCATTAGAATTCACTGCATGCCATTTCATCATTCAAGAGGACAAACTGTCTACATGATAAGCTCCTAAGAAATAAGAAAGCAATTTTTAATAAATGTAAAGAGTTGGCCTCTCAAATTGCAGAAAGTTAAACCTACATTGTAACACTGCACTCTAGGTGACCCTCCACGCTGATTTGTTGGGAAAATATATGTTGAAGATTCCCTTTATGGATAAAACACTCCCCACAAAATTATCTTGACTATTTCCTTTCAGCGGCTGGTTGAGACTGACCTTCCTCAGTGAGTGAAACCTCCCCAGAGACGGCATGGATGGAGAACATTTGGCTGGAGGGAATCCTGGGTGTTTGTTCCATCAGGCTGAAGCGCAGATCAGCGTGGGGACTGTTGCGGTCATCGCGATCTAGCGCTTCCACTTGCATGAATGGTATTCCTGAGAGATACGGGTGACACAGAATTAAAGAGTGGGACAAAATGTCTCAATTTCCATCCTAACTATACCAAGAAAACATGCTGATGTGAAGGCAAAAGAACAAAAACATGGGTTGTGTAACAGGAAATCTTAAAAGTTAAAAGATGAAAACTCTACAAAATGCCTAGTCTGCACAGACAGAGTAAAACAGTAACAGAATTAGCTTCAGTGAGTTGACCTTTGTGGGAAATTCAAACAGAAAGCTGATCAACACAAAGGTGTATGTACCATCATGGTTTTCTTAAATGAGAAATACATAAAAACATAATTGAGTTAATACTATGAGCTAGACCCTGTGTATATCGAAAGGACTTCAGATGGAATACACTGGGGCCTTTGTATCAAATAAATGTGATCACCAAAACCCATGACAAAGTCTTTTTGTGTGTGTGTGATTGAAATGATGCTGTTTGCAACGTTATTAAATCTATTTATACTGATGTTAAGGTTAAACTGCCGTTTCCACGGAGATATGAGGCATGTTTTTTCACTGTTGACGACATTCAGCATATTTCATAAATCAGGACTGACGAATGTGACCCAGCCTTAAATTGGCTGTGTAATACGTTCACATCTGAGTGCAAGGTTCTCGTACCCTTGAGAAGCCCGAGCTGCACGCTGCCTCTCATGCTCTCCTCTATGAACGTAGGCACGTTGTCATTCTTGTCGATGACACACACTTCAACATTGAAGCTCTGATGATGCACTGACGTTCTGAAGGACACCTGTGACGCGAACACAAACATGTTCTGTAAGAAACACACGCTGGAGCCCACGTCCACCCTGTTCATGCGAATCGTTTAGCAGCCCCAAACTGCTTTGAACAACAGCACGTGATCATTATGAACAAGATGATGAACAAGAGTATAAAAATGTATTTTCTATGTGAACTATCTGTATGGCACATTGGAGAAAGTCATTCATTAGCCGAAACATGACTGAAAATTGCTTTCGGTGCACTATGATCAGAAAAGAAATGTTTTTATACCTGCAGAGAGTAAGATGGCTGCTTTTCCCTGTCCAGTGGTTTTAGGGCGTACAGAAACTGAGCATCGACTCCAAATATGCCCTCATCATCTCCTGTTACCACCAGGTCACTATAATTAGATGGCAGGCTTTGAAGCTGTGGGGATGAAGACAAAAAGTATGCATGAAAACAATCAGTTTGTCATCCTGGTTAATGGTTAATGAAAAAACATGCACTACAAGCAACTACACAGATGCACCTGCATTTAAACTAGATGACATTGCAACAAATGCAGCATGATTAAAGTGCAAGCGATAATCTGCTCTTCACGTTTTATCCTTTTCTGGTAAGTTGGTTAAAATTGAGCTTTTTTTACTCTCTGCCGTGTTCACTAAGAGACAATAATTGAGCTCCCACAATAGCTGACCACCATTTGTTCCATGTGCCTTATGAGAAAGCAGAGCTGTGGTTTGCCAACAAGCAGCAACATTCCTTTGGGCTTCTTGTGAAAAAAATAACATTCAAATACTTGAATAAAAGATAAAGGAAATTCTCAAAGTTGAATCTAAATCCGATGTCTTCATCTGGAGGCTACGCGTTTGTCTCTCTTTATTCACTTTGTTAGTTAAAAGTGTGCTAATCTGCTTAAAATAGCCCCAAAAGAGCCACAAAGTGTACTTATGTTTGAATAAGATAGAGTTTGAGTTAGACTGAGTAGGACATCTTTACTTCTTCTTCGCCTTCTTTAGACACCTCCCTTCAGGGGCCACCACAACAGATCATCTGCCTCCATCTCACCCCGTCCCAGCTCTCACATCATCCTTCACTGCATTTATGATTTATTTTGAGGTCTTCTGGGTGGATGAAAGGGCATTACCAAAGCAGGAATGGACCAACAGGCTGATTTGTTTGAGCTTTTATAAGTGTTTTATTGACAGTAAAATATGCTTCAGAATTTCTATTTACCAGCCTCCTGCCATTCAACTTCCCCAATGACGAAATTACTTGATTACAAAAAATCCATACAATGTTGCAGTGCTTAATGAGAGGACGCTCATGGATGCTTTGAAGAAAAAATATAGCAGCGTCTGAAAAATCTACTTTAGAGCAGACGCTGAAACTGCGTATTTACAGTAATCTGCGAGTTTAGCCCTCTCTGACGAACGCAACTTCATGAAAAGGTTTTTGCCTTAAACGAATGTGAAGCAATTATTATGTCTATTCCATTTATAACACAAAGTGGGGTTATTATCCTCCATTGTGGCCATTAACAGGCTATTTGTGTGTGAGTCAAAATGACACCCAGACTGACATCAAAGCCTAAATATATTCCTATGTTTCATACAAGACGTGACGACACCACAGTCCAGCCCAATAAAATGCCAACATTCATGCTGTTGCATAACCCAGAGGAGGTCTGACTGACAAGTATGAATTAAACATCCTGTCTGCCACCCAGATGGACTATATGCAGAGACTGAGGCTGACACCTGACAAGCATTGTGAACATGCCAATTACCAGGTTTATACACTTTCAGGTCTGAGTGCAGGAAAACACACAGATCCAGCTTTGGTTTGCAGCATAATTTCCTTTTCTATCAGTTTATTTTTCAACATGTTACTGATTACCGAATGATGATTTTAAATGTTAAATCTTGATTAAATTTTGCATTTCTGACTTTTAAATAGTTAAAGGTCACGCTTACAACACAGAATTCTTACTAAAGTGCATTTGAAATCAAATCAGCTTGTATTTCTGCTTAGATATATAATTACCTAATCGCCATGATTAAAAAGGTTACGTTTAGAGAAACACATCTGCTTTCTTGGAAAATGAGCACAAGAAGTACAAGAAGTTTTAAGTGCCTTACCTTGGTTAGATACCATGGGAAAATACCATCGTAGTTTTCAGGGACACCAATTTTAACATTCGTCCCAGCACATGGTGCAGATGTATAAAGTACTGCCCACTGTGAAACAAAATATTGTCTTGGTAGCAGCTAAAGGTTCATGCAATAATGTTATCTTAGTATGAAAGGTTAATGTAATACAAAAAAATCTGCTTACTATGAGAGCTGTGAAGAGCATTGGTGTAGCTCCTCTCTCGGCCATGTTCCCCCTTGCAAACGGGATAAATGTATAATCATAGCATTTCAGACCAACTGGTCTTAGCACGACAAACACTTTGTTAAAGAGGCACCACTTACGAGAGGATTTCGCAGTTTTTAAATGAGCAACAGCGTGCACTCAAATGCACAACCACCTATGAAACCACTAAATGCCACATTTGAGCCCACACAGTGGACAACAAGAAAGACACTTTTGATTGGAAAGCAAAAGTAAATTTCTTTTTAGGTTAATCTAAAAACAAAGCGTATTTCATCATTAATGCCTGACAAATATCTTGTAGCTGTGTAGCAGTACCCAATCACTCTGAATTATGGTCATGGTAATCACTTACAAACTCCTCTAGCTGCAATTAAAGCCTCCAAAGTACAAAAGATAAGCTGTGGGTATACTGTAGCTCGACAGTAATTACGATAGGAACATGCAATTAATAAAGAAAATTAATAAACAAACTCTATTCTCTAAACAAAAATGTTTCATCTTACCTTCTCCAAATGATGCGTGTGCTCCCTCTGAGAGGTGTGAGAGGAGTTTAAATTGGGTGGAAAAACTGAGCACTTGTACTCCTTTTGGTGGATTAATGGTTAACACTTTGCGAGGAACATGCTTAACTGCCTGTTTTCCTTCCTGCAAAACCAGTGACCAGTGAGGTTCCATTGCACCGATAAGATCAAATGAATATTGATGAGGATGTACGTCCACATTTACTCAATTTCTGCTGCGTTACGCTGAATGCCTCGGTGCCTTGGGATTAAAGACAGAAGGCAGTTTATGGATTGTTTTTTATATTTTATTGAAAAAGGAACTCAACGTAAAAAGAATTTTCAAATCATGTCAAAATTCACAAGACTAGTATAACTTATTGCTTTACTCAGACATTCACAACCTGAATTCAGCGTTATGGGAAAAAAAACATAGAATAACAGATGTTTTGAATAGTCCTCAGTAACTCTGCCGAGGCACGAACCTGCGTACCACACTTCAAGTAAAATATGACTCCAGAATACCTATCATCATTATCCTTTGCCTTGTCTTACAATACAATGAGATGTATGTTGCCTTCAGCGTGACTCAAATATTAGTATATACATCACCCCCCACCCCCTACCCATTTAGTTAAAGGGCACAACATTAACCTAACCGCAAGGCAATTTCGCAGCACATAGAAATAACAAGCCTTTGTGGATTTTTTTTTTCATACATACTGATGACAATGTGTTTAAGGCAGACAATAAAATAAATGCAGGTTATCACCATGATATAACTCAAACAACATCAGTCATTTCATTAACAATAGCTTCTTTTTGCTTTTGGTTGATGTCTAGAAAACAAAAATATATTTCAGTACAGTTCTGTTAGTCCTTTTGGGTTAGTGTTAAAACACACAGCATCTGGTCTTCAGAGGCCAAGGGGGAAAAAATTGTCCTTCTGTCCCATCTGTCACTCAGAGAACTGTTAGGTCATGGCAGGACTTTGACTTCTGCCTGAAAGCCATTTTCTTGTTCTTGCGTGCGACCATGCGACCCAAAAACCTTTTAGCCTTCTTGCCGATGCTCTCTCTGCGTCTGCAGTTGGCCATGCGCCGGGCGTTCTCCTCCTTGCTGTCTTTTCTCAAACGGATCTGTCTGACGATGCCCTCAAACAGGTCCTGCACATTGTGGTGAAGTGATGCAGACGTCTCGATAAACTTGCAGTCGAATACCACTGCACAGGCACTTCCTTCTGTAATGCAGAACACAGGAAAGAAGATTAAAACCCTGAGAAAGTTCACACTGAAATGGAAAACTGTAAGCTTAGAGATGACGAATTAGCCCTAAGTCATGAAAGCGGCAAATCTCTGGCAGATTGCTTGAGCTGCAGAGGAACCTGAATCAACCTGAGCAGTCAGCTGTGAAAAGTGGATTGACCCTAGCAAAATCAGTGAAGCTCAACCATCTGTCAGATTCTGTCTTGAAATGCCTCAAGCAAGGCTTTAGTCAAGTGGATTCAAATCTATCTCCCCTGACTGCACATTTTAAGATCAAGTTTATTAATCTCACTTACCATCTACGGACACCTCTCTGGACCGCACCAGGTCACTCTTGTTGCCCACAAGGATTATGGGAATGTTCTCTGACTGTCTGGCACGGCGCAGCTGAATGCGGAGCTCCGATGCCTTCTCAAAGCTTGATTTGTCTGTCACTGAATACACAATGATGTAGGCGTCTCCCATTCTCATGCACTGGTCCTTCAACCACTGGCTGTTATCCTTCAGGAAAGAAACAGAGACTAAATTTAACATCATACATGGCTGAATGCACCTTTTACAATTTCAAAATCCCTGAATCAATGCAAATGGACAAACACTTCATTAATAATATATAAGTCTCACCTGTTCCCAGATGTCATACAACACGATGGATGCCTCTTCTTCATCCACCAACATAGATCTATCGTAAGTGTTTCCTAAGGGAGGAAAAATAAATATTGTGTTACACACTGGCAGGGAGAGCAAAGTGTCTTTTATCTGAGCAATCATGTTTGCTGTCAAAGTGTGTTGCTGCTATTTTTTTTTCCACTCTGATTTTTGGCACTTTTTTTTCTTTCTGAGTCTACTCATTAAACCAGATCACAGTTTGTGATCACGCCATCACTGGCCTTTTGTAGGTTCCCTTCACATAGTGCTATTGGGTGTGCTTCTGACAGCTGGTGCCGCACTGTATGTGGAAATAGCAATAATCAATGCATGCACAGTCCTCATATAATACTGAATTGTACAGCTTTAGTGCAGCCTTTCTGTAATTTAAAAAACTGCAGCATTTGTTTTAAATCTACTGGAAATAAGTGTGGTGATGTAAATTGTAATAGTGCACTTAAAAAGTAATATTACTTTAAAATATGTTATAACCGTCCTTCTATATATTTTAGTGTTTGTTCAGTATTGTATAAAATTAAATAAAGCAGCCGTTGGCATGTCCATTTATTACATATCTTCACAGACAATGAAACATCTTCATTGTGTGTGTCTGAGAGTGTGGGTTGCTATGGTTGATGACTCATCCCCAGCATCACCATTTACCTGCTTCATCGCAGTCGTGACTAGCATCCTCAACTCCTCCAAAGACGCGCGCCAGGCTGGACTTGCCGACACCGTGCTCCCCGAGGAGAACCACTTTGTACACCTGGGAGTCCGCTTCGCTGCTGGTGGAGATCACCGAGTCGGAGGAGTCTGAGGCGTAGCTGCCACGGTGCTGCTCGCTTGGGGAGTAGGACGTGCACCGCAGTAAATTGGACAGCTCGTCGGTCTGTCCCGTCTGTGGCGTCGTGGCGCGCAGGTCGCGGTCGTCCACGGGCATGCTTCTCCTGTGTAGATTGGGTAAATTCATTGGGAAGGGCACGCTTCCTCTCCTCTTGTCCATGTTCCTCAATTTGTCACCCTTGTTCAAAGTCATTGTGCTTCTATCGAGGATCTGTGGATAGATGTGCCATGCGTAAATTTGCGATCATTTCAGCCACATTTAAAGAAAGAAGCGCTATCAAGATCTGCACAGAAATACAGTGGGAGATCATTTTACAAATATGTTTACCATTGTAAGTCATATTGTAAAATAAAAGCTGTTATCCCACATTTAAAGTAAATATATATAAAAATGGTCGACCTGACCTGCCCACATGTTTATTCACAAAAAAAGGTCAAAATCTAACCAAAGCTTGAAATCTCTCCCCAGCGGCCCCTTAAAAACACTTACTCGGTGCTGAAAATTAAATCCAACGAAGGCAATCCAGTAATCCTTGGTATAAAAAGTTGCTGTAGCCGAAAAGCGGTTTTTGCTCGAGTCTGATCAGAGTCGCTGCTCGGGTTATTTATACAGGAGTAGAGTGACGTAGTAGGGATTCGCCCCGGAGACTCGCGTCTCCGTTTATTGTAGTGGTGCGTAACGGTAACATCATGCTGCGGAGGGGGTGTATGATTGGAAGAGCTGAGGAATCTCCCTTCCGCATCCTCAAATGGAGCTTACTTCTGAGGGGGCGGCCAGAGAAGTCTCGAGACTTTGAAGAGGGGAAACCCACTTAAAGCTGGAGTATAAATATTTGATATATATCTAGGAGATGGTTCTAGGTGGGATGTTATAGCCTCACATCGTCACGATGCAAGTGTGTTCAGGTTCACACACTAAATTATCTTAACGAAATGTGTTGTCTGGATCCAACTGATCTGATCTATGAGCAGTGGCCACAGCGCGGTGGTCAATGCTACATGTATGTAATATCATGAGAATGATATGTTGTTATAATATAATATAATATAATATAATATAATATAATATAATATAATATAATATAATATAATACATACTTTCTATAAAAAGCTAAATATTTGTAATTAGACAAGGGCTTCATACAACCACATTTAAATTAAATTTTCGGAGCATTTTTAAACGGTGCTATAAATGCATAAAATTTTAATACACTGTAGGTGGTGGATTATACTCCATATATCCCACCACCTTGGTCTTTCCACGATGAAATAAATGATGCAATCATCAAAACCGTCCTTGAATTTGTAGACGCCTCCTCTTAAGCAGCCAGGTCTAATCTTTATCCGTTATTCTGGTTATACTGTTTGACTGTGCAAAAGGCTTTAAATGGTGTGTGTGGAGACTATTTCTAGTGCTAAAGGAGAAACACAGAAAGCCTTAGTTTTCTATATTTCACGTCTGGATGTATTGATATGCTAAATATGGATCCAGCATATTCTGCATAATTATTTGGCTGAATATCAGGCCAACAGCATGACGGCACGGCTGGTAGTGATATTGTTAAGTGTCACGTTCAAGTGGATATTGTAAACTCTGAATGGTGCGTTTCTGCCCTCTTGTGGTTACGTGCAGGCATTACAGTTGAACCTTTTGAACTCGACTATAGTGTGCCAGGTGTTTAATATTATAATACTGCACAATGAGTGTGACTTAAGTATTACTTAAGTATTACTTCTGCTGATGTTTGCATTTTTCCACTGTTTCACTATTAAAGAAACTAAATCTTTCAACATTACATAATCAAGTATAGTTTAGTTCACACCACCCTGAAAAAACAAACCATCACTACACCACCCTGGATTTATACTCTTTTCCAGAAAATAGCTGATATTATGTAACTGAATGATGTTTAAAACACAAATGGAAAAAAATCACATACAGTTAGTCACAAATACTTAGTTTTTAAAAATTAAGTCCAGCTTGTTCTCATCATATTTCAGCTTCTCCAACACAATTTCCATATTCTCATGTATTTCTGTTAACTGGACAGAATGAACAGTTCCCACGGATGCAGAGTAATTGCCGCTTTTAAGTAGGACACCTTTTAGACTGGCATTTGTACAGACAAGGAACAGCCTCCATCACATGTAGTGAAACATTCAAAGATATAGAAAAATATAATAATAAAAATATCTGGATCGTGTTTCTAATTGCCACTTGTGAAACAACAAAATGAGAAAGAAAAACTGACATTATTTTTTAAATCAGCAACCCAAAATGTGTAAATAACATGTACAGCAAATGTGACACATGCCTTTCTCAGATGAGACATCATGTCGCCATCTATTGGCCATAACACAAATACAACGAATTTGTATAAAAAATAAAGCCATATAAGATGCATAGATTTAGTAACTGAATAAACATTAGTAAAATAAATAAATAAATAAATAAATAAATAAATTTCAGTAAAAACAGTACAGAACTTTGGATTTGACAGAAAGTTTTTATAATGCTTCCTTCTGAGGTGATTTCTGATATTCCTGTGTTTTTCATGTCAATTGTCTGTCAGTTGCTTATATTGGTAAGTATACTGTATCCACCACGATTTACGAAAGAGTTATAAGATACATGAATTACCAGTTTTGTTATCTTAATGACTCTGCGTTTTTTTTAATCTACATTAGCATCAACCAAGTACTTTTGGCGACTTAAAATATATTTATAGAACTCTTATCTTACGTTTGGTGCAATTTCTGCAGCCGGATCATATTTCTCAGCCTGATCTCTCTTGAAAAAAAATTTTTTTGCTTTTTTTTATGTGAGTGACATTTATTCAGGTCAGTACATAAAGTCACTTTGCCAAAAAGTAATTGCAGTTTCTACCATGTAACAAGAATTTTCTTCTGGACGAAAATGCATTGATATAAATCATGAGAGATATATTTGAGACATATTTGACAGCTTATACGCCAACAAGTCATTTACAAAAGTTTTAATGCCGGTGATCAATTTGGCAGATACCGGAAATCACTTTTTTCCCATGACACCGGAAACCAACCAATAAATGTGACACTGCACATGCGCAAGCCTCTCGTGCGTTCGACCTCTACTGCAAACCGGTGAGTGCTAGCCTCCTCTGTCAGAAACTGGGTTTGAATTAAATATATGCTCTTAAGTGTTCTTTGTTGCTCCGTATTTTTGTAGTCTATTATTCACAGCGTCGTGTAGCTCGTCTGATTTTCAGCTAACTTGCCTTTAGCGGTATTGTGCGGTTTTTTTCTCCTCTTGACCTTAATTGCGTGTCTATCTGATTTTTGCAGACTTTGTACTTGGTTGTTTAGCAAAAGGCGCAGTGTCAAATAGCTAACGCTTTGGTTTTTTGTGTTTCATGTGTTTTTATCTGTAGACTTCGGATAAACTCCAGCTGCTGTGGGTGACCTGACCAGAACGTCCCATCGTAATGTATGCCTGCTCTAAGTTCGTCTCCACGCCCTCTCTGGTCAGTTTGATTGAATGAATGAAAACTGATAATTGCTAAACTGCGCCTGTTTACTGATTGAGTATTGTTAGCTGCACTTCCGTCATTGTAAATTATTATAAAGTAGGCTGCTAACACTGGCTGCGAAGCAGTCTTTGACCCTCTGCTAAAGTTAGCTAATGCTCATACCTACAAGGACGTCCTAGCTTCTAATCAGGAGGAAGCTCACTGTTTTGGTTTTCCATCATTTCCTCCAAGTCCACAAACTTAATCTAAAGGATATAACGTATTCCATGTAAGGCTTGAAAAGAGAATCAAGAGAAACATTTTAATGGGTCTCTGTTATTGACTTGTAGTGTTATATATATGTAAAAGCTTTGTCACTGCAGCTGATGTAGGTCTTTCTAATGCTGTTCTAGCATAAATTATGGCGAATCATGTCAAAACAATTTCCCCCCTCTAACACAGGTCCGTGCTGGATCCAGGGCGCTGTACAGACCACTCTCAGCAGCAGTAGTGTCAGACGGCAGGAGAGCAGAGGTGAGTTGCCCGCAGAGCACACCATTCATCAAGTGACATTTGTCATTTTCTATATTAACACTGTGCAAAAAATAGAAAAGGTAAAATACGGATTTGTTTTAAGTTAAATGGTAGTAGTAGCAGTAGTTGTATATATTTGAGATCTTCTAACAAAGAAGCACATTGATTGTTTTTATTACCAACAAATAGTGCCACCCTGCTCACATTATCCCAAAGAAACATTTCTGCAGGCTGAACTGTATATTGAATTGTTAACTGTGGAATTATGGCCACATATCGTAATCGGGTAGATTTAACATGCTGTCTGTGGTCAGAGCCAAAGCAAAAATGACTA
Organism: Rhamphochromis longiceps; assembly: GCF_057381845.1. Classification (NCBI taxonomy): domain Eukaryota; kingdom Metazoa; phylum Chordata; class Actinopteri; order Cichliformes; family Cichlidae; genus Rhamphochromis; species Rhamphochromis longiceps. The sequence goes on from NC_140557.1 coordinate 24,629,517, forward strand.
ATTCATTGTTATGAAAGAACAAACAGAACGAGAGTGTATGAAACGTCTTCCATTTTGTTTTTGCAACCCTACACACTGTGCATCTGTGTATTTCTGTTATAAATATACAACTATAATAATCTTCAAATGGGGAAAACTCCATGTGGGGGTTATTAAAGTTAAATGAGAATCTCAATAACTAGTAACTAAATTTTATAACGGTAAATCTTCATGTTCCCACAAAAATGGGCCATAATGTGATGAGGTACGATTAGAAGCTAGATGTAGTACATCTTAAAATAAGTTTTTAGAGAGGTCTTATTTGATGGGTCTAAATTTTTAGCAGAAGTAATGCTTGCATTAGAAGTAAACTTTACCGTGTGGGAATTATTGTGTTTGATACTTTGGTGGTTGTTTTTCAGACTGCTTCGCTTCTGGCACCACTGAGCGGCGGTGTCTCCCAGCAGCAAGTGGCATTGCGGGGATTCCAAACCAGCGCCGTGAGCCGTGACATCGACACTGCTGCCAAGTTCATTGGAGCAGGAGCTGCCACTGTGGGAGTCGCTGGATCTGGAGCCGGAATTGGGACAGTGTTTGGCAGCCTTATCATTGGATATGCCAGGTAAATTTAACAAGTCCCCTGTAGTAGTAATGAGGCCATTTATTTTATTTTTTTACTGTCGAGAAGAGAACGTTTTAGTCTTGTTTACTTAATACCCAAGTTCTCAAAATAATGTGACCTAGTGAACAGGTAATGACAAAAGAAAGAGGAGACCTGAGTAGATTTCTGCCATTTGGTGATTAATTATAAAACCAAAAGATACTTGGCATACTTCATTCTAAATGGCATCACTTAAAATCACTGGGAAAGTGAAGTTAGAGGAATAATGTTTGTTCGTGAAAATAAGATATTAAAGACTTATTTAGCACTGACTAATTATTGATTGTGCTTTAAGCCAAGTCAATCATGGAAAACTTTGGTCTAAACATGCCTCATTAGCTGTACTTCTTAGGCATCAGCACTACTTGATCTCACTGGCCCCTCTGTCTTCACAGGAACCCCTCTCTGAAGCAGCAGCTGTTTTCTTACGCCATCCTGGGCTTCGCTCTGTCTGAAGCTATGGGTCTCTTCTGTCTGATGGTTGCATTCCTCATTCTGTTCGCCATGTAAAACCAGCTGTGAAAGGATAACTCACAATGTTAACAAGAATAAGCAGTTTGAACAGCTGTGTGATTGCTGGTTATCATGTTTATCTTTGTGTTCTTGAAAGATCTGAATCCATTCACGTATGAAACTCTGGCAAAACATTTCAAGGACTGTTGTGTCCTCGTTGTATATTTAATCAGCAGTTTTTGTTAACAAACATGCAACCAGTAACAGAAATAAAATGTTTAATTCCTCAAATGTTTTTGTACATTTGTGAGGGGAGGTGGGAGGGCTTTCAATAAACATAATGGGGGATACCTGGTAGGATCATGGACCTGTTCCCTTTTAAAAGAAACTCGTACTGTTGTAATGCCAAGCTGTGGAATGAAGTGATTTAAAAGCAAATGTAGCTTATTTATTTAGATTATGCCCATGGAAATGGGTGCAGCGATTTATTGAAATGTCTAAACCTAAATGGAAATACAACACAAAGGCAAAAAATGTTGAGGTCCGATCTCTGGAGAGGCCAGTCCATGATCGACAGTGTTCAAATTCTGTTTTTTCTATCCAGGTATGCTTTTACTGTGTGTGTGTGTGTGTGTGTGTGTGTGTGTGTCATAGTCAATTAGATGATCAAAATCTGACTCAATTCCACACATCTATGGATAAACTGAACCCCCAAACCATGGCAGAGGCTCCACCATATGTTATAGATGGTTGTAGAACTGCTGTATTGCGTCTATTTGAAACGAAATAATTCGACCCTCACTGAGACTAGATAAATCCCTTAGATTATGCTGCTAACAGAGTTCCTAAAATTTCCATTTAAAATCGGTTCCTTGACATTGTACGTCATGTAGACACAAAAGTCCTTCCTCACCTGGGTCTAATGCTTTTTTTTTTTTTTTTTTTTTTTTTTTTAATAAATGCTTGGATATTTTGTAAGTCAACCTGTCTCCGCCAGGTTTGAGTCCATTATTACACCCTTACCAACGACAACAGTTTTCCGGTTTAATAGGTGGAACTAAAGCACCGTTTTTGTAGTGAGGGGAAGGATTTGAGGAACGTACTCGTTAGTTTTTAGTGTTCGCCTGTGTTTTTTGTGTCAAATAGATTTGAACGTTGCCGAAAATAAATTCGGACGTGTCAGCTGTGCAGTATCAATAAGACGGGCTAAATAAATGTTTTCAGTAACGCAGTTGTGCCGTATCTGGAGAAAATCTAGCTTTAAAACTAAGAAGTTAACGCCGACACGTTTGTGGCGGTGTCGCTGGTGTAACTGTCACACAGACCGCGATAATGTATCTCAGCAGCTTAATCCAGAGGATCCCCGAAATAACCAGGTAAACAAACATCAGGGAATATGATGTATCCTACTTCCCCCCCCCCCCCGTGTTTGTCATTTTTTTCAACAAAATAGAAAATTCTTAATTTAAATTTAAAAATCTATTATTTGCATGTTTTCAGGGGGAATAAAAGCAGCGTGGTTATTATAGTTTTGTATTTCATTATTTATTTTTAATCAGATTTTTTAATTTCGTCTTGGTTTTTTTTTTTTTTTTTTTTTTTTTTTTTTAACCCAGGCTAGTTTCAGTTTCCAGAGTGTGCTTGCTCGTCCCAATTAAAATTTTAGTTTTTGTAAATGTTAATGTTAAATAAAATGTTTTAATAACATGTTTTTTATTAGTTGCAATGCTAGTTTTCGCGTTTTTTTAAATATTGTTGTATTTACTGCAATAAAAACTCATAGCTATTTAAACCAGTTGACTCAGATTCTTGTAGTTATTCAAAGTATCAATAAAGATGGACGTCAAAGCCCCATCAGGCTAGTTGGGATAATAAATTTGACCAGATCTACATGTAATACGTACAGTCAAACCTCCCAGGGTTGATTTTACACTGGATATCCACCAGGGGTAGCTGCTGTATAAGACCCTAGTTCTTCTTCTTTTTTCTTTTTTTGTAACTTCACTCTTCCATAACCTAAAGGGAACATCAGCAAAACTTGAATGTACATCAGTTATTTTTGTACATAAACTATTGAGCTGGAAAATAGAATAACAAATTAAAAATTGTACATTTATCAGTGTATGTAGTGTTTATTTAAGATGTGTTTCCTGAGATAGTGGTCTAAAAAAGTTTTTACCTGAGTGGGACTTTCGACGTCTAAGCAGAAAATGTGCCTAAAGTGGATTTTAAGTTTACTTTGTATAGATTTGCCTAATTTTATTTCTGCCTGGTCTTCATGTAATAGGTAACAAAAAGGCACAAGAAGCAAAGAACTTTGTGTCAACCAGTGCTCGATCACTTTGACCAGCAGTACAGTGAGGAACTTGGTGACTTGTGGCCATATGCAAGGTAAATTTCACCTGAAGTAATCATTATGCACGTGGACAGTAATTCCACCTTTTCCAAACTGAGATTAATTCTGTCCCTCAGAGAAGTGCTGCTGGACCCTCAGTCATGGCAGTATGGCATCATGCTCAATCGCTTCACTGCAGTGACAGGCATTGCACAGATTCTTCGAGCCCAGGGCTTTTCCACATTGTTGCCACAAGCAGATGTCTCAGTGCTGCATTCTAATGGTCCCTCCACGGTGTTAAATTCTAAATACCAAGAAGGAAAAGATACTCTGTCAACTCTCTGCATTTCCAAGGGCTCTCCAGGTGACCCCCATCCCCAGTCTGACAACAGCTCCTTTGCACTCGGTCAGGACTCTCAGTCAGAACCCGCCCTCAGTTTTCCTCCTCCTTCATTACAGTGCTACATCCACCCGTCCCCCCTGCGATTTCCCTCTCAGGCTCACAGGCCTGGCCAGCTGAAGCAGTACTACCTCCTCAATGCTGCATCCTTGCTTCCAGTGCTGGCTTTGCAAGTCAAAGATGGCGAAAAGGTTCTGGATCTTTGCTCTGCTCCTGGGGGGAAAGCCTTAGCCATAATGCAAAGTGCGAGCCCAGGTAAAAGAGACATTTTTAGAAGACTTTATTTTGATTTTATTTATACTTAATCGGATTAAAACAACCCCAAATGAATTACTCTATTAGTAAAGGGATGTTCACAGTGTAGCCTTTTTTCCAGATTATGTGTGCTTGGTAAAAAGAACTTGGGGGAAAAAGAAACATGTTGGCTTTTATTTTGAATATTAAACACACACTTTGCATCTAAGTCGCTGCAGATGATTGTAAGGAATATTTTTGTCTGCTGCGAATAACCCATTTGCATTGAATAATATAATCAGTAATGCTGCCCTGTGCTGTGTTCCAGTGCTTCTCTGCTGTAATGAACCAGATCTTCACAGACGGGACTGGCTTGCCAAAACCCTGGAGTCATTTTTGCCTCACTCACTAAAAAGCAGAGTGATTGTGTCTGCACAGGACGGACGGTCTTTTGGGCAGAGCGAAGCGGGTTTATATGACAAGGTTGGCAAAGAAATCCTATCATGTTTATGGCAGCATGTGATTTTGTCCTGTAAAATGGGGTGACACTTATTTTCCAAGGCCACAGCTACAAATGAATGAGGACAGCAAGCCTTTGAACAGAAACTAATAAACTCAGCAGAGAGGAAAAAAAAGAAAACTGTTTATTCAAACTAGGAGCCAAGAAGAAGCAGACAAATAGCTGGGAGGAATCAAAGAACTCAAAGTGACTCATATTGGAACACAATATTGAAAAAAGGAAAAGGGCTAAAAAGAGTTAGAGTAAGGCACCGTAGGAGGGGAAAAAGGCTGAAAGGTAATAGAGTGCAAACAAAATGCAGAGGAGCTTTTTTGAGGGATTTCCAAAATCTGAGAACAAACTTGTTGAAAGGTTCAAAGTTCAGATGTAAAAACTTCAAAGCTGTTGTCTTTTATTCAGTTTTATTTAAATGGTAATGGTTTGGTTTTTAGGCGAAATTTATCTTCCACCTCCACTGACCAAAATTGGTCTGTTGATGGCTCAGGTGCCGTGGGGAAAGTGACATTTATGTGGATTATTTTAGACACCTGCAGCATTTTTCATTTTCCTTACATTTTTTTATTCCCTTGCTCTTCCTCTTTGACATGGGCACCAACTACTCGCATTCCTTTCTCTCGCTGCCGTAGGTTTTGGTTGATGCTCCATGTTCTAATGACAGGAGCTGGCTGTATTCGTGCAACAGCCAGCAGGGGGAACAAAGATTGAAGGAGAGAGCCAGGCTTCCTTCATTCCAAGCACAGCTGCTTAGGTAAGCACCCATTCTGACATTGGAAATTCCTGCTTATGCATTAGCCTTATGGTACTCTAATATCTCTACAGGTTGAGAAAAAAAACATTCACTATCCTAATGAGCACGCAATTAAAATGCACTGAAGGAATGAAGGGAAGGTACCGTAGTCCAATAGTGAATACAAATGAGAGATAAGTTCTAAACTTGTAGATCAAGAAATGAAGAGTAACTGGATTTAGCAGAACTGCTGTGGGAACATCGTTATTAAATAAGTAATTAGATAATCAAGAAAGATGAGAGGTGAGAAAGGATCAGTCAGGGAGGAAGTGATCCATTACTTAACCGGTTATCCAGCTGGAGCCTGTCCCAGTTATTATAGGGCATCTACAGTCAATTTAGAATCAACACTTAACATAAGAAGCATGATTTTGGACCGTGAGAGGAAGCCGGAGAACCCGGAGAGAACACAAACTCCACACAGGAAGATCCTAGATGTCTCTTGTGTTCAAACCAAGGACCATTTTACTAAGAGGTGACTTTGCTAAACACTGCACCAACCGTCAGTAAAATTACAAACTCCCTGAAAAAAAGATTTCAGGTAGATTGGATGGTAAATAAACTTTGTTTCAGGTCTCCAACTCAAAATAGCTTGGAGAGTCAAGTGGAAGCTGTAGCAGTTGCAGTTTTAGTTGTAGTTTGCAGATCAGACTGCAGTTAAATCAGTCAAATAACACCAACAAGCACAATATAGAAACAGCATATACAGTTTTTTAAAGTGAAAATGTGTATTGGTTGGTTGAATGGTTACAGCATATTCTTTGATGCAATTTAATTCTAGCTGAGGTCTAAGGTGGAATATTTGTCTGCTGATTACAGGTCTGCACTGTTGGCGGTGTGTCCAGGAGGCACTGTGGTCTATTCAACCTGCACTCTGTCCAGCTTTGAGAACTTTTCTGTGGTTGAGACGGTGCTGAAGGACTTTCCTGAGGCTGAAGCTGAAGACCTGTGGGAGGAGATTGCCATTCCTTTATCTAAATACTTTACGTTCAGCTCTAACCCCGGACATGGACAGACAACTCAGGAGGCAACCCCGAAGACACAAGACGCTTCTGTGTCCTTTTATCGCCACAGACTTGGCATTCTTGTGGTCCCTCAGCTTGGCAAGTCATGGGGACCCATGTTTTTAGCTCGGATTAGAACACGGAAATAAAATCTTACCATGCACGGGGACAAAAAGTGAAATGGCATAACTAAACTTGCACAATAACTTTGTGCAAAACACCAAAATTTAAATTTAGATTAAAAACACTGCAAATACGCACAGTGCCTACCTGTGCCAATTATGCAAGAGGAAATAAGCAGCAGCAGTAGTTTAGACACGCAGATATAAAGACATCGGTGTCAAAACAAACGTGGTTAAGAAAGTCATAAATGCTCCTGTTTTAACAGTGCAACACCAACCATCTGCTAAACTATAAGTGCTGCAGCTACAGTTTTTTGTTGTTTGTAGCTGCTGGCTTCTCTGTGTGTGTGTGGGTGTGTTGCAGGAGATTTAAGCAAATAAAAATAGAACGCTGCTCACATCAGTTAAACTCACCTCGAGCTATCCGCATCAAAGACAGAACTTAGACAATATTCCAGTACTTAACACATGTGAGCAGTATTTTATGGCAGTTTGTGTGAAATAAAGAGAAAATGGCATGAAAGCAGCCACCTGATCACTCACGAGTTTTTTTTTCCACAGGTCCGCTGCCCCCCTAGGCTTAGGAAGGCTTTATTTTTTATTTCAGCCAGTTGTTTACTTGTCCACCCTGTATCTGTATCATTTTGGTTCATTTTCACTGTTTTCACACCATCAGCTCTTTGTCAGTAAAATTATCTAATTGAAGCATTTAGCAGCCTCAGAGGGCGATGGTTAACTTGGAAGTGACTCAATGCACATTGAAACAAGAGTGAATACAGGACTTATTATATTTAGTCAGCAGCAATATTGCTGCAGAAACTATATGTAAATTAGCAGCAGTCAAAAAATTCACTGTATAAGCTAAAAAGCTAATAAGTTAGTGCCTCCCAGTGACCGCTGCAACAATAAAAACAAACTGAGTTTTTCTATATTAAACATTAATGTATTGTTTACCTCTGAATCCACCTTCTTTCCATTCTGCGGTTAACAAGGACGACCACCTTGGTTCAGAGGACATGCGCACACATCAGAAAGCTTGTAAATCTGTAACGTCGCCGTGTTTAGAAAATATTCTCCACTCAGCTGCTGGCTAAAATGAAAATACAAACCCAAACAGCACTCACACACTCAGACAGATATTAAAAAATGAAGCAACAACACACATTTCCTGCAGGAGGAACAAAGCTGTCAGAATTGCAGAAACTGTTGGCAGGTCTGTGTCTGAGTCTGAACTGCTGCTGTTATTTTCTTGGAAGTGCAGGCGTGTGTCGCAAAGCGGGCTGCATGGCCATGACAACAAGGGAGGCACGCACACATAAATACCAATTAAGAATATGTTTATTTAGGAATTACGAAATCATGATAGCTTAAACAATGGTGAGTGTAGTAAGCGAGTGAATTTGTAAAGAGATGGCAGATGCAGTTTTGTGCTGCTCAAGCGGAGAACCACATAGTAACTGAGTGGCTAAGGCTTTCATAGGCCAGGTGGTCCTAGCCTCTCTGATTGTGGACAAACCCTATTAGTATGGGCAGAAAAGAAGCTGCCACCCAGTCAAGCGAAGGAAACCAAGATGGAGAGAGCTGATGATGTAAGAGTTGTGTTAAAAACACCTGCACAGTTTAGTCTGTTTGAAGCGACTTTTTAAATTCCCTTTTAATGGTAGAGAATGGGAGTTGACATAAGAAGACAAGCACCACCGTCTCCAAGCCTTATTTACTTTTGACACAAGTCCTCAAAGAATTTTTCAAGTTTCTGTCTAAACACCCATACTCAATGTGAATGTTGGATGTTGTCAAAGTAATGCAAAAACAAGTCCAAATGTTTGCCGACTCGACCAGAAACTAAAGTTTTTCTGTCTGAGAGATTTGTTTAATAGCCAGGAAGAGCAGTAATGATCAAATTAACACACAGTTTCTCTGTTTATTTCTGCTATTGCTCTACGGCACTGTCCAGAAATAATCTCATATGTGCTGTCATACACCCCTTTAGTGTTACTGTTGCATTTTGCAGTGATGTATTATCTGGGAGGACTTTTCTTGTGTGAAAAGTAGATATTTCATGAAAGATTTGTAGCTTCTCATCACCCTGTGATTGCTCAGATCAGAAGAAAAAGGTGTATTGGCAGTAAACACAGACAATAATATACAAAAAGTCATATATTCCAACCTTTCTGCACATAATGGAGTGACAAAATAAGCTCTTGCAAAGGCAGTTATGTGTGGAAGCATCAAATATATAAGGCCGGTGCTTCCGAGCAACCCTCCGAGACACCGTCAAAGACATCATTGCTGAGATAGCGTTGCACCGGTTTCATCCGACTACTCCGTGTGGCCATAGACACAAGCATTATTTGAGTGCATTTATATGGCTATTTATACTGGCCGCCCTACTTCTGCTCCACTTTTGAGTGTCTTCGAAAAATAGCTCCAGTCTTTGATATGAGCGAATCATTACGCTACCATAACATCAGCACAACTTAAAAGTGGTGAGATGTGGAGATGAAGTGGGGCTTCATTAGGGTTAACCATATTGCTGACCTTTGTGTGAACCCTGGTTTGTTGACGCTCCCCATATTGCAGTGTTTCCTCAAGGGGAGAATCTCTAAGCAGCTTTTCCTCCACTTCAAAGGGAGAGAATGTAGGCCTGCTTTGCATAATCAGGTGGGGAACAGCTTTTTGCCAGAGAGGCAGGAATTAATTTGTGACACCGCCAGATATAATCATTAAAACCCTAGTCATTGACAATAAGGAGAGAGGAGGAGGGAAAATTAGAGGAGGAACTGTAGAACAGTAGATAGAATGAAGGAGAGAGAGATGTGGAGCATAGGATAGTCCCGAATGCCAGAGGACACTATAGCGAAGCAGACTAATCTGGTCTGAGCTCTGTAAAGCTAGAAAGCCATTTTTTTTTAGTCTAGCTACACTCAGCTCTGTCACTCTGTGTTTGGACATGGTGGCATGAAGTTAATACTTACTTCCGTTACCCCTTTATTTTATTTTTTTTTTACAATTTTTATGTATATCATCATTTTAAAGTGATGGAAACATGATGAAAAATGGATTTGAAATTCCAGCTATAGCATGCAAATCAAACTGAAAGCTCTTCAGCAGCACGCTGTATGTGTAAGCTATAAAGCTACAACCACAATCTATAAATTTACCTCATGTTTCAGTCTCATTGCTGCCATTAACCCAGTTTCTTGGTGCAGCAAGCAGTTTTCAGCAAACAACGTCTGAAACCCACTCAATCAAGCAAAGGAAGTCAGCAACTAATTTATTTTTTTTGCTTAGAACATTATAATATGATATTCTTTATATTACAGCACCGACTTGAACAGGCCAATTCATTATTTCTGTAAAATCCAATTAGGTTGTGACCAGAAGAAACACCCTGTAAAACAAATAAATGTCTAACTTAAGGATTTGACGATGAACGTGTCGGACAGCTAACAACTGGGTCTATAGATTCAGTGCCGTTTGGGGTATCCATCATTCATTTCAAACATCATCATCTGCCGATACTCCATCAGTGGAAGGGAGAGCAGGATTGCTGCTTTTGATTGATTGTTTCGCGACTAATCTCTGAGGAGCGATGTCTGAACAGAATGAAAAATTGAGGTCAGCCAATGATTGGTTTTTGTTAACCTGCATTAAAAACACATGTTTTCTTAATCAGGCTCTATTACAGAACACAAAAAAACATGCACACTGTTACGTTTCGGTGTGTCAGTGTTTTGTTTTTGCATGACTTATGTATTTCCTGCTTTACTTTGAAAGTCTGTGTTATCTTAGTGTGTTCAGTTTACATTTTCCCTGTCTCGTCAGTTCTAATTTGCCCCAGCTGTGTTTCCCTCCTGTGGTCCATTTCCTGATTGCTCCCTCTATGTATTTAAACCCTGTGTTTCAGTGTGTCATGGTTCGCGATCTCCCCCGTGTTGTAAATAGTTTGGTGTTTTGTTGTAAATAAATAGTCTGTTGTAAATAGTTGTGAATGGGTTTGTTAATACTTTCGTCATGGGATATTTTCGTTTTGGGATTTTGGTGGAGAGCCTTCGTGGTTTTATTTTCCTTATCTTTGTTTTTCTACGTTGCACCCCGGTTGCCTAGGCCGGGGTGTAACACATGGGGGCTCGTCCGGGATCGCTGGAGGGTCCGAAGGAGGGACAGCTTCGGCCTTCTGTCTTCGCTGGAGGATCCGAGGGACCGCTCCAGCCTTCATCCGCCACAAATTAGAATGAAGGGTAAATTTAACTGGGAAGAATAAGATAAAGATAAATATATAAATTAAAGTTGAAAATAAAATAACTGTACAACAAAATACACAATATAGAACTATATAAGAATGTATGAAGAAATATAAATAAATATATACACAATAACAGCAGCTGTACAAGTATTAACCGGAAATGAAGAATATAGTGACCAGTGTTGTGCAAAACCAAAGTCCAGAAAGTCCAGTGTGTGTGTGTAAGAACCATATGTGTGGGTCAGTACTGTGTGGTGGTGTGATTGAGAGACCGTATCGCCTGCGGGAAGAAGCTCCTCCTCAGTCTCTCTGTGTTGGTCTTCAGGGAGCGGAATCGCTTTCCTGACCTCAACAGAGAGAACAGTCTGTTGTTGGGATGGCTGAGGTCCTTCACCATCTTCCTGGCCTTGGTCCAGCACCGCCTGCTGTAGATTGAGTGCAGGTCAGGGAGCTCGGAGCGGATGGTGCGCTCAGCTGACCGCACAACCCTCTGTAGAGCTCGTCTGTCCTGCATGGTGCTGTTCCCGAACCAGGTTAAGATGTTTCCCGCCAGGATGCTCTCTATGGTGCACGAGTAAAAGTTCCTGAGCACCTTGGAGGGCAGTTGGAAGTCTCTCAAGCGTCTGAGGTGGTAGAGACGCTGTCGGGCCTTTTTCACCACGGTGTTGATGTGACAGGACCATGACAGGTCCTGCGTGATGTGAACTCCGAGGTATTTGAAGCTGTCCACTCTCTCCACTGGGCACTCGTTGATGACGGGGGTCTGGTAGTTCCTCTCCTGCTTAGTGCTGAAGTCCACTATCAGCTCCTTTGTCTTACTGACGTTTAGAAGGAGGTTGTTCCTCTGGCACCAGTTCTCCAGATTCCTAATCTCCTTCAGGTAGGCCGTCTCGTTGTTATCAGAGATCAGGCCCACCACGACGGTGTCGTCAGCAAACTTAAAAAAGCCAGGGTGTTGATTTCGCTCAGTGGGTGAGCAGGTGACCACATGCCATATGGCCAGTGCAGCAGTCTAAGTTTGTCCAATCCATGGCCCTTAGCTGGGTGTCTTCTGCATCTTTTTCTCCCCATTTTCACTGTTCCACAATGTAATAAAGGCAACAAAAAAAAAGCCACAAAATTGTCCTGGATGTCTTGATGGACGTAACTAACTCAATATGACCCTCTGATTTGTGACTCCTATTTTTAAGCCTCATTTCTGCTGTTGGCGTTTGGTAAGCAAACCCCCCACCCGTCCCCCCAAAAAACACAAAAAGTAATGAGGCAGGGCAGGTTTGACTGTGAAGCTGCTACTCATTGGTTGATGACATTTGACTGACAAGCCATTAGCCAATGAGTTTGCTGCTTCATATCACGCAAAATCTTCCATTTCAAAACATAATATGACAAGACTCTCAAAACAGACATACATTTTTAATTCAGTATGACCTGAAATGGTAATTGAGCCTATAAACTCAGCAGGAAAGGGCTTACAGGGGTCAAGACCGAAAGCTTTTTTCAACCACAGCTATCGCCATCTGGTGGCCTTCAGATAGAATGCAGGTTTAAGGAACTTCTGGAATGGCTTTATATTTATTGACACAGATGCTCCGTCCAGCTTTGACATACAGTTTATGGTTCTTACAAGCACACTTTTGGATGATCCGATTGAGCTTCTGCTCTCACCTGCTAAACTGCTTGGCCATTGCTACTTGCAACTTTATATGTTGTTGTTTTGGAGGAGAGATTTAGTGGAGAGTGAGACGATCCAGCTTTATTTCATATTCTAAGCAATAGGTGATAATAGTGACATTCAAATGGAGAGTAAAAATCAGTGTCCTAGAGGAGAGCTAAACTCTCCTGTACTCTCTAGAGGAGAGCTAAACTTGTTTATAGATACAGTAGTTTAAGTAATACTTGAACAAAATGTAAAATTTTGCAAAGCAAGATGTTTATTTCATACCTGACCCAACTTTTTAAAAGCTTTTCCACAGTTTTAGTTTAACTGGAAAAGCAGAGCACCGCAACACTGACTGACTATACCAACAAGAGGAGTGTTTTGGGTTTTTTTTGTTGATCCTTGCTCAGACCTCTCATGAACCTCAGCAGCCGTGAGGAAGGAGAGACATCCATAACAGCTGTGCATGAAGACAAAGAACAGGCTTAACAGGCTGAAGGCAGGACAGATTACCCTGGCCTAGACACTCATTTATCCAAAGAAAAGACAGAATTGATCTGGAGATATAAAACGAAAGCCTTTCAGCAAAGTGGCATTTGAAAGAAAAGTCTTTTCTGTTTTAAGTAATGAGTCATCACTTATCCACAAATTCTATGCAAATTGGAAAGCAGGTCAGAACTGGGCACAAATGTATGCCATTTTCAGATGTGAATTGATACTACTGACTACTTAAACATTACTAAGAATGGTTCACAATCACTTTTGAACCCTCTGTCAGGCTACAGGAACAGAATGGTGAGCAATACCAAAAAAATAAAAAAGCCACATTCCTCTAGTTTTCCTGTTTGAGCATAGGTATTAAAAGGACTGGGTCTAACACAGGTCCAAGGGAATTATCTATGCCAATTCATTAACACATTCTAGTTTTCTAATTCAGCACTTAAGAAACATGCTCCCTGCCTTGTAGAGAAATAGTACACTTAATGGATTTATCTTAATACCTGTCCATATTCTGAAATGCTGACTTTGTGGGACCTTTATTATACCCACAAAAAATGGTTAACTATTTAAGTGACATTAAAAAAAACATGTTAGTGTGTGCTGTTTTTATATACAAATCTTACCTAAATTTATTGTGCCCACTCAAGATGTGCTAATTACACTCTTAATTCTCATGCTAATCACATCTGTTGTTTCAATCCATCAGTATTCACCTTTGAGATCACCTTTGAGTACCCTGTCTTCCGCCTTTTGCTCTGTGTCAGCTGGGATTGGCTACAGCCCCAAGCTGGGTAAGCAGTTAAGTAAATGGATGGATGGATGAATCAGTTTTGGAACACATACCTAAGATCTGACTGTTCATCCGGTAAAGGTGTCCTAGATTGAGATGCCTCGTCGCGTTTTTACTTCACTTCTGTTCAACTTTCCAACTTCAAACCTTGTTGGAGTGGACACGCTTTGACTGAAGGAAAAGCATGAATAATAGATTCTTCACCCAAAGGGGAATGGAAGTCAGATGAGAGAAGTATGAAGCAGCTGATTAAAAACTGATATTCTTCATATCAATGATTTTAAAAGTTCATAAAGGAAAACTTTAGGGGGTGAGGGTATTTAAAGGATCAAATAGGTGACACTGCCATAAAGAACATATTTTTGCAGAGTAGTTTGAGGTAATTCAGGAATAATGGAGCCTTCCTGGAGCCTACCTTTAAAACGCTTAGATTGGATATTCAATAGTCTATTCATCATATTTTATGTTAGCACTTAAGCACTTACACGTAATGTATTTATTATTCATATTCAGCCAGTCACACTGAAATGTGTGCTGCAGTGTGTAGTATCTCTTTCATGTCTATTTTTCTGTCTTATTTCTATTTTGATAAAAGTTGGGCAGTTAGGAGTTACCACTTAGTGATGGGATTTCCGGCTCTTTTTAGAGAACTGGCTCTTTCGGTTCGGCTCACTAAAAAGAGCCGGCTCTTTCGGCTCCGAACCAGCTCTTCAGGTTGTTTTGTTGCTTTAATTAATTTATTATTAACAATAATATGAAATTATGCACAAAAAGAATTACTAATATAAAAAAAGTGGTTTATTTATATATGTTTATACATAAATATATATGGTGGCCCCTAGAGACAAAGCACGTGCAAACTCCAAAGCACATTTCTAGCATGAACTGAACTTCCAAAACAGAGCTACCTTGATCACTTAAAATTACACAATTGAAAGCATGTGTGTATTGTTTGTGTATTTATACACAAGCACTCACATATATTCAAATAATTAAAAAAATGTTCATTTACCTGTTACTATCACACACCAAATCCGGTCGTTGGTACTTGCTGGCTTGTGTAGCCTCTAGGTAACAAAAGCTCAACGCTGGGCCTAGCATCCTGGAGCACTTCTGTTGTGTTTGGTACGTGTTTTGGAGTTTTTACGTGATTTGTCTCTAGGGTACCGTAAATATACTTTTATTTATTCACTCCACATAAAATGTAACAAATAAATCATATAATACAAAAACCAACTATTTACATTTCAACTTTTAACTATTTAAATTTTCAGCTTTTTCCTTTTAAACAAATTTAAAGTGAAACAACACAAAACACTGCAAACCACAACACAATTAAATATAAATTAAAATATGAAAACAAAAAGAAGATGCATATTCTCTGTCATATGGACCTGCATGAATAAACTTTCTGAATCCTTTATCATCCACAACTGAAAATAGTTGTGGATGATTACTATACCTTTCTAATGTGACGTTGTTGTCCCTGGCTCTCTTTCTCTCTCTTTCCCTCCTGCTTCTTTCAATTTTCTTTCCAGATGTCCTCAGTAGAGTCTATTAATTGCTTAATGGGAACTTGGTGGAACAGAAATGTTTTCACTTTCTAATCAGGCATTATATATGTACGATTATGTGATTATAGAAAATACTAGTATTGTTTACAGTTAGGTCCATGTACTGGTTTGAGATCAGGTGACATTTATGAATGTTTCATTTCTTTCCTTTGAGAAACACTTGGGCTGTTTTTGAAATATGCTTTGGATCATTATTCATTTGCACTGTGAAGCTCTGTGTGATCAGTTTTGCAGCTTTTGTCTGAATCTGAGCAGAAAGTGTGATCTCGTCGCAATGTCACAATTCATCCTGCTACTTCGATCAGCAGTCACCATTAAACTTGTTGCACTTGTACATCACACCTTCCTGTTCTTGAGTTTAACCAACTGTTTTCCACATTTCTGATTTGGCCTCTCCTGAAATTTTTGCTATTTTCCTTATAGGTTCATATTTTTTCAGCCTAAACATGTCCTTAATTTTATCAGGAAATACTGAGGAAACAGGGTTCACCTGACAAGGAAGTGCTTGTCAGTAAATTATCCAGTTATATATGAGCCTATACCATTATAGCCACTATAACTGGCTATAATGGTCAATAGTTAATGGAATAGTTTTATTAAAGCATTTAAGTTTGAAAGTTAAGATTGTACTTTAATTGTACTTTTTTTTTTACCTTTTTTCAGTTTTCATTGAAAAGAGGCCATGTACAATATTAACATAAATACTGACATTTCCATTGTACCAGAGCTATTTTACGTCTGCAGTCCCCTTGCCTCTTATATACAGCAGATCACAAAAATGTCATGTAAAAAGTCAAGCACAAAACACACAATACATCCACATACCTATAAGCCCCAAACAAGAAAAAACAGACATCAGTGTTTACAAGTCTGGCTCTCTTTCACAAAATTTTCAGCCTGTTTTTAGAGGTGTTGATAGACCACAGTTCTTAATGATTTCAGTCAGGGCGTTGGATTCAGCTGAGGTTTGCAGAGAGAATGCTGATCGTTTTAAAGTGATTAAAAGATACAGTACAGTATTTGTTTGAAAATATCCTTGTACTGTAGATTCTCATGCATGAAAGTTAATAAACTTGATTGTTTGATTTGAGCACCGCAGTAGTGGAACACAGAGGCAAAACTAAAATCCAAAATCTTATGGACCTGTGTAAAACCTCGTTATGGCTCTCTATGTGTAGCTTAACCATATTAGGTAGCTTGAGTGTAATTACAGTGATCTATGGCTCTTTTTGTTACTCACATGCCATATATGTTTTTTCCATCTCTGTAGAAATGTAGTCCTACATCGTTCTTTGAGGAAAACATGATCACTGCAGGCTTTTTCCCCCCAATTAGCACAACTCAGTAGTCAGTGTGCTGACCAGACAAGTTCAGCGCCCGTCTTGTTTCAAGGGTTTCACAAGATTCACAAAATGCAGAAGGTGACATGGAGGCCAATGCGGCGCATAAACTGAAGTCAGCAATAAGGCAGGTGGCAGAAGGGAATGTCTTCTATTTATCCTCCCTGTCGATTTTTTCTTTACCTGCCTTCCTGTCCCTTCTGTGCTTTCAGAACTCGCTATTCTCTCTGTCTCCTTGTCACTGGATGACTTTTTCCTCTCCCTTCCTCTGTGTCTGTGTATTCTGGCTGTCTTTCTCTACCCCCTCCTCTCTCTCTCAGAGTCAGCCTTTGATCTTGCCAGTCCTAGCACACAGGTAGACAGTGATGCTGCATGGCTTTTCTCAGCCTATTAATGTCCTAACTCTTGCTCTGTCTTTTGCAGGGGGTCTACTGAGACATCATCTCCCCACACCACACTGCCTAATAACAGGACCTGGACACCTGTAATCACAAGTATAGTTTGTGTGTGTGTGATGGAGAGGAATAAGGTAAATGTAAATGAGGCACAAAAAGGTCTGAAATTCCCATCAGCTGATATAAATGTGGTGACAGCAATAACACTTCATATCAACGTCCATATCAGTGGCAAACAAAACAAACCATAGCCTGTTGTTTGTCTCCACAGATAATACACAGCTCACACAGGCCGATTGTAATATGAAGCTAATAATGATTTTGCTGCATATTAGAGATGGATACGATAAAAGTCTGTGAAAATATAATGACGCTGAAATGGAAAAACTGTCAGGAACGTATGAAGATTGATTTTGTAATTGTCTATCTTGTGAGCAGATGTAAATCCGGATTGAAATCAGCCTAAACTTTGAATCATCGGGGCATCATTGCATCATTCTATTGCCTTAAATTTTAAAATCGTTACTGTTGTAAGAGAAATGTGAAGATACACATTTCTCTGCGGCAGTAAACAGGTATAATTAAGATAAATATCGATGGTTGTGGGTGCTGAGATTGCTTTCCCAGTGTCACCCCAAAAAATAAAAAACAATGCAAAGAAGTTTGAAGAGCTGCAGGTTTGGAGAACTGGCATTACAATGAAAGATGCCCAGCCAGGCTGACAGTTTTACCCTGCATATAAACAAAAAAGTTAAACCTGACCAAAACAATAATACATTTAAATATGATGCTGCATACAAATGTGCTCAAAGTAGCAAGTGTTTCCCTGTTAATTAAAAAACAAGTACTCAATGATTCACTGTTGGGCTATGATGGGGAGCGTTTTTTTAAAGAATCAAATAAATTTAATACTCTGCGCACTTTTCTTTTTTGTCAAAACCTGGCACCTTCCTTACCCATTGACTGCTGGGATAAGGTGCTGTTGCTATAAGGTAAGCTGAATTCACATGTATTCAGTTTGAATCTTCTTGTCCAGTGACATGAATCGTCACAATTAATTTGGTGCACTCTTTTAGTTTATGGTGTCAGAAACCACAAGTGACACACTCAAAAATGTTGCTCATGTAAACAAACTGCCTGATGAGGTAGAGAACGCACATCTGTAAAGCGTGTCATCAGCTGACTGCAGGTGCTATTCATATAGGTTCAAGTTCTGCATGCATGTGTGCACATGCATCACAGGATCTGATGTAAGCTGCATATAGTTCTTCACAGCCTTGTGTGAATCTGTACCCTGTACTCTTTGATGCATTAAAAAGCAAAGCTGTTTTTGTGTGCTTCTCTTGTTTATTAAGTGGTCTCTATTTTGGTATCTTTAAGTTTGGATGGGAGAACTGTGAGTGAAGGTTATTTATATGTTAATATTATAAGCTGAGAAACTAAGATGAAAGTTCTTTTCAGTCAGTTAAGTCTTTTTTTTAGTAAAAACTACGGATTAAAATCTAGAGGACAAAATAATGTGACAGAAATAAATAAATTCTGCGTCTAAAATTGCTTTAAGATTGCTCAAATATGCTGAACTAAATACAGCCACATGAAAAATCAAGTACACTCTATGATTCATTCATTCGATTCAATCCATTTTTATTCATACACCACCAAATTCCTACAATAGTTGCCTCAAGGCGTTTGATATTTTAGGATAAAGACCCTACAATAGTAGAGAGAAAACCTCAACAATCAGACGACCGACTATGAGCAAGCACTTGGCCAGAGTGCCTCATTTTTAAACTGATGGGACGAGTTCATTGAGGTTTGTGTCATTCATTTGCTGGTTTATTCATACTTGTTATTAATCTCTGGCTCTCTTCCACAGCATCTTTTTTATCCTGTCTTCCTTCTCTCACCCCAACCGTTTGCGGCAGATAGCAGCATCTCCCTGAGCCTGGTTCTGTCGGCGGTTTCTTCCTGTTAAAAGGTAGTTTTTCCTTCCCAGTGTCGCCAAAGTGCTTGCTTCAGACTTTTGCAATATAAAGCGCCTTGAGCAGACTGTTGTTGTGATTTGGCACTGTATAAATAAAATTAAATTGAATTTATACACAGCTCTCTGACGGTCCTGACACAATATTTAAGCCAGGTAGAGGTATGGACTTTGACTGAACTAGTGCCACACTTTGATTCTTTTCTTTTTCAGTCACTGAGTTGTAGATTCGCTGCTGTACTTGGGATCATTGTCCTGTTGCGTGACTCAATTTAAATGTGAGTCAACCTGGCACCTTTGGTGCTAAAGTGTAACTTGAGTGTTATACTATGGGTAAGGAAGTTGTCAGACAGATGACTTCACATGTGACTGTAGACTACTTTGATATATAGAAAAGTTCTTGGTCCACTCAATGACTGCAGGGTGCCCAGGTCTTGTGGTATTGAAACAAGTCCAGATTATCAGCCTTTGCTGTGTTTGGTATGTGTCAAATATAGCACTGTGTACTATGACCAAGCACATCCATGCTCATCTGTCAAAGGGACATTGTTTTTGAAGTCTTGTTGTTTGTTTTAATGCATCATTGTAACCCGAATTTGTGCCGCCATGTTTGTTTTAAAGAGGAGAGGCTTTCTCCTGGCAAACCTTCCAATTATAGTCTCTTAAAATTGAACATTTAACATGCTAACACAGGCCTGTAGAGTGAAGACCTCTGTTTTCATAAAGATGCTCACACTTGCTGATGATCATTTAATCAAGATCATTTAATTACTTGAATTATAGTTCTACTATTAATTCCTATGGAAGGCTGTAAGGGCGTGCTTCACTTTTCACTGGATTACATAGTCCTGTGAAAACTTTCTTTTACAAGACTGTTATTATTCACAGCTGTATGTGAATCAGCATGAGCATATATACTGAACTCCTTGATGCATTATAATGCAAAATAGTTTTTACGTGTCTCTCTTGTTTGTAAAGCATTTTTCTTTTCTTTGTATTCTGGATTTTTATTATTGTGTCTCTTGGTTTGGAAAAGAGAGCTGCGAGTCAAGGTTATTTATATGTTAATATTATACCCTGACAAACTGTGATGAAACTTCTTTTTTATGCAGGGTTAGTCAAATATAACAGGAAACAAACAAGGCGAAGAAGTGTGGATTAAAATCAAGACCACCAAAGTAATGTGCAGGTTGGGAAAAACAAACATTTGAGATCTTAGTGTGGCATCAGATGACTGTGCAGCATGATAAAGATGATGCTTTTGTTCTATTTTTAAAAACAGTTTCTGACGATTATTTTCCTATAATGGATTAACTGTTTTAGCCTAAAATATCCATAGAATTTTGTTTATTACAGTCTCAAGGTAATGTCTTCCAACTACATGTTTTACTGCTGTATAGAAATAGAAATATGACTTAAATCTATCCATCCATCCTCTCCCACTTTTCCTTATCAGGGTCACGGGAGGGCTGGGACCTATTCCAACTATCATAGGACGAGAGGCAGAGTACACCACCACCCACTTACATTCACACCTCTGGTTAATTTAGAATCAGTCTGTGGAAGGAAGCTGGATTACCCGGAGAGAAGCCACGCACACAGGGAAAACATGCAAACTCCAAACAGAAAACTCTTGGATTTTCTGAAAATCTCGTGAAGGCAATAACTCAAAAAGTAAGTTACCTAGGATTCAAATTTATAACCTTTACTAAGCAAACAAACATCCATGTTTTCAAAATGTATCCTAAATATAATGTCCAACCTCTAAGCCTGAATTTAAGATTCTAAATAGATTTACTGACACTTTAAGATTTTTTTTTAATCCAAATAATACACAACCCTAAATTTGTTATGTTTTTTTCCTCAGCTGGACAGTGTCTAATTGCCTAACCTTTGCACCACGCAAGCTTTCAAGAGAGTGAACACATAATGAAAAAAAAATCAGTTAGCGGGAAATTTGTTGCTAATTTTACAGGTTCAAATTAAGAAAATTTACGGAACATCAGTTTGATTCCTTTCATCTCACTCCGTGAGACAGTTTTACTTCATGTCACTTTTTCTCCCTTCTCGCTCTCCCTCTCTGCTGTCTATTCATCTTTCTCTCTTTCATGGAGTGATGGCTCAATTACCATTCCTCACACTCAGGCTTCAAAAGTGAACAAAATGAAGTAGGATTTCTTGACCATAAAAAAGAAAAAGAGAAAAGAGAGTAAAAAAAAGTCTTTTAATTTTCCCTTAATCCCCTTCTCTGGCTGTCAGAATTCACTCAGCTCAGTAGTGAATTGTGACACCAGTAATTTAAGAGGTTTCTGGGTTGGAGCTGAGCTTTGGATCGATTCAGTGAACTCAGTGCTTAATGAAGGAGGAGGGTAAAAACGTCTGAATGAATGTATGAGGGAATCAATTAGTCATAAACTCTACCTCCTATAAAAACTAATATGAACAATGTAATCTAGGCTTTGTATTTAAAGATCACCTGGTTTGAACAGTATGGAAGTCATGGTGGAAAGTCATTTGTCCAAAGCTTTTCATTCATCTATTTTCCTAAGTGCACATCCTTCTGCTTCCCTTTATATCTTCATCTCCCTGTTTCTGAAGTCCCTCCTTTACTCCAGCCTTAATCCCTTCTTTCCCTAAGTGCTAGCTCCCAGCCCCGAGCCTCGGGGATCCACACGACTTGATTGTGTTTTGATGTTCTTGTGAAACCTACAAGTGCACTCAGCACTCAAGACCTATAACATACATTTTGAAAACCGCTCACCCTGTGGAAAAGAGATGGAGGAGAATCCAAGAGTGTTTACCATTATTGTAGTGAGCACAACGTAAACACTAGCGGCTGCATAAATACTCACAAATCCCTATACATGCAAGAGGGAGAAAACATCCTGTAGTGATACCGATTCCTTTGTATCCTTCCTTTTTCATGTCATGAAATACAACCCCCCACCCCTCCCCGCCTTTCGTTAATGTCAGGGAGTGATCTGCTTTAAAACCATGGAGAGGCCACGGTAACTTTAGATACACTTTTAATCATTGTAGTTAATTCAAAAGCACAATCATTTCTTAACCTTTACCAAAGAGTTCCACAAAAATGAATTTTGTCAGCTTGTCCACTGTTTGGAATCCAAGCACATGGGTGGTTTGAATTACTGAGGTAATTTTCACATTTATCCATGTTCAATTCACAGTGGAATTACTTTAATTATAAGTTGTTCTTCTTGAAAATAGTCATGAGGGATTTAATAGTTATTATTAGACACTGGCTCGGGCATTGCTATATGGATTTTGTAAGTTCTCCCTGTTCTTGCGTGGGGTATCTTTGGGTTCCTCTGCATGGGCCCTCTCCTGAAGACCTTCTATGACTCTGTGGTGGCCTCAGCCATCTTTTATGGTGTGGTCTGCTGGGGTGGCAACATCTCTGCCGGGGAAAGGAAGAGACTGAACAGGCTGATCCGAAGGGTCAGCTCTGTCCTAGGATGCCCTCTGGACTCAGTGGAGGTGGTGAGTGACAGGAGAATCCCTGTTGGACAACATTTCCCACCCCATGCAGGAGACTGACAGCACTGAGCAGCTCCTTCAGTGGCAGGCTGCGGAACCCACAATGTGGGATGGAGAGATTTCGCAGGTCTTTCCTCCCCACTGTCAGACTCTACAACAAAGACTTCAACTGATCAAACACACACAGACCCACACGTGTGCAATAAGACTGCTATAAGTGCAATTCTTTTTTCTGACAAAGTTGTACTTTTGTATTTTCTTACTCAGTTGTATATAGCATTTGTATTCTATTTTATTCTGTTGTATATATTATATACTGATGGTTCCAACACCATCATTAAGTTTGCAGATGACACCACGGTGATTGGCCTCATCAGTGACAACGATGAGGCCGCCTACAGGGAGGAGGTGGATCGTCTGGCTGAGTGGTGCGACACAAACAACCTGCTGCTTAACACCGAGAAGACCAAGGAGCTCATCGTGGACTACAGGAGGAATGCTGACCCACATCCACCCATCCACATTAAGGGGACGGCTGTGGAGCGTGTGAGCAGCTTCAAGTTCCTGGGAGTCCACATCTCCGAGGATCTCACCTGGACGACCAACTGCTCCAAGCTGGTCAAGAAGGCTCACCAGCGCCTCTTCTTCTTGAGGACTCTGAGGAAGAACCACCTGTCCTTAGACATCCTGGTGAACTTCTATCGCTGCACCATCGAGAGCATCCTGACCAACTGTATAAGTCTGGTACGGGAACTGCTCTGCCTCGGACCGGAAGGCGTTGCAGAGGGTCGTGAAAACTGCCCAGCGCATCGCCGGAGCACCACTTCCTGCCATAAAAGACATCTACAGGAAGCGGTGTCTGAAAAGGGCTGGGAAAATCATCAAAGACCCCAGTCACCCATCACATGGACTCTTCACCCTCCTGCCCTCTGGGAGGCGCCACAGGAGCCTCCGGACTAAGACCACCAGGTACCGGAACAGCTTCTTCCCCACAGCTGTCAGACTCCTGAACTCTGCCTCCTGACATCTGACCCACGTTAAACTCATGGACTGAACATACACACCCCCACAATGGACAACTGTACCCTCAAACACACAATAATAACATGGAGTGAACCACCACTCACAACCACTAGCACTTTATATAGCCTCTGTAGGAATTATATCTCACTTATCTTAACTGCACTACTGTATAGCTCTGTGTAAATAATCATTCTGTACATTCGATAATCTTTAATCCTACAACTGTTTACAACTTGCATAGTTCCCATTTCTGTATAGCTGTATATCCCAGATTCTGTAAAGTTATTTATTTCATTTCATATTCTGTATAGTTTTTCATATTTATATCCTGTTCATAGCCTGTACATAGCTTGTACTCACTACAGCCTGTACATACTTAGTTATAGAATATTCACAACATACTTCATACCGTGTACATTATAACATACCATAATAGACCCATTTCTGTAATATACTTACATATCTATACTATTGCTAATATATATTGTAATATATCTATATCACTAAAGCACTTCTGGATGGATGCAAACTGCATTTCGTTGCCCTGTACCTGTGCATGTGCAATGACAATAAAGTTGAATTCTATTCTATTCTATTCTATATTATTCTATTTTATTCTATTGTATATAGTATTTTATTTTATTCCATTCCAGTGTCTTCTAATTTCTGCTACATAACTTTGCACTTTGGCTGTAACAAAACAAATTTCCCACCTGTGGGACTAATAAAGGTCATCTTATCTTATCTTATCTTACGTCATGACTCTAAATTGGCCTGGTTTGAATGTGAGTGTGGTTTATTAGTCAGACTTGTAAACTTCTGCTGTGGCTGTACCCTGCCTCTTGGCCAGCAACAACTGTTGTAGGCTCTATTTTATCTACTTTTCTATGAAACTGACTAACAATAATACAAATAAGCAAATTAGATTAGATTGTTTTAATGTCACCAAACTCTATGGCAAGCCTGCTAACTGGTCTACCTCACAGATGCAAACAATAAGCACAGTGAGAATGTCAGTGGACTACGGATGTATAGACCCTTCAGCTGTATTAATTCAACTGGTAACCATAAGCAATGACAATACTTTAAATGCAACAAACAAGTTGTAGGTTGTGATTGTATCAATGTAAAATAACAAAAAAATTAAAATTATAAACTCATTTAATGTTGAGTCATAAAGGTTACTGAAACTATAGGAGTTTTAGTGGATTTTTGTCTCATTACAATCAATGTAATGTAAATGGTGCACATACTCCCTGGAAATGTTTTGACTAGTCACAGCAGAAAAGCCTCCATTAAGCTGTACCTTGTGACAGCGAGCCAGCAAAAACGCTACCAGAATAATTAAATGTAAGTAGGAAAATGGAATTTAGACATTGGTAATTGAATCATTCATAACTGTTCCTTTTGTGGCACATCAAATTAACCTCAGTGAAAAATCTCTTAGGTGACCATTTAGTAATCCCATTGCTGTAAAGCCTAATATGTTTAACCATAATATGAGTTTCCCAAGTTAATAGCAAGTACCAGTAACAAGTAGGTAGTGAAATATAAAGAAAAAACTTACATCCAAGTGATTTTCTTTTCTAATCCTCATCTAATACGCATATCCCCATGTGTAGCTCTGTCATTTGATTATTAGTCACAAAGGCATCCCTTGCTTAAAGACTGGTTGTTATATGAGGCACAAATATCACCATGTTCTGAATAACTAATATTAAGCGTAGCTGTTCTCCAAAATGTTATAATCAACTGTAACATCCAGGAAACAGTAATAAAGTGGATTTCTAAAGTTGAATGGACTTAACAAAATCATAGTTTCTAATATATAAAGATTAATATGATCCATATTGTTCCATTGTTCCTGGTAACTATGGAGGCCATCTGATTGTCATAATCAATAAACCAGTTTAACATGATTTGAGCTTTGTGACTTAGTGCATTATTATCCTGCAAGCAGCCATTGGAAGATGGGTACACCGTGGGGGGGATGGACAAAGGGATGGACATGATCAACAACAATAGTCAGGTAGGCTGTGGTGTTTAAATGATACTTATATTGTACTGAGAGGACCACAGCCATCAGCTGCTACCTGTACTGTTTCTACTAGCTCTGTTAATTTATGTTTTCTTTAATACTGCCCTTCTCTTCGGGTCTACGACTTCAAATCGCTGTTAAACATCCATGCCACTGTCGAGGAACAGTACCGAAAGCCCCCAGGATGTGAGGATTTCCGTGTTCCACCTGTGGTAGAAACCATAACTTTGTTTCTCCGCCGCTATCCACCTAGCCTTCCCCTCAGGAAGAAACACCACAGAAGGCGAGGGAAATGAGCCGGAATACTGGTCAAATTCATAAATTGTGTGGCGGCATGCATGGTGATATTTCCAGTGACTAATCCTTGTATTCTTCTTAAGAACCTTGCCCCAGACAACAAATGGTTTATCTCCTGGAGCTCCCTTGAATCGGCTCCCCGTTGGATTATAACGGTGACTCCACATCTTAATATCCAGCACCCTCGGCATCCGTCCCCACGTCTTCGCAGAGCGGGAGTGGATAATCAAAACCTTCTCCCCCTATGCCGATCATCCCGGCCAGCGGGGCATTCCACGCTAGGTAAACTGGCCCTGGTTAACGTTAGATCACTAGCCAACAAAATCTTCATTTTGAATGATTTTTTCACCACTCGGAATTTGGACTTTCTCCTGGTAACCGAAACTTGGCTGAACTTGGGTGAGTTGAGCCCGTTCTCTGAACTTGTTCTTGTTCAGTCAGTCTAAGGCTCAACTCACGAACACGGTCATACCCTGGATCTTGTACTCTCTTACTCATTGACACTGAAATCTGTAAAACATAAATTTTTCAGACCACATACCTGTCCTATTTGAGTTTCCCTTTTTGGGTCAGCCTGGTAGATCTGTTGTGCACAAACTCCGATCTCGTACGATCAATTCGGATGCAGATCGCTTCGCCCGTTCCTACAAAAATCTAAATCAGGCATTACCTACTAACAGTACCACTCATTCGACCACTGATTGTCTGCTTTCCCTGTTCAACTCAGCTTGTCTGGAAATACTGGATTCCATTGCTCCTTGTACCTTGTAAAACCTAAAACGCAACTGTGGTTAACCCTTGTGTGGTGTTCGTATTTTTGTTACTCAGCCAGTGTTCATGGGTCTGGTGGACCCTCTAGAGTTTTGGCTTTCCAAATTAACACTATCAAACAATTTTATGTTAAATTACTCAACAGATGTTTACTTCATCCCAATTACAAGACATATGAACAGCAAACATGGTTAATTTTTTCCCTTTACCTTTGTTAGATCACATTTATGAATTAATGTGCTTCTCGTTTTTCTTTTATATAAAATGTTATAAATAAATCAGTTATAATCAAGTGGAGTGAGTGGAAAGACACAACACATTTACACGTGAAAAAATAATTAATTGTTTAATTTTTCTTTTGAAAAAAACTGAACACGGGTCTCACAGACCCGAACACCATACAAGGGTTAAATAATGACACCAGGGAATGCAGACGGGCATGTAGAAAAGCAGAAAGAAAGTGGAAAAAGGACCGTCTCCAAGTGTCGTTTGAAGCACTTAGAGAATCCCTGTCAAGTTACCAGAAAGCTGTAAGAGCAGCTAAAACAAAATACTTTTCCAAGATCGTGTCCAACTGTAAGAGCAGCTAAAGCTGTAAGAGCAGCTAAAACAAAATACTTTTCCAAGATCGTGTCCAACAACTGTCATAAACCTCGGATTTTATTTGGTATTACAAACTCAGTTCTTAATCCTCCCACCGCTGATCCTCATATAGCAGTGAACATAACAAGTGAGAATCTAATGAAATTCTTCATTAATAAAATTGTAGATATTAGATCCCACATTATTCCTCCCATTTCTGACCCAGGTGTTTATACACCAACCTTGGCTGTTTTTGATCACTTCGAGCCAGTATCACTTTCATTACTTAACAAAGTAGACAGAAACTTGAGACCTTCAAAATGTACCCTGGATATCATTCCACCTAGGTACTGAAATATGTTTTTGACACTGTTGGTACATGTCTGCTTTCTGTTGTCAATAGCAGTCTTAAGTCTGGGTCTGTTCCCTTTGATTTTAAACATGCTGTGGTGGAACCCATCCTTGAAAAGCAGAATCTGGACTCAACAGTTCTATCAAATTACCACCCAATCTCTAAATTGTCCTTTTCGTCAAAAGTTCTGGACAAAATTGTCCTTCTGCAGCTCCAGACCTTTTTAGACCAACACAACATTGGTGAACTATTCCAATCTGGTTTTAAAACGTACCACAGCACTGAAACCACTCTTTTAAAAGTTTCTAATGACCTTTTAACTTTTACCAACTTGGGAGATTCTGCTATTTTAATATTATTAGACCTCAGTGCTGCTTTTGACACAGTAGATCACAGGATTCTTATCTCTCGACTACAACAATGTGCCAGAATTAAAGGGTCTGCTTTGGAATGGTTTAAATCCTACTTATCTAATACTTTTACAGACTTTCTCTAAAGACAACCCTTTTTTGTGGGGTCCCCCAGGACTCTATCTTTGGTCCAGTCCTTTTGTCAATTTATATGCTCCCGTTGGGATCTATTTTTAAAAAATATGGAATTTATTTTCACTGTTACGCAGATGATTCTCAGATTTACCTTCCACTAAAATGAAAAACTGTGACTCCTCTGAAGGGACTGTTTGATTGTCTAGAAGATGTAAAGGCATGGATGGCTCTAAATTTTCTAAATCTAAATGAACAGAAAACTGGTCCTTCTGACCATTATGACTTTGCCCCCTTAGAAAATTATAAAAAACCATTTGCAAGAAATTTAGAGGTGATTTTTGACAACAATTTAACATTTGCTAAACAGATAAATAATATAATCAAAACCAGTTTCTTTCACCTTCGCCTAATTACAAAAGTTAAGCCTTTTCTCTATTTCAGAGATTTTGAGAAAGCGATCCATGCCTTCATCTCACCTCGCCTTGACTTCTGTAATAGTCTCTACTCTGGTGTCACCTCTTCATCAATTGGCCGACTGCAGCTAGTTCAAAACACTGCAGCCCGGCTCCTAACTGGCACATGCAAGCAAGATCATATATCTCCTGTACTTGCTTCACTATACTGGCTGCCAGTCAGCTTTCGAATTGACTTTAAGATCCTAACACGTGTTTTTAAGTCGTTGCATGGACTAGCCCCTACATATCTTGCTGATCTCCTAACCTGGTATTCTCCTCCAAGATCCTTAAGGTCTGCAGACCAAATGCTTTTGGTTATCCCTAGGTCCAGATTAAAACACAGAGGAGACGGGGCATTTGCTGTGACTACCCCCAAACTTTGAAATACATTGCCTTTGCATACCCGATCCTCCCCAACACTGGATACTTTTAAATGTCGTCTAAAGACCCATTTTTATTCTCTGGCTTTTGATTCATCGTGAGTTTGTTACTATTATTCTTTTTATGATTTTATACTCTTCTAAAACACTATTCTGTTTTTTATGTTTATTGCCTTGTCCGTTTTATTGTACAGTACTTTGGTCAACAGCTGTTGTTTTAAAAGTGCTATATAAATAAATGTGAACTTGAACAATGTGCCAAGAAAATATCCCCTCACCATGGCAGGATGGGGCCATGCTTTTATGTAGTTTACGTTAAATTTGGTCTCTGCCATCTTGGTGTTACGGCCAAAATCGAGACTCATCAGACCAGACAACATTTTTCCATTCTCCTGCCTGAATGAATCATTGCTTCACATTCATTTTCTTAGCTAACAGGAGTCACTCCAACTTTGGTCTTTTACTGGTGTAACTTATCTGTTTCAACATGATATACAGCAAAGACATCAGAATGTCATTCAGACTGAATAAGCGGATGGTAAGAAAAGAAGGGGATCGCGCTGCCAGAAGGCATGAGTGTCTCAGGGACGTGTTTACGGAGCCTGCACCTGGTGAGACAGACCCCAGCCTCTATGGATCTTGTACTTAGAGCATGTTCCTGTGCTGTCATGATTAGTGTCTCTGTGCTGTCTTTCAGTCCAGCTTTGTCCAGCCACTGGTAGGATTTCTATAACCCCCCATGCTAACCAAGCCTACCTTGGGTATGAGTGAGAGACAGAAAAATTAAGCCATACCAATTCGGACGTTGCCTGGATTAACATCAGGCGTTGAGGAACCAGGACAAACTGATGAGAAGTGGGCTACTGGAAGAAGAAGGCATAAGTGGGCAACATATATATATATATACACACACATATATATATATATATAGTACTTATTTGGGAGTGATGTCAGTCCAAAATCCAAAAAGCATTGGGCAAAGCCTTGCATTAAAACCTTGAGAGTCCCAGCCAACGCAGTAAAGGCTCGAATCCAAAAACAGCCCTGATATTTCAAAGGTAACCTGCCTAGCACCACTGCTCCTTTCATATTATCCATGGGGACTGTTTCCTTGTTAAAATAAAGCACCATGAGACTCTAAGTAATTGGGCCAATAATGACAATCATAGCTGAACATTAGCTGAACTGCACTGTGCACCAGAAATTAATGTTCTTGCGTACAAAGAGGTAGAGAGAGAGCGCATATCATGGACTGTGTACACCAATGTAGACGTGTTTTATTAAATTAGACATGTAACAAGTGCCTAATCAATAATCAAGAAGTTGTCACCCTTTCAAACTACGTCCTGAACTGGCACAATCAGAAATTTGATTATTTCTTAATTTATGTCAGCAAAAATGTGCCAACAAGCAACAAGAAGCGTAAGTGTGAAAGCCTTTCGGGAACTATCGGTCCAAGATTGAAAACAGACACAGACAGCCTTTTCTGTTGTTGCTGCTTTGCCACATTCATTATGCACAGCAAGTTTAAATGAATAATGCAGGTGACTAAATGGTTCTACAGAAGTAGTTCAATTATCATCATGAATAATAAATTTATTATTAAAAGGTGCTTGGAGATTTTAGTCACACTGTGAAGCAGTGTATAATCACTTTCCTAGACTTGTGTGTCAAATTAGCTCCTCTCCAGCATGACCTACACCAATTACAAACCCTCAGAATATCTCTTTTAACGCAGAGGGCAACATTTTCAAAAGTAAGATATTTACACACAAGAAAGAAAAATTACACTTTTAAAAAGGTGGCAGATGCATCACGACTGCTTTTACAGTCAGAAGCAGATTAGTTTACCTCTGAAAGAAAAAAAATGTTACAAAATTGTGAAGCAACTACGACATCAGGATGTCTGAAGCAAAAATCAGGTTTATAGTTGTGAGAAATGGTCTTATTTCTTTTTCCTAGTTGTTCCTTTCCCAATTAAATGATAACATAAATCTTTTATCTTCTTCTACCATTTAAATTCCCTTCAATCCTTTTTCC
Source organism: Rhamphochromis longiceps (assembly GCF_057381845.1). Lineage (NCBI taxonomy): Eukaryota > Metazoa > Chordata > Actinopteri > Cichliformes > Cichlidae > Rhamphochromis > Rhamphochromis longiceps. The sequence continues at coordinate 24,660,417 of NC_140557.1, forward strand.
TGGCCATGTTTTGTCCACTCCTTTGCCCATCAATAATCCGAAAATTAGAGGGATTAAATTATTAAAGAAGTTCCAGCTGTAGTTTTAATAGATACACGTTAGCGTTCCACATCACCCATCCATCATTTTGCATACTGCACTCACTTAATGAACTCACTGTCAGAAATGCAATTCAGGTTTTCCCAGCATGCTTTTAGTAAGAGAATGGGAAATGTGAGTTAGACCTTGTCATGTCAAGTGTCTTGGTTAGAACTTCAGCGCATTATCTTGGCCGTATCTACTTGCCTAAATCCACTGAGTTGCAGGTATACCTAATAAAGTGTATCTTCAGTGTATATTGCTTAACCAGTATAAAGTTATTGTTTTGCTTTGCCAAAGGCAGCCTAGTCCAATAATCTTTTCTGGCATCGTTGTATTTTTACTCAGTTGTATATAGCATTCGTATTCTATTTTTATCTTATTGTATATTTTTATTCTATTTTATTCTACTGTATATAGTATATTATTTTATTCTATTCTGTACAGCTGTGTACTGTATTTATTCTTATTGTATTCTAATTTTTGCGTCATAACTTTTGCACTGTCCACTTCCTGCTGTGACAAAACAAATTTCCCACGTGTGGGACTAATAAAGGTTATCTTATCTTATCTTATCTTATTCAAATCCAACACATTTAGTCTGATACACAAAATGTGTTGGATTTGCATTTTGCCCAATTAACACCTAATTAATGAGCATAATATAAAAATCTCAGTCTTCAACATAAAGTGAGGATGTATTGCAGTGCAGTGAAACATTTTTTTCTCTGCTTTGTCGGATGCATATGTTTCATGAACATTACAAAAAAGTCCAGCTGGAGAAAATAACTGGATATCACTGCAAATGTTATATTCTGAATCTTTACTCAGGCATGGTACAATGTATGACACTTGTTAAAGACAAATTGCAGACAAGTAAGGTTAATCATGTTAACTAAAAGGTAATGAGGTGGAAGATAAAGCGGAAAAGAAATAGCTGGCAGGAAGCAAAAAGAGACAGCGGGTCAAAAGAGCTGCCAACCTTTATTGCAACCAGTGAGCCAAAAGATGAATGTAAGGAAGGTGAGAGGAGGGCAAACTCTTATATGTTAGACTATACAAGAAAAACTGAACAAGTATGATGAAAATGAAGGCATTTTTTAAACAATACTAAGAGCTGCTAGCTGATCTTTATGCACAAAGTACTCAGAACCACAGTCGCAAAGCTCATGTTAATGCTGCATTACATGTTAGAAGATCAATAAACCCTGTATGAGTCATCCTTCTGTGAGCCATAATTGCCCATCCATAAAGTAGATGCTGGGATTCTTCTTAGGATAAATACGAATTTGCACCGCTTACTAGAAGAGTCAGAGGTTCATTAAATTCATTAAGGTTGCTATGCTATAAATTATGAATATCTGTCTAAAATTTCATAGCTATACACTCAATACTTGTTAGAGATTTGAACCAAAGTGGCAACCAAACAGCAGCAAACATCTGACAGTAATATATCACATACAGCTGGTTGTTAACACAAATATCCAACCTGCTAAAGTTCAAAATGAACATCAAAATGGGGAAGCAATTAGATTTACGTGACTCTGAAAGTGACATGTTGTTAGTGACAGACTGGCTGGTCTGAGTATTTTAGTTCTGTTGATCTACTGATATTTTCGCACAAAACCATCTCTAGGGTTTACAGTGAATGGTCCGAAAATGAGAAAGTATCCATTGAACAGAAGTTTTCAAGGTAAAAATCCCCCGTTGATGCCAGAGGATGATGGACTGACTGCTTCAAGTTGACTGGAAGGAACCAGTAACTCAAATTAGCACTCGTTATAACAAAAGCCTGCAGACAGGTATCTCTGGTGTTGAAAAAAATTGAACCCTGAAGGATATGGATGATGGCAACAAAAGAGCACCTTTGGGATAAAATGGGAGATCCTCATGATGGATGTGCAGCTAACAAATCTGCAGCAACTGTGTGATGCTGTCATGTCAATATGGACCAAAACCTCTGAGGAATGTTTCCAGCTCCTTGTTGAATCTGTGCCATGAGGAAGACAGCTCTAAAGGCAAAAGGGGGTCCAACCCAGGCATCATGTATCTACTAAAAATAACTGAGAACTCAGAAGAAGAGACAAAATCCATCCATCCATTTTCTAAACAGCTTATCCAGGTGGGCCGAAGCCTTCGACAGTTCCCCAATCACAGAGTCGTAACATCACTCTCAAGTCCAAAAAAATTAATGGTACTATTGTGGTGGACCACTGGAGGGCTCCACTCACACCCAGTTCTCAGGAAGTGTTGTTGCTGTGTTTTGGAGGGAAAGTGTTCAGTTCTGTGGTGATGAGTAATAAACGAGCAGTGTTTATTGAGAGCTCTCGTGTCGTCTGTGTTTACCTCCACATTGGTGACCCCTGACTCGAACATGCTGCAGTCCGATGGTGGCGCCGACTCCGCTCTGGATGCATCAGCAGCCGCCAGCTCTCTGTCTCCGGTTGCAGCTACGTTTGCTGTGGCGCTCAAGCTGCCGTACTTTTGGCTTCACGATCCCCCGTCGTGGTTCGTGCACGTCGAGGCTCAGTTCGCCCTTCGTGGCATCTCGGCTGACGACACGAAATATCACCATGTGGTGGCTTCTCTCGACCCGCTAGCCACCCGTCGTGCGTTGACTCTCCTCCGGGACCCACCCACCCGAGGGAAGTACGCCGCCCTTAAGGAGCTGCTTCTTCGGCGCTATGCCCTCACCGACGCAGAGCGAGCCGAGAAGCTCCTCTCCCTCTCAGGCCTGGGTGGCGGTACGGCTCTCGAACTGATAGAGCATATGCTATCCTTTCTCGGACCGGACGATGGGGGATTCCTCTTCGCCCACATCTTCCTCCGACAGCTGCCGGCAGCCGTGAGAGCCGGCCTCACCAACTCTCCGCTTCTGGGCACGAAGGATTATCGCTCCCTGGCTGAGGACGCGGATCGTATTCTCCTGGCTACCCGCACTTTCCACGATCACCACCTAGTTCCAGCCTCACCGGCGCCGCCTTCCACTTCCCCGCTGACCTGCCACGACGTACCCGATCCTTCGCTGACGGCAAAGATCGCGGCACAGCGACACCACGGACGGGACCTCTGTTTCTACCATCAGCGTTTTGGCGCCAGAGCGCACCGCTGCCTGCCGCCTTGCGCTTTTCCGACCCTGGGACATGGACCCTGCCAGCGCGCTGTAGCGGCCGCGACCGCTGGCGACAAAGAAAAACTGCTCTTCATAGAAGACTCGCGCTCTGGGAGACGTTTCCTGGTCCTTCCCCCGTCCAGAGCCGACAGTTTAGCAGCAGGCTGCGGACCGCAGCTTATTGCGGCTAATGGCTCTCCCATCGCAACGTTCGGGGAAAGGTTCGTGACTGTTTGTTTTCATGGTCGGGATTTCCAATGGACCTTTGTTGTTGCCGCTAGCTCTGTACCTATTTTGGGCGCTGATTTTCTTTGTGCCCACAGAGTGCTGGTCGATGTCGCTAACAGACGCTTAATCGATGCACTGTCTTTTTCTTCAATGCCCTGTTTCACTCGCGCCATCGAGCCCCTGAATCGGGCTAATTTAGTGACTTCAGGGAATGTTTTTCAGCGTTTGCTCTTGGAGTTCCCTTCACTGACTGTTCCTAATTTCTTGAACACGGCAACGAAGCACGGGGTTGAACATTATATTCCGACGGTCGGTCCCCCGGTGTTCGCACGCGCGCGCCGCCTCGACCCCGCAAAACTCTCCGTCGCTCAGGAAGAGTTTGTCGCAATGGAGCGCCTCGGCATAGTGCAGCACTCGAATAGTGCCTGGCCTTCTCCGCTACACATGGTGCCCAAGTCAGACGGTCGGTGGCGGCCGTGTGGGGATTTTCGCCGTTTGAATAACGTCACGGAGAATGACCGTTACCCCATTCCCCACATCCAGGATTTTTCCGCCCACCTCGCCGGCACCTCGATTTTTTCTAAAATTGACTTGGTGCTGGGGTATCACCAGGTTCCCGTGCGCGCCGAAGACATCCCCAAAACTGCCGTTATTACCCCTTTCGGCCTGTTTGAATTTTTGCGCATGCCATTCGGCCTGAAAGGCGCCGCCCAGACTTTTCAGCGGTTGATGGACTCTGTTTTGCGCGGGCTGCCTTTCGTCTTCGTGTACCTTGACGATATATTGGTGGCCAGCTGCTCTGAGAGTCAGCACGCGTCCCATCTGCATCAGGTTTTCCAGCGCTTGGCGGCACACGGCCTGATCGTCAACCCCTCCAAGTGCCAGTTCGGCTTGCCGGTTCTGGATTTCTTGGGCCACCGCATTTCCGCTGACGGTGTGGTTCCGTTGCCAGACAAGGTCCGGGCCGTTTCGGCTTTTCCGCGTCCTGCGTCCGTTAAAGCGCTGCAGGAGTTCTTGGGGATGGTCAATTTCTACAACCGCTTTCTCCCCAGAGCTGCGCACCTGCTGCAGCCTCTCTATGCTGCCTTGAAGGGTAAAACAGCTAAGGACCCGATTGATTGGCTCCCTGAACGCATCCAGGCATTTTCTGGGGCCAAGACCGCGCTGGCAAACGCCGCCCTGCTGGCCCACCCGTTTCCGTCGGCGGAGATTGCGTTGACCTCCGACGCGTCGGACGTGGCAGTGGGCGCAGTGTTAGAACAGCGGGTCTCCGGTGTCTGGCAACCGCTCGCTTTTTTTAGTCGCACGCTTAGAGACAGTGAGCGCAAATATAGCGTTTTTGACAGGGAGTTGCTGGCCTTACACCTCGCCACACGGCATTTTCGTTTTTTTCTCGAGGGTCGGAGCTTCACCGCGTATGTCGATCATAAACCTTTGACATTCGCGATGTCCAAGGTCTCTGATCCGTGGAGCGGGCGCCAGCAGCGCCAGTTGGCAGCCATTTCCGAGTTCACAATGGACATTCAGCACGTGGCTGGTAAGTCCAACTGCGTGGCTGACTGTCTATCCCGCGTGCTGGTTTCTCCTGTTTATGTTGGCATAGACTTTGAGGCTATGGCCGCTGACCAACAGGCCGACCCGGACGTCCTTGCCCTTCGGTCTGCGCAAACGGGCCTTGTACTGGAGGACAGACCCATGTGGAACGGCGGGCCTAGCCTGCTTTGCGATGTTTCCACCAGCCGTCCACGCCCTGTAGTTCCCCTTTCATGGCGTCGTCGCGTTTTCGACTCCGTACACGCCCTCTCTCATCCAGGCGTCCGAGCCTCGGTCAAGCTGGTCAGCTCTAGGTTCGTTTGGCCGGGCCTTCGTAAATCGGTGAAAGACTGGGCAGCCGCGTGCATCCCATGCCAACGCGCTAAGATCCATAAGCACACACAGGCGCCCCTCGAATCCTTCTGCGTTCCAGGGAGGTGTTTTGATCATGTGCATGTGGATCTGGTTGGTCCTCTGCCGCAGTCACAAGGTTTCACGCACCTTTTGACTGTAGTGGACCGCACAACCCGCTGGCCTGAGGCAGTGCCTCTGGCGTCCACTACAGCAGCAGCAGTGGCCAGGGCATTTTTGTCAACGTGGGTTTCGCGTTTCGGTCCCCCCGCCGACATTACCTCAGACAGGGGCCCTCAGTTCGTTTCCGAGCTTTGGTCTGCCATGGCTGACGGCCTGGGGGTCAAGGTCCACCGCACCACTGCGTACCACCCGCAGGCCAACGGGATGTGCGAACGTTTCCACCGGTCGCTTAAGGCCGCGTTCCGTGCTTCTCTCACAGATGGCAACTGGGTTGACCGCCTTCCATGGGCTTTACTGGGGTTTCGCTGTGCGGTTAAAGAAGACCTTGGGGTTTCCCTGGCTGAACTTGTCCTTGGTCAGCCCCTCTGGGTCCCCAGGGAATTCTTGCCTGAGAGCCCACCCCCGTGCTTCGCTCCCTCTGTGCTGTCTCTCCGTCCCCCAAGAGACTCATTTTCTCTTCCTGGCCCAGTACACCATTGTGTGCCTGACACCTTTGTTCCGAGGTCGTTGGACTCTTCGCAGTTTGTTTTTGTCAGGCATGACGCTCATAGGCCTCCGCTGCGTCCACTGTATGACGGCCCCTTTCGGGTTATTCAACCGGGCCGGAAGCATTTCCTTTTGGATTTTGGGGGTCGGCAGGAGGCTGTTTCTATTGACAGACTTAAACCAGCACATGTGCTTCTGGATGACCAGGTGGTGCCGGCTCAGGCCCTCCGCCGTGGCCGCCCGCCTTCCACTGGACTGGACAACCCTGCTTCTTCCTCTGGAAGCGCCCCCCACCTGGCGGGGCCCGAGCTATCTTCAATTTTTCCTGACCGCCCGTGCCAGCCTGGCCCTCAGGCTCGTTTCCCCTCCGCCAGCTCTCCACCTCCCCAGTTCAGCTGTTCTGGACGTTTAATTAAAGCAAGGGTTCTGGACTAGGGGATGACCCTACTGGGTGTTCGGGGGGGGCATGTGTGGTGGACCACTGGAGGGCTCCACTCACACCCAGTTCTCAGAAAGTGTTGTTGCTGTGTTTTGGAGGGAAAGTGTTCAGTTCTGTGGTGATGAGTAATAAACGAGCAGTGTTTATCGAAAGCTCTCGTGTCGTCTGTGTTTACCTCCACACTATGGTACTTTTCTCTCTGGTCAGCAAGAAGGCACAAGCCTGATTACACTTCTTTGCAGTATCCCCCTGGAGGACTGATACATGGGTCCCACTGGCTCAAACAGGGCCTGAGCTTAATCCTAAAAGAGAGAGAAAGAGAGAATGAGCCAGCGAAGGAGCTTTTCATAGATGTCAAGCTATTAACAATTTATCCAATAGTGCTATTTGGGCTTGAATAAACAGACAGTGTTACAAAGGAACATGCAAGCTGCAGGCCATCCTGGAAAATTGCTTTCAGTCTGACAATTTTAACACAGATGACTTCTGTTCAGAGTTCAGTTTTTGTGCTGTCTGCTATATTGAAGAATAGTGTGTGCAAACCTGTAGCTATCAAATACTTTTGAAGGGCATGAAGCCTTTCACATCCTTTAATCACTCAGAGGATTCTGCATCCCACTGGGCCTCTTAGACACAGCTTCAATCCAATTCCTAAACCACAAATCTGGGCTTCCCCTCCTGCCACCAACATCGATCGTGTAACAACAGGTGTTCGTAGGTGCTCAAATGTGGTCAAGCATCGACTAAAAGCCTTTTTGAGCTTAAGAACAAAGGAAATTAGCTCAGTAGGCAGCGAGAGGGGGAACATTGCAGTTTATGTGATGTCCTCTAGATGTTTGATATCTCACCTTCTCTTTACTCCTGAGATGCTGAGCTGAATATGTAACACGTATTTGAAAGGAAATTGAAAATTTTGTGAGCTCTAAACCAAAGAAAGGTCTTTTTTTTTTTTAGTTGACAAATTTGAAAGTTTTCAGAGTATAAAATATAAAGATTGCATGCTGGATGCACTGTTCGAGATCTCAAAGTGGTCAAGTTAACATAGATGTTTTCATTAATTTAACTTAGTATTCATTTATCCTGTTTATTCCGTAATTCATCACTACATAAGACCTGTTGCCACTTCCACTTCAGTGCCTGTGTAATTTAGCATATCTCAGTCTTTTCTCCCTTTTCTCCCCCTTCCACTAAGACCATTTCTGATGAGGCTTCAGTAAACAGTAGATGGATCGGATCTGGATTTGAAGGGACAGATTGATCTCTCAGGTCCTCTGTCAGGGCTTTGCTGAATTTTACTGTTCATCTGCTGTACATAGTTTTCAGGCCTGCCATGTCTCCTTTGCCCTGCATTTGTCCACGTTTTTTTAAGGATACTGTAATTCTACCACTTCCACCCACACCTTTAATCAAAACTCTGAGCAACCCACACAAGACTAAAATGAAGCATTTCTTTTTGTTTTAACAAATTCTCTTAGATCTTTCAGATGATTTGCTTGTTGAAGTTGATTTTCATTTAAGTGCTTTATGTTCGCTACCTGATACACAGCGCTCCATTTTCAAGGGTTTTTTCCTTGCTTATGCGGAGATATAAGATCCATTTTTGTTAAAAAATTATAAAAAAGAAAACCAACAGAATTATAACCAAACCAGATATCGTTATTACCCCAATTAATTAGTTTTATCCAGTGTTTAACCTGACATAAAATAAAGGCTTAGAAACTCTGATTAAAAAAACAAACAAAACAAAACAAAAATAGTAATTATATCCCCTCACACAATAAAGATAAAGCCTCTGCTTCTACTGACTCTTAATGCTGTCACAGTGTTATTCAATATCTTAGAGAAGTTAAGGTCAGACTCAGTGTAGCCAACTTTATTAACACTCGTCTGCGCAAACTTTGTGATATTTCTTCTTTGGCGATGTGGCGATGGTGACTGATGTGAAGAGTGTCCTGTTTTGCATGTCTTTGAAAGGGCTGAATGTATGTTATCTGTACCATATCTATTTATTTTCACAGTTATAATTATTTTCCCAGGATCACACAAACATGAACAAGATGTTAATTGTGACCTTTCTGCTTTTGACTAAAATGAAACTTCCCCCCTAAGGGGAAGTGAGATTTATCAAACATTACAAGCCTGCAAAAGGGCAGAATGAGCCGAGAATGGAAATTAAACTTAACGTACACATGACTTTATTTTCATAACCCCCTTTCTTTCAGCGCAGAGCTGTTTATTAGCAGCGGTAACTCGCTAAAATGTTGGTTAATAGTTATAGTTAAACAGTCCACTAAAGTGTAATGTTAAAAGTTGGATATGTCTGATGGTTTTATAATTTGTAAGTTCTTGGACTTGCAGGTGTAGATAATATTTTAAGTTTTGCAATACAGCCACTTCATAATAATTAAAATTTTCGAAAGGAATAAATGTTAATGGAAAATGTAACAGAAAGGGCTGTGACTCAAAATGAAGAACATTTTGTTCCGACATAATTAAATTCATGATCTATAAAAAGACTGAGGTGCATTCAAAACAATGTGTAGAGAGGTGACACGGCCTTGGCGTGATCTGATGAAATAAAGAATAAATTTAAAAGAATAAATAAATAATAAAACAATCGAATCACTTTCTTGACATTTCGGTTTATGCACAGGTTACAGAAATGCAGAATTGAGAGTAGAGCTGGGCGATAGAACGATAACGATATGTATCGCGATATAACTTTTACTCGATAGAGAAATTAAGCTATCGCGATAGACCTCGCCGCTCTTGTCCTCTTAAAAAAAAAAAAAAAGGTCAGCCAATCCAAATTAAGTAGCGCAGAGCCGAACCAATCACAGCCGCAGCGTCACGTCGCGTGACTTGTTACGTACAGCACAAGTGCCAAGCCGCACGTGTGTTTGTTTGGGAAGCAGCCAGCGGGTAATGGAGCCAGCGCGTAATGGAGGAAATGAGTGTGCCGACTAGAAAAATCAACCGAGCGTGACCAAAGAGAAAACAGATGATGGTTCCAATGCCGGAGAGATTGTCGAACGGAAGAGCCAAAGAAGTTCCGTAGGGTGAAGGTATTTCGGCTATTTCAAGTCTGACAAAAAACAGAGTAGCGTGCACTGTAAATTGTGCCGAAAGCAAGTCTGGAAATACAATAAACTGGTGCATGCGTCACACGAAAACGGAAAATCTCCGTTTTCAAAAATACCCGTGTACGTGTGGACGTAGCCTCAGTCTCTGACTGGAAGCGCTAATTCGTCATTCGGCTTTTGTCAGACTAAAGTAACTGTTAAAACTGTTTGAAAAGCTAAGCTATACAACAAGGAGAGATTGAGAATTTCCTTTTAGTTCTCAGTTTATTTGATATTGACAAAAGTTAGTCAGTTTTGTCTGTTCTTCTGTAAAACAAACTAAGATTTATTTTTAGAATTAATATTTTGTTTCTAAGTGGAATTGACAATTTAGTAGTCTGTTTCGTTTGTTCTATTTTGAAACTTAAACGCTTTAGTGGCTGCCTTTTGTGTAGTTTGCAATATTTGCCTTTATTTATCTGAAAAAGTCTCATGTTCCTTAAGTACATCTACCCTGTTGAACTTATTATGGGAAATAAATATTTAAATAAAAACAAGCTGCTGATTATTTCACATTTTACTTGTGAGCAACGGCACATTTAAATCTTACAAATATAGTTATTTGGCTTATATCGTGATATATATCGTTATCGCCTGAAATGAAAAAAACATATCGTGATATGAAAAAATCTCATATCGCCCAGCTCTAATTGAGAGATTGTTTATTTTCCATCCTGGGATTAGTTTTTTCCTCCTGGTGCATGTTTTTATAATAAACTACTGGCCACCTGCCTTCAAGCACCAACTTTAACTTTTACTAATTGACAATAAGTGGACTGAGGGCCAATAACAATCTATTACTAAATGGTCTGAGACACAGCTGTGCTACATTCAGCAGACCTGATACCATGTTATTAGCACAACATGGTATCAGCTGAAGCTTAATTGTAGCTGATTGTCTGTAATGCTGTTGAATGGAAGAGTCTGGGATTAGCAAAGTTACTATACAATTCATTTTGTGGGGATCACAAATGCATGTGCAACTGTCTGTCACACAGTTGTTGAACTCTGGAATAAAGTTACACAACGTGACAGTGCATTTCCATCTATTTACTTTTTCGGGGGGAATCAGAGGCTGAAATCCGGCCTGTAAGGAACCCATGGATTACCCATGGATGACCTAACTGTATTCATTTGGATTTAATATGCCATTATTTCTTCAGTCTGCACACTGACTTTAGAGAAGTTTATGCATTGTAATTTCAAATCCAGTTAGGGGGAAATTAAATTTGTCTTTCTAAATCATATTTCCAGTACACAAAAATTGTTCATTTGTATGATGAACAAGTAAGAAACTTAACCTTTAAAGCATTTACGCACACATTCACACCTGCACCACAATCAATTTCCGAGCAACTTTTTTCTCCTAATCATAGCCAATAAAAGAGTGTTGTCTCTCTGTTTCTGCGTCTGCTTCCCGTACATCAGGATAGCTTGTCATTTCTCTTTGCTGAGTGCTCCTCCTCCTTCCCCTAGCTCCACTTCTTCTTCTTCCCCTGTCCTCACTCTTCTGCATGACCAGTTCCATGTCAGCTCTTAATTGTGTTTTGATGTTCTTCCAGACCTGCAACTGAGCTCCATTCTCGCCAGCCAAAACAGAACAGACATTTGTCAATGCGCAGCTAACGTGATATTCCCCACTCTCTAACACGTTATCTGCTGCTTTTATTCATTTCATCCTCTTTTCCTCCTTTCTCCTGTCCCAGTGTTATCCAACTTCTGTCTGTCTGTCCATCTATCTTCCTGCCTGTCTGTCTGTCCATCTATCTTCCTGCCTGTCTGTCTGTCTGTCTATCTATCTATCTATCTATCTATCTATCTATCTATCTATCTATCTATCTATCTATCTATCTATCTATCTATCTATCTAGCAACACTTCAGAGTTGTGCAATGAAGCAGTAAGATCAGAGAAGGATGAAACCAAAGACCTTCTTCCCCCTCTGGGGCCAATGTCACATGTAATAACTGTTACTTATAAGGCAAACTCTCTCTCTCACACACACACACATGCACACACAAACACACACACAGTGTTAGACTGTCCTAACACTCAACTAAGCTCGGCTTGAGGAGTAAATATTTGTGCTGTGCAAGCTCTAGACATAGGAAGGCTCCTCACCTCAGCACTGTGCCACCAAATCATAAAATATTCAGAGAGAGGAAGACGGGAGGAGGGGAGAGAATGAGGGAGTGGGAGAATGAGAGGAAAAGAAGGATAGAGAAAGAGCGAGAGAGAGAGAGGGAGAGAGAGAGAGAGGTCACACATAACAGAATGAGATGGACGGAGGGGAAGAAGTGCGGGCGTAGGTGGCTCGGTAAAACAGCACAAGATCTGAAGGGAAGGAGTGGGTTGTTTGTGGAAGGGAGGAGAAAGGGGAAAAACAGAGGACATGGTGAGGGAGGCAGAGGGAATGAACAACAAGGCTGAAGGGAGAGAGAATAAAACACAGAGAGGAAAGGCGGAAGAGTGTGACAAGACAGAACGAAGGCTAAAGGAGGAGAGTTGGAGAGGAGGAATGGGTACTCTAAAAGTAGAAGACAAACAAAAATGTAGCCTGACAGGCAGACAACATTAGGAATAATCACACAGCACAATGTGTGGTGTCCTACAGCAGAGGAGATGTGTAAGAGTAAATGGATTGCGGGAAATGATGCTCTAAAGCTCTTAATGGTCCCAGTCAGTCTGCAGCTGAAGAGTGATAATCCCTATCCAGGACTTAATGAGGGTTTATTCTTTCACAGGTCATTCTGTCCTGGGATCTTGAAAGACTTCTCACTGTTAAAGCTGCTCTATTCACAACCACTCTGCTCACTTTGTGACTTTGAGGAATCACTACACCACACTGCTATCCTTTTTGTGGTATTTGTTCTTGTGACTGAGTAATGTCTACTTTGAGTTAATCACAGTAATTTTACTAAAAAACAAACCAAGAACTTTTAGCCATTTTCAGCCTTTATTTCATAAAATGTTATTTCCCCAACAAGGTGAGTCCCGAGGCAAAGGTGATGCCAGTGCTGCTTGTTGTTATTGTGGACCCTGTAGTTGGCTGATATTCATGAAAATTAACACACAGGTGGAGCATTGTCAAAACAAGAACTAAAATTTCTGCAAAACTGCACTGGCCACACACTAGTGATTTACAGTTTTTAGCTATGCTGTCACAGCTATGGGTAATAAAGTCAGCCATTTAGATGGTAATACAGTATCTCAGCAACGATATGATGGATATTCATAACATTTTGCCAGTTAGATCCCCATGAATTAAAATAGCAGGTGCTTTTTCCGCTGCTGTGACCCTCAGTGGTTATGCTACGAGGGTCCGTCGGCAGTAATCAAGAGACATGGGTTTGCTTGATTAAAGTTATCATGACTTTTACTTTTAAAAATCACCTGCTGTACAACAACAGCCAAGTACTATTTCTTTCTATTCACACTTCTTCATTTGGCAGGTGCTTTAGTGTATAGCCACAGCTGTGCTTTCGATTCAAGGTTGAATTGGTTGTGTGCTATTTTTAAAGTTAACACACTAAAACCATGTGTGGCAGGTAAAAGGTAAAGTTGAGAGGCGTTAATGATGCTGCTGTTACAAAAGGCAACAAGCCAATATAATTAAAACAATCACAACAGTGACATTTGCTGAGATAATTTGCCTTTGCACACATTCATTTGGTATTTATACCATTTATGTATAATATAATAAATCTACGAATTCCCCGTATGTGCATGAATGTTGTTTGCACTTCATTCATATGATCAATGTCAAACTTGACAGGGTTGTTGCTAGATATCATCAAATGTAAAGGTATGAACTGATAAAATAATAGTTTAAATAGTTCTTTAGGTTCATAAAGCCCCATCCTTATATAAAGCGATTCCCTCTCTGCCCATCACTTTTTAGTAGAAAACAAGTCACCAGTGGACACTCCGTCATCTGTCAGTCAACAATATCTAGTCATCAACGTCACTTCAGAAGCAGTTATTTCACCTGTCGTTGCCACATGTCTCCAAATGTCATTGACATCTCAGGGTCTCTGGTGGCTACATCAGCGCTAGTCTATTCCTGTGTGTACTCCCCTTTATGCTTGATGTCTCACTCCTCTGGTGCCTGCATACCGATGTCAGACAACATAGTTTATAGATTAAACCTCCACTCACTGTGACATCTAAATTCGGAGATATTAGGAAATATTGAATATCTGCACTAAATTTCTGGGAAATGGATGATTTTAATGAGGACTCATTCTTTGAGAAAAAATTTTTTGTAGGAAAAATGCACTCACTCCGTTTGCTTATAGAGCAAAAATAGAATCATGAAAATATGGAAAGCAGTTACATTCAATTCCCTCTGCGGGAAGTAAATGGCTTAAAATTGACCGTTAGGATCAATAGCCACTAGTCTTTCAAACAGCAGTTCAAATGGAGGATACAAGAGAAAAACATAACGCTGAAAACAAGTGCAAATACTTTACTTTTTTTCTTTTTCTCTTTTTAAAATATATTGTAAAATATGGTCATTTTCAGGTTTCACTGTCTGTGAGATTCAGGGGTGTTTCCATCATTTTTATGTGGTTGTTGTCAAGGAGGCTGACACGACTCCCAGAGACCTGCAGCAACATTATCAGAAGGCTTAAACTCTGTTGACTGGCAGTGTCCATATTATGTACATTACACTTTATAACAAACCAAGAAAGGCTGCTGTGTACAGCACCACTGTATCGTTAGTGCCGAAAGAAGCAGGTGATGTTACACTAGGTAACCACTTGAGTCATAGCCAAAGAACCAATGAGCTCTATATTTGTTATAAAAACAAAGTTAAAGAAAGGGAATCTAAAAAAGTTGATTTTGAAAGTTAATATTTTTTGTCTACTTAAAATTGGCTAAATTATCTAGAACTTTAATTAAAAGTAAATGCATTCTCTTAAACAAGAAGCCACTGACAGCAGATGTTCTCCATTCAGGATTCATTCAGTTGCCCTTTTTCCTGATAAACAACTTGATTTAAAAAAAACTAACAAAAAAAAGCATTCAAGTTGCTTTGGGTTATAACAATTAGATTTACCAAAGTTAGTCTCAGTAATCATGGACAGGTTGTCAAACTATCGCAGAGCTAACATCGAGAGACAGACAACCATTCACACTCATAGTCAGTTTAGAACTGCCAGTTAATCTAACGGCATGCATGTCTTTGGACCGTGACGGGAAGGTGGAGTACCTAGAAAAATCATACAGGGAGAATATGCAAACTCCACTAAAAGGCCCCAGATTGGAGCACATTTACTCTCCCTCACCTGACCTGTAACTCTGGAGTCCATACGGTGATTATATCATCCCTCTGTCTGCAGACTCTAACAGTTGTTTCCACTATTGTGTTACAGCTTGAGGCTCACAGGCCATTAATCAGGATGGGTCTTTGGAATCGAGATGAAGGTCTTCTCTACACATGTTTTATCCAGAGCTTACAGTGTAACTGTAAATCATTAATTTGGTTCATTTCTATTAAGACACCCACTGCAAGATCTATGTGTGTGTCTGTTTGAGTGCACATTCAGTCCATCATACTCTGTATTAACTTAAACCATATCTGTCTGCTTTCCTTCCTCCCTGCCACCATAAATAGAAACTGCCCCAGACACATTACTATTCCAACAACATAATCCAATGCAGGTATAACCTACATCACAGCACAGAATTGATACACTAGTCTAATAATGGCTTCATATTTCCCTCTATATCCCCTAACGTCCCATGGAATCAATACCACAGCAGAAGCCGATGGAAATGACGCATTTTACATGATGTAAAGTGAGAAATGAGGTCACATATCAACAAGAACAAGTTTTATTTGCTTGCAAGGACTTGGCAGCTGAATGTCTGGTTGTGGTACAAAAAAAACAGCTCCTCAGCCTGCGCCAGAGCATCCCTCCTATCCTGAGAGGAGGGAGAGGGAGCGCGAGATACACGCAGTGATACAGAAACACAACAGGGGATGCACCGGCTGCAAGTGAGTCGTTCGGGATTGTTCCCTTTTTCTTCTCTCGGTTGGGGATGAAAACACTGACTAACAAGCGCTGCCCACTGACTTTGCCACGCACACAATCGTCGGAACTTCGCTTTTGGACACTTTTGTCGTTTTGTGCGCTTGCAAACGTTACCCTGTGCGTGTTTTGAGGTTCACAGATCAATACTCATCGAATTAAGTATTGTTATCATTTAAGTTACTGCAGCTTAAGTTGTCGGGGTTTTGCGCACAAAGACTGGCGGTGTGCATCTCTCGTCTGCCCGTGCTCACACGGAGGTGTCCGGTATGCGTGCCTAGAGAGAGAGAGAGAGAGAGAGGGAGAGAGAGAGAGAGAGAGAGAAAGAACGAACTCCCGTGGATGCGACCGTGACCTCCTGAATCTGGATACTGGGGGCTGGGGGGGCTTTCACTATCCTCCTTTATGATACAAACCTTACCTTTTCAGCGAGGAGATCTGTTTAGGAGTCTGTGCAACGTTTCACTTCTGAGCGCACTTGTCTGACTCAACGATGAGCTCCCGTGGGAAATACTGCGTGTTTTTGTTCTTGCTTAAAAGTATCCTGTCGGACCCGGGAACCTCAAATCAAGGTGAGTAAAGGGCGTCACAATGACCACACACTTAGAACAAGGGTGGATGCACCAAATTAGTCTCCTCAAACAAAAACACAACACGCACGCTCACACGCAAAACGCAAAGTACAGCCTTTTTCAACATTTGAGAACACGTGCATGATGAATATTTAACGAAACAAGTTAATAATTTGTTCACCCATTAAAGCCTGACGGATTTGCTTTTTATTTGTGATTTGTGGAATTTTCTCTCTTATGCAGCTTCCCGGCATTTGTCAAACAATAACAACAACATTAGCGTTTGACGGATTTCAAAGTGCACTCTGCATTTGCAGCCTGAAAATGCATCTGAGATTTTCCTTTTGTCGGCCGGACCCATAGATGTCAGTCTTGGTTTCAATACGTTTGTGTTTTGTCCTAATTAATGATCCTGTATTGCTTACAGCACACATCATCCAAAGGCAACATTAAGTCAGGAAGTTTTTCAGATCATTTGACTTAAAATGATACTATTGTTAATGTGAAATTTTTTAAACACTCAACATACAGTCATTTCAGTGGAAAGGCACAGGTTTAAAAAGAATCAGCACTGCACATGCATTTCAGTTTCATAATACACAACACACCGAGAGTTCAACTGCAAAAAACAACAACAAAAAAAAAAGATTCACACCATGGAGGCTGTCTGCTCCATGGTGTGAATGCTTGGTCTACAGGCTGAAGCTCCTTGAGCCAAAATGACATCTTATTCACCTCCAAGTGCACAGAAACATCACCACAGCTATAGGAACCACTCAGTGCTACTGTAAATGGCAGCCCCTTATATTGCGAAGAGGATTCCTCTAAGGCAGGTGAATCTTATTATGCTGGGCCAGTGGTTGACAGTAGCTTCATCAGAATAGCTCTCCATATTTCAGGATTCATTTTCAAGTCATGCTGACATCAGTGTGCAGTTGCATATGTTTGAGAAAGACAGGAAATAATAGTGTTATTTCTCCTTCGTTGTGCTTGCAAGTCACATGGGTAAATGGTTGCCCTAATGCAATCTGTTCTTGACATCTTCCTCTTTGCACGTTTGCAAAGAGGTCAGTTTAATATTCCTTCCTGAATGTTTAATGTGTAGGATACACGTTTTCAAAGATGACAGGAGCTTCGCTAGCCAAATGTCAAAGTCTCCTTCACTACATTTTTCTGTCTTTTGTGGGAGTGTGTGTGTCTGTGTGTGTGTGGGCGCACACTCATTTTCCCCCACAGGATGTCTGTCTGCCTGTGGTGGTGACAGGCTTAAAGAAGAGGGGATGCACACAGGGGAAACTTGAAAAAATGACATCGTGAGGTGCTTAAAATGTAGTGTGAACAAGCTAATCTATGTTAGATGGTGCAATGTGTCTGAGTGAGTTTTCTGAATGTGAATCACATGTTTATGCCCTCATAGAAAAAAAGAAAATGAGAGTCAGAAGATAGTGTCTGTGGGGGTTTTAATTGAGTCATAAAACATATTTGTTTTCTATAAAGTATATTGAAGATTGTTAAAGGGAGTGGTAAATTACCGTTTAAACTTAATTGTTCATAAATAATTTCAATCTGCTTATTGTCAAAAGAGAACCTTTTAGACGAGGCTCTTATACGGCATTTCTGTAAAGTCAACGTTCTCACAAGAATAGGCGGTAATATGGAAGCAGCATTTTTTGCATTATAATGTATAGGAGTGGGAATTCAGCACAGACATCCACACTGTGGTGCAAAACTACACAGTTGATGTGCTGGTCAGAACAAGGCTCTTTTGTAACATAATAGGTTAGGCTTGTTCTTAGCTAATGAGAGGCTCTCCAACTTGTGAGTAACCTTAAATAAGTGTAGTTTGTAAGCAATTGAGCCTGACATGTTTGTGTTTCCAGTAAAGTATCTAATTCATTCCTTGGAGTCTTTCTTTTGTCAGTTTCGGTTTAGAGTCTAGAGTCTTGCTTTTATTAGATTCCTGTGGACAGCAGTTCAGCCATGGAAGTGTTGAGAAGAAGTGGATCCCAGACTCACATGTCCCCTGCTGACTTAAATTAAAATTGCTCATCTGGTACATGAAGTAGAATCAGTCTGCAGTCTTTCAGACTGCATGACACTTTACTACATGACAAACTGCTAAACCTAAGCCCATATAGCCTGCTTATAGGCTCATTTCTACGACAAATGAATGCAGGTGAACATGCAGAATCTCTGAAGGATAGGATTTTCACCAGAAGCTTTCTGTTTCTCTTTGTAGTCTGACTTCTACTGGCAAATTACATTTGTCAGGTAAACACTCCATGCAGAGAGTAAAAGATTTTATTGGGATTGTATTTGTCTGCTTTTATCTAACAAAAATCTAGGTTTATTAATTTTTTTAACATACAACCTGTGGATGGAACAGGAACTCTTTTCCCAGGTATCCACTGGGAAGACTGGAAGCTCCAAACAGGTGTCTGTTTCCCTGAGGTCGTTTGGTTAGAATTATACTAGGAGAGTTGCACATAACACAGACAAGTTGTCATTCCTGTTATACTTCATTGAGGTCCACATGAAGGGTAGATAAATAGTTGGTGCACTGTTATGTAGTGTTATCACAGATAAGTCTGCATAGTCATGCATGCTTTAATTAAAACATGAGAATAATTATTCTAATGACAATTAACAATAAAAAAAAAGAAAATGTGTGTGTTCACCATCTGTGCCCTTTCCCACAAAGGGGTCCATAGAACAGATTAAAAAATGGGTAAAGTGAAGAGAACTGTAATGGTGGCTTGTGCAGATGCAGGTGTTCAGCTCTCTTCTGCTGTCACCCTCACGTTTTCAGTTCTCTTAATCTATTGTTCATTAACAAAATAGCAGCCTTCGTTACATATGCGTCGATTACCATCTTTCTACTATCTATCAGGGACTATGACGTGGATCTTGTATTTGACGCAGTTTTTATCCTGCTTAAGATGTTGTGCACACCATTCTCCAGAGGAATAACTGTCCCACTAATGAAGTGGCACGACCACGAAGAAAAGTGCAGGAAGTGGGCTAGGGTAACCGAGGGGTGGGAAATTAATTTTCCTCAAGGGGCCACATGAAAAACTGGAACTGTTTTGTAGGGCTGCACAAATAAGCTGAACTCAATTCTGCCTAATAGTAATATTAATTTGATCTCTTTATAAACTATTACTGATGAGAATAAATATTACAATTAGCCAATTAAAATATGAACTAGGCAGAGGCAAAACACACACATTCTATCACCATTTAATCAACATGCACATCAACAAATTCAGTCTGTTTTGGGTATGAACAAGGGATTAAAGTCAGGTTCGATGTCTGAGGTTGATATGGAAGCGTGATAACATCAAAAACTTTACCTTTCCTTTCACAAACCCGAGAATTTCAACTCCTTTTAGGAATTTGCCAAGGCTGAGGAAACTGACAGCTGTGTGGTAGCCTATGTCACCATGTGCATTCTCATACTCCTCCAAATGTGAAATAAATTATATATAACTCAGTGCTTTCGCATTGGGGAAGTTAACTAATTTAGTTAAACAACATGGCTAATTTTTAGCACTGATTTACACAACGTCTCCTGATGTATATTAAAATGAAATAATATGAATTAGAGCTCTGGGATAATCTCAGACACTTTTATTTTGCACTTGCTTTAACAGTGCAGCATTGTTCCCAGTCAGACTCGGGACAAACTGGCAGGTGTTAAAACTGATGGCTGTCTATTTCATAACCTTCTCAATGTTGCATCCATTGAGAAATCAGTCCCTGCCATATACTCTTTAAAGAGGACATGAAATGCTTCGTGTACAGAGGCTAATTTACACCAAGGAGCCCTGCTATCAAAAACTTACATGGATTTCAATTGTCTGTGAAGCTGAATTTAAGAAATAAATGTTGAACGTGAAAGTTTTTAGAACATATTTAGTACCATCTTGTGTCAGTACAGAACTTGACATCACTGGGTTGGTTGTTTGGCTGCAATCAATAGACTTACATTAGTTTATGTTACCTAAATAATAACAGAACTAATAATTCAGGGAAAAACAAAGGAACTAAACTAGATCGCATTGTAAGGGAACAGTGTTGGGACTAACGCGTTATTAAGTAACGCGTTACAGTAACTACGTTATTATTGTGGTAACGAGCACGGTAACTAGTTATTATGCCAAAACCGGGAACGCGTTACTCGTTACTGGGATTTAGATAGGCTTGTTATTCGTTACTTCGTGTGGTGGCTATCGCGGAGCTTCCACAGATTCAATAACATTAGCAAGTGGTGGAGGCCAGCAGGTGGATGAAGGAAAAGGGAGGCAAGAGGAGAGACGCGAAGCGACCGCTGGTCCGAGTATCAGGTGAACTGAACTTCAGGTAAGAAGTTATGACCTGCAGTCTCTCTGGGTCAGATATGAACCAAGTTTAGGTGGAGTTTATTTTCGTTATGCTGACTTTTTCGTACTGCGTGCTAGCTAGCATGACGGAGTTTCTATACAGCTGGGTGGGTGCTATGTTACTGATGTTGAACTTTATTTTGTTCATAATGTTAATTATTAGAGTTGCCAACCGTCCCGTAAAAAACGGAATCGTCTCGTATTCAGAGAAAATATTACGCATTTCGTATTGAGGTGAAAAGGAACACAGTTTGTCCCGGACTTCAGCTACAATGAAAAAGACACAAAGCTGGAGTTATTCTGTGTCTTTGCTGCACAGCTGCCTCTTCTCTCTCATTCTCTCCCTTCCCTCTCCTGTTTCTACTTCAATCATGAAACTGATCAATGATCAGCTGATCGGCTTTTCTCTCTTGTTTATTTATCGCCCACTTTGCGCCAGAAAGAGGAAACCAGCAGATGTCGCGGTAAACAACAGCAGCACTTTTAAGCTTGATCAGCTGTTGTTAGAATTTATTTAATATTAATTTCTAGTATCAGCTGATGTTTGCTGGAGCCACAGCTGTAAACCTAATGGTCATGATGTCGGTTTGTATATCTGGTCAGAGGGAAACATGAAGATGAAACCAGGAGATGTCCTTACTGAATCATCAGAGCTGTGATGGAGAAACAGGTTTACCTTTTAGGTGACATGAATGAGTTGAAGGGAAGTTATGAACTGTTTCTGAGAGACAAATAACCCCAGGATCCTTTTCTAAGTAGCTGACAGATGATAGATTGAGCATCATTGATAGATTGATACATATATACCATCAGAACAGTGTACATCACTGTCACAACAGTGTTTATTTTCATTCAAAGGCTTTATGATTTTTCCTGTAATGGTGGGCCGGTCTCTAGTCAAAATGCCCGGGATGATTTTTTTGTCCCAGTCCAGCCCTGTATGCAGCTCATCTGCAGTCTGGTGTTACCTACATCTTCCTACTCGAAAGGCAGAATTTCCGAGTTCTGAGTACAATCGAAAGCACCACGACTGCAGTTTTTGTGTTGGATGTAAAAAGCAGGCTAGGATAGAATCAGGTGTGGGATTTCTCTCGTGGAAATGTGCACATTATTTTTCCCTTTCTATTGGTAGGTGGCACAGTGCACTTGTGGCAAGTAAGCAAGCTAGAAGACTGGCAATCTTGCTGGGTATCCAGTTACAGAAGCAACACATTAACAAGAGAATTCTGAGTAAAACCAAAGTTACTTTCCCTAGTAACTAGTTACTCTGAAAGTAACGAGTAACTTGAAGTAACTGAGTTACTTTTGATAGAAGTAACTAGTAATGTAACTAAGTTACTAATTTAATGTAACTTACCCAACACTGTAAGGGGATCACTTTTGTATTGGATGTAACAATGAGCTTTATGTTAAGAAACCGAGGATATACCGAGGATATCAACTTTCACTGTCTCTCTTTTAGCAGTAAGTGACTCTTTGTTGTTTGGCTAGCTGCACTGAAACACTTGTTTCCAACACCTGTTAGCTCTAATGTTTGCCTTTTCAAAGCACTTTATGAATGAAGATTGTGTGGAGGAGGGTCTGTTTGAGTTAGGTGACTCGAGTGGTTCACAGGACAAACTCAAGTCAGAAACTCTGATTTCTCCTCCTCTGGCCGGGTATACTGAGCGGCGCAATCAGCTGATGGGATCAGCACTATTTTATGAAATAGAATATTCTCTTTTTTTCCCTAAGCACATCCAAGCAGTTTATAACATAACAGGTTACTACACATCACACCACAGACATACTGTGTTTCTTACCAAAGCATGATCATGAATGGAATCAGCATATTAGCAGGAAAAATAGGTCGATGTGTGCGATGGACAAAAACATCCCCCCCAAAAAACAGAGGCTCTGAGGAAGAGATACCACACTTTTTGGAGACATTTTTTTCCATGTCACATGTCACTGACTGGATTACGTCATATTAGAAGTGAGGAAAAGCAAAGTCCAAATTTGAGAAAAGGAGATTCCAATTTGGAGATTTTCTTTTTTTCCTGCAGACATGCTGATGGATGTTTGGACTGGATCAGCTGTGATTGTGTCTCACTCCAGCTTATCAGTCCAGTGACTCAAAAAGACACCGTTCTCAATTATAAAGTGCTTAACAATCCCGAACATTACGGCTAACAGCTGGATTTTCCATTCAAGTGCAGCTAGCCTAACAACAAAGAACTATTTACTGCTAAAGAGACAGAGGGTCCACTTTAACTGTGCTAGCTCCTTCATATTCTCACACTCTTTCACTTTCCCAAGTACAAAGATACATATGTTGTGTGTCATAGATATTCAAGGTTAACTAAAGGCCATTAGACACTATTACATAAAAGTGATGGGCAATTTAACATTTTTCAGATGTGAACTTGTCAGATGACGTATATACACACTGAACTTATTGCATTTTTGCTGAAAATTCATCCTAAGACAAAAATTTATGAAAAAAATAAAGTCAACATCAAGCCATGATGAGCTGGTCCTGATGTTTCTAAACAAGAAAAGGGTGAAACAGAGATTTTGGGTTCACACAGTTCTCAAGAGAAGGCAGCAGCAGGAAGAATTTCATGGTTTGGTCCAGGAGTTTAAGCTGTACCCCGACTGCATTCGTACATATTTCAGTATGTCTGTGGAGCAGATTTAGCTCTTGTTAACACAGCTGGGACCACATTTGAGGGAGCAGAGAAATAATTTTGGAGAGCCGATTGACCTGGAGCAGTGTCTAGCTGTGTGTCTGAGGTAAAATAGTATTATTTTACTATTTCTATATGATTGTGTATTCAGTACTGGTGTGTCTTTGAGGCACACTTTGAGCTACACTTGTCAAATGCAGTGGTCTGATTGGTAAGATCTGTTTATTCACATGCAAAAATATTTAGCTTGGTTCAAAGAAATGAAAAGTGCATATTCATCCTACGAAACCACACAGTCAGAGGGAACGGCTGAATTAAGAATAGTTGAGCCTGAAAAATATTTTTAATGAAGTAATAATGGAATATTCACACGGATATTACTTATCCTGTAAGTAAAGGCCTTCAAACTCCAAAATTCCTGCAATGTCCTCTGTCCTTATAATAATTGTTGTTATTATTGGTTCACCAGGAAAGAGCCATACTCTCGAATGCATCCTTTTTCAGCATATTAGTGCATCAGAATCTAACAAACACACTTTGAGAAACTCCCTAAGAGATGTTTTTTGGGGATTTTGTAGGAAATGACAAATCTGGACTTGACTGCTCCATCCCTAGATGTGTAAAGCTTAGTAAAAAGTTCTTGTTGCTTCTGCAGATTTGCTAAAAAAGATTGAGATTCCCACTTTTCTCTTCGTGTTTAGTCTCTTAATGGTGATTCAAGTTGTAATCGTTAAACACAGCAATCTGCTGTTTACGAACTAACTAAGCACACAGCTTTACCTCTGTCTTTACAAATAAGTCCATGTCTTGTTTAAAATTCTACATTCTGTATCAATCTTTCTTCTTCTTGTTCTTCTTTTTTTTTCTTTTTTTAAATGTGAGCTGACATCTTTCAGGATTAGCAATCTCACAACTTCTATAAACATCTGTTACAATGCATTTATACTGAAGCTGCATTTGCTTGCATAAACATATGTAAATTCACCTTCAGAACAAAGCAATGAAGTGAGCAATTCTGTGAGGAGGAGTTTATCAAAGAGTATTTGATGGTTCAAATGGGACAAACTGAATGATTTATACTTATTTACATGGGAATCCTAATTTTCCATTGACCTCACATGGATGGTCAGGGACAACCAAAGGGCCAGATGTGCCGTGGGGGACATATAATACCCATGATTGGGTGAACCTGTTTAAACCGGCGCTTCTGAGCCTGCTCCTTGTAGTTCCTGTTGGATTGTAAACAAGAATGAGATGCGACTGAGAATAATGATGCACAGTGTGACAGTCATTACAAAAGTGATGCAGCCATAGAGCTAGATGCTAGTTTTGTTTACAGAGCAGACCAGATGAGGGACCCGAGGAACAGTGAAAAACACAGCTGCCTGGACTGGGAGTTGTTCAGTTGCAGAACATTTTTTCTCTCGGATGAATTCATGACGGTGACAGCCATGGCAGTATTCCTCTGCATGGTAATGCTAAGCTAACACCAAAAAAGCTATATGATGGTAGTAATGATGAGCTGACAGGGACTTGAACCAGATCTTAAGCCGGTTATCCACTGAAATGTCAACTTTCCAACAAGAGGGAACAAGACCCAAAGTCTATTCTACTCAAATTACATTAAAATGTCTTATTTACATCTAGACCACATTTCCCTAAGTCTGACTCCAGCTTAAGTGTAATGAAACAACACAACCCCCCCCCCCCCCCCAAAAAAAAAAACAAACAAAAAAACAGCTATCAGGACAGTACAAGTACAGCCTGGGGAAGCCACCTCAGTGCTGCAGCACAATTTTGATAACACAGAGTGGGATTTGTTTGCAGAAGAATCAGGCCTAGAGGTACATGCTGGTTAAGTCCCTAGTTACATAAACTTTTGCACAGAAAATGTGTTAACATAAAAGCACCTCTTAAGTGTTTCCTAGCCTGAGGCCATGGATAAACAGCAGTGTGAGGATACCACTCAGGGAGTGGGATGCAGATGTCAGATAAAGTGACAAACAAGCCTGAATCATGGGGAAAACTTCAAAGCCACATGAGCACATTGTGAACTATTTTTACAACAAACCATCCCACAGCATATGGAAAGGTTTTAAGTATAAACTGATGGACAAAAAGACCACCCAGTGATGACTGCAAGCTGTCTGACACTTTTCAGTTCTTTCCCCATTTGACAGACCAGACCAGCAAGTCTCCTCAACTGAATACCCCACCCTATGAGGACCCAACATTGGTCTTAATGCCAGGTGAGGAACATCTCACAAGTATTATCAATCAATCAATCAATCAATCAATCAATCAATCAATCAATCAATCAATCAATCAATCAATCAATCAATCTCTCGAGAAGCATGCCCTGTCACAAATCAGAAGCATCTTCTACCACTAAGCTAGATACGTATAACTTTGCCTACCTCTCATCTCATCCTCAACTAAAAGATGAAACCGTTATGTCAGTGGACTTCAGAGAGCTGCATCAAACACCATCATTCTTCAGAAATTGGTCAGCAAACTGCAAAAACCTGCAACATAAACTTTGTCTCTGACCAACCTCTTTCACTCTATTCTAAGTAAAGGGTACTTCACAGGGTTAATGTTGAGCCCAATGCTCTCCAAACGTTTGACCCATGACTGTAACCCCATTCGTGCCATTATAAAGTTAGTTGGAAACACAGTAGTGGTGCTTATAGGGGAGACAGCCTACTGCCCTGAGCTGAACAATCTCAGCATCACAACCATTCTACCAGCTGTGCCACTATGTAGTGCAGCATTTGTCCAGCTGATGATCATAAGGAATTCGACAGATCGTTAGGTGGTCATTCAACATGTTAAAAAAATGAAAGAACTGAATCTGTTTCCAAGGCCAGCATTAAAATAACAAATAGAATAAAATGGAGTAAATAGAATAACACAACAACAATAATTGCACGGTGAAGGTGAACCAGACCCCCCAGACATAAACACAATTTGTGGCACTAAAAACATTCAACCCACTTCCTGTATGAACCTCTGCTGTGTGGTGGATGAAGGTCAACACAAACCACCTAAAAGACTGAGGAGCAGCTCATCTACAGAGCTCCATGCCTCCATCACACATGTCCTTGTGAAAGCACCGACTCCACTGTAGGCGATTACACACATGTACACACTGCACATCGCACAGTACAAGTAGTAAAAACTTTCTAATATTGTCACTGCTGCTTCTTTTTAAGATTATGTATACTTCTACATTCTATTTATTTTACTGTGAGGCATGATTTTCAGTTTAGTTCAATTCAATTACATTATATTTTTTTAATGCCAAGTCACAGCAGCAGCTGCCTCGGGGCACTTTATAAAAAATGTACAAAAACATTGAATTGTATAGAATTTCGTTGTCCGTAAACAGAGCAGATTAAAAGCTTTCAAACAAGTGTTAAACCTAACATAACAAGAAGAGGCCACAAGGTCAAGCTGCAACGGAGCCATGATTTCAGCTTGTGAAGAGATCCACGGTGTGACAGGCAAACATTGTGTTTACCTGTGTTGGTTAAACTATGATTAGACAGTGAGTCCAGGAGTTTGAGTTCATTTTTTTGCCCTTTTTTTCCTCTGATCAATCAAAATAAAAATGCAAAAATTCTCAAAGAACAAAGTAAATGTTCTTCCTTGATAAATGGCTCGTACTCAAATCATTTATTGAAACTAGCATCTGGTACAATTACTGCCAATGAAATATTCACCAAATTAAAAACTCTTTTTTTCTTTATCCACTGATCTGCTTTGTATTTTACGAAGCAGGTATCTGACACGTCGTCCTTTCTATGGGATCATTTCATCTGATCAGCAGTAACATTTAGACAGACGCTGGAATGACTTTTTCAGGAACCTGCATCATCTGTGCTCAGAGTCAGATGAATTAGATGCTGCTGTCCACTTTTATTATCATCTCATAGAAAATAATGATTCATTTTTTTCCCAGTGGCTTTCTCTAACCACATCCAGGAAACTACAAAAAAAAAGCCAGGGGTCCTTATAGAACTGTCTGTCACCCTGGTGGAGCTCAGCCTTGTGGAGTATCCTTATCCTCATACCTTATATACATATCCTAAAATATTTAGGGATCCTGAATACTCAGTGTCTAGATAGTGTTAATGAACCACCTGCGAGTACACACACACACACACACACGCACACACATATGCACGCATGCATATATGCACAGACATATTCTGCAAACTACTACTTAAAACACAGTTTGTCTCTGCATTAGGCTTTCAAAAACAAAACAAAAAACCAAACCCTTCTGGTCTGTGCACTTACTAGACAACAAGAATCAGAGGTCAAAGAAGGCTAAGCAACAGAGGTTCTTTAGTTCTTTACAACATAAAAGTGTAGGATGATATTCTTGTAAATGGAAATCTTCAAAGGAAGGTGCAGACAGTTAAGTGAGAAAATGGTAAATGCGTATTTCCTTACTTATCAAGCAATTGCAAAGCCTCTTTCAAAAATTCATGAGCTTGAAGTGTTCTTCTCCCCTGCCTTTGTCATCATTAGTCGTGTCTTGTTGCGTTACTGTCACCTGTAGATTAGTGAAAGACTGGGAAACCACTGAAAGGAATGTGCATCACATCGCCTTTTTAAAACAAGGACCGACTCTCGGAAAAACAGCCCCATGGCACTTCTGAACTCCGCAGGAAACCTCTGATATGAAACAGCCTGCAACATAACTCCTGTAATGTGCAGACACCCAACGTGTCTCGGGTAAAGGAAGGACACGGGAGATCATTACACAGGATATTGTTTTACTGTTAGAAGCAGAAGTCCCCGATCACACCTTTGATCCCGTTCAGACCATCTGCTATGGCATAAAAAAGCGTTACAGCATACAGAAATATTAGAGCATGTTTCTGATTTCAGAAGGAGAATATTGTTGAATGTCCTGTCTGATGATATACAGCCCTTTACCTTGGTATGAATAGCTGGCTACAGGAATGGCAGTTCCAGTTGCAAAGGTTTCATTGGCCGATGAAAGGAAATGTAACCAATCAACGTAATGGTTAAAATTACAGAACATACTCAAAACAGCCTGCCTTCAAATAGGGACAGCTCTTGTAAGCCATCAAACCCTTTCATTATGTTGCAGTGAGATTTGTCCCAAAAGCTTTGCAGAGCCACACAGTACATCTCCCAAAGTGTGCCTCTGCAATAATCCGATAGTGCAGAACCTTTTTAAAAAAAACAAAAAAAAAAACCCAGCTTCAGGTTATTATGCTTCTAAAGCAATGCACAGACAAAACTAATGTGATTTGGACTCCTGATAAGTGATTACCAGTGTAATTGTTCTTGCGTGAAAAACAAAAACGGTGTATCAAATTGCCTCCACTGTGGTCTTGGACCATTATTTCCTGGCTCAAAAGATAGTTGTGGAAGTTAATAGTTTCATTCCCACATTGCTATGCATGTATGTTTGTGTGTGCGCTTGGCTTTATGTATATGTGTAACAGAAGGAGAGACAGACAGAGAAGGGACTGCAGTCAGCTGAGCCTGAAGAAGTCACTTGGATGAGTGACGAAACTTTTCTCCCACTGAAAACGCTGCGTCCAGCTGAACAGAATCAACTTTTTGGGACAGAGAAGGGAGTTACTGGAAAATTTTGTGCTGCCAAACGTGCCGTGGAACATTGCTCATGATCATCAAAGACTCTTCTAATTTGGTCCAAATCAATATCTTTCTGTCTCCCTTGGTCTGTCTCACAGGCTCCCTCCCTACATCTCTCTATGTCCTCCTTTTGAACAGAGGCAAGGCCACCTTATTATAATTCAGACCTTAATTACCAGCTGGGAATCAAGGCTAAATGAAGTCTCTGTAAATACTAAAGTGGTTCATTAAGTCTCCCTCAAAGTGTATCTACTCTGGTTATCTAACTTGTTCTCAAAACAGTCACAACCCCATTAAATTAGTCCAGATTTGGCAAAGTCCACCGTACACTAGAGTGACAGGTCGTCTGAAGATGTGACTCTTTGGTCTATAATGTCGACCACTGAAGTGGGACATACTTTATTGATAGAGATTGTAATTAACTGGCTGTGTGGAGACAAAGGAAATTGCACATTCATCATATCAAATTGGCTCAGGGGGCTTAGCAAGGGCCAGATAATGGCTCTCTTCATGCCTGAGCCGTGACCAGAGTGCAGACAGCGAGGGATTGCTACATTTGTATACACAATGCAGCCGTGGATTCACACAAATAAACTGTTGTTAACATGCTCATGCAAAAACACCACCACTAACACTAATGCTGAAATCAGACTGCTCCGTGCTTTTGTCTTTTCAAATGGTCGCTGAGTCAGATTAGCTATTAGAGCATAAACTCTTGGCGTGACTCCATAATGGATGTGCAAAGGAGCAAAGGGACTGACCTGACGTCATACTGCTAACATTTTTGCATGTGATCACAGCTAAATGAACAAACACACTGTGTCGGAGGTGGGCTTTATCTCTTTCTTTTTCACTCACAATAGAGAGTGAGTGCGCCTGTGGGTAGGCGCTGTGACTGTGCACTCACAGAGATGATGTCACAGCCATAGATGGGATTTCATTGATTAATGCTCTTGACTGGAGGGGGAGAACTGTTGTAAAGACTTGCAGAAATGAGATAAAATGTTGTTTCTGTTTTACCGTGCTATTTTTTATAGCAAGAGCTCTCCGTGCTGCCATGGGTCACCATCACTGAATACATTACACTTGTGAACGTTGTCAAATATTGCCAAAGAAGAAATTAATGGGCACCCAATTGGAAGTATGGAAGCACACTGTGAAGGGAATGTGAGTGCCTTTCAGCGTGAAATCACGGGGATCTCGCCACTTGCCTTATCAAGCACCAAAACTCTTCAGATTTTTAACATGTTCACAACTTATACACAAATTCTGCGTTTTCTTTTTTTGTTTTTTTTTGTTTTTACAAGGAGGTGCATGAAGAGGACACTAATCCATACACTACAAAGGCGGGAATGCCATTTTAGGAAAAAAAGTATTTTAAATTAATTAAAAAGAGAAAGGACCTGTGTAATCAGCAATCAGTAGTCCACATGAGTCCATGGGTGGAGAAATGGTGTGTGCCAGGAGTGTCACACATAAGGCTTGAGGGTCAGTATCCCAGCAAAGACCCCAATCCAGCCCACTGGAGGGCTTTGGAACAAGGATGATAAAAAGTTTTGGACTTTTGACTGTATTGTTGTAAGTTTTACAGCATTTGACAGATAAAGACCTCCCTCAAACTCAGTTATACTACAAAAACCAACAGATGAACAAGTAAATGGCATAAAAGTTCCTGTTTTTTCACTATTTACTTGAGAATGTTTTGAAATTATTTTATTTTTTTTTATTTCTTTTTACAATGAATCCACAGTAAAACCAACAAACCAAAAAAAGAAAAAGAAAAAAAAAACAGGATGTTTACTTATGATTACAGGACAGTCTGTCCAATGAGCTAATAGAACTAATTTTACACAGTAATTTCTTATTGTTTCCGCCCAAAGAGTCATGCTGACAGATGTTTTCCATTTATTACAGGAACATGTCTTTATCATGTAGACAAACTGACATGCTGTTGAAATTGCACTTCTTTCACTCCCAATAAGATATCTCAGGGAATAAATGTGTCGTTAAACATTGTTGCACCGACACAAAGGTGAGTTTCACTCGTCTGGCCCACTTAACATCAAAGTATGTGGCCCACAGTGTAAAATGTTTGACATCCCTGGTGTATGCAATGTTGTTTGGTGTACAAAACCAAACTGGAAAGCATCAAAAACATGTCACAACGAGGAGAGCAACCCAGCAGCTGAGCTCTGAGGGCTTTAATAAACAGGGGTGCACATAAGTGGTCCGCAGGTGCGCATTCGCTGTCAAAATAAAAGACGCGCACCAGATAAGAAGTTGCAACGCGCGTTTGCGTACATATAAAAGGCACTGTTTTTGTCCGCTAGAGTGGGATTTTCACGGCACATTCTGCACCACATCTCTGTGCATTCATCATTTGTTTGAAGCCAGCTCACCTCCTGCAACCACTTTTCCGAGAATACGTGCTTCTTTTGTGGTTCGGACTCCTTCTGTCATTTCTTATAGGTGGAGGAACATCAAAGTAATTGCTTAAAGGAGCTTCTTCGACATTTTTAAGAATTCTTTTTTTTTTTTTTTTGCCTGTCCCGTTTAGTAGATCATCACACTTAAAACGTAATGCAGTAGGAAAATGTTATAACATGTTACTGAACAATTCATAAATGATCCCACACTGACCATATATCTCTTGAAGTAGTTTTTTAACTATTACAATTTTAATCTTAATTATTGATTTGTTGAGTTAAATAAAGTTTGATAATACTTCCACCTGTCCCCTTTATTCCTCTTTGGCTCTGACCTCTGAGAAGGAGAGTACTAATTTTTCCAGACTTCAGCGAGGTAGAGAGCAGATTTGTGTTGGTGTTGCGCTGGACTTTCCTAAGAGCTGTTATTTCATAGGTGGTTGAATTTGATAAGGGCCTTACACTTCTGTCAGCTCCTCATTGACAGCTTGATAACTATTGTCTGCGCTCTTCCTGTTTTGTCACCTCCATTTCTCTTCTTTTTAAATTCACCATCCAACCTCTCTCACACACTCGCTCTCTTACTCTTTTTGCTCTATCCTGTCATTCTTTGCATCTATGCTGTTGTTCTTTCACTTCTAACTTTTCTCCTTCATTTTACGAGACCTTTTCTTTTTTTTCCACCACTCTGCCCTATCTAGTGGTTCTGTTGGACACCACAACGGTACTGGGAGAACTGGACTGGAAGACTTATCCTGTCAATGGGGTGAGTGACCCTGGTATTTCTTGAATTAAGGCTATTAACTGTTTAAGGTTTTATTGATCAAAAAAAACTTCTGATACCCCCCCCCCCCTCCTTTTTTTTTTTACATGGTAGACCAATGATGGCTACAATTTGAACCTCTCTTGTCCAAAATCGAATACTTGAGCCACAGCAGACTAGATTTTCTTGCATTTGAGTCAAATGAAGACAGGAGACAAGTTCTTGTGTCTTATTAAAAAAAATCCTGTGGGCATCAGGCGGCGTGTTTTATACGGCAGCCTTCCTGACAGCAGTTAGAGCAATGTGACATCCACTGAAGAATGATATGGTGACTTGTGGGAGCACAAAACACAGCACAGCAGGGGTTAAGAACATATGCTAAGTTTGCCCCTAGAGGAAGGTTGACTCAGAGGCAACAAGTGGATTGGAGGTGGACAGCAAGTGACAGCGTAGCTCGCAGGTCAGCCGTGTGGCAGATGTCATGCAGGAGCGCACAGTACACCACCTATATGAGAAGGGTGTACTGGACATACACACACAGCTACAACATTAAAACCACTGACAGGTGAAGTGTACAACACTGATAATCTCATTAAAGTGCGATATTGTGCTGCAAACCATGGCTCTGACATTTATGCGGATGAACCCATTACACTAAAACCACCGGACTAGACCTTTGTTAGTCCCCCAACGACATTAGATGAGAGCATGGGTAGAAGCAGTAAGAATGTAACTGAATACATTTACTTAAGTACTTGTTTAATGTACATGCTCTTTTTTAAAAAAAACAAAAAAACATTCACATGTTATGCTTCCTTTTGCTTTTGTTGTTGTTGTTTTTTTAAGATTAATTGCATAGTTATAGATCAAGCTACCTACCAATCAGCAATTAAAATCATCAACAGCTGCAACATTAAAGAGATGTTCACTCTTTAACGTATTTAATCAAAAATGATGCTCCAATGATATCATGTATATGATTCTGAAAAGGAGCATGTTTACTTCATGTACTTTAAATATATTTTAATTATACAATCTGTGCATTTTTAATACAATAATTATTTAAATAAAAAAATCTAAGTACTCTTTTTTTCTGCAATTCTGCTTTTTGAATAATAAATCTGTAACACCTCATTTAAAAAAATCCTGGCAAATCCAGACAATATGATTTCCAGACTTCTGAAGGCTGTCTAGCCATTATTAGTAGTAATGATAATACTAATAATAAATATTATGTGTGAATTTTGCTGCTGGGACGGAAAAATCAACACACTTTAAAGAAAATCAGTAGACATGAGAGCTGTGTTTGCATCAGCAGTATGGTTGATGCAAACACAGCAGCCGTTTCTGTCGGCAGCTTTTCAAAACTCGCTGTGCTCATTTCACACGTCTGAGCTGGTTTGGAGAAAGCAGAATGTGTGTACCAGTTTTCTCAAAAAGAAACAGGGATACTGTTACGCACAGAAATCTGATCCATCCTCAGGATTTCTGATTACTGTGTGGGTGTGCACATCTGCGACTTAAGCGATACAGGAATATCATTACATCGCATTCATTTGCTTCTATTCAAAGAAGCTTCCACAGGGAAAAAGCAGTTTCACTCAAAACTGGAAGTGTAACCCTTTAATCAGATAACTCAAAGTACCTTCAGTGAATTTAAAGAAATAAACTTAGTGCAGTTCGGTCTATATATTATTGAACGCAGGCATAATTTAAAAGTTTAAAGTGCAGACTCTCAGTTTCAGTTGGAGAGGCTAAGGAATTATAGCCATTATCAAACAGCTCCCCTATTTTCAGCTTTTGTCTTTTTGGAAAGCCTGATCTGTCTTTTCTGCTAGGGAGAGCAGTCATTAGTTTAGTGAACTTTCTGTATTTCCTTTATGACAGACTTGAATAATGGCGTACATACCATTGAAAAGATCCTGTGATCATCACTGTTTTTTTTCTGTTGCTGTCTTTTTCTGTTGCTCTGATCACCCATATTTTTTTTCCCCTCAAAATATGCTAAATTGCTAATTTGGCCACTCCACATTGTTCTGCTTTGCACTGAGGTCTCCTCTGACCACATGTTGATTAACAGAAACACCTCTCAGAACAAATAAACACTTTGAATCATCTACAGACCTCTTAACGGCTTAATTTATGCTCAACTGATGAAGGAACAGTTAGCACCTGTCTGAGAAACAGCTTTTGAGTCAGCTATCCAATTACACTGCCTATAAAAAAAGAGAGACTGCATATAAAAATAGCTTTATTTCCCCAACTGTTAATGCAGTTAGCAACACAACAAATACATTTAAGTTAGAGCTAAAATGCGAAACGTGTTTCAGCATCAAAAAAATATAAGGACCCTATAATTTCCCTATAGCTGTTTAGATGTCTTGTACAACATAACTTAAGAGCAGGTGCATCGTGAGCCAGTCTATCAAGAAATAAGTACAGGTCTGCTGAAAAGTAGATGTCCATTCTCAAATACATGGTCAAAGAGCAGCTCTCCTCTGACCCACTTCCACTTCGTACCAAACTCTCTTGATTTATCAAATAAATGAAAAGACAAACTTCAAATTAATAAATAAATTGGTGTCTTCGTGCAGTTAAAAATCACAGGACAGCTGCTAAAGACTAAATACTAAAGTATTACACTATTAAAGCTTCATATATAACATTATTATTTATACCTCGTAACTATGAGTAAGTAAACATGTAGAAGTCCACTCTTCCTTTGATTTAATTTATTTACGCAATTAGATATTAATTAGGTACACCTGCTGCTCAAATGGTTTAAGCAAATATCTAATCAGCCAATCATATCGCGTTCATTAAAATTTAGGCATGAAGCGATAGTCAAGATGACGTGCTGAAGTTCAAACTGAGCATCACAATGGGGAAGAAAGATTTAAGTGACTTTGTACATGGCATGGTTGCTGGTGCTAGACAGGCTGTCTGAGTATTTCAGAAACTGCTAATCTACTGGGATTTCCCCACACAACCATCTCCAGGGTTTACAGCGAATGGCCAGAAAAAGAGAAAATATTCAGTGAGCAGCAGTTTTCTGGCTCAGAGGTCAGAGGAGAAGCAAGACTGCTTCAAGTTGATAGGAAGGTAACAGTAACTAGAATAACCAATTGTTATATGCAGAATACCATCTCTGTTCTCTGCACAATAAAATAAACCTTAAAGAAGATGGGCTACACCAGCAGAAGACCATTTTTGGAGGCACATTCAGGTAGTTGTGTCAGATTTTGGCTTAAACATCACAAAAGCATGGAGCCACTCTGCCTTGCATCATACAATTCAGGCTGATGGCGATGTTGTAAAGCTGTGGAGGATATTTACTTGGCACACTTAGGGTCCCTTAGCACCAACTGAGCATTGTTTAAATGCCACAGGCTGCCTGAGTATTGTTTATCATTTTTCTAATAGTGGCTTCCAGCAGGATAAAACACCATGTCACAAAGCTCTAATCATCTCAGACTGGTTTTTATGAACATGACAATGAGTTCACTGTGTTCCACAGTCACCAGCTCTCAATCCAGCAGAGCAGACTGGAAAACGATAGAATGAAAGATTTGCATCATGGATGTGTTGCTGACAAATCTGCAGCAACTGTGTGATGCTGTCATGTCAACATGGACAAAAATCTCTGAGGAATGATTCCAGCACCTTGTTGAATCTGTGTCGTGAAGAATTAAAGCAGTTCTAAAGGGCAAAAGGGGATCTTACCCAATAACAGTTTGGCATATCCAATGAAGTGTCCAGGGAGTGTGAGCACTGCATTGTTCACGTTTGTTATGTGTATCTAATTCTCTCACGTATGTTGATTATTAAACCATCTGGTTTTCTCGGCTTTTGTTGTTTATAGAACATATGCGACAACATTTATATGTAATGAATACAGATTCAAACAAGCCATTACAATATCTAGAGATTAAACTAATTTAATTGCAGTATATGATTCTTTTAGGTCTGAGCCTGAAGGAGAAGCGCTGCTGTAGATTTCATTCTTACAAATATTTCATCGGGGACTGAGCAACCATCAGCAGCAACAATAATTTTTTCATGACTTCGTGTCTAATTCAAGACACAAAGTGGTTGTGGGGTGGGGGCTGTTTGTGCTTTCAGGCTATTATTAAAAGTGTAATAAATCCTTTCGAGCAAAACCAATAAATAGCAGCAAAAGGCTGAGATATTTTCAGGGCCAAATACCAATATTGAAAAAGCTTCTCCTCCCTTGCACGCAGCCTAAACAGCGTTTTTGCTATGGGGACCAGCAATGCCATTAATTGGTTGAACAAAAACACAGCAAAACTCCACCACCTAGATTCATATCAAATCAATAATTCATCAAAACTACAGAGATTTAATGACATTTTCATAACACCACTCTCTCCCTTCCCTTTAGTCTGACAATGACAAATTGCCTTGTTTTAATCAAAACCTCAAATCTCTTAGCCAGGTTGAGTGCCGCCTCCGTTGTTTTTAATACAATGCTATCTGTCTGTGCAGTGTCGTTAGGTGTGCGCATGTGTGCACGTGTCATTTATCTTAATGTTTCAGCACCTATGAACATGAACTATTTATTCTCTGATTTTCACCTTAAGGGAAACTCCAGATTAACTTTTATTTCTGACTTTGTGCACTAATTACATAAATTCCTGTTGATGTGTTACTAAAACATGGATGGTTTTCCAAAAATAAAAACATTGCATGTGATAACCAAAAACTGCTGCCCCATCTTGACAATCATTAAATTATCTTTCCTTGTTAACAGCTAAGGAATACCAGCTAACCTGCTCCTTTATTTGGAGAGAATATGATGCCAGTCATCACAGCTGCCAATATCAAAATATCCTTGGAAGTGAGCTGAAGTGAAAATGGCCAAAAGTGACTCATTATTTGCACTGGCAAAAAAAAAAAAAGAAAGAAAAATCCTCGGGGGCATTTAGATGCTTGAGTCCAAGATACAAACCCAGCCAGAAGTTTAAATCAGTTCTGTACTTCCTTCCATGGTGCAGCCATTGCCTATGCTGGCTAAAGCTGGGATAACTGCAGGTTATGTATTATTTTTGGTTTTCATATTTGGTTAAAATCGGCTTCTTTGGATTTCTTATGATTTCGGGTTTTTTTTGTTATACTTTTTAAAAAATAATAATAATAATTTACACTGTTTCTGCTAACTTTCCTTTGTCTCTACATTCTGGGGCTCCCTGTCTGTCTTTAAGTTACTTTTTGTTTTATTTATTTGTGTAGTTTTTTTTTTTTTACACTTCCTCTCCTCGTCTTATTCCCACCTCTAATTTCCTAATAGTTCCCGCCTATTAGTTCCCGTATGCAGTCTTATGTCTCTCTTATCAGGTAGTTTCACAATTTGCTTCCCACTTGTCTGCCCTTGAGTTTCTCAAATTCTTCCATTACCTTTAATTTTTTTTGTCTTTCTGTTCTTTTATAAACTGTTTTTTGGTTGTACCCAATTGGTTTCTTCTCTGCAGTGACTCAAATAGTTGTCCTTTATTTATTCATTATTTAGTATCCTTCTGTCTTTTTAACTTTGAAACAGATATACAGAAATATTGTGGAAAAAATGAAGGAATAAATACTCACCCTAGTGGAGGCATTTCAAAAGCCTATGGGCCTACGCAGGTGTTGTTGTTTTTTTTTCTTTCCTTTTCTTTTTCTTTTTTTTTTCTCTTTTTTTTGGGGGGGGGGGGGGGGGGGGATTCGTTTGTTTTGGGGTTTTTTTGTTGTTGTTGTTGTTTTTGTTTTTTTCCCCTCTCTCCCTCCTTTGAATATACTTATTTGGGATAATAAATGTGTATGTATAGACATAGATATGATTGTTTATGATTGTTTATATAATGGTAATTATATTTTATGTAAAAAGGATGGGGAGAGGAAGGAAGGGAAGGGGAAAAAGAGGGGAGCGGAAGGGAAAAGGGGAAAATGGGAGGAAAAAAAAACTATGTCAATGTAAAGGAGATATATACTTTGTTGCCTGATTTGAATAAAGAAAGGGAAGAAAAAAAAAGAAAAAAAAAGAAAAAACAAAAGCCTACACTGTAGATACATTTTCAGTTTGTTTCTGTATTATTCTTAGTGTAGCTGTCATGGAGGAGGACCCAAATGTGGAATATTAAGGCAACAGGATAAACTGAAAAGATGCCTTTATTTAAACTGACAGAAAAGTCAAAAAACCCGACTAAAAACATCACAACATAAAAGACTCTAACAATTTTGGCAGCAAAAACATACAGAAGTAAAATAAGACACTGTGAGAAGGACTGAGAGAAAGACACCTCTATATATATACACAAGAGAGCAATTAGAAGAAATGAACACAGCTGGGGCAAAATGAAACACAGGTTAAGAGAATCTAGGTAACGAGACAAGGAGGAAATAAAGTTCAACAAAGCACAAGAGACAAAGGAGTACCAAAATAAAGCAGGAAGTAACAAATGGGGGTGGGGGGCAAAGACTTAACAAGGGTACTGGGGGGATACACTAGACTGAAACACAAAGAATTAAATGTAAATCAATACTGAAGATGTAGACAGAACCAAGAATTCAAAAGTAACAAGAACTAAAGAATAAAACCCCAAAGGAACTATAAACTTTCTAAAACTCAAAACACAGGGACCCATGACTATGACAGAATTCTGTCTAAAAGTCTGGTAAGGTGGCCAAAGATCAATAAACTTGTTCTTATCAAAAAGAAAAGATGTTTAGAGCATCTGAAATACTGCTATAAGTTGCATTCACTTTATTACTCCTCTACAGCACAGTGTTGCCCTGGGAAAAGAGATTTTAAAGACTTGTGCTCAGTACATATGAACTTAAACTATGCCAAGAGTGTTTGAAAAAGCATCAAATTTCAGTGCAGTGGAAGTTGTGGGAGTCACTATCGAGCATCATTTGATGGTGGGGCATCCTTTTCTGACGCATGGTCACATGACCACATGGTTTGACAAGAACGTAAGAATATTTTGTAATTGACCTGTAAATAAAAAATACTGTAAATAAGTGACCATATGAAATTGTAGAAAGGGTTTTTTCTCAGATTTTATGAAGGTTTCTGACAGGGCAATATGGTGCGATGAGGGATATTTCCTGTGGGAGAATGTCATGTACTTGTGCACATTTCACATGTTGCTGGAACAATTCAGTTCAATTCTGTTCTATTCTAATTTAATTATATAGCGCCGAATCACAAAAGGATCAGGCATTCAACACAATTTTGAGATTTACATTGGGAAGCTTCCAGATGTAGACGCAAGTGAAAACATGGTCCCAAATTCCAAATTGTCTGTAAAAGTCCAAAAAAGAAAACAAGAAGAGAGGGCGAACCAATGGTGGTATATCTCGAAAGTATGAGAAGAAGAAGAAGAAGAAGAAGAAGAAGAAGAAGAAGAAGAAGAAGAAGAAGAAGAAGCAGGCCCACAGCTCCCATTTCAAATCAAGATCTCCTCTTGGACAATGCATCACTCTGGCCAACAAAATATGACAACCCAATCGGTCGGGGCAGATGGCCACCCCTCCCTGACCCTGGTTCTGCTGGAAGTTTCTTCCTTGGGGTTTTCTCTTTATTTTTTTAGGGTCTTTACCTCACAATATAAAGCACCTTGAGGCAATAAAGGTTGTGATTTTGCACTATATGAGTAAAATGGAGTCAAACAAGGGAAGATGTAGGGTACCTGGGTGCACAGATACACCAAAGTGATGCGTACAAAGTGTAATGTGCACCTCTGTGTAGATATTTACAGATATGTAAATATGTTTCAAATGTTTTTCAGATCTTTGTTTCATAATCTTTTGAGATGTTTGGAAGTTTTTCTGATGTTTTTATTGCTCTTGCATAGTTGAGTTATGATACATGAGTTAATTATTTTCTCTATTATTATGTTTTGTTTTGTTTTTTACTATTGTTGCACAACATTGCCTCTAGGTAACTAAAAATATCTTGGAGAAGGGGTGTCTGAAATATACATTTTTTTGTTTTGGCAATAAAATGGCCCGAAGTGAGTCAATAATTGATGTTGAATCATTTTCAGCATGTACCATCAAATTGTGTGCAGAAGAGGGCTTTAGGTATATATCCTAGGACAGCAGAGGCTATTTGAGTACAGTGAGCTCATTGTCATGTTCGAGAAACCATTTTGAGGTGATTTGAACTTTGTGATATGGAAGCAGACATCAGAAGATGGACACACTGTAGCTGATGATCATGAAGAGACGGTTGTCAGTTGGTACTGAGGGGTTCAAAGTGTGCCAAGAAAATATCCCGCACACCATTACCCCAACAACAGTCTGAACTGTTGATATAAGGCAAGATAGATCTCTTCTTGCATATTGTTTATGCTAAATTCTAACCTTACCTTCCAAATGTTGCAGCAGAAATTAATACCTATCAGACCAATCTTCTGTTGTCTAAGTTTGTGAACTGCCCATATGAATTGCAGTGTCAGGTTTCTGTGTACTGCTGTAGCAAATCTGCTTTAAGATTTGACATGTTGTTCATTCAGAGATGCTTTTCTGCATACCTTGGTTGTAACATTTGGTTATCTGAGTTACCGTTACAGGTCGAAGCAAAGACCTGCCACCAGTAGGTCAACCATTACTCAAACCAGTCCATCTGGCACCAACAACCATGTTCAAAGTCACTTAAATCACATTTCTTCCTCACCCTGATGTTTGATTTAAACCTCAGACACTGAGTTGCTGCTATTTGGTTCACTGATTAGATACTTGTATTAATGAGAAGCTGGAACAGTTTTACCCAAGGAAGTGGTAAAACTTCCTTGTTTGTTGTTCGTTTCTCCAGTGATTCAAGAGGTTTTGTCAGCATTAACTTCTTGTTCCACTGCTTTTATGACTTTGTACACTCTGTTTTCTCACAAAGTTTGCCATCACTGACTTAAATAATTACATAAGCCATATGTTGGCAAGGAAAGGTCCAGATCTACTTCTAATTGAGGACATTAAATAGAAATAAATCTGCAACGAATGTTTAATTTTCCAGCTTAATTAAGTGCTTAACGACTTAGTTGGCTCTAAAAAAAATATGCTGCCAAAGGTGAGGTTCACTCCACCATTTGTAAAAAAGAAAACTTTTTTCTCATGCATGTAAGCCTGGTCTTTGTCCAACCATCAGCTGATTTGAAAGATGATGTTTGTATCTGCAAGGCAAAAGTTCCATCTGAAGCAAGCTGTCAAATTTCTGTCAAGAGCTCAGTACATAAACTGCTGGAAGCAAAAAAAAAGAAAGAAAGAAAGAAAGAAAAAACCCAACGTAGCAAGTTTTCCATTCTGAACATCGCTGCAAAATCAAATTGTTTTTCAACTACTTCTCAAGCAGTTGCAGCGAGAGCTAAAGTGTGTCGTAATGCATCATTGGTGTGTCAAAGCAGGAAGCGAACACTACTTAACCGAAAAAATAGGAATAGTTCGTCAGGCATCGTCCGGACAGGCTTTGGAAAGGATATATTGGGATATACACCAAGCCCCAGCCTCACCCACTGATTCATGTTGTGCACAGCAGCTCTCACAAAAACAGCTCCCAGCAGTTGGAACCCCTGGGGTGGTGCTAGTAGGTGCCTGAGACTGCGTTTAACAGCAGCACATCCTGTGGGCATTTTGGATGGTGGGGTGGAGACTCCATTGCTCAGATATGGGGAGTTTGGAGGCTGGATAGCATTCTCACTTACTGATGTTCCTTGAGCCAGTCCTGAATACCATCCTGCTGGGCAGGCCAAAACCGTCGGTGAGTAACATGGAAATGGGTAGTATGCTGAGTTTGCAGTAATTTTTAGGTTGTACAAGTTAAGGTAACATCAACATGAATGCTATTACCCAGGGTTTCTTGGCTATTCACTTCACATGCCTTTGGTTTTATTGTGGCTGATCCGTGTACATGCACAAACTGTGCAGCTAAACTGACCTGCACGGCTGTCCTCACTGAGGTGTCCTCATTCAGATAAAGTATCATCAATAAAATGTTGCGTTCAAACACCTGCACCGACAACATCCAAGTTGAACTGCTTGTTTTCTCTTTAAAAAAACATATCATCATTTAAAAACTGGATCTTTATGTGATGATATTGTGAATCACTCAGGTAATCTTTGTCTAAATCTTTTTCACAGCACTGCATATTTTTATATTTGTTAATTTTAAGAGAATTGATAGCAAGAACATTTTAAAACATTATGAGCTGTTCAGCTGCACAGTCCCGATAAACATTATTAATTCCTATGGATGTAATTGAGCAGAACTATTTCTAAAGGTACATCAACCACAA
The DNA here is from genome assembly GCF_057381845.1 of Rhamphochromis longiceps. NCBI lineage: Eukaryota > Metazoa > Chordata > Actinopteri > Cichliformes > Cichlidae > Rhamphochromis > Rhamphochromis longiceps. Next base: position 24,702,730 of record NC_140557.1, read on the forward strand.
CCCCAAAACTCTTGAATACATTGATATGGCCACCATACTAAATTCATGTAAACTGAGCAGGTGCTATGCGCCTGTCTGTCTCAAGCCTGAACAGGTACTGCGATTCTTGCTATAAATAGTGATGAAGTATTACATGGTGTTTTCCATCCTCCTCTGTCCTTCTGATAACTATCTGTATGCAGATTGAAGGCGCTGGAGTTGGAGAAGGTGTATCTGGAGGACTAAAAGTCAGCCACATGTGTAATAGTTGCAGGTCTTTTAGCATCAAGCTCGATGTGATGACAATAAATGTGATTTCAGTTGTATTTCATATAAAGCGAGAGCATTTTTAATGAAATCAAATGCCGTAGCCCCAAACTAAGTATCAGTATTTCATTGTATGGTCCGCCTCACTACTAAGCCAGCAGCGAGCATTTTTATGAGGCAATTGTTGTATTGCTCCCTCACACTGCAGCATTACTATGAGTTCGGTACATTAATTAGATCTACACTTTGTACACAAAACCTACTTTCTGCATTCCACAGTCTGCTAAGCTTTGGACTAATAGGCAGAGCGATTAGTAGGTGCATATCTGATTGCCTCGGAGAGCGTGGGTTGCAGCTCATCTTTCAAACTCAGGGTTTGCATTTTTGTTTTCCCTGCACTGAACCATGCCACATCCCAAGGGTGCATTTTAGAACACTGAGGCACACGGAGTGACAAATCACCATTTTCTCTCGTTTGTATGCATAATGGAACTCCAATTACTTAATGCTGATCTTATGCAAACCAGAAAGTCTGCTTCTTGTAATAAGATACTCACTTTCTGTTTTAAGCTTTGTAAGGAGGGCAATGTAATGAGGATATACAGAGCACCGTGTATGGTGAAGAAACTTCCCCGACTTTGTCTTTACGTCTGCTCAAAATCTTTTAAGTGACTGATTCAGTGGCATGTGGCATAAGTCCTGCAGAGGCCTTGCAACTGGATGCAGTCGAAGCATTACTGGAAATGTGTGAATTTTGGATTTTTCCTGAGTAAATACATTTATTTTTTATTTTTTAGGTCATATTCATGCAAACGTAACAAACAGGGTATGTCTGTGCATCATTAAACATCTTAATATTACCTCAGAGTCCCCTTATAAAATTACAAGCACAACATATTTGGGAGGCCAGAGGTCCAAATGAAAGAGGGAGTGAATATGATTGATTAATCGTTTGGCCCATGAGTGTCACATAGAGCTTATTTATAGGGCTGGGCGATATGACCCAAAATTCATATCTCGATATTTTTTAGCTGGATGGCGATATAAGATATATATCTCGATATTTTTTTTAAGCCATAAAGTAAGAACAAAAAGAGTTCTTAGTCAAAGCTGTGTCCCAGATGTCACACAGGCACTTTTATTAACATACAGCACAGATGTACATGAAAAATTACTCAAAATTAAATTATGAGCATTCATTAAATAATAATGCTCCATAAATAAAAGAAAACAAGGTTGTTTTTGTGCTAAACAAAGAGCTCACAATTGTGCAGTCAAAATGTAAACTAAAAGACGCTGAGCGTAATAACAAAGACAGACAGATTTTACAGCTGCTCTGTTCCCAAGTTTTACTGTGTGACTGATAGCCTGGAGTTTGAAATCCGCTTCATAACCACGTCTCTTACAGGTGCCATTTATGGTCCTTATACACACACAATACGGTAATATTACGTTGATGCACAGTACGTATCACTCCGCGAAGCTCCTCGGTAGCCGTAATGCGCCGACAATCTATCAAGCGGTGCAGCTCCGTAGCTTACCAAAGTCGTACTCAAACATTTTTGACAGATTGCTGAACGCCGTGTACCACATAAAATCGGTTCGCGGCCACCAAGCACAACCAGAATTCATACATAAGGCGCGCTATCAACTTTTGAGAGAATGAAAGGATTTTAGGGTTAGCGCTGTTAGCTCATTAGCGCGGTTAGCTCGTTAGCATGTTTAGCTCGTTAGCACGTTGACGCCGTCCAGCCCCACGCATGGGGCGATGCGCAGTAACTCGTTAACGGAGATTTGCCGTGTCCGTCTTGTCGCTGCCTGCACGTGAAGCGATGGGGTAGGAGGGGGAGTTGTCTTCAGTGAAGGCGAGGCGGAGTAACGTTGCGTAGAGACAAAAGTGGACGAAAGAGAGGCAAACTTGCGGTTCCACAACTATAATTATAACGTAACATAGACTATATCGATATAAAGGATATTGTCACATCTTATATCTCGTATAAAAATATATCGATATGTTTTAAAAACTCGATATATCGCCCAGCTCTACTTATTTAGATGGCTTAATTAATAGAAGATTAATTGCTTCTGCACACTCCAGTCAAGGTTAAAGTGTTGTTTAATTATTTATATTTGAGAACACTTAATCTGTGACTTGCCTGTGTGTGTGGATATGTGTGAGTGTGTTTTAAAATGTATGCATATCAAATTCTCAACACAGGAGCACTGCATATTACTTCTTTTTTCTTTTTGAACACCCCATTTTGTGGATGTCACAGATACAGTTTTACATAATGGCGAAGTGTGAAATCAATAACCAGCCACAGAGTGTTTTCAGTGTAGACACTTGGGCTTTCTCACGATCTCCACGCTCTGGTCTGTGACCTGGAAATAATAGTGTGCAATCATGGAGGAAGCTTCAGCCCCGCCACCCTTTGAAGAAGTGGCAGAGGAGGCTTCCAGAGTGAGGCTTATTGGATAGTGACTCCCTTGCAGTCGAAATCTGTGTAGAAGTGCTGTCCAAATTCAGGGATTTCTGCAAAGCCTCTATTTCCAATCCAGAACCATTGTATCTGGCCAACATGAAATGCCCTATTTTGTAGAATTCTTCAACTCTCGCATATATATGCATTTTCTCTTATCTAGGAGATACAGTAAAGTCCCCACTATTCCATAAGGCATGCATAAAGCCGCTTGTTTTTGTCTCCCTTCTGATAGGACCCACAGTAAGGTATTGTTAACAGAAAGTCTTTAATACAGTGCTAAGATGAGGCTTGTCAAACGCTTCACCTTTGTATTGGTTTTTGTCTGTGCCATGAATACATTTTATGAAACAGACAAGTGTAAAAGATAGAGACAGAAAGAAGACAGAGATAATGTTCAACAGTGCAGATCTGAAACGCAGTGCAGTGCAAAATGTTCCTGGGTTCTTAGGGTTCTGATGTTTGTATGGGGGAGTTCGGGAGAGGGCTACAACACTGAATGTGTACAATGTGCCAGTGGTTTTGGGGATGTTGTCAAAAATGATGGAATTATGAATGAGGAAATGTACCATCAGATTTTGATTCACCGTCTAGAAAAAGGTTTGTCTGCCAATGACAGACAATCAAAACAAACTGCCAAAGCAGCAAAAGAAACTGAGGACTATGCTCCTGAGAGCCCAGACCTCAACATCATTGAAGGAAAACAGAACAAAGGGCAAAATCCAAATAAAGAGCGTTGAATGTCCTTCAAGAAGCCTGGAAAACTATTCCAAATAACTGCACCTATTTTCCATTTGCTTGCAAAATATCTGGACCAGGGGTCTGCAACCTTTTACACCCAAAGAGCCACTTGGACCCGGTTTCCACGCAAAAGAAAACACTGGGAGCCGCAAATACTTTTTGAAATCTAAAATGAAGATAACACTGTATATATTGTTTTTTTTACTTTTATTCTTTGTGTGAACAACTAAAGTAAGTAAGTAAAGTTTATTTATTAAGTGCTTTTCACAGACAGGCAGTCACAAAGCGCTGTACACAAATATTAAAATAAACAATACAATCAATAGATATTATACACAATGTAAAAGATCAAATGTAAACAATGTAAAGAATATAAAATATGTAGATCAACAAAAGGCTTGTTTGAAAAGAAAAGTTTTTAACTGCTTTTTAAAAGAATCCACAGAGCAACTAAGCTGTGTTGCTTATGAAATCCATGAAGTGCTACAGAGAAAATTACATTTTATTTATGTAATTAACACATTTTGAACTCTTAAAGAAATATAACAAAAGGAAAGACACCCAGCTGAACTAAAATGATCCAGCAAACAAAAACTGTTGTGAGCCGCCACCCTTAGCGGCACCCGCAATCACGTCTCGCCGCCTTAACGTCTGTGCCATTTATGCTGGTGTTGGTATGTGTCGGGCTGTGAGCTGCAAAGCTACAGCCGGCTGTATGCGTACAGCAACCGTGTGTGAAAAGTGGTGAATAAAGAGATGCTATAAAGCATGTTCATGCAAACATCGTCGAGTCTGCCGTGGTATGTTTACAATGGGACTTCTGGTCCTGAACCTCTGTGCACAGCGTCTGCAAATCGGGGCTGTACGAAGTCACTTTCATCTTTACGCAGAACTGTAAGCTGTCGTCTGTGAGGCGTGAGCGGTGTTTGTTTTTAACATAGTTCATGGTGGAGAACAGCTGCTGACATAATGTGGATCCAAAGATCCATAACTGGCCTACCTGGGTTCGAAAGTCTCGATAAATGCACGGTGTTTCGGCGGGTACACCGGCTTCCGCGAGTGTGACGCTTATTTTGAGCGATGAAAAAATAATAAGGTATAATTTTATTTTTATATTTCAAAATCACAATAATCTTCCAATTTAGAACTACAAGTTAAAAAAAGAACTAAACACAAATAAAATACACTTCAGCTAAATACTTCTAATTTTTTTCCCAAACCACCCGGAGCCGCAGTATAAGGACAAAAGAGCCGTATGCGGCTCCGGAGCCGCAGGTTGCCGACCCCTGATCTAGACTATAAGAAGTAGCTACATTACGGTACTTCTGTTACACAGTTACACATTATATTATTAGCTATACTTTTGAGAGAATCTCAGATAAATTTAGTTATGAAAATTTACAACTGATTGAATTGATGAAAATGCTATTAAGTTTGGTTTCTGTAACACTGCAGTGACATCAAGGCGCTTGGTATTTTGAGGTAGAGACCCTACAATAATACAGAGAAAGCCCCAACAATCAAATAACCTCCCATGAGCAAGCAATTGGCGACAGTGGGAAGGGGAAAAAAATTTAACAGGAAAAGACCTTCAGCAGAACTAGGCTCAGGGAAAGGCTGAGCGGTTTGGGGTGAAGGGAGAGAGACGGGGGGGGGGATGGAAGCATGTGCTATATACGCATGTGAAGACTGAAAAACCCAAGTGAAGAAGCATCATAGGAAGTTCCCAGCAGCCTAGTCCTATTGCAACATAACTAAGGGAGGATTTGGGGTACCTGATCAGTCCTAACTATATGCTTAATCAAAAAGGAAAGTTTTAAGTCTAATCTTAACAGTAAAGAAGGTGTTTGTCTCCTGAATCTAGAAGCTAGATCTAGAAACTAGAAACTGGTTCCACAGAAAAGGGGGCGTGAAAGCTGAAGACTCTGCCTCCCATTCTACTTTTAAAACTTCTAGGAACCACAAGTAAACCAGCAGTCTGAGAGCCAACTGCATCTTTGGGGTGATACAGTGCTATGAGGTCGTTAAGATAAGGTGGGGCTTGATTATTTAAGACATTGTATGTGAGGAATTTAGGAAAGAGGAACAGGAACAAACACCACCCATCTCTGTAAGCAATGCAGACTCTGCACCCGCTTGATCTTTTCTAAGTTCAGTAATCCAACATTCAGAAGCAGGTCTGAACTAAAGAGCAGCTTTATTGCTTAGTTTACAGGTCATAAAGCAATTTACTGTAAAGCAGGAAGTCAGGAATGCTAAATCGGGTGACAGGGAAAACTCCAAACAGACGGCTCACACAATCAGAGGGGATAAGACGACAACAACGGGGACAAAGAATTAAGGAAACTGAGGACTTAAATACACACAAGGAAGTCAGGGAGATTAAACACACCAGGGAACACAGATGATCCAAGTCTGACTAATGACACAAGGGAAGAAAAACTGAACACGATGCACACCGGATAAGTGACTATCACAATAAAACAGGAAATCACTAACACTGATTCACAGTGATATGACGGAGGCAAGAGAGAGCAAGAGACAGCGAAAGAGACACGGAAACATAGGGACAAGACAGAGACAGACTAGATATGAAAGGGAACTGACTCAACTGAACAAGGAGCAGAGAACTAAGCAAACTCAGAAGCATAAGGAAATACATATCTTAAACCTCAGTCCAGAAATCACTAATAGTCTCAGGAAAACACAAATTACTGTCATGGTCGCAGACCCAGGATCATGACAATTTGACCTTTTGACTTTTAGTCACAGAAAATAAATTATTTTCTTTTAGCAAAGTCATTTACAGAATGTCTTATCACCATTCATACAATAGAAATAATGATTTACATGCTGTAAGTTTCAGACTCAAGTCAAAGCACTGGCATGTCTTCAGTGTGTCTCATGTTCTTGAGTTATAACTACATGTCCAGCTGTGCATCTGGCACAATCACAGCTGCCCATGTAATGCCACAGGAGTTGTGAGAAAGAGGATCTGTCAATAAATGTTAGGGCTTTTGAAGCTCTGATCATCACACCGTTAAAGCGGAGCAGACAAATGAGAGCCTGGCTGATGCAACAGCTTGAAAACATTGGTGAGAGAATTTGTGTCTCTCAAATGTCATGTTTCTATACAGATTAAGTTTCACTACAAGCAACGAAGGCTTATATACATTATACAAAGCAGCTCAGAAACTAGATCATTCATGAGTGTGTTTATTATAATATCCTAATATAATCTCCATTTTAGCACATTTGATGCTAATATGTTGCTATACCAATATAGTCCATACCCATATCCATATCAGCTAATCCTCACTAATCCACAAATTACTGATGGTTTACAGTTTTTCTGATTTTGTAAAACACTAAATCCCCTTTTCAAAACCAAATGCTCAGTGTCCTTAGCCAATTTATTAAATCACTCAAAGCCTTAAACAATTTATAGTTAACAAGTCATTGACTCATTTCCCCCCCAAAAAACATCTGTAAAACACATTTAACAGTGATGTATTGTACGTATGATGCGTGATGGTAACCACAAGTGGCAATGGTAAGTCCTGATAAAAGTTAAAAGTTATGGATGCCAGCTATGGATGGAAACAAATCTGAGAGGTGGGGGAGGTGAGGCGGTGGATGAAGAAAAAAGGAAGGCCGGTAATTTCAGAGGAAATTTAAGTAGCTGTGACAGACCAGGTCCTAGTTGGTGGAATGACAACGAGGGAATCGGGACAAAGACTACAATCCAATCTCAGCAGATGCTCTGTGGCCACCATTATCAGGAAATACAGAGAAGATAACAGGTCCTTTAAAACAAGGCAGCGAAATACAGAAACACAGAGGTGCTAAAGACAGTTTCAGTTTTGAAGGCACCAACAAGTGTCAGCCTTTTATCTTTCAAACATGTCCTCAGCTCAGCATGGTGCACAAGAAGGAAGTGTAGGGCACTCTCTTTGAGGAGGATGACAGCAAAGTCTGCCCTGTGTCCTGGCTTTGACCTGATGCTGACCTTATCAAATGAATTGCATGTTGCCTTTGATTTTACAGTTAAATTTAGAGTCTGTAATGTCCTGTCATGTCTCAGTGTGACTGATAAAATCCAAAGACGATTGTGTCATGAATGTGTTTGTGTTTTATTTTGACTGTGTGTGTGGTATAAACAAATTGTTTTGCTTTAGGGTATCTTTTAGCTCACCGGGTTAAGCAAGCGACCCATACGACATGAGGCTAACGCAGCAGCAAGGGTTCAAGTCTGCCCTGGGCCATTTGCCGCATGTCTTCCCTCTGCTCTCACTTTCCTGTCATCTCTCCCCTCTGTTTCTGTCATAATAAAGGTGGAAAAGTACTAAAAATATGAAAGAAAGATTTTATTTGGCTTTGAGTATGAATAAAACAGGTTTAAAGAGATTCTTTTGATTACCCAGAACAGACACAGGTCTTATGAATGTAGCTTGAATACTTTGTTTTATGTATACACCAGAATATTAATTTTCTAACAAAAATACTAGTTTTATTTTGCAAATGATAGAGTTAAAGTGTCGTGACACATTGCACATAATAACTTTATCCTTTTTTTTGTTTTAATCAGTGGGATGCTATCACAGAGATGGATGAACAGAACAGACCTATACACACCTTCCAGGTTTGCCATGTAATGGAGCCAAACCAGAACAACTGGCTGCGGTCTGGGTGGATCCAGCGACAAGCTGCACAGAGGGTCAGGACTACATCACAAAACTTGTGCAAAGACAAACACTTGAATAGAAATCTTTGTTTGTGGTTTTGACATTGCCCCCAGGTTGAGAAAGAGTCACACTCCCTGGAGGAAGTTCAGTCTTCTGTATAACCTACCGGGAAATACAGACAAATAGCTATAAGAACCTGACACTTTGCTTAGGACCGATTTCTATTACAGTCAACACAGAGTCTATTGTAACAAAGATATAGTAAGATGCCTTCTGTGCACATTGGCTGGTGGGAAACACAACTATGTTGCTGCACCAAGTTTCACATTTACCTCTTTTTGTAGACTGAGAATTGCCCGCATACAGACTGTTAAATCAATGCACTCGCTCGCTCGAGGGGACTGAGCCGTCTGGCATCGTGACTTGAAATAGTGGCTTCTTGATAGAAGAACGATCTGTCCACTGAGCTTCAGGGGAGGAGTAATGATTAGCCAATCAGTGCCATGGGCAAGACTAACACCATTGTCAAGCTGTTTAAAGGCATCGTGTGCCACCACAGCGGCCTGCGCTCACTCGGCTTCTCCACCCTTGAGGCACGGCTACTGCACAACAAATGGAGAAACATGCTGAACTGTTCTTACCTTGCTCGGTGTCGCTCATAAAAACAAGTTTGTTAGCATGGCTGTGCATCAGTATTAACTTAAAAATTATGCAAGATTTTAGTGGATATGTTGATCTAAAAAATACTTAGAGAGTAATAAAAATAGTCAAATGAAGCACAATTTGAAAGTATAAAGCAATAATCTTCGTGTTTCTTATGGGGAAGGAGATTTTTTTTTTTCCGTATGTGCTAATAGAGTCCTATTATGTTTGCATTTTTGCTTGTACAATATCCCCTTAAAGTGTGTCCTCTCTTCTTCCCAAAACCATTTAAATTTTGTCTGTAGAAGAAAAAACGGAGTTACGGTGATTTGAAGAGAGCTTGTGAAATGGGCTTCGTTTTGTTAAATAAAGGGCTTAACATAAACACACTTGTATGAAATTATTGATGGTTATAATACTGACGTAATTGTTTAATCTATGTTTTACCTCAGGTATATGTGGAGCTGCGCTTTACACTGAGAGACTGCAACTCCATCCCTTGGGTTTCTGGTACTTGTAAGGAAACCTTCAATCTCTTTTACCTGCAGACAGACGGGCCGCTCCCCGACAGCACACGCTTCCGGCCTACTGACTATGCTAAGGTTGTCATGTTTTTATTCTTGTCATGTGACAGAACTGTCATTGTGTGACTTTACGTGAGTAAAGCGTGTGTTTGGTTTAAGGTGGACACCATAGCAGCGGATGAAAGCTTTACACAGACCGATCTTGGAGATCGTGTCCTTCGACTTAACACCGAGGTCAGGGAAGTGGGCCCCATCACACAGAAGGGATTCTACCTGGCCTTCCAAGATGTGGGAGCTTGTATTGCTCTTGTGTCTGTAAAGGTCAGTGAACAGGGTTGCATGACTCAGTCTCGCATAGACTGGGCATAAACTCAGTATTACTTCTTTAACCTGAACACTGTGTTTTCCTCTTTCACATAAGGTCTTCTACAAACGGTGCCCCTCAACTTTAAGAAACTTGGCCGCGTTTCCTGAAACAGTGCCACAAATGGACTCATCCTCTTTGGTGGAAGTGAGAGGTTCGTGTGTGGAGAACGCAGAAGAGAGGGACACGCCCAAATTGTACTGTGGTGCTGATGGAGACTGGCTGGTACCACTGGGCCGCTGTGTCTGTAGTATTGGCCACGAGGAAATGGACGGCTACTGCCAAGGTGAGAAGCAGCCCGAGATGTATCTCTGAGTGTGTGTGTGCATTTAAGATAAGATAAGATAAGATAGAACTTTATTAATCCCTCGGGTGGGTTCCTCTGGGAACCCTCTGGGAATTTGTGTGTGTTCCTGTCTGCACTCATTTTAGAGAAGTATGGTATGCTAACAGTGTGCTAAAAAAGCAAAGAGAAGAGAAGAGGAGAGGAGAGGAGAGGAGAGGAGAGGATGCGTCATGCTCACAGATCTCCAGGGCCTCCCAGTCATCTGCAAGAGTTTGACTTTACAGGACTGATATTCCCTCCTCTCGTTCTAAGATCCTGCATCCTTGTCTGATCCTTTCCATCCCCATTTCTCTTCATCCCTTTTCAGCCCCGCCTCCCCCTCATCATCGTCTCGTCTCTCTTGTCCACTTTGTTTACTCTTCGCTTCACTCCCCATCCTTTCTCTCTTCTTTTATTTCACCATTTCAACTCACACTCTCACTTTCCTTCGTTGCCATCCTTTTCTGCTACGTGATCACAAACAATGCAAATAGGAAGGGATTGTGTGTATCACTTCAGAGTTTTCGGAATCATTACTTTGGCTCTCATGAGATCCCTCTCTGGACTCTGTCAATTATGTGGCTGAAATGGGAAAGTAATTTCTTGTAAAATGAAACCGTTTGTGGATTTCTGGTATTTAGGTCTGATTTTTTGCCCTTTGATACCTAAAAATGTACAGAAGCTTCTTGTTAGGATGCTTCAAATTCAAATTCAAATTCAAATTCAAATTTTATTTGTCACGTACACAGTCATACACAGTACGATATGTAGTGAAATGCTTGGACAACTGCTCGTGACCTAAAGAAAACAAAAAAGGAAAAGGCTATGAATAAGATAGGAAATAAATATGAAAAATTAAAAAGGTTAAATTTAACTAAGAAGCAATAAAATATAAATTAAGGTTAAAAATGAAATAACTGTACAACACAAATTTGAATGAAGGGTAAATTTAACTGGGAAGAATAATTAGTCCAATCAAAATAACCTAAATGTGATCCACTGAACAGATTACAAAGGACTTAAAGAAACTGTTTACTTGTTTCAGATGGTCTTTGGCCTGCTCTCTCAATTAGACAATGATGGAGGGCTAGCTGGCTAATTGCCTTCATTTGTTAGTTTCACAGCTAATTTAGCTCACACCTAGTTTTTGCTAAACCTTTCTTCAACCTTCCCTTTCATTACAAGACTCAGACTTACTTGTAATTATGGCAGGAGCTAAATTGAGCCACAGTGCATGATTACAATTGAAGAGCACTCCGTGTTCCTTACTATATTTTATAGACTTACAGCTGATTGGGGTGAAATTCATGTAGTAACCCTGTGGTGATGTAGTTACTCAGAGCATTACAGAGAGAACTCCAGCAGTCATTAGTACAGCTGATATGTAGGATAGGCTCTAATATCGCCTTTATTTGCTCCTCGGGTGTAATTTTTTTTTTCTTTTTATCTTCTTCTCTTTTATCTTCCTTTTATTTATCTTTTCTCTCTCGCTCGCTCTCAATCATCTCAAGTTAAACAACACAGAAGCCTGTCAGGAGAGATTCCAGATGAGACGCCAGCTTAGGAGCAGTACTCTCATGGTGTCCCTTTTATATGTTCTCCATCTCTGCTCTCCTTTTTCATCCCCTCTGGCTGCCAGTAGTTGCTCCTCTCAAATGTACTCAACCCACTTGGCAGTTGAAAAAGATGTCTGTGTTAGCGTGTTTTATCACAATGTCTGATCCTCACTCTAATAAACCTAAACTGACAAATGCTGTTTATAAATTTAACAAATCAAATTAACTATCCAGAGATATGAAAGAACTGTGAAAGAAGAATAGTGATGAAACGCACTCACCAGCCACTTTAATAGGTATACCTACTCAATTATTTCTTAATGCGAATATCTAATCAGCCAATCACTTGGCAGCAAGTCAGTGCGTTAAGGCATGTAGACATGGCCAAGGCGACCTGCTGAAGTTCAAACCAAACACCAGAATGAAGAAGAAAGGTGATTTAAGGAACTTAGAACCTGGTTGCTGGTTCCAGATGGGCATTTGTGTACATCAGAAATTGCAGATCTGCTGGGATTTTTCCACAAACAGTCTTGAGGGTTTACAGGAAAGGGTTTCAAAAAGAGAAAATATCTAATGAGCAGCAGTTCTTTAGGCTGGGATGTTGAGGGATAATGGCCAGACTGCTTTGAGCTGATAGGAGTGCAGCAGTAACTCAAATGACCACTTGTTAAAATCAAGGTAAGCAGAAGAGCAACTTGTTGAACCTTGAAGCAGATGGGCTCCAGCTGCAGAAGGTCTCACCAGGTGCCACTCTGATGAACTAAGAACAGGAAACAGAGGCTACAGTTCATGCAGGTGTACCAAAATTAGACAGTAGAAGACTGGAGAAACCACACCTGGTCTCATGAGTTTTGATTTCTGCTGCAACAGTTGGATAGCTAAATACATCAAATATCATAGATCCATGAACGCATGGATGTATCCTGTCTTGTATCCTGCCCATCTGAGCATAGTTTAAACACCACAGTCAATCGGACAGTGTCCATCCCTTTATGACCACAGTGTACCCATCTTCTGATAGCTGACTCCAGAAGGATTATGTGCCATGTCACACATAACAAATGCATGTTATTGAGTTGACTCAGTAACATGCATTGGCCTCCACAGTCAACCAGATCTAAATTTAATAGAGCACCTTTGGGATATGGTACAAAGAAAGATTTGTATCTGCCAAATCTGCAGCAACTGTGTGATGCTATCATGTTACTATAGACACTGATCTCTGAGGACTGTTTCCAGTACCTTGTTGAATCTGTGCTGTGAAGAACTAGTTCTGAAGGCAAAAAGCTGCAACCATGGCCTAGCAAGCTGTAACTAATGAAGTGTTTTTCCTGTGATTTCTTTAGCAGCAACATCAGCTTTAGCATACACGGCTGCATGCACATAATACTTAAGCAACAACAATGGTGACATTAAGGTTAATTAATGCGATTGTAGATGAAGGCTATGATGCAGTCACTGAATACTCATATGTGGTTACATCCTGCAATCAAAAGCATCGTTGGCATAAAAAAAAGCTTCAACATATAACAACAACATCTTAAAAATTAATTAAATGATTAATAAAATAACTAATTAAATTTCAGTTGTTAATAACTTTTGCGGGCTGTAACTGTGGAATATTTCAAAATTTAACTTCAATTAGTAAAATCAATTAGTAAAATATTTGATCAGGTTTTTTTGTGATCAGCTAATCGAGTAAGTACTACATCTATAAATCAAACAAAAAGAAAGAGGCAGGCTGAGCATTTACCAAAAGCAGTACCCTCCTGTGTGTTGTCTTTGCTTCGACTGGGCCTTTTCCCATCTCTGCAGCGGATGCATGAACATGAAACGAATATTGATCTTATTATCAGATTGTCTGAAGGAAAACAAGTGCATTTCCCAAAATGGGTGTTCCTCTTAGACTCACGCATCTACTGTAGGGTCCCTAGTGAAGGAAACCAGTGTTGCTTTTTTCTTTGCTGCGGTTGTTGCTGTGGTCAGAAACGTCAGGTTATTTCTATCAGGGATGGTCTACTGTGGAAATCTGAAACAGCGAGAGCGTCAGCGAACTTACCGTTAGGGTTTAAAGTGGTGATGAGTAGAAACAACGCATAATGGCATGATAATTAATGATTTATGACCAATCACCCCTCCAACCCCCCATCAATAATTTCCATAGGTCCGTCAGAGCATATGCAGTAATGAAGATGTGCACTTTGCTTGGAGTTGCAGGAAGTTTAGGCATGAACTTGCGATGACTTCTGCTTTCTCCTCGTTTTCATTTTGGAACACTGCTTCAAAGGGTACTGTGATCAAAGCTGTCTGAGAGGCAGCATGGGGAAAGAGCAAAAGAGGGAGAGAGAGGGGGAGAGAGAGAGAGCGAGGGCGAGAGAGAGAGAGAGAGAGAGAGAAAAGGGAAAGCCCCAGCCTCCCAAATATAAGCAGAGCTCTGCACTAACACGTCCATCTTTCCCTCCCAGCTGCCTAAACAAAGGCATCAGCGCTTATCAAAAGCTGCTCTCCACCCCAATAGCATTCTGCCAGACTGTTCTGACATCTCAATCGAGTGTCTTATTATTCTATTCCTTTCATTCGTTGTCAGCCACAAGAGGATTACTCAGAGATAGGCTGGTTATATCATGACCTAGATAAGGCAACTTCATAGTGCTAATGCTATTTGTTCCACATCCTTTCGTCACAGCAGCATATTCATAAAGAGGCAGTGAATTGTGGGTGAAGCTAATAGAGATGTCTTTTCAGATTTCATGTGAATCAGAGTCGATATGCAGACGAAACCAGAAACCCACCAGTAGGATAAGTGATAAGTCTCAGAAGCTGAGAAATGAAAATATTATGGTTTCAGCAAAATCTTCTTAATTTTCTTAAAAATGCATTGCATTTTTTACTTAAACTCCACCTAATCCAGCACAGTTTTCCTCTTTTTAAATAAAGTTAATGGTAAAAATGCAAATGAAGCAATTTAGGAGCAACAAGCTGAAGTTGCTTAGTCTCTATTTTTGTTGCTTTCTGTCTTTTGCCACTTACCCTGACCATGCCACAGAGCTACAGGCTTTGACAGTAGGTTGCTCACTGATGACTTCCAGCCTGAAGTTGTGACCTTTAAATTTGAGTAAAATGGAATAGGAAATGAGGAATCGATACATCTCTTAGGTGTGTCTGAGTGTTTGTGCCCCTCTTCTGTCCATTAAGGACTGTGTTTACTCTGGCCTGTAACGCAGCGCAGACGAGAGCATCACTCATTCTCTGTGAACTTCCTATCTGCATATCAAAGCTGAGAGTCCAGGGTAAACATACTCTTCAGCTCCATCTGTTTCTGACAACGTAAAGCCAAGAGAAAACTTCCAACCCCACACATCCAAACAACTCAAAATCTCTTGGTTGGTACGTCATTACATTCCTGCAAGTGTGCAGATGTTGCACTTCACCAAGCTACAGTAGGTTACCTGCTGAAACTTCAACAGTTGATGTGTTTTGAATAACTGTGGATAGCTTCTCTTATCAATGTTTTATGGAACGAATCAAGATGTATAATTCATTGTAGCAATGAAACCACAGAGAGCTATCACCTAATGTTGAATTTCACCTTATCTTAAATCTGTATGTCAGCAGCTTCCAGCTCAATGTTTGGTTTTACTTACTGTCCTTATTAGCAGTAATTTCAGCAGACCAGCAGCAAAACGAATGGCACTTTAGGATCCTCAGCTATCATCTGATGATGGCCTGTGGGGACAGCGGCCATTATTTTGGGAATTTTTATGGAGCCAGTTGTCAAGCTTTCACCCAAAGGATTCAAATGCAGGACACAGTCGAAACAGTTTTAATGAAAAGAAGTCAGGAAGAAATAACAACAGTGAATGATCAGAGGTCAGTCTTCAAGCTGGGATTCTGATCAGGGAAGTATTTTCAGGTAAGTTGTTACTCTGGAATTTAACATTCAGACACAGATTTTCCAAGTGGAATAATACTCAGGTACTGTAAGTTTCTTCAGGTAAGTGCAAACAGGAATTGGCGATCCTCTCATCTTTCTTCAGATTTAGGGTTGCAGTACTTGGAGCTCCACTGCTAGCAAGCTTTCAACAGCAGTTGGCATAAGAGCAGGTCAAGCAGGTATTCAGGTAAGTACAGTGGGGCAAAAAAGTATTTAGTCAGCCACCGATTGTGCAAGTTCCCCCACCTTAACACGGATCAGTCGTCCTGTCCCCTTGGCAGAAAAACAGCCCCATAGCATGATGTTTCCACCCCCATGCTTCACAGTAGGTATGGTGTTCTTGGGATGCAACTCAGTATTCTTCTTCCTCCAAACACGACGAGTTGAGTTTATACCAAAAAGTTCTACTTTGGTTTCATCTGACCACATGACATTCTCCCAATCCTCTGCTGTATCATCCATGTGCTCTCTGGCAAACTTCAGACGGGCCTGGACATGCACTGGCTTCAGCAGCGGAACACGTCTGGCACTGCGGGATTTGATTCCCTGCCGTTGTAGTGTGTTACTGATGGTGACCTTTGTTACTTTGGTCCCAGCTCTCTGCAGGTCATTCACCAGGTCCCCCCGTGTGGTTCTGGGATCTTTGCTCACCGTTCTCATGATTTCTATACCTCTATACAAATCTGGAAACAAACACCATTTCACAAACTACAGGCCTGTCTCTTTACTACCTCAATTCTCAAAAGTTCTTGAAAAACTGTTTAAAAACAGACTGGAAAAATTTATAGATAAACATAAACTACTCACTGAGAGTCAGTACGGATTCAGATCAAGCAGATCAACATCATCGGCACTATTAGATTCAATAGAATACATCACAAATTCCATAGACAAAAAGCAATATGTGGCTGGGTTATTCATAGACTTGACAAAGGCATTTGACACTATAGATCATGATATATTAATAAGAAAACTGGAACGTTATGGTGTCAGAGGGGTAGTTTTAGATTGGGTCCGGAGTTATTTAAGTGACAGAAAGCAGTTTGTGAAAATAAATGGTGGTTGCTCCTTATGTATGGACATTGCTTGTGGTGTACCCCAAGGGTCAGTTTTGGGTCCAAAATTCTTCAACTTGTACATTAACGACATCTGTAAAGTGTCCAAAGTATTAAAAATGGTTCTCTTTGCTGACGATACAAACATTTTTTGCTCTGGTGATGATCTGCAGAATTTATTGGAGGATATGACTAATGAAATAAGTAAAGTGAAGTTCTGGCTTGATAAAAACAAATTATCATTAAATTTGAATAAATCTAAACTTATGTTATTTGGAAATAGTAGTTTAAATACAAATGCAAAGATTCAAATAAATGGTGTTGATATTGAAAGAGTCAGTGAAAATAAATTTCTGGGGGTAATAATAGATGAAAAACTTAACTGGAGAGCTCACGTAAGATATATTCATTCCAAAGTATCACGAAGCATTGCAGTACTAAACAAGGCAAAACAGGTATTCGACAGAACATCACTTCATATTCTCTACTGTTCACTGGTTTCACCATACTTAAGCTATTGTGCAGAGGTCTGGGGCAATAACTATAAAACCACATTACATTCACTTTTTACTCTTCAAAAGAAAGCAATTCGAATCATCCACAATGCAGGTTATAGGGAACATACAAACTCACTATTTTTGCAGTCTGAAATATTGAAAATTGACGATATAGTGAAATTCCAAACAGCACAAATTCTATTCAAAGCAAAAAATAAAGAACTGCCAGGTAATATTCAGAGTATGTTTTTTTTGAAAGAAGGAAGTTATAATTTAAGGGGTTTTTGTAACTTCAAAACAATGAAGGTACGTACTACAAGAAAAGGCTTTTGTGTTTCTGTTCAAGGAGTGAAACTATGGAACAAACTGAATATGGAATTAAAGCAATGTCCAAACATAAAACTGTTCAAAAAGAGTTATAAAAATATGATCTTCTCGATCTATAAAGAAAAGGAAAATATTTAAATTAAGTGAATGTCTCTATTTAAAAACAAACAAACAAAAAATTCATGATGTGATATTATAGTATATAGTATATCAGAAATCTGTTCACTATTTTTATTACAAATTATATCAGTAAGGAAGCTGACTAAATATTCACTGATAATTTATGGGACAGGGGTGGGATTAAATAAGTGTATACTTCTTCCCACTCCCTTTCAACATGTAAATTAATCAGAATGTTTTTTTGTATGTAATTTGTATAGTATATTTTTTTCTCTCATTTCTTTTCTAAATGTACTTGTATATTGTTCACATGTTGAAATAAATTACCAATCAATCAATCAATTTTGACCCCACGGGATGAGATCTTGCGTGGAGCCCCAGATCGAGGGAGATTATCAGTGGTCTTGTATGTCTTCCATTTTCTGATGATTGCTCCCACAGTTGATTTTTTCACACCAAGGTGCTTGCCTATTGTAGATTCACTCTTCCCAGTCTGGTGCAGGTCTACAATACTTTTCCTGGTGTCCTTCGAAAGCTCTTTGGTCTTGGCCATGGCGGAGTTTGGAGTCTGACTGTTTGAGGCTGTGGACAGGTGTCTTTTATACAGATGATGAGTTCAAACAGGTGCCATTCATACAGGTAACGAGTGGGGGACAGAAAAGCTTCTTACAGAAGACGTTACAGGTCTGTGAGAGCCAGAGATTTTCCTTGTTTGAGGTGACCAAATACTTATTTTCCACCCTAATTTACAAATAAATTCTTTACAAATCCTACCATGTGGATTCATGGATTTTTTTCTCACATTCTGTCTCTCACAGTTGAAGTGTACCTCTGGTGCAAATTACTGACCTCTGTCATCATTTTAAGTGGGGGAACTTGCACAATTGGTGGCTGACTAAATACTTTTTTGCCCCACTGTAGTGACTGATCTTTTTGTTACCTGGCGATTCAAATGGGAAAATTATAAGTTGATTTAAAAACTGTCCTTCACAGATCAGATCACAATCAGATTTGTTTTAACCAAGGGTGTTACACATACAAGGACACTTCAGTTGATGGTGTTTCCACTATATACAGTCCTGTGAAAAACTAAATATGCCCTAATTGAATAGAACCAGCAATAACTTTAATAATGTTCTGTATGTCTCATTCTTTCACATCATTGTAGAGGAATTCTGGACCACTCTTCTTCACAATGTTGCTTCACTTCTTTGAGATTAGTGGACGTTTGTTTAGGCACAGCTTTCTTATATTTTGCAATATAGCTAAACATCTCCACTCCCAAAGGACATTGTACCAGAGGTCTTGCAGTTTGCAAACCTAAGCCATGTTCTTTGTAGATAGAAGATGCTTTGTCTTGGCAACTCTAACAAACAGGCCTCACTTGTTTAGTCTTAGTTTTTGTTATACTGTCATGAACTTTAACATGCTAACTGAGGCATTCAGAGTCTTAGATGTAGCTCTTCTTGGTAGTTTCTCTAAGAATTGCATGGTCTGACTTTGTGGCTAAATTCTCATCCACTCCTGGGAAGATTGTGGCATTGTGTTAATACACACCTGAATGCTCCAAGTCAGCAAACTTTCAAAGCTTTCTAGAGTTGCTCACACTCGCCGTTGATCAATTAATCGAGTTCATCTGATTACCAGCAACTGGGTGTTTAGAAAAGTCTAAACAATATATGTTATATATGGATTCATTATACACAGAGTAGGCTTACTGCCAACCACAAACAGATAAAATATAAGACAAACACATGCGTAAGGAAGTAGACTGGTGCAGCACAACGATTATGCATTATGTGTGAAATATAATGTTGTGTACATGTAGAACTGTTGTAGAACACAGTCATTGTAGATTCAGAGCAGAATGCAATAACTACAGTACCTAGACTACCTAATAATAAATACTTGGCATAGGTACAACTTAGTTGTTTATGAGGATAATGGCAGTGGGAAGGAAGCTGTTTCTGAGTCTGGTTGTTCTGGTGTAGGTGGATCTGTCACACCTGCCGGAGGGGAAGAGTTGAAAAAGTTGTGTCCAGAGTGTGAGGAATTTCTGATCATGTTTGCTGCCTGCTCACTGGTTCTTGAGGAGTTCTGGAGGCTGGACAAGGGGACGCCAGTTATTTTCTCTACATTCTTTAGAGTTTATAGTAGCGCTAGTAGTACTAGGTAGGTAGTCATACTAACCTGTTTTGTGTCTGAAGCAGACTGCGCACGACAGACTTGATGACCGCAGTGTAGAACTTGATCAGTAGCTCCTATGATAGGCCATCCTTCCTCAGCTGAAAGGACGTCAACTGTTGGGACTTTTTGAATAGAGTTGGTGTTGGGCTCCCACTTCCGGAGCTGAGAGATAATAGTGAACAGGAACTTGAAAGACTCCACACTTGGCACAGGGTTGTTTGAGCAGAAAATGTCAAGTTGTAGTGTGTCTGGGGTGTTTTGATAAACATTTATGTGATATACTCATAAAAGTGGCTATTTTCTATGCTAGTTCTACTATTTTACATGCCAGACTTGGCAGAGGTACCAACTCTGGCATGGTATCCCTGCCAGGCTTACACTGGCAGGGATACTATGATACAATTTCAGTTTTCTTTGGAAGAAGAAATGAATTTTATCCCACACTCACAAAAAAATACCACTCTGAAGATTAGTGTTTAGTTAGATCAGTTTCTCCGTTCGGTGAACAGGACGGGGGAGGTGTATTTAAAATAGTCCAAGTTATCTTCTCTTTACATTAATTTTCCAAGATTATGTGACAGACTGCAGTTTTTCCTGTCTTATCTAGTGTAATAATATCAGTGAGAAAGTTTCCATCACTAGGTTGACTAAAGTAGCAGCAATCCAGCTTGAGGGAGGAAGTTTCTTTCTCAGTCATGCAGTACTCTCTTGAGTATTGAAAAGCTGATGTATGTAGATCCTGGAGAAACTGCACGAACAGATTTGGTGTCACTGCAAAAATCACTTTCATGAAACATTATATCTTAGCATTACTATATACACACACAAAAATAATTGAATATAATTAATTTCAAACAGTAATAATCCTCCATCAGTCATCCTTTGTACAGTGCTGGGGACTGTGTCACAGCAGGACATCATTTATCACGCTTATGATAAAAAAAGGCTAGCGTCAATAGAGAATTTAAAGTGGTAGTGTATTTCAATGGAGGCATTAATGCATTAGGCAATATATGAAGATGATGTGATTACGGAAAAATAAAGTCAGTTAACTACTATGTATTTTTGCTTACTTACAGAAAATATATGAAGATATTAAAATGAAGCTGAAATTATATAAACCTTCTGGCTTGATTGAATTTCTCAGTGTATATATACAGTATTTCCTATTTCTTTAATTATTATTCCACCCACAAGTATATATATTCTCAAGAAAGAAAGAAAAAAAATCACTCAACTCAACTGCAATAAAATGGCAATAAAATCATCCACAAATTCCCAGAATATTAAATAACTGCACTATTAATGCTTTATTCTTCTGTGCCAAGATAAGTCTGGGGAAAAGGAGGCAATCTGCAGTGGTTTTTCCATCTTCTGATAAGCCTCGAGGGAAAAGAGCGACGAAGAAGACGAGAGATGGGAAAAGAAAAAAATACATTGGAATAAAGATGAAAAACAAGAATAGGTGAAAATTGTTGCAGAGCATAACAGTTGGGGGGGGGGGGGGGGGGGGGGAGAAAAATTGAAAAGATAAGGAAAGGAGAGTTGTGTGAGTTGATGGAAAGAAAGAAATGGGCAAGTAACACTGGAGGTAAAGTGAAACAGTCTAAGGATGGAGAACTGCAAATACCCGGTCAGCAGAATGGACTGTGTAAGTGGATTGAGATTTCAGCAGGAAGCAGGTTGTGTTAACATTTTAATAATGAATTATTCGTATGTTAATCGCTCCTCTTTTACCTACTTGCAAGACTACAAAGTGACCTTAAAATCGCTCCTCTTTTACCTACTTGCAAGACTACAAAGTGACCTTAAACTGGGTTAAACCTGCTGATTAAAACAAATTGCTGCCAAAAATCGTTATTTAGCCTTTAGCTACTACTCCTTTTTTGTCAATTTGAAGGACTTAAGCAAAAAATATGGTCACTGGCCACTTTGTTAGGTACACCTGTTCAACTGAAAGTTAAGGAAAATATCATCTCAGGAAGTCAGCGCATTTAAGTATATAAACATGGTCATGACAGTGTGGAAGAATTATTATTTAAGTGACTTTGAGTGTGACATGATTGTTGGTGCCAGATGAGTTGGTCTGAACATTTCAAAAGCTACTAATCTACTGGGATTTTCCCAGTCTCTGGAGTTTTCATAGGGAATAGTTTAAAAAAGAGAAAATAGTGAGTAGTAGCTGATGAAAAAGCCTTGCTGATGTCAGAGGTCAGATAAAGGCAAGAGTAACTCAAATAACCTCTCAGTATAACTGAGGTGAGCAGAAAAGCATCTCTGACCACACGATACGTCAAATTTGAAGCAGATGGTCGGCAGCAGCAGAAGTCCACACTGGATGCCACTGCTGTTACCTAAGAACAGAAAACTGAGGCTACAATTCACACTGACAAAACCGGACAACGGTAGATTGAAAAAATGTTGCCTAGTCTGATGAGTCTCAGTTTGAGTTGTAACATTCAGATGGTGGAGTCAGAATTTAGTGTAAACAGCACAGTGAGTGCATGGTGTTCTTGCATTGTTTAGTTTTGAAATATTTCTCTGATATCCAGTCATCTAACAAACGTCTACCTACAGTAACTCTCATCTTCATTTGCCAGGAGTACTGTTCACCATCAGCCACTGTGTTGCATGAAAAACATTCAGAATAATATCTGGATTAATGTGCTAAGGTTAATCACGGATAGGACATGTGTCTGGATTTTTCTGTGTCTTCTCACAGTCTGAAGACATAATTACGACTCACCTTTAGCCCATTTTCCGCTGGGATAAGCTCCAGCCTCTTGTAACATTGTGATTAAGATAATAGATGAATGGACTGTATCAGCATGTGTTTTACTTTGTGTGCTAATGTGTTTTTAAACAACATATTGTCGTATACAGTGCTTAACAAATTTATTAGACCACTGCCCAATGTAAGGTTTGTCACGGCTGCCCTAAATTAACAGTACTGGCAATTACCAAATATATCTAGATTTATAAAAATGTATTAAACATTGTTATTATTATTATTATTGTTGTTGTTGTTGTTGTTATTTACTTGAAGTACTGATTCAGTTGAATCATGACATGAATTCAGTTTATTTGCCTGATAAATAATAACATATTTATTTGGTTAGTTTAGTTTTTGACAGATTTCTAGAACGCTTGCGTTTTCTTGTTTTTATGACAGGTGGCCTAATAAACCTTGTAAGCTCACCATGTGGGTTGTGTGATTTTGTGATTCTCTATTCTGTAAAAAAGAAATGGCTTTACAGGTGTGTGCCATTTCTTAGAAGGGCCACTTTACAGGACATGTGGCTTAGTGAGCTAATAAGAAGGTGACAGATAGTACCTCGGGAAATAAGGTCAGACCACAGGTGAGGAGCGAAGCAGCTGGAGTTTCGATTAAGAGTATGTGCGCTGATGGAAATGCAGTTGCATAAGGAGCACTCACCCTTTGCATCTCTTTTTTCTCCAGCTTGCAAGCCTGGCTCCTTCAAGGCGTATGCTGGAAACACTAAATGCTCCAAGTGTCCTCTACACAGCTCTAGCCATGACCAGGCGGCCACCATCTGTCACTGTGATAAAGGCTTCTACAGGGCTCTCAAAGACCCCACTACTATGGCTTGTACAAGTTAGTAGAAAGCTACAAAACCTTTCGTCTCTTTCCTGCTTGCAGAAATCCAATTTTGTGACTGCTGTGCCAACATTCACCCCATCGTTTCTGGTTTTATTTATTTTTTTAGTTTCGTTTTGCTGTTTAAGTTTTAACAGTGTGATTGAGTCACATTTAAATTTCTGCTCACCAAGTTTGGACATTTCTGAGCGGTGTATCGATGAAACTGACAAGTATCATGCTGGAATGAAACACTCTTACACTCTGAGAGCTATCCTCTCACACGCCTACATGCAGATATTTGAAGATACACTCAAACAGCTCAGATTTTTTTTTATTGTACAGGTGTGAAAACTGAAAAAAAAAAACCCTGAAATTTTAGCCGGGAAATTGACACAAGTTGCTGGAATGAAGCCGGAAATGTTGAAAGCCAACCACCCACACACTTGCTGTACCTACACACTGAACACACATGCTAAGGAATAAAAATATGCTCAGCGTGCAAACTTGTCAGATTATGGTGATCATGTGCCAACCATTGCTTCATATTCAAGGTCGCATAAGTGTCCTGGAGAATATCCATCTCAAAAAGTGGCAAGTGCAGTCGCCAAAAAAAAAAAAAAAATGTCTGTCTCTAAATACTTTTCTTCTCTCTTTCAGGGCCTCCATCAGCTCCCAGGAACCTGGTCTCACTCATCAATGACACAGCTCTCTTCTTGCAGTGGATGCCTCCCAGTGATACAGGAGGCAGAAAGGACATCACTTACAACATACTGTGCCAGCGCTGTGGTGGGAGTGACAGCAGCGGTGCTGTGACACAGTGTGAGCCGTGCGAGCCTGACCTGCACTTTATCCCACGGCCACTCGGCATTACTGGCACCTCTGTAGCAATACTGGACTTTGCAATGCTCGCTAGCTACACCTTCCACGTTGAGGCTGTGAACGGGGTCTCTGGGCTGGGTATGACTGCACGCTCGCTGGCAAATGTGACCGTCACGACACACCAAGCTGGTAAGTCCTGTTCACTCAGGCGGTCTTTCGTTTTGTTTTCCAGTTCTGGTTGTTTTGCTTTTTTAAAATGGTGGTGGTAATAATAGCAGGCAGATGTAACCCTACCTGCAAATAGGATCTGTATTAATACAGTTTATTTAACGAGAAAGCATATTGATGAATTTATTAATAATTTCATAAGAGATTAAACAGAATTGATGATGGATTATAATCATCTTATCTTAAAGACCTCATACTACCGTATCACTCCAATAGAGCCCTTCACTCCCAGACTGCAGGCTTACTCGTGATTCTTCTGTGTATTTAAAAGTAGAATGGGAGGCAGAGCCTTCAGCTTTCATGCCCTTCTCAGGGGTAAAAGGCAGAGTACGCTTTGGACTGGCCACCAGTCTGTCACAGGGCTAACACAGAGAGACGGACACCCATTCACACTCAGATTCACAACTATCGTCAATTTAGAATCACCAGTTAACCTAACAATGTCTCTGTACAGTGAGAGAAAGCTGGGGTACCGGAAAAAAACCCACACAGGCACAGGAAGAAGTTTTAAACCAGGCCTCAGGATGACCAGTGTATTCAAACCCAGGACCTTCTTGCTGTGAAGCAGCAGAGCTAACCCCTGCTGCTCACTGTAATTTTCTCATTTTTTGAGTTATATATAAATAAATGTCAATCCCCATTACATTTACATAATTGTAATTATTCTTGACCAATAATACACTGTGGTTAGACAGGAACTAATTCATACTTCATGAATATTGTTTTTTGCATTGCAGTTTAGGTTATTCATTACAGTAATGAGGAAGGGGATTTACTTTCCTCTTTCCTGGGGACCCTGAGACCTCTTAAGTCTCCATCTCTCCCTCCAGCTTAATGCGTCAATAAATGGAACGCACTCCTGACCTTTGAATTGCTGACAGAGTCAGTGTGACCTGAACCTATTCCTAATTAGTGAAACCCAGCAGACCCGGGGTCAACTAGATCTACAAGTTCACAAAGGAACATCGTCTCAGGCTTGAATTAGTAAAAAATAAGAGACCTGAAATTCAGCTTTAACCTTAAACTTCAAGGTCGGGAATAGTAGTGAAATAATTGATGGAGAAGGTTGAGATGAAGGAAGGGAAGCAGGTGGATTAATAAATTATGCTGGGATGTATGTGCACGTTTCCTCCCCTTTCAGCATGCGTATGAAGTTTGTATTGAGATTAAATCCTGATGAGAACTAGAGTCGTACTCAGTGATCTCAGTTATCAGCAGCTCAAACGAGACAGTGAGGAGCTGTGAGTGTCTGTGCTAAATCATAGTTGTCATTGTTGTAATACTGCTTTGACATTTATTTAAGTATTTAAACCGAGAAGAGTGAATGATGAAGATATTTGAAGCTTGGGAAATGTAAACAACATATAACTGGATGTAAGAATCTTTTGAAGGCTGATCCCTTTCCCGTGGTTGCTCACATTGACACTCCGGCACAATATTTGCCCGAATGTTGATTAAATGTATTTAATTTAATGTTTCAAATGTTGATTAAATATGTATCTAATGAACTCAAGTAAACGCTAAAGCCCTCTAAATATTTCACAACTCATTATTCATGAACTGCTTGATCAAAATACTGATGACTTTGCACCAAAACTATCAAACTGATGAGCTTAAATAAATGATAAGTTATGAAAATGGAAGAGTGTGACTCCTTAAACTAAAGCGATGCAATCAAGAGTTGATGACACCGTTGCTTCTGAGAAAGAAGAAATGCTCTTGGTTGCACAGCGGTGGTGCAAAGAGAAGCTTTTATTTCATAAACTTTTGTCTGCAAAGAACAGACTGCAAAAACCAACAGAAGGCCCGTCGTGTTTAGTCTCTCATTACTCTTTGAACTGATAATTAGTGACAGCTGGTTTGACCGGTCGCAGCCTCTGCTGGGTTAAACATCACCATCACTGCTGGCCGAACCATGTCCTTAACGTTCTGAACTCTGATCTTTTTTTAATGACAAAGAGTCCGAACAGACGTAATCACTGGTGTGGGCATGTAACTTTTCAGATTCACACGCTGTAATTTTTACTCTAGTGAAATGCTTGCAGTGTAGTGCAGCTCAGGGTCACCTCTAAGAACACTTATTCATATTTGGCTGTGAAAAATAACCTAGAACTGCAATGGTTGGAAATCTGAAAGACAAAGCGTAAAAGTCACCAACGCTCTGCTGACTCAATAACTGCAGAGCTCCAAACCTCCTCTGGTGCTGGGCGCTTCATGGGTTTCCATGGCCAAGCAGGTCCTGTATGTGTGATACGTAGGCAGCCTGATGTATGAATGGAAGTAGAATTCAGCAATTGTGTAAAATAGTATATTTAAACATTCATAGATAACAGACTACTTGAATATGCTGAAAGGTTATTATGAATTTTTTTGGCCTATGGCCCCCAAATCACTCTTTAACCATTTAAATGATTCATGAATTGTCAAAATCTTGACCAATAATGTTATTTTAATTGATAAATTGGCTAATCTTTATATTATATAATAGTGATCATGCGCATCATGATTTCAATTTAATAAAACAGAAAGTAAAGTAGTAATTTAATTAATTCTCCTCATTTTTCATTTTTTAAAAGTAGGCTTAGGAAAAAATCTAAACCTGTTAAAAAATTATGCATCATTATTTTTAACATCTCAAGTCCAATTATCACCAAAGTCAGGAGGATTCATTTCCTGGGAAATGCCTGTACCAAATTCCACATTTTACAGTAGTCTGTTCAATACTTGTTGAGCCTGTTCAGTCTGGACCAAAGTGGTGAGCCGGCCAATCAACCAGCTCATTAGGGTGACTCTTCAAACTGTGATCCAGATTAAAATTTTAAAACCTGTGCCCATGTGTAGAATTCGCTGGCTTGCTGTGTCAAAAGCAGTGAGACGCAGTGAGAATGAAGCAGCATTAATGATGAAGTGACAACAAGGAGTCCAGACAGTTATAAGATTATATTTATGCTCCTGCTCATTAAGAAAATACTTCGCAGTCATTCCTCATAATTCTCTTTAGTATACAGGGAGAAATAATGTGTCGAGGTTTTTATTTTTACAAACTGAAATGTGTGCTGATGGGCTGTCATCATACCATGCAAACCAGATGTCAGGTGTGTATGTGTCATGCCTGGCACCCATCTCTCTGGCAAAGGCAGCAAGCCCAGTGGGAGGAAGTTGGAATGCAAAAATAATCTCCATAGCAGAAGAGAAGCAGCCTGTGGGGATGTTCCCATTAGGATGTTTAGAGTGGATTAACTTGTCAAACTGCCTTTCCTCAGTAGACATACTGTACACACACACACACACACGCACACAGAGAGAGAGAGCCAGAAACACACACACAAACAAGCAGGCAAGCAAATTCATACAAATAAGACATTTGCACGCATGTATCACCCACACTTTTACATGGTGTGCTGGTCATTTCCTCAGCTCGTTCCTGTTATTTCATCTGCATTTTGTTATATTACTCCTCTGAAAAGAAACCAGAAATACTCACTTTTCTTTGATTGTTGATTGATACAACACATACACCGTAGCTCTGTTACGGAGATTACAGCAGCTTCTTTGTTGTGGTTTGGATAAATAAAAGTGATCCTGTTCTGCATATTTTACATGACAAATGGGCAAAGTTTTAAAAATAAGAAATATATTCACTAAAAGATTGAATTATTGAATCTGTGCAATGACACGTTTGCTTGAGTCAGCAGCTGATTCTCAGCATCACATGGAGTTTTTTATGCAAATTTAAATGAACATGTGACATTTAATATAAGCCACTTTAGTAGGGTCCCCTTAATAATAGTGTGTTGGAAGTGCTTTTGCCTTCAGAAGTGCCTTAATTCTTCATGGTTTATATTCAATAAGGTGCTGGAAGGTGATCCTCTGGGATTTTTGGTCTATTTTTAGCTTGAGATTTGTCAGCTGTGTATTCATGATGAGGACACGGTCAGCAACATTACACGGTACACCAAGAAAATATCCCCCACACCATTACACCACCAGCAGCCTAAGCTTCTGATACAAGGCAGGATGTATTTATGTTTTGTCAAAGTTTATACCAAATCCTTACTGTACCATCTAATTGTCACAGCAGAAATGGATACACCAGGCCAGGCAACGGTTTTCCTTTCTTCTAATTTTTGGTGAGCCGGTGTGAATTGAAGCCTCGGTTTCATGTTCGTAATTGACAGGAGTGGCATGCTGCATGGTCTTCTGCTGCTGTAGCCCATCTGCCTCAAGATTCAGCGTCTTTTCCATTCAGACATGACCATATGCTTATAACAACTGGTTATTTGGTTTCTGTTGCATGTTACTGTTACTGTTTCCTATCAGTTCAAAGCAGTCCGATGAGTCTCATCTGACCTCTGGCATCAGCAAGTCATTTTGGTCCAGACAACTGCTGCTCACTGGATGTTTTCTCTTTAAATGGTTCTTCTCTGTAAACACTTGTGTGGGAAAATCCCATCACATCAGCAGTTTCTGAAACACTCATGCAGCCCATCTGGCACCAACAACCATGCCAAAGATAAAAGATACTTTACCGCCTTTCTTCATTCTGATGCTCAGTTTGAACTTCAAAAGGTCGTCATGACCATGTCTTCACACCTAAATGTGCTGAGTTGCTGCCATGTTGGTTACTTTGTAACTAACAAAGGGGCTGTCGGTGTATGCATGAGTTAGCTATGCATTAAGGAAAAATATTCCAGGAAGCTCTTTTTTGATGATGTTTAAAAAAGAAAAATTGAAAATCATGTTAAACTCTTCAAACCGCTGCATAGGTTTAAAATAAATTCAACTAAGGTGGGATGTTCATGGAATGAAAAATGCTGTCTGCTTAAGCTTTTTTTTTTTTTTTTGGGGGGGGGGGGGGGGGGGGGGGGGTAAGCGAGACTGTGGATGGACAGTCTCATTACCAGTTAAGACAGATGCTGCAAGGTGATTCGAATAATTGATTGTGATATTATGGCAATTATGGAATAATAGACAATTAAAAGCAGAATGAAAAAATTAACTGGATTATGTAGTGAGAGGAAAGTAGCAATATATTTTCTGTTACCCTTCCATCATTGTTTATTAATGACTCATTATGCTGCTAATATGTTAAAGCTATTAATCAGAATTAGTAATCGTTTCTCTTCTCAGTTCCTAGGGTGCTTATTTAACCTTGAAAAGTTAAATGCCTGGTTAAGGTGCCACTTTATCTTTAAATAGAATAGTTTTCATTGACTCAGATGAGATATTGTGGAGATATTTGGTTAATTAATTGTCACACTGTTGTTCTGAGGGGTATTTTTTCAATGTCATGGTGTCTCAGTTGCTCATCTCAATGACTATTTTTGCATTCTCTGCTCCATAGTTGGTTTCACTGCACAGGTCAAAGTCATCAGCTGTTGTCCTCTCACCTCTAAAGGCAGCAATGCGTTGCAGAGCGAGCACGATGATCTCTGTATTTATGTAGCGTGAACTGCACTCTGCTCTGAGCTTGCTGTAGTTGATGCTCAGCAGAGGATTTCTCACTGAAGATGCCTCCCACAAAGTTCACTGCAGTATTCTGCGAGGAGGCACACAGAAAGTCACTGCATATTTGTGTAAGGTGTTCGGTGCACAGATTAAAAATGTCCACCTACAATATTTGTGGACAGCCACAAATATAGACCCACTCTGGGTTAATAGTAAACCGTACTTAAAAAAAGAAAGCCGAGCAGAGGCGGAACATGTTATCTGTTAAGCCTGTCAAAATTTAGACTGCAGAATCACAGCACAGAAGAATCACTTGTATTGAATTATATATCAAATTGAATCAAACCGTTATCAGAATGTGAGATTGAATGATGCACTGAACCTTTGCTGAAATAATTGAAATCAAATAACTTCTGGTTTAAATTATGAAGTCACCTAAGATTTTTGCACATTGTTGTTTAGTTCATTCCAGACTGAATGACTTGTCTTCATCATAGTAGTTTTTAAATCCCGAAGATTACTTATTAATAAGAAATCACTAACAGCTTTCAGTGGTGGTTAAAACAATTCTATCTGACTATAGCTGACAAATTTTCCAAAGGGCATAATGTCAATAAAAATGCTATAAATTCATTCAAAATTTGATTTCAGTGGAGCTTTTCACCAAGAATGAGACTGTTTCACCAAATTTTACGGCACCTATATCAGAGGTGTTAAAACGCTAATATCAATCAATAGTTTAATTTACCTTTTTTTTAAGGAGCGTGGAAAGAATGTTGAAGACATGAAAAATGAATTTTTCATAGGATTTTATGCAGTCCTGTGAAAAACTAATCACACCCCATCATTCAGTACCTTGTAGATCCACCTTTAGCACCAATAACTAAAAGTAATCATTTTCTGTGTGACTCTATCAGTCTTTCACATCAATGTGGAGGAGGGTAGGTCCACTTTTCACTTCAACATTTATGCACAGCTCTCTTGGGTTTCCACCGCAGCACTTCAGTCAGGTTAACGTTTGACTGGGCCATTGCACCGCCTTGATTCACTATTCAGTTCTCTTCTATTTCAGTCATTCTGTTGTAGTTTTGCTGCTGTGCTTGGGATCATTGTCCTGTTACATCACCCAGTTTGGGCTAAACTTTAGCTGTCAGACAGATTCACATTTGACTCTAGAGTACTTGGGCGTACAAAGGAGTTCATGGTCAAATGACCTCAAGGTGCCCAGGTTCTGTTGCTGCAAAACAAGCCCAAATCATCACTTCTCCACCCCCGTGCTTGACAATTGGCATCAGTAGTTTGTGCTGATATGTCGTGATTGGCCAAAATGCACCAGTGTGCATTACTGCCAAACATCCCCACTTTGGTCTCATCTGTTAAAAGGATATTTTTCCAGAAGTCTTGTGGTTTAATCAGATGCAACTTTGCAAACCTTGCAGCCCTTCCAAACAGAGCAAGCTTATTCTTTTGTGGGATTCTTTTTTATTGTAGTCTCATGAAATTTAGCCATTAACATGCTAACAAAGGCCTGTAGAGTCTAAGATGTATCTCTTCGGTTTCTTTGCGGTTTCTCTGAGCATTGCACAGTCTGAACTTGGCATGAATTTGCTTGGACATTCCCTCCTGGGATTGTGTTAACACAATGAAATGCTTCAAACCAGAGAAACTGCTAAAACGTCTGCTGCTATAGAGGTGCTCACATTAGCTACTTACCCTGTGAATTCTTATGGAAGCAGTAAGGGTGCTCTTAGTTTTGCACAGGACTGCACAGAGTCCTGTGCAAAGCTTTGCAAAGCTTCGAATTACTGTACATTAGAAGTCCTGTCTGTTCCATGCTCTTTTCTCTGGCAGTCGATTTTTGATTTTACGCCATACCGCAGATGTCTTACTGTTGATCCGCCTGAAACAAGAAACAGACAAAAAAACAAAGATTTAGCTCTGTTACTGCCTTCATCATAATGATTTCTTTTTGTAAGGCAAAAACAACAGGTCACACAAAGTTCTCACATGCTGAATCCATGCATGTTGTGTCCTGATTCAGAAGATTCTCTCTCTCTTACTTCGCTGTTTCTCCTTTTTCCTCCAGTGGATTCTCTTCAGTTTTCATCCTCCTTTGCTCTGGGAATAAGACTGACTTCTATTTATATGCTCAGATGCTGGGGAGATGCAACCCCATGGGATTTCTTTACAGCTTTTCCTGCTCACTTGCTCTCTCTCTCCCTCTCCCTCTTCTTCCCCCATGTCCTTTCTTTATTTCTTTGAGCATTTGAAGTTGAGGGTTAACCTATTTTTGCATGTTGCCAATAAACCAACTAGAGCTTATAGAGTAAGCTCAATCGTCAATTATCGTTTGCCTTGTGACTTGTGATTAAACTGTAATGACCATAATTGTTCTCTTTGAGTCACTCATCCATAGCAGAAGGTGTCTGAGCAGCAGACTGATTTGTGCCGAACCTAAAATAACTTCTTCCATAAGTGCGCAGAAGGTTTCTAGAGATTTAGAGAAAAAAAAAAAAATTAAAAATCGAGCTCAAGTTCTCTCACACAGTAAAGGCATAAATTTATACAGTACAGTATGCTGCAAACAGAAATCCCTTCTAGTAACACGATGCTCACAAAGTTTTATCCCCTAAGTGGGTTATGCATATAGTAAAGATCTGCTCAATTACACTAAAGCCAACTGAAAAACATCTTTCTCAATTGCAACCTCGACATTTACGCAGACAACTCTCGTTTAAATGCATTTTTACAGTCACACATTTACCTGATTAAAATGTCACAGAAAAGATTCCACAAGCTGGCAGGTGATTTTTTTGTGTGGACCCCCATTTCTTTAGTTTTATGATAGTTTTAGCTTTATGGCGTCTTTATAACAAGATTATATTATAACAACATTATATTTTAAAAATTTCTGACATGGATATATTTTGGAGTATCTGTATCACAGAAGAATACAGTCATCTGAAGTTACAGTCTCACACAGAAATACATT